>NC_053490.1:313516010-314129344 GCF_905171775.1 Rana temporaria | reverse complement strand
TACATTAGAAGGATTTTATCAAACTTTGTTGCAGATTCCTACCTTTTCTTATTCTGAAGAAATAACTGTTTTTGTTTCTCTGTGTCTATGTGGAAAGTAAATTTAATGGGAGGGATTTTAAAATTATGCTGCACTTTTAAGGTTCTAATGAGGAAAGTGTCAGGGTCTGCATCTCTTTAACCACTTGCTATCCGCCATATAGCAATATGGCGTGGGGAAAGTGGTTCTGTTATCCTGACCAGACGTTATATGATGTGATCAGGATAACAAGCCGGCATGTGCCTGTGGCGATCGGAGGTGCTGTGTGTCAGTCTGACACACTGCATCTTTGACTGTGGTATGGAGCCTCTGACGGAGGTTTCTTACACATGATCAGCTTTGACCAATCACAGCTGATCATCAGGAAGTGCGAGTAAACGTCTTTTCTTGGTTCGCACTGACAGGGAGAGCTGATCGGCGGCTCTCCCAGTAAGAGGGGGGGTCTGGTCTGATAATCAGCAAATTGATAATCAGTGCAGCCCCCATCAGAGGTGCCAATCCCTGCCCATCAGCTGCCAGCCTGTGCCCAATAAAGAACGCCTGTCAGTGCCCATAAAACTGCCAGTCAGTGCCCCATCAGTAATGTCTGTCAGTGCCCTTCAGATGCCACTCAGTAATGCCTGTCAGTAGCTCCTCATCAGTACTGCCTATCCAGTGCCATCTATACTGCCCATCAGTTACACCTATCGGTGACATCAGTCCCACCTATTAGTGCCTATCCGTGCCCATCAGTTTTTTTTTTTTTGTTTTTTTTAGTTTAGCAAAAAATGAAAACCCCAGAGGTGATCAAATACCACCAAAAGAAAGCTCTATTGGTGCGAAGAAAATGATAAAAATGTAGTTTGTGTACAGTGTTGCATAACCGCCCAATTGTCATTCAAAATGCGACAACACTGAAAGCTGAAAATTGTCCTGTGCAGGAAGGGGTGAAAGTGTTTGGTATTGAAGTGGTTAAACGTGATTTCCATTTGGGAGTATCTCACCAAAAATTAAATTTTTGTTGCAGGGGATGCCCAAAATCTGACATGTATCTTAATGCAGACTTCTGTGGAAATCAATAAGCCAATCACACAGGAAATTACATATCTGGGGAGGCATTCTGTACACATCTGTGTACAGAACACCTCCAGGCTTCCTTATTGCATTGCATTTCACAGAAAATTACAGCACTGCAAATTGAAAATGAACGGTCATTTTTAATGACATTCATAATGACTTGTGTAGCAACTGTATATGCTATAAAAACTTTTTTTCCCATGAAAATTGAATTACCCTTTAAATTAATGTTTTGGACCCAATGCCCAGTAAGCTACCAGACTTCAAGTGGAAACTTATTGTTTAAAACCTCCTTAAAGTGGAATTACACTTTCAATTTCTAAGTGTTCTCTGCCAAAAAAGAATGTGGTGTGTGCACAATATCGTGTACAGTCTGGGTCCATTCCCTGAATCTGTGAGATGCCCAGAATGGAGTGAGGTGTTGGGAATATTAAACTAATGGGATCATTTAACTATGTGGTAGTTACATCAATACAGTAGCAGCTGCCTGATCTGCAAACCAAGAAGAGGCTGGATCTGTAAAGGAGATGGCAGCAGTGATAATGGAGTGGAGGTGGGGAGCTTCTGACTTTGCATCGTTGGAGAGCACACCCAGAGGTAAGTCGCCATCATGTGTGTACATCTACTGTATGTATGTGTGAAGCTAGACTGGACATTAAACCTCTGGCTTTTTCATAAAATTGGCCAAGGCAACATATTTGATTCAAGATGTATCAAATACTTATAATATAAATGCCTGTTTATTTGAAGCCTAAGTTTAGTGAACATTTTGTAATCAGCACAAAGGGACAGTGCTTACATTAAATGCAAAGTATCCCTTGTGTTGGCTGCTGTGTTAGGTGAAATCTGAAGTCCTCTGACTCCTCCTCTACCCCTGCAATCTTCCCATGCTGTGGGGCAGGGCTGCTGTTAGAAACCGCAGGGCCACGTATAGCCTACCTGACAAAGCAACCCCCCCAGAAAATATCAAAATAATATTTTCACAAAAAAATACATTAAAATCATTATTAGCGAACACAAACATCAAATCTTACAGAATATCTGCTAAATCTAAAAGATAAAATTATATTGTGTTGATAAATACAGCTCTGTGTGTAAATGAGGTCTTGGGGCCCATTCACATACAGTGTGAATCAGTGTTTTTTTTTTTATGTGGCCACCTGCAATCGCTCCACAGAGAGCCAGAACAGGGATCTGTCAATGTAAAGAAACAGATCCCTGTTCTGTCAGGGGAGTAGAGAGAGATTGTCTGTTCCTAGTGATCAGGAACGGTGATCTCTCTGTACTCCTGGTCAAACCCCTCCCCCCACAGTTAGAAACATCTCCCAGGGAACACATTTAACCCCTTGATCGCCCACTAGTGTACCAGTGTACCCCTTCCCTGCCAGTGTCATTTATACAGCAATCAGTGCATTTTTATACTAGTCCCCAAAAGTGTCTGCTTTGTTCGTCACAATGTCGCAGTCTTGCTAAAAATTGCTGATCACTGCCATTACTAGTAAAAAATAATAATAGTAATAAAAATGCCATAAATCTATCCCCCATTTTGTAGATGCTATAACTTTTGCGAAAACCAATCAATATAGGCTTATTGAGATTTTTTTTTACCAAAAATATGCAAAAAGTAAAAAAAGATTGTTTTTTTCAAAATTGTCACTCCTTTTTTGTTTATAATGCAAAAAATAAAAACCGCAGAGGTGATCAAATACAACCAAAAGAAAGCTCTATTTGTGAGGAAAAAAGGACATACATTTTTGTTTGGGTACACCGTCACATGGCCAAGAAAATTGTCAGTTAAAGCAACGCAGTGCCGTATCGCAAAATATGGCCTGGTCATTAAGGGGGGTAAATCCTTCTGGTCCTTAAGTGGGTAATCAAGAAATTTTCTTTCCTTCAAGCTGTGGTTGAAGAAAAGAAAATTGCATAATCTATGGCCTGCTTAATGCCATATGTTAAAGGGGTTGTAAAGGATTTTTTTTTTCCTAATAAGCATCCTTTACCTGCAGACATTCCTCTTTTCACTTCCTCATTGTTTGTTTTTGCTCAGAAGTTGCTCTATTTCTTCTCTGTTCTGTTCACTTCCTGCTTGTCTGATTTTACTGACCACTGTGACGGGAGGGTTTACTGCGGTGGTCAGTGACGTGCTCACCCCCTCCTGGGAACTACATCTGTGCGGCAGGACGCTCTCTACGTGTTAGAGACTTCAAGGAGGTGTGAATTACTGGGCGTGCAGCAATTCATACTGGGAAATGTAGTTCTTACATGAACGAGGTGATATAGATGAAGGAATTTAATAGGTATTTACTTGTTTTTTAACAGAATCATTACACTATTCTGTCTGTCTACCTTGCAGACATTAATTTTAGGCAAAAAAATGTTTCCCTTTACAACTCCTTTAAGTCTGATATGATATAATTACCTGCTTTTCAGACCATATTATAGATGTTTTTTTTTCCTTTGACTATGAAAGAAAGAAAATAGCTGAATGCCCCATCTACATCTAGTCTGTGGGGTGGATACCTCCTGAATCGCTATTGTATTCTGCCGGTGGGGAGCCTTCTCACCGTCAGAATACAACGATCGCTGGCTGTGGCTATAGCTGCTGACAGTGATTGGGTGAAAAAAAGCAGACAGGCTGCTTGTACAGAAGTCGATTGATCGACTTCAGTACAACCAGCCTGCCCATACACAGATCGCTGCTGAACCAGTCATATTTTGATTCATCTATGGCTTTAATAAAAAAGCATGTGGAAGGCAGTGTCTGTAGTAACAGGTTTCCATTGTCCTCAGATCCCTGGCAAGACCCATATACTACTGGGTGCACAACCTGATTACTATAATCACACACACAGTCGAGTTAAGCTAAACTAATACTCTAAACTAAATTTTTCTTAGTATTTGGAAACGTTGATCTGTGGTTTACTGAGATAGCAAGAGTAAATAAATAAGTAAATAAGGTAATACAATTGACCATGACTATCATTTCTACAAAGGGAAAATGTATTTTAAATAACCTATAGTAAGTTATGAACACCTTACCTGTAAGAATACCAAAAGGATATATATTTCACAGCCACGGCTTGTATCTGAAAAGACTAGAAGTTTATTGCTTTGTAACGCAGTTAAAATACTTCTCACTTCCGGGTGTGACACCGATTCTACAGTTCTTTTCACACCCGTGACTGCTGATCTGTGTGCAGCTAAAGATCCCAGCTATCCGTTTCTTGATTTGCGCGCTTTAACATAAAAAGTTTGAAGACTTCCCAAATAAAAAGCTGTTGACATATTGTACCTGCAGGCAGCTGTTCTGGGTCACAACAGGTTTTGCGTTTGTCAGAAGCCTTTTGTAATAATCTCCCCGGAGGGCTGAATGAGCCATGGTAATATCTCTATGGAAACGACTGAAAGTTTAACCAGTGTTTAGAGATTACAGAGGGCGCTTTGACAATAGGTCTTGGGCACACCTGTCTGTAAAAGTGACCTGCCTGCCTGACTAGACAAAATGCCTTTTTCCTAATAAAGTGGCTGACTTACGTACTAATGGGAGTTAACCGTCTTCTGGGGTTAGAAGTAAAATCTTCAGTTTGGAAAGCCTATATCAATGTGCGCAGAATACTTTATACTTTACAATTATAGAGTTCATTTGCATAGTAGCTGAACCTGTTTTGCATGGTTTTTGTATGGCACATAAAATTTTATAATGCAGTAGAGTAAAAAAAAAAAAAAGTTGGTGCTTTTACTGTACTACAGGAAAAGATTCCAACCGGTAGACTAACGCCCTGTATACACGATCGGTTTGTCTGATGAAAACAGACTGATGGACTGTTTTCATCGGTCAAACCGATCGTGTGTGGGCCCCATCGGTTTTTGAAAAAAAAAATAAAACATGTTTAAAATGTTTCCTATGGATAAAAAAACGATAGAAAAAAACGATTGTCTGTGTGGAAGTCCATCGGTCAAAATTTCACACATGCTCAGAATCAAGTCGACGCATGCTCAGAAGCATTGAACTTCTATTTTCTCAGCACATCGTAGTGTTTTACGTCACCACGTTTGGACACGGTCGGATATTTGACCAATGGTGTGTAGGCAAGACTGATGAAAGTCAGCTTCATCAGATATCTGACGAAAAAATACATCGGATAAGATTCCATCAGATATCCGATCGTGTGTACAGGGCTTAAGATGTACAATGGTCATACATGCTTCAATTTTTTTTCCAATCTATGTGCGATTCGGTTGAAATGATCAAATCTGCAAACAGACAAATAGCCATAACTTTCCTTCGGTTTAACCACTTGCCGACCAGCCGCCGTCGTTATATTGTGGCAAGTTGGCACGATCCCCCGAATCGCTGTAGGTGTATGTCGGCTCGGGAACTCGCTTTTGTGGGCACGCGTTTGCATCCATTAGCCAGTGGGGAAGCCAATCAGCAGGCACCTGCGATCGTTACCCGCAGTGACAGAACAGGGCTCTCCCTGTGTAAACAAGGCAGATCTCTGTTCTGACAGGGGAGGTCACACAGATCCTGTCTTTCTGCTATGCAGGAAGATGGCTCTGTGTGTTTCCCCAGTCACACAGTCGACCATTCAGTTGGAAAACACCTGCGCGGAAAACATTACAGCCCTTGATCGCCCATGATGTTAACCCCTTCCCTGCCAGTGGCATTAGTACAATAACAGTGCATATTTTTAGCACTGATTACTGTAATAATGTCTCTGGTTCCCCAAAAAAGTGTCAAAAATATTAGGTGTCCAATCTGTCCGCAGCAATGTAGCAGTCCCGCAAAAAATCACATAAATCTATCCCCAATTTTGTAGAACCGTATCTTTTGCGCAAACCAATTTATATACTGAAAGGCTAGAGTTCCCCCATAATATCAATGCATTATAAGGCTTGCTAGAGTTTCCCCATAGTGATTAATGCTTGTATGAAGATGTATCCTTGAGCTTCTAGGATTAGTTACACAAAAGCTAAGAACCTTGCCAATGTTATTATTTACTAGGCGAAGAACCATAACATAGATAAGGTACTGTAGAAACCAGAAGTACTCAGGCACATAGAAGAATGCTATATTTTTCACACGGTGTATAATTGTGACGAATATTACTTGTATAACCTAATTACTTAAATATGATTGGCTGGGACAAGGGCGTTCCTTTATTGTATGATTATATTATGTACAAGTACGCATGAGAAAAAAAGCCTAGTCTTGACATACCATATCTCCGTGTGGATGTATTGACTCGCCGATGCATGCGAGAGTTCCAAACATCCAGATAGTCCTAAAAACCTGGGTCTATTTGAGCTAGCAACCTTACAGATGGCGACGAGGATGGGGCAGTCGTCTTGCAAGTAGGTGAAGATCTTTGTAAAGATTTTATTTGCCAAGAATATTCACTTACTCTGTCAGCGATCGATCGCACTCATATTTTAATTTAATTTTTCTTATTTTATGCCCAGGGGGACGCTAGGTTGGCCTTCCCTGTGGTAGATGTAAGGGTTGTGTGGATTAGAGATATTTTTCCCGCTTGGATGGCCGGAATAAAGGTAAAAGATATTGTCCCACTTGGATGGCCGGACTTAGTTTAAGAGATACTGTATTTGTTGGCGTATAACACTAATTTTTTTTTACCCTGAAAATAGGGGGTAAACTGTGCCTGCGTGTTATACGTAGGGGGCTGTGGAAAGGTTTTTTCCTGAAACTTCCCTCTTAAAGTTAGGGTGCGTTTTATACCCATGTGCGTGTTATACGCCGATAAATACAGTATATTGTCCCGCTAGGATGGCCAGACTTAGTATAAGATATATTGTCCCGCTTGGATGGCCGAACTAGAGTAGGTAGTGAGAGCGCTATTGTTGTCTCCCACAATAAAATGTTTATATTGCTAGGTAAACATATATGTATGTAGCAACCCTTTTTTGGAAAGAGATGGGTTGGAAATGGCAGAGCAGATGGAAGAAGAAGGATACCAAGTTCAAAATTGCCCTAGTCCTCAGGTGCAAGCCACAGCCCAGTAGTAAACCCACCCACTGCCTCCCCCCCCCCCCCCCCATAATAAAAATAGTTGGCAGAATGCCAAATAGGTATATGTCTTAAACAGGAAGTTTATTTTGAAAAAAAAAATGATTCTTGCACATTAATAGCCACATATTAGGGTATCTCCGTGCAAAATTATGCCATTTGGCATTTTGCCAAAAAACACTAAGGGTTTTGCAAACATCGCATCTTAAAGGAACATAACACTTTAAACGCTTATTAAGCCTAAATCTGTGTATTAGTGAGCGATTGTAGTGATGCTGACACCCTGTTCTGTGGCATAGTCAAAAATGTATAGTTTAAAAAAAAAAAAAAGTTCTAGACGAGGGGATAATGGATATCACCCTAGAAGACCTCTATAAACCCTCTAGCCGCTTTATACAGGACTTGAGGGAAAACAGTTCCCAGTTATACTTGGAGCACCAGTTTTTACCTGATGTGCCATGCCACAGCTACACCATCTAATGCTACCCACTTCACTTCATAATGATTGGCTTAGCAAATATGTTTTTGCGTCCTGGTGGACGAGGAGAGGGCATCCTCTTGTGGACTGGCCAATCTTTTGGAAATGTGTCCTTCACGACCGATGACTAACCTGTTGGATAATTTCCTGAGGGTTATGTACCTTTGTTGTCTACGCAATTATGCTCCAAACCACATTGCAAGCCCACCTGCGAGACCACACCTACACATAGATTGGCCCTGCTACAGTATGTAGTTACTATTTGGAGGCCGGTTGAAAGGATGGGTTGAGTTTGCACCCAGAGGGAGACTCTGTCTCCCGGGTCATTGGATCCTTTACTTGGGGTCGGTGGATATTTTTATATATAGAGACAGAGGGTTCTTTGGTTTCACTTAAAGGGCCAGAAGTTGTTTTACTTCGGCAGGTAAATCAATCAAGCAATAAGTTAGATTGATTGGCTGTTTTTCAGCTTTCCAGGTTCTTGCTGAGGTAGCCATCCTAGCATTTGAGACTCGCATATGGAAACGGACCAGGCGGGTAAGGATGCTGCTTTACAGCCCCGGACACTTGATGGTTCTGTGCAACTCACAGATTCCACCTAGTTCTGGCCCAGTATAGCTGGGAAAAATAATTCAACTTTAAGGACCCCAGAATGAGAAGAACAAGTGGTCCACAGGGGGCATCTTTGGAATCAATGTGATCTTGTATGTCTGCCAGCCACTCTGACCCCTCCACAGCCCCGCAGACTGACACATGAAACGTGTCTTCAGTCACAAGCAGTTATGGCTGCCCTGGTAAATGAACATGGGATAGACACAGGGTTCACCACAGTTGGTTTTTATAATATACCACTTCTTGTTTTACCTGTCACCAAAAGCTGAACCTCCCTTCCAGAAATATAAAAGATATATCCGGGTGCCCGAGTAAAGGTATCTGAAAAGTGCTGTGGTTGTAGCACCCAGACTTGGCCTCCTCGCTATGTATGCAGGGGACAGTTGTAAGAATATGACAGGTATCCTCGCCAAAAAAAAAAACATGGTGGAGAGCTTTGCCCTGTGGGGTCTTTTTCCCAAGGGTGGTCCCAGTTCAGGTTCAAGGTATGCCTCCTGTAAGAGAAAGCTGTCCACACAAATTTGTGGGAGCGCGCACGTGCCACGGGAGCGCGCCCGAGCGTCCCTTGGCGCCAGACAGCTTATTTAAAGGGTGCACAGACCCCAGCCTAGTGCTGACGGATCTCAGCGGTTCCGATCCCTGTATTCTGTGCCTGTTCCTGTGCTCCTGATCCCAGTTACTGAAGCTCTTCTTCATTGACCTTGCTATTGGACTCGCTTCACCTCTGACTCTCAGTTCCTGATCTCGGCTTCCCATGTGACCCTGTTTTCTGCCTGATGAATTTGTGCCTTGCTGCCCGCTCGTTGCTGAACCCGGCTTTCCATGTGACCACGCTCCTGTCTCCTGTTTGGCTCAGCTCAACTTCCCAGGTACCTGCGACTTCGTCCCTGCAACCTGCTGCGACTTCGTCCCTACAACCTTCTGCGACTTCGTCCCTGCAAGCTGCTGCGACCTCGTCCCTGCAACCTGCTGTGACTTCGTCTCTGCAACTTGCTGTGACTTCCTGCCTTTCAAGATTCGCATCACCTGCTGCGGGCTTCCAGAGTTTCATCTGCGGGCACTCGTGTCTCCCCTGGCCCTTGGTTCCTCCTGTCTCCACTCTCAGTGGGACCAGGGCTGGAGATTCAAGAGAGGCTGACCTCGTCACTTCAGACTTCACCCAGGTACATGACACCTCCTGAGCGATGGTGGTAGGGGATGGCAACATCATTTACCCTGGGCAGACCAACTACATTGGTACTTAAAATATTCACACCTGTCTGCTCAAAGTTTGGGCGGATATGGAGTTATTCCATAAGCTAGGATTTTGATTTTTTGGGGGGATTAAATAGGAGAACAGGGTGAGGTAGTGTCACAGCATGACTGTATACACATTGCTCAACGGGACACTTCTCCCAGGTCATTTATGACTTACACTGTTTTATCTGATGTACACAAGGGTTTTGTAGATTCTGCTGTTATTAGAGTGCATTTGCAGAGTCAGCTACTAGAGCAGCACATACCCAAATGCCAGTACTAACACTATAGCACAATAGCACTGCTAGATCATTCATTATTAGATCTCCAGACACATGCCACAGAGAAAGATTTGAAGGTTTGCGAGGGATGACTCGGAAAAGACCATGAAGGGGAAGACAGGACATGATGCATCCCGCAGCTAGTGCATCTTTGTTTATGGCCCAATACCATGGGGTAGGTCATAGAGGTTGGCAGAACACATTTTACTGAAGGATTTCTTTGTCGCTAACCTACTCAAGCTTGCTTGCCATATGTGTCACGGTGCATCACATGTATCATCACATCACATGTAAACATACCACACAAGGTGAAACATGAACACCTCCTGTATCCTACTACACCTTTCACTCATCTGCAAATAGATTTCACCCACATGCCAAAGAAAGGGACAGAGCAAGAATACCTTTTTGTCATCGTGGATGTATTCTCACGATGGGTGGAAGCATTCAAAACCACAAGAGAAGACACACAGGCAGTATTGCGCATACTCACACAGGGAATCATCCCTAGGTGGGGCTGTACATTGCAAATAGGAAAGCCACGCAAGGAACTTTAAAAGATTGGCTAGTACACTTACCCTTGATACTATACCAAATCAGAAACACCCCTAGTTCAAGAAATGGACTGTCTCCTTATGAAATTTTAATGGGTAGCCCAGTACAAAAGAGGAAATGGTTTATGGAAAATGAAGATCCCCAAGTTGATCCTAACCTTTACTCCCTACAGGAAGAGTACGTGAGAAATCTGGTAAAGTACACTTAGCGAAAATTATGAAGCAATGGCTGTCACCTTTCCTCCTCTTTCCACAGATCCGATCCACCGGGTCATACCGGGAGACAAAGTCCTAATAAAAGAAAAACTATAGCACTCTAGTTGAGTTTGGGCCCTCCAAAAAAAAAGACTCTAGCACTCTGCTTAAATTGAATGAGAAACAATACATTGGGACACATTTTAGGGGGGGGGGGGGTGGAGAACTACAATAGAGCAGACAAAATACATTTTGAAAACAGACTAGGCTAGGTGTGTTTGGGTCAAGGATAGCATGCTGGAGAGGTTAGTGAAGGGAAATATGCATGTAGGCCAAAAAAGGATTACAAGCTTACAGCATGCATGGGGACAAAGGGGACATTCACAGCATATTACAATCATGGTAATTAGGAAAGGATGAAAGAAATGCAATACATTAGCATACATTAAAGACATAGAATGTGATGTAAAAGGAGAATACTTACCTTTATATAATCCTCCTGCATTACTTGGATGATGGCAGAACACGTCACGGGGGTGATGATCCCAAAAGCCTGGGGGGAGATGCCTGTCGAGAACTTGAGGTCCTGCAAGCTTCTCCCAGTCGCCAGGTACCTCAACGTGGCAATGACCCTCTGCTCGGCAGTGATGGCTTGGCGCATCACAGTGTCCTGCCTCGTGATATAGGGGCACAGAAAATCCAACAAACGATGAAAAACGGGGTCCGTCATACGGAGAAAATTCCTGAAGTCATCAGGGTTATTCTCATGGATTTCCCGCAGCAGAGGCATATGAGAGAATTGGTCCCGCTGGAGCAACCAATTCTTGGCCCATGAACTCCTCCTCGCCTTGTTCACGGCCTCAGCTCGGTTTACAGTACGAACTGCAGAAGCAAGCCCATATGCGGCACAAACTCGACAATGAGAACGTACTTCCAACATGGCTTCAAACCGGTCGGCTGGTCAGAACGAACTTTAAACAGAACGCACCGAGGAACAGCAAGGCCTATAAAGAACGACCTGAAAACCAGAAAACGAGCGGACAGGAACGCACTGCAAAACAGATACGACCTGACTGCATGCACTGAAAGACAGATACAAACCCACAAGCACCAACTGAACACCAGAAAACGATCTAAAAAGCACGGAGACTGAAAAGCGCGAATCGGCTCTCACCAAACTTTTACTAACACGCGGTAACACAAAATCAGCAAAAGCAGCCCCAAAGGGTGGCACCATTGGATTTGACCTTCCCCTTTATAGTGCCGTTGTATGTGGTGTACGTCATAGCGTTCTGACACAAACGGATTTTTAACTGATGGTGTGTAGGCAAGACTGATGAAAGTCAGATTCATCGGATATCTGATGAAGAAATCCATTGGTCCGTTTTCATCGGATGAACCGATCGTGTGTATGTAGCATAACATTTTTTTTCTAAGATTTCCCTGTATTTGGCTCTATCCACCTTCCCATCAACTCTGACCAGCTTCTCTGTCCCTGCTGAAAAAAAGCATCCCTCAACATGATGCTGCCACCATCATGTTTCACGGTGGGGATGGTGTATTCAGGGTGATGTGCCGTATTCATTTTCCGCCACATATAGCGTTTTGATTTTAGGGCAAAAAGTTCTAATTTGGTTTCATCTGATTAGAGCACCTTCTTCTACATGTTTGCTGTGTCCCCCACATGGCTCCTCGCAAACTGAAAAGGGGACTTACTATGGCTTTCTTTCAGCAATGGCTTTCTTCTTGCCACTCTTCCACAAAGGCCAGATTTGTGAAGTGCACAACTAATAGTTGTCCTGTGGACAGATTCTCCCACCTGAGCTGTGGATCTCTGCAGCTCCACCAGAGTTACCATGGGCCTCTTGGCTGCTTCTCTGATTAATGCTCTCCTTGCCCGGCCTGTCAGTTTAGGTGGAAGCCCATGTCTTGGTAGGTTTGCAGCTGTGCCATACGCTTTCCATTTCAAAGCTTGGGATATTTTTTATAACCTAACCCTGCTTTAAACTTCTCCACAACTTTATCCCTGACCTGTCTGGTGTGTTCCCTGGCATATTCATGATGCTGTTTGTTCACTAATGTTCTCTAACAAACCTCTGAGGGATTTACAGAACAGCTGTATTTATACTGAGATTAAATTACACACAGGTAGACTGTAGTTACTTATACTTACCACTAGATTTTAGGTAGGAGTATCAGAGTAAAGAGGGCTGAATACAAATGCACGCAATACTTTTCACATATTTATTTGTAAAACATTTGGAAAACCATTTATCATTTTTCTTCCACTTCTCAATTATGTGCCACTTTGTGTTGGTCTATCACATAAAATCGCAAGCTGTGTGCTAAGCTGTGGGCCCACAAGGCAAAGCGGGACCCCCCCCCCCCCCCCCCCCCCCGCTACATGCGGCGGTCGGATCCCCTCGGGGAGCGATCCGGGACGACGGCGCGGCTATTTATTCGTTTATACCCGCTCCGTCGCAATCGCTCCCCTGAGCTGAAGAACGGGGAGAGCCGTATGTAAACACGGCTTCCCCGTGCTTCACTGTGGCGGCGCATCGAGCGTGTCATCACCTTTATAGGGGAGACACAATCGATGACGTCAGTCCTACAGCCACACCCCCCTACTGTTGTAAACACACACTAGGTGAAGCCTAGCACGTTCAGCGCCCCCTTGTGGTTAACTCCCAAACTGCAACTGTCATTTTCACAATAAAGAATGCAATTTAAATGCATTTTTTGCTGTGAAAATGACAATGGTCCCAAAAATGTGTCAAAATTGTCCGAAGTGTCCGCCATAATGTCGCAGTCACGAAAAAAATCGCTGATCGCCGCCATTAGTAGTAAAAAAAAAAAAATAATAAAAATGCAATAAAACTATCCCCTATTTTGTAAATGCTATAAATATTGCGCAAACCAATCGATAAACGCTTATTGCGATTTTTTTTTACCAAAAATAGGTAGACGAATACGTATCGGCCTAAACTGAGGAAAAAATTGTTTTTTAGATATGTTTTTGGGGGATATATATTATAGCAAAAAGTAAAAATATTGAATTTTTTTCAAAATTGTCGCTCCATTTTTGTTTATAGCGCAAAAAATAAAAACCGCAGAGGTGATCAAATACCACCAAAAGGAAGCTATTTGTGGGAAAAAAAGGACGCCAATTTTGTTTGGGAGCCACGTCGCACGACCGCGCGCAGTGCCGAATTGTAAAAACCCCTTGGGTCATTTAGCTGCATATTGGTCCGGTCCTTAACCACTTCTCTACTTTGGGTGTTTTTCAGATTTGGTGTTTACAAGACTAAAACAGTTTTTTTTGCTAGAAAATTACTTAAAACCCACAAACATTATATATTTATTTTTTTCTAATACCCTAGAGAATAAAATGGCGATCATTGCAATACTTTTTGTCACACCATATTTGCGCAGCGGTCCTACAAGCGCACTTTTTTTGGAAAAAAATCACTTTTTTGAATTAAAAAATAAGACAGCAATAAATTTGGCCCAATTTTTTTATATATTGTGAAAGATAATGTTACGCCGAGTAAAATGGTACCCAACATGTCACGCTTACAAATTGCGCCCGCTCGTGGCATGGCGTCAAACTTTTACCCTTAAAAATCTCGATAGGCGACGTTTAAAAAATTCTATAGGTTGCATTTTTTAAGTTACAGAGTAGGCCTAGGGCTATAATTATTGCTCTCGCTCTAACGATCGCGGCGATACCTCACTTGTGTCGTTTGAACACCGTTTTCATATGCGGGCGCTACTCACGTATGCGTTCGCTTCTGCGCACGAGCTCGTCGGGACGGGGCGCTTTAAATTATTATTTTTTTTTTCTTATTTATTTTTATTTATTTTATTATTTTTTACACTGGAAAAAAAAAAAGAAATGATCACTTTTATTCCTATTACAAGGAATGTAAACATCCCTTGTAATAGAAAAAGGCATGACAGGTCCTCTTAAATATGAGATCTGGGGTCAAAAAGACCTCAGATCTTATATTTAGACTAAAATGCAAAAAAAATAAAAAAATGGAAAATGTCATTTTTTCAAATGACAAAAAAAAAAAATGTTTCTTTAAGAGGCTGGGCGGGACTGACGTTTTGACGTCACTTCCGCCCAGCCGAGCTATGGGGACGGGCGAAGGAGATTTTTCCTTCAGTCTCGTCCCCGCTCAGCTCCCGAACGGTCGCGATCTCCTCCGCCGCTACCAACGGCTCCGGTAAGCGGCGGAGGGCGAGAGAGAGCGGCGGGAGGGGGGGGGCCCCTCTCCCGCCACCGATAACGGCGATCTCGCGGCGAATCCGCCGCGGAGACCGCCGTTATCGTTACCAGAACCGCTGACAGTAAAGATAGATACCTCGGTTGTGGCAGCAGCTGCTGCCGTTACCGAGATATGTATCTTTAAAGTTAGGCCGTATATAGTCGTACAGCGGTCTGGAAGTGGTTAAGTAGTTAAAAGAGGATTAACCACTTCCATACAGGGCACTTACGCACCTTCCCGCCCAAGCCAATTTTCAGCTTTCAGCCATGTCGCACTTTGAATGACAATTGCGCGGTCATGCTACACTGTACCCAAACAAAATTGGCGTCCTTTTTTCCCCACAAATAGAGCTTTATTTTGGTGGTATTTGATTACCTCTGCGATTTTCTATTTTTGCGCAACAACTAAAAAAAGACTGAACATTTTGAAAAAAAAATAAAGTTTTTATTTTTTTCTGTTAATTTTTTTGTAAATAAGTAAGTTTTCTCTTTCAATTACGGGCACTGATATGGCGGCACTGATGGGCACCAATGAGGTGGCACTGATGGGCACCGATAAGGTAGTACTGATGGGCACCGATGAGGTGGCACTGATAGGCGGCGCTGGTATGCGGCACGGATGGGCACTCATAGGCGGCACTGATGGGCACTCATAGGCGGCACTGATGGGCACTCATAGGCGGCACTGAAGGGCACTCATAGGCGGCACTGGGCACTCATAGGCGGCACATATGGGCACTCATGGGCGGGACATATGGGTGGCACTTATGGGTGGCACAGATGGGCACTGATAGGTGGGCACGGATTGGCACTGTGGGGTGGCACTGATGGACACTGTGGGGTGGCATGATGGACACTGAGGGGTGGCACTGATGGATCCATGTTGCCAATCAGTGCCCATTTGTGGGCACTGATTGGCATCTTTTTTTTTTTCTGTCTTTTTTTTATTTATATTTTTTTTACAATTTTTTTTTTTTTTTTGCCCATTTTTTTTTTTTAATTCCCTGGTGGTCCAGTGTGGCGATCCGAGGGGGGGCTGCGCTGATAAACAATCAGCGTGAACCCCCCCTGTCAGGAGAGCCGCCGATCGGCTCTCCTCTACTCGCGTCTGTCTGTGATTGGACACGG
Organism: Rana temporaria; assembly: GCF_905171775.1. Classification (NCBI taxonomy): domain Eukaryota; kingdom Metazoa; phylum Chordata; class Amphibia; order Anura; family Ranidae; genus Rana; species Rana temporaria. Next base: position 314,113,470 of record NC_053490.1, on the reverse strand, counting down.
CTAATCACGTGGTAAAGTGTCTCCTTGAGAGACACTTTACCTAGATCGGTGTTGCGGGGTGTCAGACTGACACCCCGCAACAACGATCGCCGTGATGCGCGCCCCGGGGGCGCGCAGCGGCTCAATATCCTGAGGACGTCATATGACGTCCAGTCAGGATTAGGCAACCATCTGTCATTGGCGGGCGGCAAGTGGTTAAGCATCTCACCTTTTTCAGTTGCTGTTCATTTCTTTGTCTTATTGGAATAATTCAGTGCACCACCGTACAATTGAAGACCACTAAGCTATCTGAAGAAAAGAGACTGGAACAAGATAACACTGCCATCACTTTATAGTTCACTAGGCCGCATAATTCATAGCCCAGGTCACATTGAACTGCACTCTAGGGGGAGCCATTTAGTAATCTAAGGTGGAAGCATATGTTCTAATTATTGTATTCATTGCTGTTTATTGATTTGTGCGCTTGGCTCATTGTGGGGAGGTGGTCCAGTACATTTATAGTAGTGGGGGACCTGCTCCACTGTGTCCTGGTCCACATATCCTTTGCCTAGTTGTTTCAGGGTAAAGTGATAGCCATTGCAAGCTTGAATATACATTTCAGTTAATGCTAATAATTCATGTTTATTTTCTATTTAATGTATAATACCTTTAAGTTTTTTCTTTGCTCCAGTAAAGTTCTTTGTGTGATTCAGAAATCTTGATTGAGTCTATTCTTATTACTGTGAGACAATTACAATGAAACCCAAGGTGTCAGAGGTAAGAGAAAATATGTAAGAGTCGGGATAGTCAATCAGCAGCCCCCATGGGGGAGCGCTACACAAGCAACATTTGTTTTTTAATTGTCTTGATAAGAGCAGTAGTTTTACTGTAAAAACAAAAGAATTACACTCACAATGTTAAGAAGTCTGGTGTTCATCCATGTATATGTACAGTAAAGCTGTCGGAGACACCCAGAAACACTCCCAGCTGGGTGGGGCGGGCGTAATGTGCATTCGGAGCACCCGGAAGGGATGTCAACAGTTCCCGAGTGTCTCTGAGTTCTCCAGAAAGCGCTGGGAGCCACCATAACCCCCGGACCTCTGGTCAAATATAGCGCTGTATACTGTACACCAGCGGCTTTACTCAGGGCCGTTTGAAATAATTTGGGGGCCCCAAGCAAAATGGGGGCCCCCCAAGCACCCCCCGCATGCAAAGCCTAAGTTAGCGATACACTATTTTTTACACCCATGTTCTTACCCCCCCCCAGTCCCTATGTTTTTCTATTCTCACCTCCCCTTCTTCCCTGTTGGCTGCCGCTGTAGCGTGGCCGAGCTCCTCTTCCTCCTGTCAGTCCAGTGTTCTATCATTATGGGTCCCCAGTCCCCTATCAGATAGTGCCCGGGCTGGGCCGGGTACTGTGCGGTACAGGAGATCCAGTTTCCTGTGTTCCCGGCCGGACTGAAAGGAAGTGAGCACTCAGTGTGCACTTCCTGTCAGTCCGGCCGGGAACAGAAAACTGAATCTCCTGTACCACACGCAGTACACGGCCGGACTGACAGGACTCCAGGAGGAAGGAAGAGGAGCTCGGCCACGCTACAGCCTGGGAAGGGGAAGTTGGGGGCCCCAGGCCAGCCCGGGGCCCCAGGCAATTGTTTGTTTTGCCTGTCCTGTAGCGACAGGCCTGGCTTTACTGTAATATCCACAGCGGTTTTACGTGGATGAGCTCCAGATTCCTTAACATTTTTTTACATTAAAACAGTTATTCTTCTTATTTCTTTTTTCAACACAGAGGTACAGTACTGTACAGTATTAATATGAGCGTTTGCTCATATTTTCATAATTTTTATATGAATAAATGGTTGTGAAACGAACTACCCGAGTTTGCATTATTTATTATGGGAAAATTTGCTTTGATATAAGTGTGCTTTGGAATACAAGCATGCTTCTGGAACGAATTATGCTCACAAACCAAGGTATTACTACTGGATTAGGCCACAGTTATAATGTGATTGGCCTGATTTTTATGGCATTGTGAAGTGAGGTGAAATGAAATGTAGGAGGATTTTAAAAAACAAGCTTCTTGTTCATGATGTTTGAATTAATTTCATCTTACTACATACAGATCACATTTTACCTCATCTCACGCTTTTGTAAATCAGGCACTTACAATAGGCATAGTTTTTGTAATTCCTTCTTTTGTTTAATTTGGAAGTCAGAAACCTTCCTCTTTTCTTCCTTTCTTTACTTCCCTGGAAAGAAACTTGCATTGTTCACAAGAAGAGAATTTATGTAAAATGCAATGAGAATATGGGAAGTTAGGCGTCCCACAGACAAAGCTGCTTTTCCTGACGTCAGCTTCAGCAGTAATGTTTACAAAGTGTGAGCAAGAGTAACTTTAACACTATTGCATATAATCTAAGTTTGCTCATAGTTGTGTTGGGCTGGTGCAGTATATCTATTTGTATGACACTATATTATGGCTATAATAAGTCATGAGATATACGAGTTAAAATTTATTATGGGTGACTGAAAACTAAAGAGCAATAGGAAATTAATATTACATAATTGCTTATTATACTTAAGTGTACAGTGCCATCTGTAGGTTACCTTGTAGAATACTACATGGCTTATATAGGAAAGGTAACACATTATTCATGTAATCTATCTTTTCAAAATTCTAATGACTTATCGTTTTTTGTTGTATGATTTTTACTGACATTTTCTTCTCATTACTGTGTTCAAAAATATAGATATATAATAGATATAGATACTGTCATGGAAATTCCCTTGGGCTTTGTACGCAAATCCACACCTCGACCAAAATGTGCACTTCCAGCGTCTAAATGCACACAAAGCACAAAACAAATCCTTTGTACTTAAAAGCACGTTTGTATCAAGCTCTGGTACGAGGATAGTAAAGTACTTCAGTGGCACCAGGTAGAATCAGAAAAGATGCTGCTTCAAGCTGGAGTCTCAAACGTCTGTCCCTGAAGCATAGACACTTGTTTTTTTATTAATCGGAAACAAAAGAATGACAAACAGGAAGCCATGGCCCCAACAGCCAATCGCTTCCTCAATACAAAATGACATCACAGGAAATGACAACAGTAAAGAGGAGGGCACTCACAGGAGGGGGGGGGGTGCACACACCCCATCTACTTGAGGCATGTACACTGCCCCCCGCCCAACCACATGCATGCACATCCACCATCTTAGTCAGCATGGAGCCCACTCAGATACTGCACAAAGTAAACAATATCTAGTAAGATCATTCTACTTGTTTTTACATGCTTGAGAGGATCTGCAGGGACATTGCTACTGCTGTTGTCAATATACAGTACAAGTACACTGGCAAGGCAGATATCAATGTCCTCTTATAAAAGCAGATATGTATCCAAAAAGGGATAGAATAGCCACAAGAGAGATATAGGTTTCTCTCTTTATGCAGACTTTGCTTCTCTAATGTGCATAGCCAATTGAAGACAAGAAGCCCAGCGCATTGGGCTTGATACCTACAAACCAGCAAACGCCCACACACACATAGAGAACACGTCTCAAATCCCATGAGAAGGTTTTCATACTGACGTTTTTTTACCACTGGTCTCGATTCAACCCAAGTGCGCTCTGTTAGAGTACTCCTCGATTAAATCATACACATGGAGACGGATGACAGTCTATAAAACACACATCCTAGAATAAAATGTCCACATAAATTTTATATAATAACATTTCCACAACAATACAAAATAATAAATTGGTATTTATTTGTTTACTGGCCCGATATATCAGAAACTTTCTATTCGTGAGGTATCCCTGCCAGAGTAAATGCTGATGTCAATGGGTGTTGATGTTCAGTATTTCACAAGCTTTGCAGGTCAGCAAAATCGCACTGACTTTAATTGAGCAGCGCACATTTAAAGCGGATGTGCCACTAAAAAAATATATTAAAAGCCAGCAGCTACAAATACTGCAGCTGCTGACTTTTAATATAAGGACACTTACCTGTCCTGGAGTCCAGCGCCGATCGCAGCAGATGACGAGCGATCGCTCGTCACCCTGCTGCTCCCCCCTCCATCCACGGTGAGGGAACCAGGAAGTGAAGCGCTCCGGCTTCACTGCCCGGTTCCCTACGGAGCATGCGCGAGTCGCGCTGCACCCGCCGATTGGCTCCCGCTGTGTGCTGGGAGCCGAGTGTTCCCAGCATACAACGGGGGACGGACGGGAAGCAGAGAAAAAACCCGTCTTTTGCCCGTATCGTAGGGCCGGAAGTGGGTGCAGATACCTGTCTGTAGACAGGTATCTGCACCCCCCTCCCCCCTGAAAGGTGTCAAATGTGACACCGGAGGGTGCCGATCAGCGGGACTCCACTTTAGAGTGGAGATCCGCTTTAAGATCAGAAGCTCTGCTTGACCTGCTGTGCTTTGTGCTGCATTTCTTTGGATGCAGCATGTTCTACAGAGGAGCCTTTGAACTGTAAACTGCAGGTTAGGGCAGAATTAAATCCCCAGAAATACTCATTCCCACCTTCCAGCGATGCAGCAGTAACATCCCTCACCAGCTGCTGTAATCTTCTCCCTAGCTACGTCTGGGTGCCAGGTATTCATATTCAACCTCTTGACTGGTCAGTGGTGAGATGATGTTACTGTGCACATGTGCATGGGAGTCAGTCATTCTGGCACAGTTGGAATGCTTGCTGAACTGTGCATTAGAAGCTCAGTGTGCATTTAATATAAGACTACAAGCAGGCAGGTAAGTGTTTGTTATTGCAGTTTTGCATGTCTCTTCTGCAAAAAAAAGCTGTCTGCTCACAGTTTAATAATTTACGTTTAGTTCCACATTTAAAGCAGCCTTTCATTGTCAAACTCTGCTTTTGCTATTCAAACGTATTGCATTTGAATAGCAAATTCAGTGTTTAAAAAGAATGCACGTCAGCAGTCAATATAATGTGAGTCCTATGCTAAACTGACAGTTTAAATAAAATCAGTGCTTGCAATAATGAAAGTAAATAGTTACCTCTCCTGCTGCCCCCACCAATGATGAAGTAATGTGAACTATAACTTGAGGTCTGAAGTGACTTAAAGACGTGCTTAAAGAAGTTCTCTGACCTAAAACTTTTAACCCCCGCTGTGCCCGGGCTGTAAAAATATACAAAATAAACTTTCACTTACCTGCCTACGATCCCCCGTTGTTTTTCCGATATCGCCGTCCCGTTCTCCGGTCCCGGGCCCCTTCCGCTTCCTGTGTGTCGGTGACTCATAGTGCGCTCAGCCTATCAGCGGCCGCAGCAATGTCCCGTCGCGGCCGCTGATAGGCTGAGCGCACTATGAGTCACCGACACACAGGAAGCGGAAGAGACCGGGACCGGAGAACGGGACGGGGATATCGGAACAACGGGGGATCGTAGGCAGGTTAGTGAAAGTTTATTTTGTATATTTTTACAGCCCGGGCACAGCGGGGGTTAAAAGTTTTAGGTCAGAGAACTCCTTTAACTCAAACATTTAATCTGTGAAAAAGAAGCTCTAGGCCCGGATTCAGAAAGCCCGGCGTAACTTTGTGCGGGCGTAGCGTATCTCAGATACGCCGCCGTAACTTAGTGAGGCAGGTTCTGTATTCAGAAACCTGCGCCCTAAGTTACGGCGGCGTAGCATATGTGGTCCAGCGTAAGCCCGCGTAATACAAATTATCCAGGCAGTGGGCGTGTTGTATGTTAATGAATGGTGACCCCACGTAAATTACGTTTTTTTACTAACGGTGCATGCGCCGTCCGTGGACGTATCCCAGTGCGCATTCTCCAAATTACGCCGCAAAGCCTCATTGGTTTCGACGTGAACGTAACTTACGCAAAGCCCTATTCGTGAACGACTTACGTAAACGACGCAAATTCGACGCTGGCCCGACGTCCATACTTAACATTGGCTACGCCTCATATAGCAGGGGTAACTTTATGCCGGAAAAAGCCTTACGTAAACGATGTAAAAAATGCGCCTGGCGGACGTACGTTTCTGAATCGGCGTATCTACCTAATTTACATATTCTACGCGTAAATCTCCGGAAGCGCCACCTAGCGGCCAGCGTAAATATGCAACTAAGATACGACGGCGTAAGAGACTTACATCAGTCGTATCTTAGCCAAATTTCGGCGTATCTTGCTTTCTGAATACAGAAAGAAGATACGCCTGCGCATCCTAGAATTTACACAGCGTATCAATAGATACGCTGACGTAAACTCTTTCTGAATCCTGGCCCTAATTTTTTTCTTGCACTTCAGTTAAAGTGGTTCCAAAGGCTTAAAGTGATACTAAACACATAGGCCTGGATTCACAAAGCACTTGCGCCAACTTATCTCAAGATATGCCGCGTAAGTGCGAATATGCGCCGTTGTATCTGTGCGCCGGACCCACAAACTAAGATACGACTTAAAAATAGACTTTATCCCGCCGACGTAACTTGCCGGCGTAGCGTGTGCGCAAATATGGGCTGGACGCATGTTGCTTCTCCCATTGATTAGGCATTCAAATATGCAAATGAGGGGAATACGGCCAGGGCCGGACTTACCATTGGCCTTGACTGGGCTCAAGCCCAGGGGCCCCACCCAATAGGGGGCCCCCTTTAAAAAAAAAAAAAAAAAATTTTTTTTTTTTTTCTTTTTTTTTTTTAGGGGTCCGGAGGTCCCCAGGGGCCCAGAGGCCCCCAGGGCCCCGGACGGCAACCCCCCTTTTTTTTATTTATTTTTTGTAAAAAAAATTTGTTTTTATATATTTTTTATTTTTATATATATAATATTATATATATATATATATATATATATATATATATATATTTAATTATTATTATTAAAGGGCCCAGGGGTCTCCAGGGCCCCGGATGGCAACCCCCCTTTTTTTTATTTATTTTTTGTAAAAAAATGTTTTTTTTATATATTTTTTATTTTTATATATATAATATATATATATATATATATATATATATATATATATATATATATATATATATATATATATATATATATATATATATATATATATATATATTTTATTATTATTATTAAAGGGCCCAGGGGTCTCCAGGGCCCCCGGATGGCAACCCACCTTTTTTATTTTTTTATAAAAAAAAATTACATTTTTTTTATATATATATATATATATATATATTTTTTTTATTAAAGGGCTCAGAGGTCCCCAGGGCCCCATGTGGCAACCCCCCCTTTTTTATTTTTTTTATAAATGTTTATTTATTTATTTATTTTTTTTTATTAAAAGGCCCAGAGGTTCCCAGGGCCCCCGGATGGCAACCTCCCTTTTTTTATGTATTTTTTATAAATGTTTTTTTTTTTTATTATTAAAGGGCCCAGAGGTTTATTTTTTCTTTTTATTAAAAGGCCCAGAGGTCCCCATATATTTGTTTTCTTCTTTATTTCTTCTTTTTTTTGTAAAGGCCCCCCCGCTTCTCAATTTGCGGCAGCCCCCACGCTTCTCAATTTCAGGCGGCAGCACCCCCTAGGTTCTCTGCTTCAGGGGGCCCATGCCTTAAGCTGTGCAAGGGGCCCCAAAATTCCTGATGGCGGCCCTGCGCATACCTCCCAACACGCACGGATTCTGTGGGACTTTCCCGCACAGACAGCTTCTTCCCGCAGTCCGGCAAAAGGGTTAATTTTCCCGCACTGCAAGAGGAGGCAGCACGGAAGCAGGAGGAACCGGAGTGGTGTGTGGAGGACTGTGGCTGCTGAAGGGAAGAAAGCCGACAGCCGGGCTAATGACAGATGACAGTCTGTGGCCCCGGCTGTTGGCACAGGTGAGAGGCACTCCCCCCCTCAACAACTGCAAAATCCCCCCCCCGCTCAACAACTTTAATGCGCTCCCCCCCGCTCAACAACTTCAATTCGCCCCCCCCCCCGCTCAACAACTTCGATCCCCCCCAATTCTCGGCTCCAGGGGGCCCCTTCAACACTCAAGCCCAGGGGCCCCCACCACCCTAAGTCCTGCCCTGAATACGGCGATTCACGAACGTACGTGCACGCGGTGCGCGAAGGTTGTACGTCCAGCTTAAAGTTATTCCCCATAAAGGAGGTGTAACTCAGCAACAGACGTGCAAAGGTCAGCTGGAGAGCAGCTGCAGCAGCACCGTTACGGACGAGCTGAGCAACCACACTTGCAGGACAACACATCTGTATGCCAACATGCCAGGGGCAGCCATGGTCATGGCACTACTGCGTCCACAGGCACGGAAGAGGGCACAGGAGAGGATATACCGAACGTCTTTGGCATGGGGGAATCGGAGGTGTATCACATCTTCAGATTCAGCCCTGATGCCATCCTGGAATTAGCCACAGCCCTGCATGATGAAATCACCAGCCAGACAGAACGCTCACATGCAGTGCAGCCACTGGTCAAGGTACTGGCAACACTCCATTTCCTCGCCAGTGGATCTTTCCAACGTACAAGTGGAGTCGTGTCTGGGATGTCACAATCCACCATGAGCAGATGCGTGCACCAGGTTGTCCCCGCAATCCTCACACGCATGTCCCACCACATCATCAAACCCACCCATGACCATCTGCGGCAGAAGGCAATGCAGGAATTCTACAGAATTGCCGGATTCCCACTCACCGTGGGGGCCATTGATTGCACACATGTGGCACTACGGCCTTCCTGTGCCACAGAGCACATATACCGCAATCGTAAGCAGTGGCATCCCATCAACGTACAGGTGATAGCCGATGCCCAATGCCTCATATGGCACGTCCGTGCCAAACACCCAGGGGCCAGGCACGACCGCTACATATACCGTCAAAGCAACATCCCAACAGAATTCGAACAGAACGTGTACAGGGACAGCTGGCTGGTTGGTGAGTGACATGGGTGTCAGGCATGACTGTCTGACCCCATGATGCAGACATCACGAGGGGCACATGCACGACTAACATCCTCCTGTGTGTGACAGGAATGTCACACACACATACACACACTCACACACCAGTCACACTGTAGCAGCACCGGGCAAACCCTGCCCCTGCAAAATGGTGTCCAGGCAGCAATTCTGCACTCCTCACCGTGTGCAGTGACCAAAAAAAAAAAAATAGGGATCATGCCCTTACAGGAGGACGGCACATACCTCTGTGCACGTCCAAAACAAACAAAAAAAAATCTCATACCCTCTCGCGGGCCAGGCCTCGTGCCAAGGCTTCGGCTCCGGAGCTGTCGTGTTGACGACTCGGGTGGGGGGGTGCATCACCTGGGCTCCTGGAGTTTGTGTCGGATGATGCCTGCATCCCTTCTAAGGCAAGTGCAATGCGTGTCAGCACGCTGTTGGTATCGGCCTGCAACTGCCACTGCCGGGCGTTGTTCTGCCGCTGGATGCGCCTGTTCTGCCGACCCTCCATCTGGATGGCGGCAGTGTTGGCCTGCACAACCTCCCCCAGGCTCTTCACCTCCGCCACGATGCCTGCTGCTGTGGCCTGCAGCTCCCCCATAGCCATGGTGTTGCGATCCAGGCTCGCCTGGACATCAGATGCCTGGTCCCCAGATGTGGAGGGAGCCCCTGCTACCATGTTGTGACGCATGGCATTAAGGGTCTCAGATTGGTCACATAGGCATGTGGCCATGGCTGCACAGTTTGCATTTATCTCCTGCAAACTGTCAGTGATGGAGCTGGTATGCTCAGCCTGTTGGCTGAGGCACTGCTGCATAGCGGCTGCGGTGCCCTGCACAGCCACTGTGCACGCACCCTGGGTCTTGGCCGAGGACCCAACAAATGAGGCCAGGCTGTCAGCGACACGGTGGAGGTCACATGCAATATCGCCCATGTGCCGTTTCTGCTCCCTCTCCAGCCCTTCTTGTAGGGATCCGGCTACACCACAGGGCTTCCTCAGAGCCTTCCGTGGAGATGGAGAGGCTTGTGTCCATCTGGACGGGGTAGCCCTGGAGGGGGTTCCCCTAATGGGCGTGGAGGTCTGAGAGGGTCCGGGGAAGATAGAAGCCTCCTCAAAGTAGAGGCATTCCTCCAGCTGGAGATCCACCGTCTCCTCCACAACTACCTCTAGAGCAGAGGTGTGGGCACTCCCCTCCACCGCTGTCTCATGGCTTCCCAGGGGGTCAGGCTGAGGCTGAGGATGTTCTGGGGATGGCTTGGGTCAAACACACGCAGACGATGGCCCAGCTCCCTCCAGCACATCTGTGGATGACACAAAGCATTCACATGTTGGTGGACCCACACACTTGTCACATGTTCCCTTCCACCCCCTCACATGCTCCACACTGGATGGGGGATAAAACACACTTACCTCTCCTCAAGTCCTGGTCACTGGAGTCGAAGCCCTCCACCTGCTCCAGACAGCTGGCAATGACCTCCTCCTCAGCTGTCAACTTGACTGAAGAAGCTGGTCCGCCTCCCATGCCCCTGAGGTGTCTTTTGATGCTGGCCAGCTTATCCCGGACACGCTGACGCATGTCGTTGATTTTTTTCTGAATGTCTTTGCAGTTCCTGGTTTCATGCCCAAGGGCATTGATCTCCAGGGTGATCTTCTGGTAGATCTCCTGCTTCCTGGCCTTGCTGGTCCTGGCGCTCTGTGCGCCATGGAGGTAGGCATCAAACTTGGCGATTGCTGAGGTCAGGATCCCCCTCTCTTCCGCAGAGAAATGTTTCTTTCTCCTGTCCCTGTCCACCTCAGCATCTGACATGGCTCAGACCGCAAAAGTACTCTGCTCCAGGGGGAAGACAAGCAAGCTGGTGTACTTTTGCACTGGACGGGCGTATGGCTGGGTGTATTTATGTGCTCGGTGTAAGCCGGTGGGCCGGCGTATCTTAGGAAGTTGCACCGGCGTAGTTGTGAGCATGCGCATAGGGGTGCTGGGCGTATACGTCCGCGTCACGGCGTATGCGCTGTTCATGATACGCCGACGCAGCTTTGGGAACACTGGCTTCCTGAATTCCATGCTTGCCTCTCTGCGCTGCGTCGGCGTAGCGTACATTGAGATGCGCTACGGCAGCATAATGTGCGCCCGCTCTCTGTGAATCTGGGCCATACTGTTCATTTTACATTGTCCCTTCTATTTCTGTATGCAGATGATGGCACTGTAATTATTTTAATTAAAAAAACAAAAACATTTAAGTAACTTTTTCCTAATCGATATACAGCTGTCACATGACCCAGATCTTTCCCTGCCTGTCTACATGGAAACATGAACAGGACGAGCTTCTAGTCCTCTGCCGCTGGTCACATGTAAAACAAAAAAATAGCCTTTGGAATACAGAGTAAAAATAAATAACTAATATTAATATACTCGTGTAGCGCTACCCCCTCAGGAGCCCCTGGTTAGATTGGGTCGGCATGTTAGGTTACCTCTGTGATATGTCTAGGGATGATGATGATGATAGGCATGTGCAAAAGGGAAAATTTTGTTTCGTTTCGTTTTAATTCGTTATTTAATTAATTTCGCTAAGTTAGGTTCGTTACATGTGTTAAATTCGTTTTCGGAACTCGTTCGTTTTCGACCGAATTTCGAAAAATCCGGTCGAATTCAAAAATTCTCTCTTCGAATATAATTTCGAAATTCGATCGGAATTCGAAAAAATAAAAAAATAAATTCGAATTCCAAATCGAAAACCCGCGGACGAAATTCGATCGGAATTCCAAAAAAAAAAAAAAAAATCGAATTCCGATCGAATTTCGTCCGCGGGTTTTCGATTCGGAATCGAAAACGTTCGTTCGGATTCAGTAAATTCATTAATATTGCAATTCGGGAATTCGTATGCATCCGAATGTCCGAATAATGAAAAATTTGTCCGAATTTCGATTCGGAACGAAACGAAATGCACATGCCTAGATGATGATGATGAAAGCAAATGATGGAATGTCCAAACAGCAGAGTGTCGGTTTCTGTGCTTTTATTCTTGCCCAACACGGCAAACAATTAACTTGAGGTAGATAGAGATAGGTTGGTGAAAGAAGAACTTGCAGATTCAGGCCTATGAATGGCGGAAACAATCCTGCTTCCAATGGGACTCTAACCCTTCGTCGCCACTCCAGCCGGAATGGGTACAGTGTACCTGGACAGGCCTCTCACACCGACCTGGCAGCCAGGGTATCACTCGGAACTTTGAGGAGAAATTAAGTCTCTGCCACAGACTCAATGGAACTGACAAGTCAGAACGGGATCTCTGACACAGGTCCCTTCTCCAGAGCATAGGTAGTGAGGAAAATCCTCTTTGGTAGATTAGTGCCTGAATCTCCCTCAGGTAGTCTCTCAAATGGTCACCGACTGACAGGTTGCCATCAAACAAACTGTCAGTGTCCGGTCACCTCGATCCCAGATGGATTGTCTAGGCCCTGTTGGATCGCCTGCCTCCGGGCTCACCTCAGACTGACTCCCCATCGAACAGCACAACTCTCTTGGGATCCTCTTCAGAATTTTAGGGACCCAGTGGATGACCGAGATCTCCGCGTAGCACGTGCGCCCCGGCCTGGTAGGCCATATCGTCGGGGCCCGTGATGTGCGCACACCCTGAAGGTGGGTGCCGCACCCGGAACCCTCTGCCGACGGCGTCCACTCTAGAAGTACCCTCCCCCAGCATGCCCCGCGAGGGAGAAACTCCTCTGATTGGCTGCTGATAAGAGGCGCTTCAAAACTGAACTCCACTGCTGCCACCTGTCGCCCAGAGATGGAAAGGTATCTCTGGAACACAAAATGAACTGGCAGTACAGCCCAGCTAGAGTAGAGGCCTAATTTAACTGAATTAGCCGGATGAGAGTAAACTAACTCTCTCATCCCCCTCTAAATTGACTGAAAGTACACAGGCGCTACACTGTTTTTAATTGGCATACAAATATATATTTGAAATTAAATCTTTATTATTTTGTGGAAATAAAATGGTGTGGGCAGATTTCTGCCAGTCGCGATCTGTGTCAAGCCCCTCCATCCTGTTTCTTAGAATAAGAGGGAGGGGAAGCCTCAATTAATCTACATGTATTATTTCACCCCCATTGTGTCTTAGCTGGTTAGTGGGCATGGAGAAGGAGGGAGGGAGGGAAGGAGTGGGCTGTCATTTACCACACTGTGTATACGTCCACATATGTGCCATGTGTGACGTTTAAACCCGAACGGCGAACCCCATTACAGTCTTTAGGACACAAACTTTAAAAATTAAAAGTCCCCATTTTGAAGGCTTATATGCAAGTTATTGGCCATAAAAAAGGGTATGGGAGCCCAGCTACTGCCCTGGGGGACATGTACCAATGCAAAAAAACTTTAAAAAAATATGATCTTAATGGTGCTTAAAGTGAAACAACAAAATGAAAAATTCTTGTGAATATGGTGCCTGGGGTCAGCCTGTAAAATGGCGTAATGTGTATAGATTCTTCTGCAGCAAAACCTACATTTATAAAACAAGATAAGAAAACAAAATTACATTTAAAGTGATCGTAAAGTCTTGTTAAAAAAAAAAAAACATGTTATACATACCTGCTCTGTGTAGTGGATTTGCACAGTACAGCCTGGATCCTCCTCTTCTCCCCTCCCTCTTCGCTGCTCCTGGCCCCTCCCTCCTGTCGAATTCAAGCAGCTTTCTATGGGGGCACCCTAGCAGAGCTGCAGCTCCGTGTGTCTATTCAGACACGGAGCTGCCTTTCGGCCCCATCCCCTCTCTCTCCTGATTGGGGATAACTGGCCTTGATTGACAGCTGCAAGAGCCAATGGCACTGCTGCTGTGTCTCAGCCAATCAGGAGGGAGAGTCCCGGACAGCCGAAGGACTTGTGGACATCGCTGGATCTCAGGTAAGTATTAGGGGGGCTGAAGGAGGCTGCTACACAAAGGCTTTATATCTTAATGCATAGAATGCTATTTATGACCACCTGAAATAGCTACAGACTCTTCTGGCCTGCCTTAGAAGATCTTGCAAACCTGGGTACTGGCATGTGTCAACTTTCCCTGTCGAAGGTTAGTGCCATTATTACACACCACCATTCCTGGCTCAAGCTTCCATTACGTGAACGACCTCTAGGCCTGCCCCGGCAGAGCTGAAATAATCTCTGCTCCGGTGTGGCTCCTCTCTCCTAGACAGACCAGCTGAAGCACTGCATGGCATTTTTTAGCTTGACTTGTTGAATGGCCCCTTATATGCTTAGGGGGGACTGGTGATTAATAGGACAATCCAGCAGAGGAGGGCATGGAGGAGGAGGGGGTGGAGCTAACAGATCTCGCATCATCACCACCAGCTGTATGAAGATATGGTGGCAAAACAAGCTCCAGCACTAAGCCCTGTCCTGCATCATTCTTTGTTGCAAGCAGAGTTACCAAGTGTACTGTGAACTAAATATATCATCCCTGGTCCACGTGTCCGCAGTCATGTGGAACTTGCGGCTGACTACAACCCAACAATGCCAAAACATTGCTTTCCAAGTGATGGTACAGAGCTGGAATAGCCTTATGTGCAAAGAAATAGCATCTTGGAACCTGCCATTGTGGTACAGCACATTGTGAAAATTCACGGAAGGGGGCAGAATGAACCAGATGGAAAGGCAGGAGTTGTAAAGCCAGCAATTTGGGCAAGCTGGAATTTAGATGCTGGGCATGTGGTTGGCAGAGAGTGCATTTTTTTCCCGCTGCCGCAGCTAGGGCTGATTAATTTGCTTCTATACTCTACAGCTGGTGATGTGCTGCTGAAGAGAAGCAACGACGGCGACAGGCCAACCTCTGTCTGTACTGTGGGGGAACTGGACATTTTCTTCGTACCTGCCCTGTGAGACCCCGTAAGTCACGCTCACAGTTTATTTTGAACTTTCAAAACACTGGTCTGTTCCAGATGTATGTCACCCTCTCTGTCTCCTTACAGCTAACAGAAAAGGAAATTCATCTACCAGCAATTATTGATTCTGGAGCCTGCAGCTGTTTCCTAGACACTTCACTGGCCCAAGAACTACACATTCCCCTGCAGATCAAAGAACAAAGCCTCCAAGTCTACCTGGCTGATGGGTCTCTTCCTCGTTCTGGACTTGTCACACAACAAACAAGGCCCATCCTTGTCACCACGGACTCCGGCCACCAGGAGCTTCTAAGCTTCGACATTATCTTCTCCCCCATGTTTCCCATCATCTTGGGGCTCCCCTGGCTACAGGCACATGAACCTTACATCAATTGGAACAAGAAGGAAGTCTCCTTCTCCTCTCCATACTGTTTCCAGCATTGCCTTCCTCCAGCTCCGGTCTCCTGTCTAACCGTGGCAAATGCACCTGCACCTGGCAATCTCCAGCACGTCCCTCCAGTATACCTGAAATTTAGGAACGTCTTCGATAAACAAAAAGCTGACTGTCTACCACCTCATCGGTCTTACGGCTGCCCTATTGATCTACTACCAGGTTCCGAAATACCCTTTGGCCGCATCTTTCCACTATCAGAGACTGAACTGATGGCTCTTAAGACTTACATTGATGAGAACTTGGATAAGGGGTTCATTCGTCCTTCCTCTTTGCCGGCATCTTCTTTGTGGAGAAAAAAGATGGTTCCCTAAGACCGTGCATAGATTATAGAGAACTGAACAAAATAACGATTAAAAATCGCTACCCACTCCCACTCATCCCAGAGTAGTTTCAGCGTTTCCGGTCTGGCCGAATCTTCTCTAAGTTAGATCTGCGAGGTGCCTATAACCTCATCCGAATCAGGCCTAGAGACGAGTGGAAGACTGCCTTCAGGTCCAGGTTTGGACATTATGAATATTTGGTAATGCCTTTTGGGCTGTGTAACGCCCCGGCCACGTTTCAGCACCTGGTAAACAAATTTTTGTTGAGAATACCTGGACAATTTCCTAGTTGTTTACCTGGATGATATTCTTATTTTCTCTGCCACCATTGAGCTTCACCGGGTTCACGTAAAGACAGTCCTTGCAATTCTCAGGAGACACAAATTGTACCTTAAAGCAGAGAAATGCGAATTCGAAAAATCTGTTGTGCAATTTCTAGGCTTTATCATTTCTACCAACGGGGTCGCAATGGATCCCCAGAAGGTCAAGGCAATTCAGGAGTGGCCGGCTCCAGTAGACAAAAATGGAGTACAGCAGTTTATTGGATTCGCTAATTTTTACCAAAAGTTTATCATTGGTTTCTCATCCATTGTTGCACCCATCACCCAACTAACCTGCCAAAACAGTAGTTTTCAGTGGTACCAAGAGGCCCAGGAAGCTTTTACCAAACTCAAAACCCTGTTCACCTCTGCACCAATCCTACGACATCCGGATCCAGCCCTGCCATTTGTGTTGGAGGTAGACGCCTCGGAAACCGCCACTGGAGCCATACTCTCCCAGAGACAGGGCCCCAAGGCCCTCCTCCATCCTGTAGCTTTCGCATTCCCGAAACTAAGTTCCCTGGAAAGGAATTATGATGTGGGAGACAGGGAGCTGTTGGCCATCAAGTTCGCCCTGGAGGAGTGGAGATATTTGTTGAAGGGTGCGTTCCATTATGATCTTCACCGATCATAAAAACCTAGAATACCTCAGGACAGCCAAACGCTTAAGACCCAGGCAAGCCCGTTGGGCCCTCTTCTTTTCTATGTTCAACTTCCATATTTCGTACAGACCCGGCTCCAAGAATGGGAAAGCAGACGCACTCTCCCGGATGTTCCCTGAATCTCCACAGTCAACGGAATCCAGCACCATCTTATCTCCGCAAAACTTCCTTCTGCTTACACACACTGATCTTATGACCATCAAGTTGGCGTCCAGCCATTGTACCGACCCAGAGGTATCCTCCTCGGAAAAACGAGATGACTTGCTCTGGTCCCAAGGAAAATTTTTTGTACCACTGGAGGCTAGACCCCTGACTTTAAAGATGCTTCATGATCATAAGCTGGCTGGTCACTTTGGGACTCTGAAAACTTCAGAATTGGTTGCCCGTTCTTTTTGGTGGCCTGGTTGGAGTCAGGACTGTAAAGAGTATATTCTTTCATGTGTTTCATGCCAGCGCAGTAAAGGGGCTAACACCAAATCTTGGGGACTACATAGACCTTTACCCATCCCAGAACGCCCATGGGCTGAAGTTTCTATGGACTTCATTGTCGATCTTCCTCCCTCGGAAGGTTTCACCTCCATCCTGGTCGTTGTCGACTGCCTTTCCAAAATGGCACACTTCTTGCCCATGGTGGGCACCCCCTCTGCCTTGGATACAGTTAACATTTTTATCAAAGAAATAATATGGCTGCATGGAGTACCCAACAGTGTCGTCTCTGATAGAGGGGTCCAATTCACCTCCAAATTTTGGAAAGAACTCTGTAAATAAGGGCCTGTCTCTCCTCGGCATACCACCCTCAAAGCAACGGCCAGACGGAGAGAACGAACCAAACTCTGGAGCAGCATGGCCTGTCTGGAATTGCCAGAGGTTTAAGCAGACCCCAAGACTAAGTTCTGCTAGTCTTGTTTCGGATACATTTAATACAGGTCTCTACATACATTGTACTTTAAAAAAAAAAAAAAAAGTAACAGTTCGGCAGTTTTATGAACTTCAAAACTTACTGCAAGGGGCATGGTTATAGTGATAGGAGAGACTCGCAAGTTTTCAGGCACAAAGATTTTATCCTCATACCATAAAAGTCCACCCTTTACTTGCAACGTCATCCCAGAAAATGGGATTTCTATAGGTACCGGTTTGATTTTTGACAATAGGTCCCCCTGCAACAGAAGAACGTTCCCAGAAGACAGAAGGGTATCTGGAGGAGCAGAATTTTCTGAATCACCAAACATGCGAGAGAGCATCTAGTTTTGTGTTATTTGACGCCAGTCTATAAGCTATATGAAAAGCGAACCTTGAGAAAAACAGTGCCCATTTGGCTTGCCGTGGTTTCAGGTGTCTTTCGCAAGTGCTTCAGATTCTTGTGGTCAGTGTATATCAAAATTGGGTGAGCTGCCCCTTCCAATAAGTATCTCCACTCTTCAAGAGCGGCTTTGATTGCTAAGAGTTTGCGATCTCCTACGTTGTATTTCTTTTCCCCTGGAGAAAGCTTGCCTGAAAAGAAAGCAACAAGGTGTAGCAAAGCTTTGGCCCCTTCACGTTGAGACAATACAGCTCCCACTGCTGTCTCCGAAGCTTCTATCTCCAGGACATAAGGCAGGGCTGGGTCTGGGTGCCCGAGTACAGGTGCAGAAGTAAAGAGTCCTTTTAGGGTTTCAACTGCAGACTTGGTCAATTGGGTAATGGGGGAAGTAATTGTTGAGAAGCCTTTAATGAACTTCCTGTAAAAGTTTGCAAACCCCACAAATTGTGTACACCCCTTTTATCTGTGGGAGCTGACTAACCCAAAAGGGCAGAGACCTTTTGGGGGTCTATCTTTATGCCTTCTGTGAAAAGTATTACATCCAGGAATAGGATACTCTGGCATTCAAACTCACAGTTCTTGGGTTTTCGCAAATAAGCCATGTTGCCTGAGTCGGGCCAGGACATTCCTGACATGTTCTCGATGCATTTCCAAGGAGGGAGAGAATATCAGAATGCCATGTTGTCAGGGGAATTTCCAAAGTATTGGCAATGTTGCCAATACTAGGAATGGACCCATACGGCACATTCCTGTGAGCACTGGTGCACGAATGGCAAATGCACAATGGCGCGTGCACCATGTGACAGATGCTGACACTCACTAGTCTATAAAAGACTCCTGCTGTGCTCATCGGATTGCTGGATGATCGTCCGACCCCCTCGTGTTCCTGTGCCTCTGTGTGTTTAATCTTGAATTATCTGCTTTTGACCTGGCTTGCCCTTGACCTGTCTGATCTCCATTCCTGGCTTTGACCCCTGCCTTATACTACCGAATCTGTTGCTGTTTGATCACCTGTATATGACCCCAGCCTGGACTACTGAATCTGCTACTATCTATCTGCCTACCTGTGTATGATTCCAGCCTGTTCCTGCTACCTGCCTCTTCTACCGACTGATTCACCGTACATTACCCCTGGCCTGAATTCTATTACCGCTTCCTGTTTGCCCTGTTGCCAGGTACACCCAGAGCTTCTAAGTGACATCTGCCTATTCCAGCATCCATCTGGTAGTCAGTTCCCAAGCTCTTCAGAACACTACTGGCAACCTGTGCTTCTTTGGGCACTGCACCTCCTATACCACCTTCAGGGGTGCTCGGGCACTTAGCTACAAGGAGAGCACTCTCAGCACTTCGGCCCCCGACTAGGTACGTGATACGTGTAAGTACACGATGACGAATAAATCCAAGTAATCCCAGAAAATGTAATTAATAAAGCACTAACATGTTGCTGGGACATTGCATAGTCTGAAGGGCATAACCAGATATTCAAATTTTTTTTTTTTTCTGAGGGAACCTGAAGCTCTTCTTTAAAGATAGGTTTTATTGTCGGCAGTTATAAGTATAGCAAGGTCCCAGGCCTCCTTTAGTCTAATGCACAGGTGTCAAACACAAGGCCAGAGTCCAGGGGTGTCAAACTCAATTTCATCGTGGGCCGCATCAGCATTATGATTGTCCTCAAAAGGGCCAGTTGTATCTGTAAGGCACCGTACACACCAGAGAATATCCGCTGGAAACAGTCCGCCAGACCGTTCCCAGCGGATAAATCCTCTGGCGGATTTGGATCTGATGGCTGTACTCACCATCGCTGGAAGGTAAGTACTTCCACGCATGCGAGGGAGGAGAGCGGACGGATTGATCCGGTGAGTCTGTACAGACGACCAGATCAATCCACTGGACTGGATTCCAGCGGATAGATTTCTTAGCATGCCAAGAAATTTTTATCCGCTGGAAATCCGTCGGCTGGAGAAATCTCGCTGAAAAATGTCCGCTCGGCCCTACACACGACCGGATTTGTCTGCTGGAACTGATCCGCGGATCAATCCCAGCGGATAGATCCGGTCGTGTGTACGAGGCCTGAGATTAGATGTCAAGTGCATCCCCTTACATTAGTACCCTCCAGCACACATTTAAGACAACATGGTACTCTCCAATACACAGCAACCTCCTCCCACACATACAGGACACTATAGTACCCTCCAGCACACATACAGGACACCATAATAGTACCCTCCAGCATACATACAGGACACTATAGTAGTACCCTCCAGCACACATACAGGACACTATAGTAGTACCCTCCAGCATACATACAGGACACTATAGTAGTACCCTCCAGCATACATAGAAGGACACTATAGTAGTACCCTCCAACATACATACAGGACACTATAGTAGTACCCTCCAGCATACATACAGGACACTATAGTAGTACCCTCCAGCACACATACAGGACACTATAGTAGTACCCTCCAGCATACATACAGGACACTATAGTAGTACCCTCCAGCATACATACAGGACACTATAGTAGTACCCTCCAGCACACATACAGGACACTATAGTAGTACCCTCCAGCATACATACAGGACACTATAGTAGTACCCTCCAGCATACATACAGGACACTATAGTAGTACCCTCCAGCACACATACAGGACACTATAGTAGTACCCTCCAGCACACATACAGGACACTATAGTAGTACCCTCCAGCACACATACAGGACACTATAGTAGTACCCTCCAGCATACATACAGGACACTATAGTAGTACCCTCCAGCATACATACAGGACACTATAGTAGTACCCTCCAGCATACATACAGGACACTATAGTAGTACCCTCCAGCATACATACAGGACACTATAGTAGTACCCTCCAGCACACATACAGGACACTATAGTAGTACCCTCCAGCATACATACAGGACACTATAGTAGTACCCTCCAGCATACATACAGGACACTATAGTAGTACCCTCCAGCACACATACAGGACACTATAGTACCCTGCAGCACACATACAGGACACTATAGTAGTACCCTCCAGCACACATACAGGACACTATAGTACCCTCCAGCATACATACAGGACACTATAGTAGTACCCTCCTGCACACATACAGGACACTATAGTAGTACCCTCCAGCACACATACAGGACACTATAGTAGTACCCTCCAACATACATACAGGACACTATAGTACCCTCCAACATACATACAGGACACTATAGTACCCTCCAGCACACTATAGTACTCTCCAGCACACATCAAGGACACTACATTAGCCTCCCTTACACCAGCACACATACAAGACACTACAGTACCCTCCAGCACACATACAGGACACTACACTAGCCTCCCATACACCAGCACACTATAGTACCCTCCAGCACACATACAGGAAACTATAGTACCCTCCAGCATACATACATGACACTACATTAGCCTCCCATACACCAGCACACATACAGGACACTACAGTACCCTCCACCACACATGCAGGACACTATAGTACCCTCCAGCACACATACAGGATAGCAGCAGCTCCTATACAGGACAGTGTTACCCTCCCATACACCACCACATATACAGTACACTATAGCACTCCCTCCTATACTCCACCACATATACAGTACACTATAGCACTCCCTCCTATACACCACCACATATACAGTACACTCCCTCCTATACACCACCACATATACAGTACACTATAGCACTCCCTCCTATACACCACCACATATACAGTACACTATAGCACTCCCTACTATAAACCAGCACACAAACTGTACAGTACACTATAGCTCTCCCTACTATACACCAGCACATATACTGTACAGTACACTAAAACACTCCCTCCTATACACCACCACATATACAGTACACTCCCTCCTATACACCACCACATATACAGTACACTATAGCACTCCCTACTATAAACCAGCACACAAACTGTACAGTACACTATAGCACTCCCTACTATACACCAGCACATATACTGTACAGTACACTAAAACACTCCCTCCTATACACCACCACATATACAGTACACTCCCTCCTATACACCACCACATATACAGTACACTCCCTCCTATACACCACCACATATACAGTACACTATAGCACTCCCTCCTATACACCACCACATATACAGTACACTATAGCACTCCCTACTATAAACCAGCACACAAACTGTACAGTACACTATAGCTCTCCCTACTATACACCAGCACATATACTGTACAGTACACTAAAACACTCCCTCCTATACACCACCACATATACAGTACACTCCCTCCTATACACCACCACATATACAGTACACTATAGCACTCCCTACTATAAACCAGCACACAAACTGTACAGTACACTATAGCACTCCCTACTATACACCAGCACACATACTGTACAGTACACTAAAACACTCCCTCCTATACACCACCACATATACAGTACACTCCCTCCTATACACCACCACATATACAGTACACTCCCTCCTATACACCACCACATATACAGTACACTATAGCACTCCCTACTATACACCAACACACATACTGTACAGTACACTATCTCTCCCTACTATACACCAACACACATACTGTACAGTACACTAGAACACTCCCTCCTATACACCAACACACATACTGTACAGTACACTATAACACTCCCTCCTATACACCAACACACATACTGTACAGTACACTATAACACTCCCTCCTATACACCAACACACATACTGTACAGTACACTAACACTCCCTCCTATACACCAACACACATACTGTACAGTACACTATAACACTCCCTCCTATACACCAACACACATACTGTACAGTACACTAACACTCCCTCATATACACCAACACACATACTGTACAGTACACTATAACACTCCCTCCTATACACCAACACACATACTGTACAGTACACTATAACACTCCCTCCTATACACCAACACACATGCTGTACAGTACACTATAACACTGCCTCCTATACACCAACACACATGCTGTACAGTACACTATAACACTCCCTCCTATACACCAACACACATGCTGTACAGTACACTATAACACTGCCTCCTATACACCAACACACATACTGTACAGTACACTATAACACTCCCTCCTAAACACCAACACACATACTGTACAGTATCTCTCCCTCCAGCACACAGCACCACCCCCGCCGTCATAGCACAGCACGCACATCAGTCAAGCGCTGTTAAAACTCTTTTGTATACACCATAGGCCACGCCCATTCTTCTCTGTCACGTGATCGTGACCTCACGTCCCGTCCACCTCCAGACCCCTCTATTCTCTACCGTAAAGTAACTTCTGAGAGTCTCGGCCGGAGTGTACGTTACGGGTTTGGCGCCCGGTGTTAGCCGTCCGCTGGCTCCAGTACCAAGTGCCCTGGCGGAATCCTCTGAAGAGCGGGCTCACGACGAGGGGGGAGGTGAGCCCAGATTAACAGCTTTTACATACATCTACCTTAACCTCTTCTCTTTCGCTGCCCCCATTTCTCATTATGGTTTGTTCTAGACTTCTAAGAATGTCGTATGGAGCAGTCCAAAGTTGTAGGGTGACGGGGGATTGTAGCAGAGTGTATAGCTGGTTTTCTCTCCATTACAGGCCTTCTGGACTGACTTTGTTAATGGAAGAGTTGGTTGTGTGGATGTTGTGCAGGATCAGTGTTCTAATATGTAGCCTGTCTAGGTCAGAGTGAGTCAGGAAAGTGCTGGATATACTCTTGTGTACATAGAGCAGTAAAGAGGAACTTCACTTCAATGAGGAAAACAATGGGGTGAAATGAGTGGTGTATACACATTGAGACTATGAAATCCATACTTTCATACAGACTATGCTATCATGTATTCCATAGGACTTTCCGTTCTCTGCCTCGCCACCATTCTCACTACGGCTTCGTGCATACGGACGCTTTTGGGCATCCAACGTAAATTGCAGTCGTCATTCTGCACCCAGGAGAGCGTTTCAGCGTACAGACGCCGATAGTAATGATTGGCAGTACTTGGGTGTAATCCGTGCTTGCGTAAACTTGCGCACAGGTATTGATTCCTGGTTGTACCCAGGGCTGTCATAATGAGAGGGCACACCTGGGCACTGCCCAGGGACCCCAGCTGCATGGGGGGCTCCTGCACTTTCCCCAAAGCAGCTGGTCCTTGAGCCCATGCTGCCCCGAAATTGGGGGCCCCATGATGGCACTGACAGTTGGATACACAGGGGAGGCAGCCAGCTGCCCACCTACTTGATGTCTGTTTACCTGCACTGTCATCATTGTAGGGGCTCCAGAGCATTACTTTGACCAGGGGTCCATGATGCTATTAAGATGACCCTGGTTGCACCAGTCACGTCTATGACCCATTTACACAAGTATAGCGTATACCAGCATGCAGACATTCTTTACTATGGGCCGATGTACACTAAAGCTGTCTATCCCAGGTGCAGAAATATGCCCCTAATTTCCATTGGTGCCCAAATGTGTCTGAGGCCTAAGGGCAGCATATTCATCTTTTAGTTTCTAAATCTCTGTGCCACCTGCCACAGTGATCAGCAATATCCCACGCATGCGTACCCAGCGCTTTAGCAGGAATTGTTTTCTGTACATGTTGCAGAGGTCTTAACAATGTGTAAACAGCATGATTCCCCATATAGAGTACTGTGTGTGCATGCGCAGGATTGGCAGCGCATGGGCTCTTGGGGTTGCCTCAAGACTTGCAATATCTCACAAAACATTTTTGTAAATATTTTATTATATCTTTTCATGTGACAACACAGAAAAAATGACACTTTGCTACAATGTAAAGTAGTGAGTGTACAGCTTGTATAACAGTGTACATTTGCTGTCCCCTCAAAATAACTCCACACACACACACACCCATTGATGTCTAAAGTGCTGGCAACAAAAGTGAGTACACCCCTAAGTGAAAATTTCCAAATTGGGCCAATTTAGCAATTTTTTTCCCTCCCTGGTGGCAGGTGTGAATGGGGAGCAGATGTGTTAAATTTGGTGTTTTGGCTCTCACTCTCTCATACTGGTCACTGGAAGTTCAACATGGCAAAGAACTCTCTGAGGATCTGAAAAAAAGAATTGTCTACATAAAGATGGCCTAGGCTATAAGAAGATTGCCAAGACCCTGAAACTGAGCTGCAGCACGGTGGCCAAGACCATACAGAGGTTTAACATGACAGATTCCACTCAGAACAGGCCTCGTCATGGTCGACCAAAGAAGTTAAGTGCACATGCTCAGCGTCATATCCAGAGGTTGTCTTTGGGAAATAGTTGAAGGGGGGGGCGGGTCAGCATGTCTGTGCTGAGACCATACGCCGCACACTGTAACAAATTGGTCTGCATGGCTGTCATCCCAGAATTTCTCCTTCTAAAGATGATGCACAAGAAAGCCCACAAACCGTTTGCTGAAGACAAGCAGACTAAGGGCATGGATTACCGAAACTATGTCCTGTGGTCTGATGAGACCAAGATAAATGTAGTTGGTTCAGATGGTGTCAAACGTGTGTGGCAAAAACCAGGTGAGGAGTACAAAGACTAGTGTGTCTTGCCTACAGTCAGGAACACAAAACAAATTTCCTCCTGCGCTCTGGTGTTTTTCTGCTATAGGGCAATCTCATCCAATTGCAGTGTAATGTCTAGTGTCTTGCAGCCCTTCTCAGAATCATGGGAATTCATAAAGCTATAAAAGAAAAGAAAGGAGGGCGCACCGACCTAGTGCATTATCACTTACAGGGATTTTATTGAATAGATTAAAACAATAGTCATACTCGCAAACAGAGTAGAAAGACAGCGCTTATCAGACAATAATGCTGGTAGACAGTATCGCTCAGCAACCACGATAGCAACACGGATCAGATGACATCAGATCGACATTTTATGGCTTACGCGTTACAGAGGCGAACCTCCTTCATCAGAGCCTCAGTGGTCAATAGTTGCCAGCCATAAGCCCGCCCCCGTCGGCCAGGCCCGCCCATTGGCCCCACAGCCACGCTTGTCCTGAGGGGTGTGGCCAGGGGTTGTCCATGGACATAACAAACTCCTTTCCTTTGTGGGCGAGGAAAAACCCTGGCAACACCCCTCAGGACAAGAGTGGCTGAGGGGCCAATGGGCGGGCCTGGCCGACGGGGACGGGCTTATGGCTGGGCATCTCCGCACATGCTCACTTTTGCACTTGTATGGGTATATATACCTGAGAGCTTTTTATGAGGGAGCAACTATTGACCACTGAGGCTCTGATGAAGGAGGTTCGCCTCTGTAACGCGTAAGCCATAAAATGTCGATCTGATGTCATCTGATCCGTGTTGCTATCGTGGTTGCTGAGCGATACTGTCTACCAGCATTATTGTCTGATAAGCGCTGTCTTTCTACTCTGTGAGTATGACTATTGTTATAATCTATTCAATAAAATCCCTGTAAGTGATAATGCACTAGGTCGGTGCGCCCTCCTTCTTTCTTTTCTTTTGCCTACAGTCAAGCATGGTGGTGGAAGTGTCATGATCTGGGGCCGCATGAGTGCTGACGGCACTGGGGAGCTACAGTTCATTGAGGGATCCATGAATGCCAACATTTACTGTGACATACTGAAGTAAAGCATGATCCCCTCCCTTCAGAGACTGGGCCGCAGGGCAGTATTCCAACATGACAACCCCAAAAACACCTCAAAGATGATCACTGCCTTGCTAAAGAAGCTGAGGGTAAAGGTGATGGACTGGCCAAGCATGTCTCCAGACCTAAACCTTATTGAGCATCTGTGGGGCATCCTCAAATGGAAGGTGGAGGAGCAAAAGGTCTCCAACATCCACCAGCTCTGTGATGTCATTCTGGAGGAGTGAAAGAGGACTCAAGTGGCAACCTGTGAAGCTCTGGTGAACTCCATGCCCATGAAGGTTAAGGCAGTGCTGGAAAATAATTGAGGCCACACAAAATATTTTCACTTTGGGCCCAATTTGGACATTTTCACTTAGGGGTGTACTCACTTTTGTGTTGTTATTTTGAGGGGACAGCAAATTTACATTGTTGTACAAGCTGTACACTCACTACTTTACATTGTAGAAAAGTGTAATTTCTTCAGTGTTGTCACATGAAAAGATAGAATAAAATATTTAGAAAAATGTGAGGGGTGTACTCACTTTTGTGAGATACTGTATACAGTATTACTTTCTTCACTAAAGGCAAAACTTTTTTTTGAATGTAGTGGAGAGGAATTGGAACACTTGTCAGTTTTTATTGCCATCTGTGTTCCCAGTCAGGAGATTCACCCTCCTGTTTACTGTTATCTTCGAAAGTGAAAGTAAAAGAAAATCCTAAATTGTGGGTTGTCCTCAGAATAGGATTAGAGGTGAATGCTTCCAATTGTGACCTCCAGGATTTCTTCTCTGTTTTGGCTATACGAAAGGATGTGACGGGAAATCTTCCAATGGGACCGCCAATGGCAAAAAAAAAAAGACAGGGGTTTTAACCTTCCCTTACTCTCATCCAAAATGTGTGAAAAAAGTTTTGCCTTTTGTGACACTTTAACAAGAAAGACTGTACAGTTGAAGTCAAGGCTCAAACAAATAATACATTTTCAGTGGGGGCCCCATACTGCAGGAACTGTTCATTAAGTATAGGGAGTGTACAGGGTTAAGGAGTCATGCCTTATTCCTCGCCATAGCAGGTGTCCTTTATTCATGTGAAGCTGCTCTCAGCCATGGTTGCATGCTTGTCTCGTCAGACAGTGCAGGTTTAATAGGCCTTTATTATATGTGATGATATGTTTAACAATAGACTGAATTCCAGGCTGAAACACCCCCCCCCAAAAAAAACACCTTGCAGTACGCCCCCACCCCCGTACTTGGAGACCGCTGTGAAGCTGCAAGGAGTCACAGCCGGCTTCTCTTAGTAAACCTGCTGGCGTCGGTGACCCAAAGACTGGGAGAGTATCGGCTCTGGAGAGAACTACGCTGGATTCTTGGACAGGTAAGTGTCCTATTAAGAGTGAGCAGCTACAGTATTTAAATTTTTGTTTCCTACAGCCTGAAGATCCTCTATAACCACTTGCCACCCGCCATATAGCAATATGATGGCGGCAAATTCGTTTTTGTTTATCCTGATCGGACGTCATGTCATGTGATGTGATCAGGATAACAAGCTGGCGGGGTCTGACACACCGTAACTCTGATCGTGGTATGGAGCCTCTGAAAGAGGCTTCTTGCCACGTGATCAGCTGTGACCAGTCAATCACAGGAAGTGCCAGTAAGCGGCTTTCCTCGGTTCACGCTGACTGGGAGTGCCGATCGGCGGTGGGGGTCTGCGCTGATGATTGGCACATTGATTATCAGTGCAGCCCCCATCAGATGTGCCCATCACCTGCAAGCCTGTGTCCCACAAAGAGCGACTGCCAGTGCCAATCGGTGCCCTTCAGATGCCACTCAGTAATGCCTGTCAGTAATGCCGCATACACACCATCACTTTATGTGATGAAAAAAAAACGACATTTTATGTGAAGTAAAAAACAACGTTTTTGAAACTTCAATTTTCAAAGACGAAGTTGATTACACACCATCGTTTTTTCACAATGCTCTAGCAAAGCGCGGTTACGTTCACCACTTTTTTCCATTGAAGCTCGCTTCATAACTAGCTTCTGGGCATGCGCGGGTGTAAAAACGTTGTTTTAAACATCGTTTTTTTGCTACACACGGTCAATTTCTGTGAAGTAAAAAAACGACGTTTTGAAAAACGACACATAAAATTGAAGCATGCTTCAATTTTTTTTGGTCGTTTTTTACAAGACATAAAACGACGTTTTACCCCACACACGGTCATTTAAAGTGACGTTTTTAAAAACGTTTTTATTTCATCACATAAAGTGATGGTGGGTGTGTATGCGGCATAACTCCTCATCAGTGCCGCCTATCAGTTGTTTTTTTTTTTTGTTCAGTCCTTTAAATGTTTTTCTCTAAGATGGACTACATTGCTAGGCTGGTCTGGGGAACGAGGATAAAGGAGCTGCCCATGGATGACAAATGTATTTAAAATGGTGGCTTGGGCTTTGGGGAAAGGGTACCAAACCCAGGGGATTGAGTAAAAACAAGCCTAGAGGGGTGTAGGTAAGTCATTTTACATTATACTGAAGGTACATTCGTTAGTGCTGGCAGTTTATTGGGCAGCTTTAACGTTTGCTGTAGAATTTTTGTTTTAGTTTGAATTGTCCTGTGGGAGATCTCCTTTCAGAGTTTATTGTGAAAGGCCGTGCCAAAAAGGAAATGTGTTTGTAAATACGCTAAGAAGGGAATGTTGCTATACGGAGTACCTAAATCACTCTTTACTTCCAAGGCCCAACTCAGACACAGGTTTGTTTTTTATTATGTTTAGTGAGAGAGTCATAATATGTGTTGAGTATTGTGTTTTTTTTGTGTCCCCACCAGGAAGACTTTCATTTACTTCCTGCCCCTGCGACACCAGTACAAGAAATAGGGATTCACTGACCTCAGCTAGACAGAAAGATGCAAAACAAATCTGATACTCTAGTGCAAAGTTCTATCTATAGATGATTAGGGGCATACAGCAGATTTCTGTGCCAAGAATCACAGCTGAAATGTCTGTACAAAGCAATGAAAGTCTTTGCATGTATGTGCGCACCTGGAGATTACTTGCGGTTAGGGCCAGGTGTCTGATCCTGGGCCTAATCTTTGTTTCTTATCCCGTCCCTAACCACAGGCAACTGGGAGATGTGCATCATTTTCTGTTTATCTTTGCCATCAAATGTACATGAGGGTCAGTGGTCTGCTGTGCCTCTGATGGACAGACCTGCAAGTTAACTAGGGGTAATAACTTTTGTTTTAGTATTCTGGAGTGTAGTTCCAGATTCCTAGATTACACAATAGATACAGATTGGTGTCTTTACAGCAGGGCTTGATACATTTGCTTTGGATCTAGGAGCCAGCTAAAAAAAAGTTAGAAGCCAGGTTTATTTGTCTTGTTTTTTCACTAACTGGGCTTTATTTTGGACTCTGCTCACCTCCCTGCTTGTCCCAAGCGCTGGGACCGTTGGGGTGGAGGAGGGGTGGGCCATGGTGCGCACGGATTTGCTGGTGCTTAGGGAGAGCGGAGTGTGGGGGAGCCTTTTGGAATGGCAGTGGCGAGTCTGCTGGCGGTGTGGAGAGCAAGAAAAACGTAGGCTCTGCTTTGGATAAGCAGCAGAGCTGGAGTTGTGTTTTGTTTTTTTGGGATGTTGGAGCTGGATTGGCTGTCCAGGGCCCTGGGCAATTAGTTGCTCGCCACCTTGTGTCAGTGGTGAGAGGTCTGGAGGAAGCCCAAGTGCTGTGACCTGGCACCTTGGATTTGTCAAGCCCTACTTTATGGTACAGACAAGATATACCTGTGCTCCAATCCCAATAGCTTGTACATAGATTTAAACTATCATGTGCGAAAGGGGTGTGACCACGTATTAAGACTACAAGTTCTGAATAAACCCTCTGCACATTGCTACACACTCTATTCCAGCAAACGATGCAATAAACAGGCATTTTTACGTTACACATATTGCAATACATGTGTTTAAGCTGACCAACTGCGTCAAAGTAATCCCTCCTACACTGCTCGCCACTGAAAATGCTAAGGTGGACACCATGCCAACATGGGGCATACAGACACAAGGTGGGGGAGAGCTAGTGCTTCAGGTCTGGTCTGTAGCCGTACGAGGGATTACTTTGACGCAGTTGGCCAGCCTAAACATGAATTGCAATAATGTGTGAACTAATAATTCCTGTTTTTCATTGCATGGGGTGCAGAGGGTTCATCCAGAATTTCTACTTCACAGTATATCCCCTGGGTGTGCTGCATTGGACATGGACTCTAAAGTGAGACTTTGTAGCATCCCCCCCTTAAAGTGGAACTTCCCTCTCTCAATCAACACTGACTACAGGAAGTCCCCGAGTTACGAACATCCGACTTGCGAATGGCGCCTTCTTACGAACGGGAGGCTGCGTGGCCACTTTTTGATGGCGGGCGCGTTCGACGGGACTTTTTTGATGGCGGGCACATTCGACAGAACATCAGAAAACAATGTATCTGCCGTTCTGCGCATGCTGTTCTGACTTATGAACATATT
Organism: Rana temporaria; assembly: GCF_905171775.1. Lineage (NCBI taxonomy): Eukaryota > Metazoa > Chordata > Amphibia > Anura > Ranidae > Rana > Rana temporaria. Next base: position 314,082,574 of record NC_053490.1, on the reverse strand, counting down.
CAACTTAAGAACAAGCCTACAGTCCCTAACCCGTTCGTAACTCTGGGACTGCCTGCATTTGTAATTTATGCTGCTAGAATTATTAAATGGATAGGAAAGTATATTTACTTGTTTTGTACTTCTTTTTTTCTTTGGTTACTTCCTGGTTTTCAGACCTAGACCAATTTATGTCATACATCCCAGGAGGGGGAGGGGCTTTCTCAGTTAAAGTGTAAGAGCCGGTTTACACAGGGGCAACACGACTTCCAGCACGACTTTGGGAGGCAACTTGGACACGACTTGAGTATGAATCATCAGGCAACTTACAAGGCAACTTAAAGTTGCCTCCAGGACAGTACAAGGCAACTTCAAGTCGTCCCCAGGACAGGCTGCTTTCCAGTGGCCAATCAAACAACAATCAGCTCTGTGGGAGGGATGGGTTTGCCTGAGAAATGTATGTTATCTTGCTGGATTGTTGCTTCAGTTAAGACAGTGATCCGACTTCTGAGGCAACTTCCATTAAAATCAATTGGTACAAGTTGCCTACAAGTTGGATTGAAGTAGTACAGGAACCTTTTCTGAAGTCTGAGCGACTGCAGTAGTGTGTATTAAGACGGCTCCATTCACTTCCATTGATTTTCTCAACTGCACAATTTTGGGATAACTTGGGGCAACTTCAAGTGGGATCCCAGGTCGCCCCTGTGTGAACCGGCTCTTCCTAAACTCGGGGCCCTGCAGTTTACTATATCTGGTCTCCCACACTACACAGAACATGGAAATGCAATTATTTTAGTAAATATATAAACTGCTAAATACCCTTTTTCATCAGCAGTTGGAGCAGTCTTGTGACTTCTGTCTGTGTCTGGTTAAAGCTTGTAGGAGGAGATTTCTTTCTCCTGCGATTGTTCTATAAGGCTTCAAGACCCCTGACCACCTGTGTGGACAGTACTGATTGGCCCTGTGCTAATCACATGCACCCTCCCAAGAAAAAAACTCTCTATCAAAAAAACGCCAAACTGAGCATGTGCAGCTTGTCCTTTAGCCTCTGTTCTATCGGGAGGTTTTTTGGGGACAGTGGAAGAAGGGAAGGATAAGAGAAGACAGGGTAAAACAGACTTTTTACACAAGCCAGAGGATTTACCCCTTAGGTTCCACTGCACATGCGTGCTGCTCTTTCTAATTGGGGCGGCGGCGGAGGAAGCAGGAGGGGGGCCTAGCTTCGCCGCAGCACCGTGACCAGAAGGGGACTTGTCAAAGACCCCCTCCCCCGAAACGTGCCAAATGTGGCACTGGAGGGGGGGGGGGGAGACGAATAAGTGGACTTGCACTTTTGTGTGGAACTCCGCTTTAAGTGTCCACTGTCATCAGTTTAGCATGCTACCCTTTGGAACTGTATCAGGCCCTAGATCCCTCAGAGACTGGTGGGATCAGGTGCCTGCCTTAAAAGTCAAGCTTATGTTGTGGAACAATGTTTATGGAAATGCTGGCGAGGAGATCAGATCTCATTCTCAAATAACAGGGCATTGAATGCAGTTTGGGGAGAACTACAGACCACACATGTCCTTAGAAGGCACATTTTGATGATTTTGGATGAGCTGTGGATTATGTACAACAGGCCCAATGCTTCCAGCTCTAGGACAGAAGAAGATCCTTGACCTTGATGAAACAAGGACTATATCCTATTGCAATGACCTTTACCGCACTAGAAGCCTTGGGCAAAACAAGGCTCTTTAGGAAGAGGAGTCTTTTAGAGACAATACCTCAAGACTCCAAGCAAGTAGAAAATTAGGAATTTGCAGATTCACTATAACATAAATATGTTTAGGTCCTAAAGCATTCATGCATTTCTTTCTAGTTTCTGTTTCCATTGGGTTATCTGGAATAAAGTGAAGGTAAAGGAGACTGAGGGAGGAAGCTTCGAGGCTTTTGACCTCTCTTTAATTAGGTGGGAGGACAGTTTCACTGAGCTGCTGTATGAAGGATAAGCTCATCTTTCTAGCAATCATTAACAAGTGTAGTGGAAATGTTGCTAGGCTGCTAACATTTACTTAACAATTTAAGAATTCTTTGGAGTGTGTTCTTATTGTTGCCACTAATTTAGGGATACTTCGATGTGCAAACATTCCAGTGCCTTTACAAACAAGTATCTGATGTGCCTACAGTGCAATGAGGAGTGTATAAATTGGGCTCCTTGTACATCGGGGCGTCTCCAAAGTTGCACAATTTCCAGTGCAACTTTAATGCGTCTTTTGGTGACTTTACATTCTCTGGGCCAAATTTGCATAAAAAATCAGGCCAAAGTAGTGTAGGAAGCTTCTCTGAAGTCACAGCAACTTCTGTAGTGCCAGTAGGAATGGCTCTCAAAGTAAAATGTTTTATTTTATATGTCCTGCAACTTGGGGTCTCACATGTCGAATCCCAAGTCACACAAGTGTGAAAGGAGCCTTAGACACTTTAAGAAACAGATTATTGCATTAAAGTGATTGTCTAAACAGTGTGAATGGGGTTTTTTTTTTTTTTTTTCATTTTATAAAAAAAAAAAGTAACCCTTTCTTTGACTCCTGAAATATATTCCTCGTTATACACTGTCGGTATATGTTGACAACATGATGATAATATATGTATATTTATTGGATTGTCTGCTAAGTTTCACATAATTTTTCCATACTGCAGTCTTTTGCCTTTGATTTTCTGCGTATAGTAATAACAATTTACAGAGATCATAGTTTAGGTAAAAGATAAGATCACAGGTCTATAGTACATGTGCACTTGTTTTAACCCTTTTACTGCTGTAACCACGATCTATTGTGCACTTTGAAGGGAGTGGTTTTGGTGAACCATAAATGATGCGTCTCACCTTTTTTTTTTTTTTTTTTTTTTTTTATTGTGTTCATCTTTATTTACTGCAGTGGGTTGAAATGTAGTATGCTGTACATTTGAAGTAAGTGTTTGTTTTTTCAGCATGCAGCACAGTAGTGTGGACTGACAGATAGGACTCAGTGCAGATTGCCTTGTCTGTCTTTTGAGACTGTTGGGCAGGCTGCCCAACTCGTGTAGCGTGAACAGGCCCAAAGTGTTACAGCTCAGCAATATAGCATGTAAACAGACTTGCAGCTGCATGCCCCTCTGTCCTCTCTGCTTCATGGTATAGGCAGGAATACTTGAGTAATGCAAGTATTATGTTTGTACTTAAAGACATCTTTAGTTGGATTATATCTACGCATCCAAATATCCTCTGATGTCTCTTGCAGCTTATTGAAGGCAGGTCATTTTACATTTTATTAGCTGCTATTATTTCTTCAAGCAGGCTTTGTCACCGGTTGTTTAGGCTGACTTGTGGCAATTACACTTGCACATAAAAAGTATGATTTGAGTATATGCAGATCTAAAGCTTCTCAATTTAATTATATATATATATATATATTACCTGAACTCCATAAATGTAGTTACTAAAGTAATACATTTTACAGTGGCCTGGTGTTTTCTGAAATCCATACTCTCACCAGATCACTCTTTAGTGGCTAAAGAGATGCAATTCTATTTTTAATTTGTGATTACATTGTAGTGCAAGCATGGTGTGTTTCTCCCAGATGCGGAGGAAACTCCCATCCCACTGGCAGTAGTATATTATCGCTGTCTCTAGATGCCTATACAATGTACATCATCCTTCCTTTCCATTTTACCATCATAGAAAAACAGAAGAGGGGGTGACAGAAAAAAAAACGTTGACAGACTCACGACCTCTACTGGAAGTCCGTTCCAAGGAACCACTACTGTTCCATAAAATAATACTTTCTAAGGCCCCTTGCACACAGGGCTGGCTCTGTTGGAGTTCTCCACTGATACTCGTTGAGCAAGCGGATGGCTGATCTGTGTTTGTTTTGCGTTTGCAGAGTGGACACAAATACAGGCCCCTTCCTCTATGGGTGGTCGGATGTAAACGGACCTCCTGTGTGAGCTTTCACTCAAATCAGAAAAACTGATGGGTAGATATCATTGGACCGCTTCTGTGGGACTCGCAACACATGAAAATTGTAAGGAAAACCAGACATGCCTCATTTTGCAAACTGCACTACGCAGGTCTGAACAGTCCTATTGAATAACAATGCTTTTTATGACTCTGTATAATCCAATGAAAAAGTCTCACACGAATGACGTCTTCACAGGCAAAACATTAATCGGCCTTCAAGCTTCAGCAAATGATTACACCTCCAGGGTTACCTCTGACGTGTTTCACCTGATGAGCCTTATAAGAGAAAAACTTGCGTTCCTGCTTCTTGTGACACATGCACTGTTTTGGTCTACAACACACGCATTGAAATGCAAAGATGTGAATGGTACCTTATAGTTGGTTTCCCTTAAAGCGCAACTTTACCCATAACGGCTTGATAAAAAAAATCATGTTCTTTAGTAAGGAACATGTATATATTCCACGTGAATAATTATGCTACCAAAATTAGTATGTGCTGTTAATTGCCTCCAGCATTGCTCCTGTTTCTTCATGCTGGAGGCTTCCATTTTGCTGAAGCCCAGATCCCCTGAGCAGCAGTAAATCATAAAGTGGAACTAAATCCATCAATTTAACAGTTTAAAAAAAAGTTACATTCCTAGAATTCTGGGATTGCTTTTGTCCTCAACCAAACTTTCAAACCATCATATGGCTGGTGTCATAACTAATCACATGTGCATTACCATATCCGTTGTTGATCAAACAGAAGCAGCTTCCTAAACAAGGGTTTAATTCCACTTTAAGATTGTCCTCGACAAATTTGTCAGTGCCTTAAAATGGAGAGCAACTGAGCATGTGCAGAGCAGGGTGAGGCAGTGTAATACTAGATTCTACACAGTATAAACCCTTATTTTAAAATGTTTTACATAGCTATACCTGCAAAAGGGGCCCGGTCTGAAGTGATCTAGCAGAATTTAAACGGAGTTCCACCCAAAAGTGGAGGCTACACTCGTCTGCCCCCCCTTCTCCAGTGCCACATTTAGCGGGGGAGGGGGAGCGGGTACCTGTTTTTGACAGGTACCCTCTCCCACTTCCGAGAGATATCACCGTGGCAAGATCACTCGAAGTTCGGCCCCCCTCCTCCTCCCCCCACTCGGAAAGCTTAGCGCGATTCAGGCATGTGCAGTAGGGAACCACTGAAAAAGTCGAATAGCAAAACATTGACTCGGGTGCTGACATCGCTGGATTCCAGGACAAGAAAGTGTCCTGATATTAAAAGTCAGAACCTAAAGTATGTATAGCTGCTGACTTTTTATTTTTTTTGCTGGGGAGGCTGAACTATGCTTTAATTTCTGTCTAACGTTCCACTTTAGGTAGTTATTAAAGAAAACTAAAAATTAATATTGCGCTTGTGTTAAAGTGTAAAGCAGTAACACATATTGGGGTCAATTCACAAAGCTTTATTTCCAGATTCCGGTCGTTATTTTAACAATTTTGCACGTTATTGAAGCTAGTTCAATTCACTAAACGATTTAACGCTTTGAAAAATCATCAAATAACGTTTCACTACACCGAACCGATATTTTAAGGTGTGGATCGTTATTTAACGATTCGATCGTTGTTTTAACAAGTCAAATCGTTAAATATGTACAGAAGTGCAATTCACAAAGATTTTTTGGACTGTTATCGATCGTTAAGCAATCGTTACATATCACCTCCCTCAGGGTGTCGTTATGACATTTCCCAGGCGATATTTCGTTGTTAGAGGAAGCTTTTGGCGATTTTTGTAGTGTAGTGAAGTTTTTAGTAGTTTTGGGCAAGATGGAACCATGCTCTATTTAAACTTAAAATTATCCAGAGGCGAAGAAGAACACATTAGAATGTTGTTCAGATTTATAAACGTGTATTCCGTTCACGTACTATTTTGGATGTCTTTTCTGAAACCCAGGTGATGGCTAAATTCCGATTATCATCTCCCATGATTTATTCTCTGTATGAGGAAATACACATGGCTTTAGAAAAACGCACACAGAGAAGTTATGCACATCACATGCTCAATCTCCACGTGTGTCTTGCTTGTGTCTCTCTCTCTCTGCATCTGCTCTTTTCCACATGCAGCTGTTCTCCTCCCCTTCTGCTCCCAGAATGCATCTCTCCAGCGTTATTTAATGATCTTAGACGTTATTATTACGATTTGGGACGTTAAAATAACTCTTGAGTAGTTAGCATAACAATTGGATAACGAGTCAGTTGAAAACCATAACGACTATGTTGAATAACGATTATAGCTTTCGTGAATACCATGTTTGCTAGTGTTAAATAAGGGGTGGTAATTTAACAACTGAAGGAAACCAATAACGTTTCTCTTTGTGAATTGACCCCATTGTGAGATATAACTAAAAAAAACAGTATACAAAGAAAGTAAATTTTGCTGAAAATCAAATGTACAAAAAGTGTAGAAAAAGTCCAAATGCACAAAAGGCTAAGATCACAAAGTCCAATGTCTATGATACAAACTCCTTATGAAGTGCAAGAAAAGGGAACTGGAAAAGGAAATTAATGAAATAATCCACCTTAAGAGAGCCACCGACACATAGGTTAAGATGTACGCTTACCGAAACGCTAGGACCCTCTAATTACGGAAGGTTAAATCGGCCTTAGTTCATCCACCTTTTGCAAGGTCCAAGGAAAACAGCGGTGATGGTGTATATTCCATATGTGATTCCTTCAGATTTGGATTCTGGTTATCCGGACATTCCAGCCATTAATCAAAAAACGAAAAGAGCTCCAATAGTGTAAGGAGTTTATTGGACTAAAAACTGTACTTGCACGTTCCCAACGGAGTAAGGAAAAACCGCAACAATCGGCAGCAGATACAAGAGCGCAATGACAGGTGTTGTTCCACTCGACCGGTTTTCTTACGAGTTGCCTTCTTCCGGGGCATAGGAAACACTTCCGGTCATCGCTATTTAACCACTTGACCACTGGCCACTTAAACCCCCTTCCTAACCAGACCAATTTTTTAGCTTTTGGTGCTCTCATATTTTGAATGACAAATACTCAGTCATGCAACTCTGTACCCATATAAAATGTCTGTCCTTTTTTTTTTTTTTACACAAATCAAGCTTTCTTTTGGTGGTATTTAATCACTGCTGGGTTTATTTTAATTTTTCTCCGAAAATTTTGGCCAAATAACTCAAATTGGTGTATATTATTTGGTCTTTGTGAAAGTTATAGAGTCCACAATCTATGGTGCCAATCTCTGAAAATTGATCACACCTGAAGTACTGACGGCCTATCATTTCTTGAGACCCTAACAAGCCAGGATAGCGCACATACCCCCCCAAATTACCAATTTTTGGAAAGTAGACATTCCAATGTTTTTAGTAAGAGGCATGGTGAGTTGTTGTTTTTTTCCACAATTCTTTGAAAAATCAAGATTTTTATTTATTTTTTCACAAATTGCTGGAAAATATTAGCTACTTTATTTGTACAGTAAAGATGTGAGTGATACCGGACCTAATGGTGTTTTTCAACCTACGCTTGCCCTCATATGTAACCTAGGCAGCACCAGATTTGCTGAAGAAAGATCAGTTTATTGAATAATCATTGTTTTCAACAGCCTCACTTAATATAATCTCTCTTTTGTCGCTACCAAGCCTTATTGTGGGCATACCTAAAATATGTTGTTGTTGCCACCACAGGTTCTGCTTTGTATGGGAGTGCCTGCCCACCAGAGAGTGGAGGAACAGACTGTCAACTGCCGTGGGATCCGGCATTAGGGTAAGCCGTACTTTGAATCTCACCACCCCCTTGGAAAAGGAGCATTATTTTCTGCATCGAGGGAGGGTGAGACATATTTATTATATGTATGCTTGGAGTTCTCTTTTAAAGTTAAAGTGGTTGTAAAGGTTAGTGGTTTTTCACCATAATGCATCCTATGCATTAAGGTGAAAAAACACCTGGCAATGATGGGCCCCCCGTTTGCTTATCTGAGTCCGTTCACCTGCTGTGTGCGTCCCCCAGTGTCCTCTTCTCCATTGCTTCTCGGGGTTGATTGGATAAATCGATAGCGGTGCAGCCATTGGCTCCCGCTGCCGTCAATCAAATCCAATGACCCAGCCGCCGTGGGAGGGACCGTGACATACACTCTGTGTCTATGGATACAGAGTGTATGAGACATTGGGAGAGATCTTCCCGAGGGGGTTAGCTATTGCAGGGAGGAGCCGAGACAACCGCCGAGGGACTCCAGAGGACGTGGATCGGGGCCACTCTGTGCAAAACTAACTGCACAGTGGAGGCAAGTATGATATGTTATTTAGAAAATAAAAAAATTAAACCTTTACAACCCCTTTAACCTTTGGTTTGCAATAAGTTTACTTTATGCCCACCCCCAGACCCTGTCATATGCTTACCTGCCTGCACTCTACTGCTACTCTGTTTAACTGATGGCTAAAACATCCCTTTGTAAGCTTAATGTAAGCATTTCCGGGATTACTTTCACTTTAAATAGTCAAAAAACTGTTTAAATTGAAAGTAAACTTGGACATGCTTTAAGTTAGATTAGCAGCTGGAGCTTGCACAGGGATGACTATCTACTTGCCTCCATGTGACAAGACCAAACACTAATGCTGTCACATGGGGTTAGTCATTTGCTGTGCCATAACCAGAAATTACTGCCGGTATTTCTATTTCTCTCAGTGGTTAAAGAAGCAGGTAGACACAAAAGTTGTAAGTAGGCGCTATTAGGGTGTCAAGCTTCAAAGCAGAATTATTGCTTTGCCTAGCTGCACAAAGAACAGGTTTGCTTTAAAGTGGTTGTTCAAAATCCTGCCGACTTTGATTAAAAGGACCCTTACATGTCCAGGGATCCAGCGCTGTCCTCACCAAGGCTAGTTCTTCACTAGCCTTTGGGTTCCTGGTGCCTGCATACTAACTGGGTAACCAGCTATGCTGATTTTGGCTCTGCAGCCAATTTTCCACTGTGCATGCGGGAGTCGCGCTCTGCTTTGGGAATAGTCACTCAGGCTTTTGGGACCTGTGACCTGTTCCAGAAGACAGCGGGGAGGGAGGGTGGAGAAAAAAGTCCACTCGGATCACCTGTCACAATTGGGTAGCCACTTCCATTCCTCAAATGACATGCCAAATATGGGAGAGGAGGAGGTTCAAGGAGGACATAATGCGGAATTTCCCCTCTGCGCGAAGTTCCGCTTTTTCTTGTTGCAGTGAGGTTGATATGTTGTGCAGACCATGAAGCTTTGTGAACTTTACCATCTGACTGTTTTATACTTGACAGCAGCAATGGCAATGACTGAACAAACACAGTGTTTTCCAATGAGCAACCACACAAAGGAGCGTGTCACCATGACGAAGATGACGTTGGAAAACTTCTACAGTAATCTCATCGCACAGCATGAGGAACGAGAACTAAGGTGATTCTATATATCTATTTTATGAATGTTGTCTCAAACCCGAGTATTTTATACTAACTTATGCTTTAAACTTGGTATACAGAGGTGTCCTGAGATCAGTCTCCCAAAATATGGGAGGAGTACAATGGCATGGAGCAGTAGTTTTTCAGACATAGATTTGCTGCTGGTATTATTTTTAGCTAGATCTGTAGCTGGAGAAAAATCAGAGAGGTGTCCCCCCATGTTTTTTCTGCCCAAGCCATCGCAATGCACTTGCCTAGTCTATGAAAGCTTTGAGCGTTCAGGAACTTCATATTCCATCATTCACTACCTTACCGCATCACAGAATAGGGCGTGTTTTACCACTCTAGACCACACTTCAAACCTTACTATAGCAGCTCTACTTTCCACCCATGTTCCTATTTCTTCCAACATCAACTATGCCTGATTTGATACAGATTTAATTGATTGTTCAGGGGGATTCTTTTGTTACATTTTACGTTTTGGTAATTCTAAAGGAAATTGTACAGAGATTGCACAATCAGATTGCATAGTGTATGACCAGCTTTATACAAGTACATGGGAGGAAGACGTTCAGCTGTCAATGTTCTTGTATTCCAGGTTCAGCTCACACAACAGAGTGGGAGTGTGCTTTATTTTGGTGCATTTTTCCATTGCACGCATAGGGCAGCCCATTGATTTATCACTCTGGATGCACCATGTCTCAAATAAGACACAGAGGGGGCAGTCACACTGTTATAGGTGACCCCAGCCCATACTCCCCTAATGGTTCTGGGAATAGTTGTATTTCAGAACCTGGGACCACTATTTTGGGGTTGTCATTCTCCCTGAGTCTTTCACTGGTTGAGGCTAAGTCCTCCCCCATGTTTGTAAGCACCCCAATGTCCACTCAGGACTTTTTAACTGTATGTGTTCAGTTATTGGGACATCCTGCCTGCAGAGGCTCTAAGCACGCTCCAGCACCTTTCTCTGCACAGTTTCTCTGACCCTCCTAAAACCCTAGATCAGACTGGGCCCTTGGTCCCTGTCTCCATCCCTGACACGGTCTCATTGGAGAAACAATGCTGAGACTCTAAATCTATTTTTGACGCACCACAGAGGTTTGAGCACTGGAGTGTTTCTCATCTTGTTTGTGGCAGGCAGAAATCCTGACTGACAAAGCTTTGAATCGGAGCACAAACTGATTCTAATGCCCTGTACACACGATCGTTTCGTCTGATGAAAACGAACTGATGGATTTTTTTCATCAGATATCCGATCGTGTCAGAACGCGGTGACGTAAAACATGACGACGTGCAAAGAAAAATGAAGTTCAATGCTTCCGAGCATGCGTCGACTTGATTCTGAGCATGCGTGGATTTTTTACTGATGTATTTCCCCACAGACGATAATTTTTTTCCTATCTGTTTTTTAACCATACGAAAATTTTAAAACTGATGGGGGGAAAAAAATGATGGGGCCCACACACGATTGGTTCGTCCGATGAAAATGGACCGTTTTCAGACGAACCGATCGTGTGTACAGGGCATAACACACATTTCTGCACCCATTTCTAGATCTGTTTCAAGCTTGCAACACGTGGCATACCTGACATAGGCAGACATTTGCAACCTCTGCAACTATGTTGCATGTTCTTGAACAATTAACGGCTTTAGCACAGCTATCGCTGTCCAGACCTCAAATGGGCCAGGCTCCTTCACCAGCTCAACCACCTCTACATATTCTTTCTACTGAAGCAATGGCAGACATTGTTGCAGTACTGATGTTCTAGACAAGAAATTACTTCCTTAATGGTTAATGCTTAAATGGCTTTAGTATGTTTTTAAACTGACTTGCTCCTCCACTATGTAGTAAATCTCTTCTTGGCATCTGCCAGGATCATCCCTCCTTGATTTTTATGTCACCTCCTACCGTAATTTCTGTTGCCATTTCTCAACGGATGTCTTCAGTGGGGCCTGGATCTACCTGTGTAGTGTTTACTTTTCCTCTCTGTTGGTGGGCATATATTGGGCATGAACTGAAAGAAACACAATTCAAACTCTAGGCGACTTCTTGTATAGAAACTCTGTGGGGAGTGTTTGACACACAGCTGCTAGAGCCTAGTCTTCCAACCTGTAGATGAAATACTATCTTAAAATGAAGGATCAGCAAACGAGTAAGTTAAAGGGGTTGTAAAGGAAAAATGTTTTTTTCATAATAAGCATCCTTTACCTGCAGACATTCCTCTTTTTTTCACTTCCTCATTGTTCCTTTTTGCTCAGAAGTCACTCTATTTCTTCTCTGTTCTGTTCACTTCCTGGTTGTCTGATTTTTACTGACCAACGTGCTCACCCCCTCCTGGAAACTACATCTGTGCGGCAGGATGCTCTCTATGTGTTAGAGACTTCAAGGAGGTGTGAATTACTGGGCGTGCTGCAATTCATACTGGGAAATGTAGTTCTTACATGAACGAGCGATGCAAACCAGGAAGTGAATGAGAGAACAGTAACTAAAATGCCGGAGGTGATATAGATGAAGGAATATAATAGGTATTTACTCGTTTTTTAACAGAATCATTACACGATTCTGTCTGTCTACCTTGCAGACATTAATTTTAGGCAAATTTTTTTTTTTTCCTTTAGTGACCCTTTAAGTTACATTACACATTTCTGGCTGGTAAACAATGAGTATTCACTGCATACAATGTATTTCCCTTTTTCAACGTGGCTAAACAAATGACTTTCTGATGGTTAACTTTTACCTATGATTTTCTGCAGTTCTACACACAGTTCCTTTCTGCTTTAAAATAAATGATGAAGAATATTATGATTATTATTTACTATGATGCAGTAATCGTCATAGCCAGGCATGACCCTACTATTTTATTGCAGTGTCCTATACTTTTCACTTGTTTTGTTCTGTACATAACACTTGTAATGCATTTTTAGCCATATGCAGTAGTATTGGATCTAGATTGGAAGCAAGTCGCAGGTAATTCTTTACTGTCTCAAGTCATTTATGTGAGCACTGAGAAAAATCGGACCGTGCCAAATAAGCCTTTTCATGGTATAGTGAAAATGAATGGAACAGTGCACAGTATGTCTCAGATTTCTCCTTTCTGTTTTTAGACAGAAGAGGCTGGAAAAAGTGATGGAAGATGAAGGCCTTCGGGATGAAGAGGTAAAGAAAACGATATACCTGCAGTAATTGAATTAATTATAAATAAACATCTCTGGATCAAATGACTATCTCCTTCACTTCTGATAAAATCTTTGTAACATGCACACTGCTGAACTAGAAGATCTGCCCACCTGCTCCTTTTATTGGTTGAAAGAAAAAGTAGAAATTCCTTTACATCTCATGCGGAATAAAATACCTGTATGAGTACCCTCAGATGAAAGCTGCCAAGGTAAAACCCCAGGCCCCATACCATTTCTGGGACAGTGAATGCAATTCATACTGAGCGACACACATTTTACTTCTGCAAAACAATACAACATTTTATTGTCAAAAGTCAAATAATTTGGGTAAGAACCATCTTGGCTTTGTATGCTCATCGGCAAACAAAGCTGAGGCATATCGTTGTTGAAAAGAAAAATCTTGTGCATGATGGGTTTGACTAAAAATGTAAAGGCTTGTGAGTTCAGACTTAAGGCACTCCTCGCCACCTTGCATGCCACATAACTTTTTTTGGGGGGGGAGTGGGGGCTTCGTTAGGAGTGGGACTTCCTGCCCATTGCCTGTCCACTCCGAGAGTGCCGTGCGATTCGCGCATGTGCAGTGCGTGCCCGGCTGTGAAGCCGAATGCTGTCACGGCCTGGTGCCCAGAGTAGCAATGGAGGCATCGGTGGAGAGGAGCGACGCTCTGGGCAGCCGCATCGTTGGACCGTGGAACAGGTAAGTGTCTGTTTATTAAAAGTCAGCAGCTACACTTTTTGTAGCTGTTGACTTTTAATAAACATAAAAAGCCTGGAACGCTGCTTTAATGCGCTAGTAAAGTCCATTTTTTTTTTATTTAATTTTTTTAAATTTGTACTTACAGGTAAGCCTATGATAAGTCTTATTTTCCTAAAGTGCTCTGTTTAGGAGGCACTTACATTTTTAGCAGCCGTTGACATGGCTGGCGGATGTGCACTTTACTGTCGCTTTAATACTAAACATCTACATTGTACACCTAGAAAAGCTGGATTTTTGTTTTATAATAATGAAGGTGCCACATCCCTTCTATAGAGGGAAATTTAGTATTGGTACATATGGGACCTTTAAGGCATCAGAAGCACAAATATATGTAAAAATATCAAATTTTTATTACAAACATCAATAAAAACAGAAAACCTTAAGTCTGCATTCACACCTCAGCGTATCGTTTTCAGGCAGAAAGTCGTGCGATTTTTGCCGCGCTTTTGTACAGGTCAAAAGGTCACCAATGTAAAAAGTAGAAAAAAACACCTGTAATCTGCTAAAAGAAAAGCTCCTGTACTTTTTAAAAAAGATGGGTGTTTTGCTTCAGGCAACAGAACGCTCAGATGTGAACAGGGGCTATTGAAATGAATGGGATTTGTCTTGTTGAGCTTTTTTTTTTAGAGCTGAGGCTTATAGCAGAAAAACTCCCAAAAATGCCTAGATGTGTACGGAGCCTAAAATTCAATGACTTGCCTCTTCCTCAAAGGTTTATGCCACTCTAATAATAGATAAGATTCTGTCTACGTCTTTAATCTCATGCAATACAAGGTTGTCCCCACATTATGTCAAATTTTGACAGAAGTCCACATGTGGAAACCCAAAACGTTTCAATAATCATATTCAGGGCTGTAGTAGTGGTCTGTATAATAAGGATTTAGTATACACATGAAACCAGACTATCTGTAAAAAGCAAGGTTCCAAAGAATTGCCACCAGGGTCCAACAAGGTAGACAGGCGTAAGATACAAGGATCAACAGAAGTCCCCTCTCAAATCAAACACTAATGCTGTAACAGGCCCACAACTCCTAGTAACGTTATAAAAAGGACCATCTAGAGTGGTAAGTAGTCACAGATAGTCCCTGTCAAAAATGGTGATTGACAACATTGCTAAAAATGCTAAATGTTTGGGCCCATTTGAACCTCTTGCAAATATGTGAAAATCCAATTTATTTTAAGATCGTAGAATTACTGTAACAGTTTGATTTATTTTTTAAAGATCCTCAACAGTTTGATCTAGTTTTATATCTTGGGCTCAACAGTTCGATCTATTTTTAAATCCTCAACGGTTTGATACATTTTTAGATCCTCAATGGTGTGATCTATTTTTAGATCCTGGGTTCAACTGTTTGAACTATGTTTAGATCCCCAACCGTTTGATCTAGTTTTTAGATCCTGGGCTCAACTGACTAAAGGGGCACTAACGCTGGTATCCGGCAATGAAACTTGAGTTTAAAAAAAAGTTCTTGTTATGAAATTTTTTTAATATAGAATTCATGAAGTGATAGGGTGGAAGTGATTGGGATCAATCTATTCCTGGTATGATTATATTACTAGCGGAATTACTTGCATGCAAAAAAGGACAGACAAGGGTCTGAGAGTCCCGATGAATGTTTCCTTATATTGAGCTGATAACACCGTTCCTTACCTGTACCAAAATTCTGAGCAGTTATCGGCCCTGCCTGAGTTTCCTTCAGAACACCTCCACCTTTTGGGGATTAAGAGGGAAAGTGTTCTGTAGTCAGGAGCAGGGCCCTCCCAGCCCTTTTTTTTTTTTTACTGTTTTTTTTTTTTATTGAATCACATTGTTGCTGTACTGTATATTGTAAGTGCTGTGCAAACTGTCGGTGCTATATAAATCTTGTATAATGATAATAATCCAGCACTGGAGTATTACAACACTACCTTGGATTTCAGAGCAGCAAAAGCAAACCTCAAATACATCCATAAGCGTTCTCTAGGTACATTTGTGTTTGTTAGTGATTTGACAACAAAAATGTCTTTAATTTTTATAAATAATGCAAAAATGTGTTGTCACTCAGACCACATCAGTAAAGTTTTGTCAAATCAAGTTCAATATAGCAGCCTATCAATTTCAATTCTATAAGAGCCCTTTCACACTGATAGCGCCTGGGTGTCAGCGGTAAACTGCTATTTTTAGCATTGCTTTACCATAGGTTTTGAGGTGCTTTTCGGCCACTAGCGGGGGCGCTTTTAACCCCTGCTAGTGGCCGAAGAAGGGTTTAAAGCGCGAGCTCCACCCTATTTAAGACATGAGCTCATTATTACTGCTGCCTGTCACACAAGTTAAAATGGAAGTTTTTTTTTAATCGGTACAGTTCCTTTGTTTAGACATCGCTTCCTGTCTGCACAAGCTGCGGGTATTTTGCGGGGTAGTGCGTCACTTCCCGTACCCACAGTGTGCCCTGGGAGCTTTCAGTATTCATTGCAGAGCCTTGCTATGAAGTATCACAGTATTTCTGAAACCCGGAAGTGACGCGATCACATAAACAAACTGTGGAGGGCGTTACAAGTGAGCATGCGCGGGATCGCATTCATGGCAACAAGGAAGTGGCTGCTTGTCGGTGCCTCGGCAGCTAAAGTGCTTGAAAAACACCTTCGGTGTGAAAGGGGTCTTAAACGATAATTCCTATTTTGCATATTGATATATATTTTTTTTTTTATCAAAACTTCTTCTTTTTTTTTAATATATATACAGAAAAAAATGAGGAGATCAGCACATGCCCGAAAAGAAACAGAATTTCTTCGGCTAAAAAGGACGCGGTTGGGACTAGAGGATTTTGAATCTTTGAAAGTAATTGGAAGAGGAGCTTTTGGAGAGGTAAGACTAGTTAGTTAACCCTTCCAAGCCCTGCTAAAAAGTTTGTGGTGTTGTCTGTGTTCCTGTTGGGACATTATCCCTCAGTTCCTCTCCCAGTTGGTAAAGGTCACTAGATATGAAGTTTGAAATGTGCGAACAGGCAGCAATAAATACTATTTTGTGACACACTAATGCATAGCCAAAAAAAATAAAAAAAATGAATTGTCCTCTTGCATTAAAGCTATGCTGTCTTCCATTAAGAAAATAATTGGACCTCCGTCAAAAATAACAAACGATTACTTATTCTGCTGCCTGTGCCATAGCCCTTTGTTCTATTACAGATCTATGGTGCCTGATGAATTTTCAGCATCTGATACTTCTGGGTGTGTCAAATGCCTGATTCTTCTCCTGTGCTTTTTCATCCCCTTGCCCCTTCATCACTACAGGACAACAGTAATGATGTAGTGGCTGACAGCAGGAATTGGTGTGCAGCTGGGACCATGCACAAGTTTTTTCCAGTCACCGTGCCTCTCTTATCGAAGTGAAGATCAGTAGCGAGGACGGTTAGGGGTCGACCGATATCGTTTTTTTTTCAGGGCTAATTCCGATTTGTCGGCCGTCTTTCAAGACGATATCCGATGCCGATATTTTGTACGTCACCGTCGCCTACCACCAGCTGTAGCATGTCGCTTGCTACTGCCACCCATATGCAGCGTGTCACCTGCCACAGCAGTGATGCGAGGCGGGCAGTGAGAGATGTCATCTCTCTGCTGCCTGCCGCACCGCTGACTGAGATTGGCAGAGACTGCAGCGAGCGTTGTGCACACATATACCGGTACATGTACACACACATGTACATTTTGTTTTATGAGTTTTGGACAGAGTGGGGAGAGATAAAATGTATGTTGCTTTCTTGGCCATCATTCAGGAGATATATCCTGACTTCCTGTGTGGTCACCATGTGGGAAGGAAAGAGAACATGGACATCGGGGACAAAAAAAGCAGTCTTTTAGTACAATAGGGAAGAGTTTGAAAAGTTGTTTGACTTTGGCTGTAGCTGTATAATACTCCAAAAAAAATTAAAAATCCCTGTTTTTTCCATTAGGTTCGGCTAGTTCAAAAGAAAGACACTGGCCATGTATATGCAATGAAAATTTTGCGTAAGGCAGACATGCTTGAGAAAGAACAGGTAACCTTCTGATTTATGTATATTAAAAACTCTTCTCTCTTTACATTTGGAAAGTATATTTTTTTATGTTGCCATTAAATATAGACAATGTGCTTACTGGAAATTCTGTTTCTTGTCAAATAGAAAAGCAAATGTTTGTTATTGCATCTTGTTCATTAATGTGTGTAGTTTCTCAACCTTATGTTGAGTATTTAAATGCCTTTCCTACCTTTAAAAAACTGGTTATTCTTAAAGTGATTAAGGCTGAAGGTTTTTAATCCCTTTCGATCTAGTGATGTGCACGAGAGTCTTGGCTGTCCTTTGGACTCCATCTCATCATTGGCTGAGACAGCAGCGGGGGCCATTTGGCTTGCACTGCTGTGATTAACAGCAGAGCTTGGGAGCAAGCAGGCAGGGGAGCGGGAGCCAGAAGCGCCGACAGGGGACCTGAGAAAAAGATTTGGGCTGCTCTGATAAAAACCATTGCCCAGAGCAGATAAATATAACATAACATGTTTATATTTTTTATATATATTAAAAGCCAAGCCAAACCTTATTCCACCATTTTTTTCACCCACATGTGTTCACACTGGTATAGAAAATGTTCTACCTTGTAATGTATACATGCATATAGTATTATCGCAATGATTGGTGAAAATTGGTGCACAGATTTTCCACAATGTTTGCTGGACAACAATCGAAGCACCAACAGATTGAGGGTAGCTGTCACTGGGGGGCAGGTCAACTGAGCATTGTGGACTGGGATGTGTAGTGTGCATAGAGCAGTGCACAGGACCACAATGAACGTGCACTGCTCATGCCAAATTAACAGAAGGGAGGAGGAAAATGAGAGGTTACGGAAGACATTCTATGGAGGCAGAAAAAGGAACACAGTAAGGAACAGTTTACAGGGCCATTAAAGTGGGAGTTCACCGTAAAAATTGTTTTTAACCTTAGATTGATGCTCATTTTGTCTAGGGGAATCGGCTATTTTTTTTTAAATCGAACCTGTACTTCCCGTTTTAGAGCGCGATCTTCTCCGCTGCTTCCGGGTATGGTCTTCGGGACTGGGCGTTCCTATTTTGATTGACAGTCTTCCGAAAGGCTTCCGACGGTCGCATCCATCGCGTCACGAGTAGCCGAAAGAAGCCGAACGTCGGTGCGGCTCTTTACGGCGCCTGCGCACCGACGTTCGACTACTTTTGGAAAATCGTGACGCGATGGATGCGACCGTCGGAAGCCTGTCAATCAAAATAGGAACGCCCAGTCTCGCAGCCCATACCCGGAAGCGGCGGAGAAGATCGCTCTATAAAAAGGTAAGTACAGCTTCGATTTTAAAAAAAACTAGCCGATTCCCCTAGACAAAATGAGCATCAATCTAAGGTTAAAAATTGTAATTTCCGGATGAAACTCCACTTTAAGTGTTGGATATGTATGGATTATTCTTTAATGCCAATTATCCGGGGTAAGTCTTTAATAGGACAATGCTTAATAAACCAGCATATAATTTGCTGTAAACTGCAAATGTATAATATATATTTCTCCTAGGGGGGTATCTTACCAGGGTCCTTGACCTTGAAATATTATTTGGAGTTGTATCTTCTGCGTTGGTGTATCCACTTTTTAGGAAGGTAGCCCCATTGCAGTAGAAACTATGAAATATGTATGAAACTTGACACAGGGGAGTCCAGTTATAGGTCAATACTCCATTCTCACAGTTGTGCATTCCTAAATTGCAGGCCAGACCATTTATGATGAAACTATGACGGGGCCTTCTCAGAAGTCCTTTGAAAAATCTGAGCTAATTAAGGTTTATGAAGCCTCTGCGTATCTTCTAAGTTGATTCTTGCTTTGTGTTGAATGCGCCGACTTCCAGTACAGACAGGAGATTTTAATCAGACTATCTTGTTACTGACTTTCAAATTTTGGAGAAATTATGGTGGCATTACGCTCAGCGCCAATTCTGCTCTCCCCACACAGTTTTTTTTTTCAGTTTCTCATTGCGACAACTGATTGTCAGAGTACCCTTGGTACAATTACAGTATGCATTTCCTGATAGCTATCAAAAATAGGTGTAGCTTTTGAGGTGAATTTTGTACTCCTCTTATAGTGTGTACACGTCAACGGAGATCTATTGGACAAGAATATATTTTTTTCTATTCTTTTTGGGGGGGGAATTAAAATAAAGTTGCTGTGCCACTTTTCTACCATCAATTGCTCTTGTTGTTTTGTTGCGCCTGATTCAAAAAACATCCCTTGACCGTTTTGTTTCTGACAGCGATTTGTGCACCAAATTCAGGTAGTTCTAGTTGTTTCCATTTCTACATTGGGGTGCAACACCTGCACCAACTTCAAAATAAAGTCTGACAGTTTGTATCCTATGAAGGTGGAGCTAATTAAAGCAGTAATAAACTGCGGTATTGGGGGGAAATCCTTGCAATTACATAATGTGCTAGTTTGCATTGCATACTAGCACATTATGAAATACTTACCTTAGAACTAAGGCCTCCACCAATGACAGGGCTTCCATGTTCACCCGGTCTTCCATCTGGGTTTGTGGGATTTGACAGCTTAAATGGCTGAGCGGTGATGACATCACTCATGCGACACAGTGCATAACCGTGCCATTCCTTCAAATTGCATGCGCCAGTGAGATCCCGTGCACCTTTAGGAGATATTCATTTTACCTACAGGTAAGCTTGTAATAAATCCAAAATGAGGGTTTACTACCACTTTAAGAACCATTTTCTTTTGGCATAGACAGATTTTGCAAAAACACTAATAGTTGCTGAAAATGGCCACTTAGGTTTTATTTTTGCGCTGCCTTGTTGAGGAAGGAAGCTAGAATTAACTGGTTTGATATGTTATTTTATCAGTTACACAATAAAAAGAAATTATTTAGTAAATTTATTTTTTGCTTCTAGGTTGGACACATTCGTGCAGAAAGAGATATTTTGGTAGAAGCAGACAGTCTATGGGTCGTAAAAATGTTTTATAGCTTTCAAGACAAGTTGAACCTTTACCTGATCATGGAGTTCCTACCTGGAGGTACTTTGGTTACATAATCATAGTTAACTGTTAAATAATAATAATGTGTGTGTGTGTATATATATATATATATAATTTTGTAAATTCAGGCTATATATCAAGGAAAACTGAAATTGTGTAGCCTTGTATTTGCATGTTTGGCGAGTAAGTTTGGTTATTGAATCGGTAAAAAGAAAAAATGAATAGACTTTAAAGGACCATGCCAATCAGAACTTTGTATTTCTTTTTCCAAAGTTTTGGGTTGCATGGAAATATCTTGGGTTAGGTGTACATCACCATTTGTTGTCCTTTTGATGTATTTATCCTATCATCTTTCGTGCTGCTTGGGGAAAGAAGTGAAAGGATTTCTCCAATGGGGACAGATGACAACGAAAGCAGGTTTTATTTAGTAGGGTTAGGAAGAGTTGGAACCTTTGTCAGGGTTTTGATGTCCTGTAAGGAGGACTTTGTCTCTTTCCGTTTGAGAAGTAAAGGAGGGATTGCAACATCTTCCCTGTATAAGTTTTAACATTCTATCACTAGAGAAAAAGTAGTCTAGACCTGTGCTTTTATTGACATTAAAAAAAAAGTTTTAAAAATCACAACTGCACATGTTAAAGGCGTTCTCTAAGCTAAAACTTT
This sequence comes from Rana temporaria, assembly GCF_905171775.1. NCBI lineage: Eukaryota > Metazoa > Chordata > Amphibia > Anura > Ranidae > Rana > Rana temporaria. The sequence goes on along the minus strand of NC_053490.1, from coordinate 314,061,617 downwards.
TAACCCCCGCTGTGCCCGGGCTGTAAAACTATACAAAATAAACTTTCACTTACCTGCCTACGATCCCCCGTTGTTCCGTTATCGCCGCCCGTGCTCCGGTTCCTGTCAGCTTCCTCTTCCTGCGGGTCGGTGACTCACTGTGCGCTCAGCCTATCAGCGGCCGCGGCGGGACATTGCTGCGGCCGCTGATAGGCTGAGCGCACGGTGAGTCACCGACCCGCAGGAAGAGGAAGCTGACAGGAACCGGAGCACGGGCGGCGATAACGGAACAACGGGGGATCGTAGGCAGGTAAGTGAAAGTTTATTATGTATAGTTTTACAGCCCGGGCACAGCGGGGGTTAAAAGTTTTAGCTTAGAGAACTCCTTTAACTATTCTTTGAATAAGCCAATGAAAATGTGAATTCAAATTTTGTATTTTTTTATTTTAATATATATATATATATATATATATATATATATATATATATATATATATATATATATATATATATATATATATATATATATATATATATATATATATATACATATACATATATATATATATATATATATACATATACATATATATATATATATATATATATATACATATACATATACATATATACATACAATGTATTTTTGGCCTTAAAGTTAATGTAATGTTCTTCTCATAATAGGTGATATGATGACCTTGCTGATGAAAAAAGATACTTTGACTGAAGAGGAAACCCAATTTTACATTGCTGAAACTGTACTTGCAATTGATTCAATCCACCAGCTCGGTTTTATACATAGGGATATCAAGCCAGATAACCTCTTACTTGATAGCAAGGTAATTTCTATACTCTATAGTCCTAGATTTTTGTCACTGAGATAAACAGTAAAGGTCATAATCGCCAAAATCGCATATGATTTTCTGTTGCAGCATCAAAAGAATGTCTCTTAATTCTTACTTCAATTTTAATTGTTATTGCATAAATATAGTGTCGCTTGATGTTGAAATAATGCTTTGCATGCAAAAACAGTACATCAATGCAAATTCATACATTTCAATGTAGTGGTTTGGCAAGCTTTTTGTTGCTGTGCTTTTATATTTTTGTAAATGAAAAAAGTCTAATGGGCTTACTAAGACTTTGGTAAGAAGATATTGGACCTCATAAGCAGTTAGTGTTGATGGGGGAATCCCCTGTGTTGAGCTATTGTGTTCTCTGGGTGGGTGTGGGGAGGAGCCCCTCTGGAGTAAGCCCCATCCACTGGCCAATACTCTTTCCTATAAGTACTGGTCATGGCTACTTGTGATCTTTAGTAACAGAGAAATAAAAATCAGAGGTTATACAGAAGATAGTTTTTTGGCTAATTGCGTGCAGTTCTTGTTCTTGAATTTTGGTTCAGTACCAGGATACTTCTACAAATAATATTGCATTCCCCACTGCACCTGCAACTTTGTCATATTTAATGTACAACACCTTACTCTCCTTGAAGCCCATTATAATTACGTTTGTGTTTTTCATTTAGTTGTCTGAATAATTTTGTTTTAACTTTTAGCAAAGTTATATATTTTGTTCCTGTTTTCTTTGCTTACAAATATACTTTTTTTTAGATTGTATTCTCTAGTCGTACAGTATATAGTTATAATCTTTAGTGATCATTATTTTTTGTTTTTTTAGGGACATGTAAAACTATCAGACTTTGGATTATGTACAGGACTTAAGAAGGCCCATCGGACAGATTTTTACAGAAATCTGAACCACAGCCTGCCGAATGACTTCAGTAAGTACGGTTTGTTTTTGTAGTGGTAATGTCATTTCATTTTTTTTTGTAATCCTGACAGTCCCATTAGTAACTCTCCCCGTTCAGTCTATTCATTTTAACAGATTTGTTTTTACAACTAGAATTGTGTAGCCCAACAAAGCCATTTATATTTACATAAATACTTATTTTACCAGCTTTTTTTCATGTTTGTTTCTTGACAAGCAGAGTACATCCCTAGAAAGAGGCATTAATACTTTGTTATATGTTAACCACTTGCCTACTGGGCACTTTTACCCCCTTCCTGCCCAGGACAATTTTCATATTTCAGTGCTGTCGCACTTGGAATGACAGTTGTGTGGTCATGCAACACTAAACCCATATAAAATCGTTATCGTTTTTTTTTTAGACAGAACTTTCTTTTGGTGGTATTAAATCGCCACTAGGTTTGTTTTTTGCGAAAAAAAAAAAAAAAGCTTTTCTTAGTTTCTGTTATAACATTTTGAGGAGAAGTAATTTTTTATCCTGCACTGATGGGCTGATTTTTATAAATACACGTGTGTGTGTGTGTGTGTGTGTGTGTGTGTGTGTGTGTGTGTGTGTGTGTGTGTGTGTGTATGTATATAAGGGTCATAAAAGTCATATACTTTTAGTTATACTTTAATATTAAGGTTTTAGTATTACTAGCTGCACACATTTATATGCTTTACTGTTGTTTTTTGTAAGTATTTTGAGATTTGTAGATTGGCCACTAGAGGGAGAAAAACTGAGTGTTGAAATCGAATGTCTACCAGACAGGGAGTGCAATGTTTTCTGTGAGTCTAACTACTCACTTGGAAGAGTAAAATAGAACTGCAAAAGCAGAAAAGTAGAGCTTGCATATGTTATGAGCAAATACAAATGCTCTGTGTGTGTGTGTGTGTGTTTATATATATATATATATATATATATATATATATATATATATATATATATATATATATATATATATATATATATATATATATATATATACATTTTTTATATAGACTGTACATTGCATATTCCACCCGTATTTAGGGTGGAACACGTATCAAGTTCTAGCTGCTTTAGCCTCTCTTGAAAAACTCTGGATTGCTGTTGTACTCTGCCAACTGTCAGTATAGCTGGAAGTGCTCTGGGGTCTCAGATCACAGTCTACAATCGTAGTACAGGCATCCACATTAAAGCTCTGTTTCCACTAATGCCACTTTTTGACACATAAAGTTGCATGAAATGTCACAGCCCATTGATTTCAATGGCAACCATTACCATCTATGCAACTTTCACAGCCCAATATTTTTAATGGTACATTTTCCCTTCTATGCCACTTTGAAAAAGTACTTGCAATGCTTTGGCGCAACTTTTGATTCAACTTTTATCCAGAGTGTGTAAAGTTGGATCAAAGTTGCATCAGTCACACTTCAAAGTTGCACTCTAGCCTTAGGCTACGTTTCCACCAGTGCGACTAAGCGTGCAGCTTTGATCCAACTTTACACTCTGGATCAAAGTCGCATCAAAGTAGTGCAGGCACCTTTTCAAAGTCGCTTATGTTCAAAGGTGCATAGATGGGAACGTTTGCCACTGAAATCAATGAGCTGTGACTTGTGATGTGACTGTGTCCAAAGTCTCATCACAAGTCGCACTAGTGGAAACGGAGCCTTAAACCTCATTACTCACATGTAGCTCCCTCAGCTGGGCGTGTGCCACACTGTTCACACAGTGCCACACCATGCACACGGTGCCATGCAGAAACCAACCTTGTGGTTGTACACTGTAGAAAATCTACAGCATGTTGCATTTTAATCTATCTTGCAGTTTCTAACAAACAGAACATGCTTCCAAAGCCTGCCCCCTCTATCTCTCCAAAACAAATCAATGAAGACAGGAGATCTGTCTGTCTAAAAAAGGTGGGGGAGGGGCTGGGCAAGACCGGGGCGGTTAGAATGAACAGTGGGCATGCCTGTGTAGAAGAGGACGACAATGTTTCCAGGAAATGAGAGGCTCCCATACAGAATTCAGAAGTAAGGTTGTCCCTGAAGAACAGGAAGAAGCAGATTGTCTGTCTGGCTTTGATTGACAATCAGCTATACAGAAAATGAATAATGTCAAAGATATTTCACATATAATAATATAATTTTTTTTAACTTTGCATGTTGTATTTTACACATTTCCATTCTGTGTTACTGAACTGGCAAATTTCACTAGAAGTGAATGCATAAAATTACATGTTTAACAAGTTTGTACCCTTATCCACTTAAGGACCACCGCATGTACATATACGTCCACAATATGGCACGTACAGGCACATGGGCGTATAGGTACGTCCTCGCCTATTAGCGGGTGGGGGGTCCGATCGGGACCCCCCCCGCTACATGCGGTGGTCGGGTCCGCTCGGGGAGCGATCCGGGACCACGGCGCGGCTATTTGTTTATAGCCGCTCCGTCGCGATCGCTCCCCGGAGCTGAAGAACGAGGAGAGCCGTGTGTAAACACGGCTTCCCCGTCCTTCACTATGGCGGCGCATCGATCGCGTCATTCCCTTTATAGGGAAGACACGATCGATGACGTCATTCCTACAGCCACACCCCCAAACAGTTGTAAACACATACTAGGTGCACCCTAACTCCTACAGCGCCCCCTGTGGTTAACTCCCAAACTGCAACTGTCATTTTCACAATAAAGAATGCAATTTAAATGCATTTTTTGCTGTGAAAATGACAATGGTCCCAAAAATGTGTCAAAATTGTCCGAAGTGTCCGCCATAATGTCGCAGTCACGAAAAAAATTGCTGATCGCCGCCATTAGTAGTAAAAAAAAAATAAAAAAAAAAAATGCAATAAAACTATCCCCTATTTTGTAAACACTATAAATTTTGCGCAAACCAATCGATAAACGCTTATTGCGATTTTTTTTTTACTAAAAATAGGTAGAAGAATACGTATCGGCCTAAACTGAGGAAAAAAAATGTTTTTATATATGTTTTTGGGGGATATTTATTACAGCAAAAAGTAAAAAATATTGCTTTTTTTTCAAAATTGTCGCTCTATTTTTGTTTATAGCGCAAAAACTAAAAACCGCAGATGTGATCAAATACCACCAAAAGAAAGCTCTATTTGTGGGGAAAAAAGGACGCCAATTTTGTTTGGGAGCCACGTCGCACGACCGCGCAATTGTCTGTTAAAGCGACGCAGTCCCGAACTGTAAAAACACCTTGGGTCTTTAGGCTGCATATTGGTCCGGGGCTTAAGTGGTTATTTAGCAATATAATTTTTATGATCATTGCAGATTTTCAAAATATGAATTCGAAGAGAAAAGCCGAGACGTGGAAGAGAACTAGACGGCAATTGGTATGTTGACTCCAATGTCAAATCAAATTTAGAAAACTGCTCCCTTTTTTTTATTTCCTAATTTTGAACACCTATGAAACTGATCTAGTGTAAATGTACTTTAAAATGTTTTGTCTTCTAAAGTAAAATTTTGTTACAGGTCTGCCGCCGCCCTTTCTTAGAGAAAGTTTTGGCCTTCAAAATGGCCAGTGTCAAAAATATATAGGATTGTTACTGAGCAACTTGACAAATGCTTGGAAATGGGGTCCTTTTCACATGACTGTTTCGATTAGGTCCACCTGTCGTCAGTTTTTCAGGTGGACCTGATTGGACGATCCATTCATCCCTATGGTCTGGCAAGTATGTCCGATTTACACCGGCCCCCCTCCAATCCGATCTGCTAAAAAAAAAACATAAGGGGATCTGTCCTCTGTGTGGGTGAATCGAGGGTACGCACAGTGGCCTGTCTTTACTTTTTAAATATTTTATATATCTGATGCCAGCAGCTTCCATCTTGGTGGCAATCATGTCTATTTAATCTAATTTACCTTTTTATTTTTTTTGTATTTTAGGCATTCTCTACTGTGGGTACTCCAGATTATATAGCACCAGAGGTGTTCTTGCAAACTGGCTATAATAAATTGTGTGATTGGTGGTCACTAGGAGTCATAATGTATGAGATGCTGATCGGTAAGACATCTTCAGATTTCTTACATTGTAATTGTCTTACTTTTCTCCCAGAGCTTTTTTGTCATGTTCCCCTTCATACTTGCAAACATATTTTCATGTATAGTAATATCAGCAACCTAGTGAAAGGGAGATTGTGATATTAAGGTGGGATTACCTTCAGATTATAGTACACACATTTAATTGGTTCAGGATGAATACGAATCTGGTGAAACATGACTGAACATATTGGAGAACAAATGTAATATTTATTGTTTGTGCTTGCGTCACTCTTCTTTTTTTCCCTCCTGTTTACCCTTATGATTGAAAGTAACATTTTGGGTTGTTCCCAAAAAAGTAATAGAGAGGAAATCTTCCAATGGGCACCCTAGTTCTGGTAACCTGGGGGTCCCCAAAGAATTCTCTTAATTTGTAGAGATTTTTTCCTCACTTCCTGTTTGGCTATGGGACAGGAAGTGAAGGGAAATCTCCGCAATCAGTCAATGTTCAAACAATATTCTGTAAGGTATAAACTACAGAGCTGTCAGCCCTGTCCAGAACATGTTGGCAATGTCAGCTTCCATATTGTTTCTTGACTAGTCCATTTTTTGCCAGTATTTTTAGTGATCCTGTCTAAAATGAATGCTTATTTTTCACAACTTTATATAGTCAACAGTTGATTAATATGGGGTTTGTTTGTCTCTAAATTGGTGATATTAAAGAGGAACTGCAGTCGGCTCACATAATTTGTAATAAAAACATCTTTGCCATTCTGAGGCTTCCCTCCAGCCACTTTGCAGGTTTTTTTTATATATACAGTACTGCAGGGTTTGACAAACCCCAGGTCGCATTGGCGCCTAGAATTAGCAGCCTGGCTCCTTAGACTGCGGCAGATGTCTTGTCCCCATGCAGCTCCCTAGACTAAGATGCGTCGCGCCGGCCGGCAATTGAGCGCGGCTTGCTGGAGTGAGATGCACCGCTCGCTCCGTTAACTGAGGGTATTCCCTTACACTGGCAGGGGATATTGCGCCCTCTTCTGGTAGCCAGATCTCACAGAGCGGTACTGATTGGAGCATTGCATGTCATATGACCAGAAGCATGTCTCCAACAGGATGTGTCTGCATACAGTGTGCAACGAGGAGTGCAAGTGGGGCCGCCGTCAGGGGTGTACAGTCCATCGTTGCGGCAATGAAGCGCTCTGTGACAGGTGCTGCAGTGCTTATCACAGCAGCACACCTAGCCGATGGAGCCAGGAAGGCACCTCTATTCTGACCAGGGGACGGGATGTACTTGAGGGCCCAGGGTAAGTGGAGGGGGGTACACTTGCCCCCCGATCACCAGTGCAGTGTGCTGAGGGGGGCGGAGCTCACTGTAGCTACTGGCCGGTATGTCTGCTCACATTACAGGGAGGAGGTGAGATTAGTTTTTTTTTTTTTTGTTGTAGTAAAGTCTCTTTGGAAGAAAGGCTGCCAAAGTTTCTGTAGGATTTGACTAGGTATTGCATTGATAAGGAGACATAGGATGAAGAGACTGCCAGTTTGGGAGATATCTGTCACACTTGCTCACAGCCCTAGCTATATAAACATCTCCAACCACTCTGTTCATATAATGTGAAGGTAATTTATGGACAGGGAGTGTGGGGCAGCTGGTTGGAATATCTTCAGTTACATTTACACGCCCCCTCCCCCTCAAAGATGAAAACAGTTTTCCAGAAAAAATGTTTTTTTCTTTTTCATTAAAATGTATTTTCATTTTCAGTTTGCACTGTCTCCCTGCCATGCCACAGCTGCCACACAGCTGAAGGCCCCTTTCACATGGGCTGTCCGATCAGGTTTGTCTTCAGTTTTTCATGCGGACCCGATTAGACCCTCCAGTCTCCTCTATGGAGCGGTGGATGTCCACTGACACCCGTCGCCATCCGAGCCTGTCCACCACAAACAGATGGATGGTGGTCCTATTTTCCGGATCAGATGACATCAGATGAAAACGGACAGGCGGTCCGATTCCATCCGATTGCCCCATACAGAAGAGCGTGATTGTGTCCAAGTTCGCTCTGCATAGTGGAGAGGACACAGACCTGTCATCCGCCTGCTCAGCAGGTATTGGCGGAGATCCCCCACTGAACAAGCTGATTCCGCTAGGTGGACGTGCCAGTGTAAAAGGGGCCTAAAGTCATAAAAAAACAATTGCGATACACATTACATATCGGCACGCAAAACTGGCTCCTAACTTTTTTATCTGGCTCCTAGATTCAAAACAAATTTGTCAAGCCCTGCAGTACTGTGATTCCGTACTTGCCAAATATGCAACGGAAATCTCCCTCCACTAAGTCTTGACTGCATCCGTTTTACCTGTGGGCAGCTGAAGCTGCTGCCTGTTCACTTCCTGGATTTACACAGAGGCACATCTCCAGCTCTGCAGCTCTGATTGGTCCACCTAGGACTCATCCCCCCTACCTTGCTGGCAAACTCTCACAAGAGTAAGAGAGAGAGCTGTACATGATGTCATAAGCCTAGGCTAATGACCAGACTAGAAACAGGAAGTGGGCTGTATAAGGTATTTACTGGCAGAAAAAAATGTTTTACTATCCAAAGTTAAAACAACAAGCGCAGAAGATTTAATATATGGAAAGATGAAAAAATTACTGAAGTTCTGCTTTAAAAAGTCTGTCATCGGGTAACCCTTTTCTGGCTACTTTCCAGTATTGAATGTTTGAAATTGGCACTTACTGATGCTGCACTTCCTATAGCCATTGCTTATATCGTTTGTCAGGAAAAGCCCTGTAGTTTTATTCACCTGCTGATGCCTTTAGTAGTGTCAGAGGCTTTATGTAGTAGGCCCCATACTCGCCCTCATGTTACCACGCTACTTGTGAAACTTTCAGCTCCTGAAGCTGTATGTGGGAGATTGCCTACACATGATTAGTGACAGTAGAGCATTATGATGCATGATACAGGCAGACAAAACTCAGCCTGTTCCCAACACTCACTTTCAAGAGCTGGAGGCATATTAGACAGAAGCCTGACACCTTGGTGGACCAGGAGGGAAGGAGCAGTGCAGGTTCGAAAGTGTCGGCGTGAAGAAAATGACTTTGCCGTTACTGACGCAAGGTGTAAAGAATTGCTTTACAAAGTCAGGGTCAGTGCTAACTGTAAGCAAAAAAGTTTCTTTATGACATGGGGGGGGGGGGGGGGGAGTTGCTAAAACTAGTGCACACAAAATCTTGTGCAGCTGTACAAAGTAACCAATCGGCTGCTAGGTTTTATTGTCGAACCTTAATTGAAGAAGTTGAAGTTAGAGGCTGGTTACCATGCACAGCTCCCCTTGATTTTGCCAGCTTCAGTTTTAGTAAATCCACCTTACTGTCTCTTTAAATTTTCAATATAGACCAGTATAATAGATAAACCAGTAGCCAATTGTACCTGAATTTTTTTATCTACCGCCTCCTAAAATAAGATTGTGTACAGGAAACTGAATTTTTTTTTGATGGTGTGGCGTAGCAGCAGGAATAGATGCTTGCTAGAGCTGCACGATTAATCGTTAATCAAGATCGCGATTATACCCCCCCCTGTGATCTTAAAGCATTTTCCTGATTCTATGCAGAGTTCTCTGCTCAAGCCGACAGCTGTCAAAAAAACAGGTAGTCTGCCAAGTTTCACAACATTCTGCTGAGCTAACTATAAACATTGTAACGTTTTGTTCTTTAGATCAAGGGAATGAACTAAATGAGGGAAGTTTAGCCACTTAAAGCAGAGCTCCACCGTAAAAAAAAATATTAAAAGCTACAAATACCGCAGCTACTGACTTCTAATATTAAGACACTTACCTGTCCTGGAGTCCAGCAACGTCTGCAGCCAGAGGACGAGCGATCGCTCGTCCATCTGCTGCTCCCACCGCCATCCTCGGTGTGGAAATCAGGAAGTGAAGCGCTCCAGATTCACTGCCCGATTCCCTGCGGCGCGAGTCGCGCAGCGCCGTACTCACTGGTCCCCGCTGTGTTATGGGAGCCGAGTGTTTCCCAGAACACAACGGGCGGGGGCGGGAAGTGACGCACTACCCGCAGACTCCCTGCAGTGAGGACTCCTGGAAGTGGGTGCAAATACCTGTCTCTGAAAGGTTTCAAATGTGACACCGGAGAGGGGGAGGGTTCCGATGAGTGGAAGTTCCACTTTAGTGTGGAGCTCCGCTTTACACCTTTCACAGCGTTTTAGCGTTAAAAATAGCACTATTAAAACACTCTCCATGCATCTCAATGGACCCTTTCACACTGAGTCCTGCAAGCAGCATCTTTGGAGCAGCCTTTGGGCGCTGAAAAAAACGCTCCAAAAACGCCCCTCTCCATTGAAATGAATTGAAAGCGCTGTAAAAACGCCTTACCCTTTCACACTGAGGCACTGCAATAACGCCCTAAAACGTTAGGGTCTTCGGTGCTTTACCAGCACATTGGGATTGCAGATCAGGCTTCGCTCGAAAAACACTCAAAAAACTCCCCAGTGTAAAAGGGGCTTTAAAGACTAAGCCTTTTTTGTTGGTTTTAGGTTAAAATCATTTATTTGTTTTGCTAGAAAATTACTTGGAACCCCTAAACATATGTATTTTTTATTTTTTTTAGCAGAGACCCTGGAGAATAAAATGGTGGTTTAATAAAAAAAAAAAAAAAAGAAACCGTAAAGTTAGTCCAACTTTTTTGTATAATGTAAAAGATTGATATTATGCTGCGAGAATCGGGAGAGAATTTTTATTCTAAGAAAAAATTGATAATTTTTTTCCCAGAATCGTGCAGCTCTAATGCTTGCCCTGCTGCCACAATCTGATTCTGGCAATAATCTTTCATATTCTGGCATCTGTATACCCTAGCTGGGTACTACTTCCCCTGCCACACTTTTTGACATACCAGAGATGGAAAAGATCAGTAAGAATCTCCCATTTGTTGCTGCGGATAAACTGGCCCGCTTTCAACACTCAAAATAGCAGTGCTCTGCCCCACGTGTAGACTTACTTCAGTGCCCACAATCCTATTCAGATGAACTTTGACCCTGGGGTATACAATCCCAATGTACCATCAGCAACTGATTTAACTACCTCCTCTGAAGTAAGATTGTGTACAGGTAACTGAAATAAATTAATTGAAGGTGTGGGCTAGCAGCAGGAATGGATGCTTGCTGATATCAATCTGGAGTCCTGCTGCCATCACCTGATTCTGTCAGTAATCCTGCATATACTGGCACCTGTATATACCAGCTGGACATGCATTCCTCTGCTACACTTCTGGACCTATCGGAGATGATAAAGATGGGTCAGAATCGCCAGTCTCTCACTGCTTCCCGAGCACCTCAAATGGCAACATAGCCCACCTCTCTGCCCCACATGCAGACTCTGACAGCAATAATGTGATTCCTGTTCAGATGAAATTGGGCCCCCAGTTGCACAGTCCCGTTACCCTGTGTGTGAGCTCCATGTGTCCATGTTGATCTCCCCCTGCTGAAACAGGATGTTCAAACCTTGCAGGAGTACAGTAATGAGGCAGAGGGTCATGTTGACACCCTTTCCCCTGTACTAGTGGATGGCCTCTAAAGGGTATCCAGCAACCTACAAATGTAAATTTAATGATCTTAAAAATTGTTCCAAAAGGAACAATTTCTGCTTTGTCAGCTTTCCTGAAAAATCTGAAAAATGTTCTTGAAAAATGGCTGTGTAAAGCAATCATTGGTTTTATGGTATTTCCTGATTTTGTGTTTGAACATGCACACCACCAAGACCTTCGGGGGAAAATCCTAGGTCCATCAAAAATGAATTTCAGAGATAAAGTTGCTATCCATTGAGCCGTGTGTTGTGCAGGAGAGCTCCTCTTTAATGGCAACCACCTCAATCTTTGTAAATTATGCAATAGTTGTGCTACCTCAAACCATATGTCAAATATCAATCTGTGCCAAAAAAAATAATTAATACTTGAGATACTGCTGCTATTTCTGTTGTGCAAGCACAGCCTACTTCTTTAAATCACCATAAGATAACTGTGTTGCCCCCTACACTATGAATTGTGGCATTGTATATATTGTATAAAGTGCAACAGTAGGTGATGGCAGGTGCTAGCAGTTCATAAAAGTGCTGCAATCCTCGTACGCCATACGGACCTGGCAGATAAAGCGTTAATACGTAAAAATGCAGTCCTCGTTTTTCACACCTGGATTTGGGGATCCTCTGCCATTCCTCCTTGCAGATCCTCTCCAGTTCTGTCAGGTTGGATGTTAAACGTTGGTGGACAGACATTTTTAGGTCTCTCCAGAGGTGCTCAATTGGGTTTAAGTCAGGGCCATTCAAGAACAGTCAGAGTTGTTGTGAAGCCGCTCCTTCTTCGTTATTTTAGCTGTGTGCTTAGGGTCATTGTCTCGTTGGAAGGTAAACCTTCGGCCCAGTCTGAGGTCCTGAGCACTCTGAAGAAGGTTTTCGTCCAGGATATCTCTGTACTTGGCCGCATTCATCTTTCCCTTGATTGCAGCCAGTCGTCCTGTCCCTGCAGCTGAAAAACACCCCTACAGCATGATGCTGCCACCACCATGCTTCACTGTTGGGACTGTATTGGACAGGTGATGAGCAATGCCTGGTTTTCTCCACACATACCGCTTAGAACTTTTTGGCCTCAATTCTATCTTGGTCTCATCAGACCAGAGAATCTTATTTCTCACCATCTTGGAGTCCTTCAGGTGTTTTTTTTTTTTTTTTTAAGCAAACTCCATGCAGGCTTTCATGTGTCGGGCCACTCTGCCATAAACCCCCGACTGGTGGAGAGCTGCAGTGATGGTTGACTTTCTACAATGTTCTCACATCTCCCGACTGCATCTCTGGAGCTCAGCCACAGTGATCTTTGGGTTCTTCTTTACCTCTCTCACCAAGGCTCATCTCCCCCGATAGCTCAGTTTGGCCGGACAACCAGCTCTAGGAAGGGTTCTGGTCGTCCCAAACGTCTTCCATTTAAGGATTATGGAGGCCACTGTGCTCTTAGGAACCTTAAATGCAGCAGACATTTTGTTGTAACCTTGGCCAGATCTGTGCCTTGCCACAATTCTGTCTCTGAGATCTTCAGGCAGTTCCTTTGACCTCATGATTCTCATTTGCTCTGACATGCACTGTGAGCTGTAAGGTCTTATATGGACAGGTGTGTGACTTTCTTAATCAAGTCTAATCAGTATAATCAAATACAGACTCAGATGAAGGTGTAGAACCATCTCAAGGATGATCAGAAGAAATGGACAGCACCTGAGTTATAGGAGTGTCACAGCAAAGGGTCTGAATACTTGGGACCATGTGATATTTCAGTTTTTCTTTTTTAATAAAACTGCAAAAATGTCAACAATTCTGTGTTTTTCTGTCAATATGTTGTGTACATTGAGGAAAAAATGAACTTAAATGATTTTAGCAAATTGCAGCAATATAACAGAGTGAAAAATGTAAGGGGGTCTAAATACTTTCCGTACACACTGTACATGGGTAGAATGTTTACGATTTTACAGCATTCCTATGACTATTCCGAGTGCCTTGTGGTAGTCTGCACACAGAATGTGAGCACTCTTGTGGAATGCCTAAATATTTTAATGAAAGCTGTTGGTTTAAAAGATTGAAAATTACGTTTTTTTGAAAAAACATATCAAAGGTTACTTATTTAGTGGTTGGGTTTACATCACCATTAACTACTGTAATTGCACTGCATGCATTTTTTTAGTGTCTACTTGTACTATGGAGAGTATGTATGTTGCTGTTGTTGACCTTCCTTTAAAAATATAAGTTGCCTGGTTGTCATGTTTTTCCAATCATTAATGTGGAAGTCTGTGATTTCACTTGCCACACTGTTATGTATCACTGACTCAAAGTATTGGAGCCAGGAATAGACTAGAATTTGGAAAAGCAGGCTTACTTTATATACTCATTACTGACCAGCCTACCAAACTCAATTGTTTGAACTGTTACAATTGTTATTTACAGTTTCACTGTATATCTTGGATCTCTATTAAATTTGTTGTATTCTGCGCTTACATGACTCCTTTTTTATTTCTAAAGGATATCCTCCGTTTTGCTCTGAGACTCCCCAAGAGACCTATAAGAAAGTTATGAACTGGAAAGAGACACTTACATTTCCTCCAGAGGTTCCCATATCAGAAAAAGCAAAGGACCTTATCTTACGGTAACTGATACTAGGAAGCCATGACTGTTACTTGCCTGTATTTCCATATTTAATTTGATTGGTAACATAATCTTATTCCCTTTTTGTGTATTTATTCTCAGGAGTGAGTTTGATATTTTCACATTGTAAATGCTAAATTAAACATAATTTACTAATTCGTTAGAGGTATGTGTCATTTATCACTGCATAGTGTGTGTGATGAAACTAAAAGTACATAAAGCTCCAATCCAAACAGCCAAAGATTACACTTACAGTGGAACCTCCTGTGTTGTATGGGAGGGGAGGGCTGTTGGTGGGGCAGCATTGCAAGTGGATTTTTGTGTTTTTAGTCTTGCTTGGTCCACTTGCTGAGAAATGTCATGCTCTCCTGTTCCTCCATGGATAATTGGCAAGTAGGACTACTTGTAGGGGCTGCAGCAGAAATTTAGAAGCTCTCAATAGTTTAGCCACTTAAGCCCCGGACCAATACTATATGCAGCTAAATGCCCAGAGGTGTTTTTACAATTTGGCACTGCGCTGCTTTAACTGGTAATTGCACGGTCATGCAATGTTGTACCGAAACGAAATTTGCGTCCTTTTCTTCCCACAAATAGAGCTTTCTTTTGGTGATATTTGATCACCTCTGCGGTTTTTATTTTTTGTGCTATAAACAAAAATAGAGCGACAATTTTGAAAAAAATGCAATATGTTTTACTTTTTTCTATAATAAATATCCCCCAAAAATATATAAAAAAAAAAACATTTTTTTTCCTCAGTTTAGGCCGATACGTATTCTTCTACATATTTTTGGTAAAAAAAATCGCAATAAGCGTTTATCGGTTGGTTTGCGCAAAATTTATAGCGTTTACAAAATAGGGGATAGTTTTTATTGCATTTTTATTTATTTATTTTTGTTTTAAATACTAATGGCGGTGATGAGCGAGTTTTTTTTTCTTTTTTTCGTGACTGCGACATGGCGTACACTTCGGACAATTTTGACACATTTTTGGGACCATTGTCATTTTCACAGCAAAAAATGCATTTAAATTGCATTGTTTATTGTGAAAATGACTGTAGCAATTTGGGAATTAACCACAGGGGGCGCTGAAGGAGTTATGTTTCACCTAGTGTGTGTTTACAACTGTAGGGGGGTGTGGCTGTAGGTCTGACGTCATCGATTGTGTCTCCCTATAAAAGGGATGACCCGATCAATGCAGCCACCACAGTGAAGCACGGGGAAGCCGTGTTTACATACGGCTCTCCCCGTTCTTCAGCTCAGGGGAGCGATCGCGAGGGGGCGGCTAGAAACGAATAGCCGCCCCCTCATCCCGGATCGCTCCCCGACGATTTCCGACCGCCGCATGTACCGGGGGGGGGGGGGGGGGATCCCGATCGGACCCACGTCTAGGCAGCGACGTGCAGGCACGTCGTTCTGCCTGTCCGTGCCATTTTGCCTACGTATATGTACATGCGGCGGTTGTTAAGCGGTTAAAGTGATTGTAAAGCTTTTTTTTTTTTTAATAACAAACATGTCATACTTATCTGTGCAGCTCGTTTTGCACAGTGTGGCCCCAATCCTTGACTTCTGGGGTTCCTTGGTGGCTCCTCCCCACATCGGATAAACCCCTAGAACAAGCGCTCTCCTAGGGGGCTACTTTTGAGGGCGTGCTCCCAAGTCATTCATTTGGCGTCCATAGCCGTCGAATGCATGACTCTGCCCCACATCATTGGATTTGATTGACGGCAGCGGGAGCCAAGGGCTGCGCTGCTATCACTCAAGAGTCGGGACCCTGTGGAGAGAGGAACAGCACGCCACCGCCGAGTGAATTCCACGGCTCAGGTAAGTAAAACGGGGGGGGGGGGGGGGGGGCGGTGACTGCCAGAAGTTTTTCACCTTAATACAATAGAATACATTAACCACTTAACGCCCGCCCATTGTATATATACGTCCTCTTTTTAAAGATGGATATCTCGGTAACGGCAGCAGCTGCGGCCACAACCGAGGTATCCATCTCTTCTGTGAGCGGGCGTGTAAACGATAACAGCGGTCTCCGCGGCGGATTCGCCGTGAGATCGCCGTTATCGGTGGCGGGAGAGGGCCCCCCCCCCGCCGCTCTTCCGCGCCCTCCGCTGCTTACCGGAGCCGTCAGGTAGCAGCGGAGGAGATCGGATGCTGCTGCCTAATGTGTGAGGGCAAGATGGCCCCCACCCGTCCTCATAGATTTGCTGGGCGGAAGTGACGTCAAAACGTCCGTCCCGCCCAGCGTCTTAAAGAGACAATTTTTTTGTTGTCATTTTTTTAAATGACAAATTTTCCATTTTTTTTTTTTTTTTTTTGCATTTAAGTCTAAATATGAGATGTGATATCTTTTTGACCCCCAGATCTCATATTTAAGAGGACCTGTCATGTTTTTTTCTATTACAAGGGATGTTTACATTCCTTGTAATAGGAATAAAAGTGATACATTTTTATTTATTTTTTATTTCAGTGTAAAAAAGTATAAAATCAATAAAAAGAAATAAGAAAACAAAAATTATTTTTTTTTTTTAAAGCGCCCCGTCCCGACGAGCTTGCGCGCAGAAGCGAACGCATACGCGAGTAGCGCCCGCATATGAAAACTGTGTTCAAACCACACAAGTGAGGTATCGCCGCGATCGTTAGAGCGAGAGCAATAATTCTAGCCCTAGACCTACTCTGTAGCTCAAAAAATGCAACCTATAGAATTTTTTAAACGTCGCCTATCCAGATTTTTAAGGGTAAAAGTTTGACGCCATGCCACGAGCGGGCGCAATTTTAAAGCGTGACATGTTGGGTATCATTTTAATCGGCGTAACATTATCTTTCACAATATATAAAAAAATTGGGCAAAATTTATTGTCTTATTTTTTAATTCAAAAAAGTGAATTTTTTCCAAAAAAAGTGTGCTTGTAAGACCGCTGCGCAAATACGGTGTGACAAAAAGTATTGCGATGACCGTCATTTTATTCTCTAGGGCAGGTATATGCAATTAGCGGACCTCCAGCTGTTGCAAAACTACAAGTCCCATCATGCCTCTGCCTCTGGGTGTCATGCTTTTGGCTGTCAGAGTCTTGCTATGCCTCATGGGACTTGTAGTTCTGCAACAGCTGGAGGTCCGCCAATTGCATATCCCTGCTCTAGGGTGTTAGAAAAAATATATATATAATGTTTGGGGGTTTTAAGCAATTTTTTAGCAAAAAAAACAGTTTTAGTCTTGTAAACACTGAATCTGAAAAAAAGGCTCGGGGCTTAAGTGGTTAAATAGCCGGGTGGAGATTTAAAGTTTTATTTTTTTATTTTAGTAATCTGTTTTGAATATACTGAAACATGAAAATTTCATTAATTTTGAAGGAGGATTTTGGTTTTTAAAATAACTTTGTGAAGTCAGACACCTTGACAGCTGAGTTGTAGACAGAGGGCCAAATACACGTGTGACTTGCATATGTGTTTTCCTGCCATGGTATTTGCAGTTCTGGTCAGCCAGTCTTGTGATCCACAGCCAAGTCCTAGACCTTCATGTAGATCTTCAGTAAACAGCATTGTCTTGGAGCCACCCAGTTTGTTGATAAAATGGTGAAGAAGCTTTAACACAATTGGTTATGTCCTAATACATAGGGGTGAATTAAAAAAAAAATGCATTGTAATTTGCCCAGTGAAAGTGCATGTACACTTGTTCTATGTGGGTGGGGCATAAAACAAAAGGTGGTGCTAAGTATCATAGAAATGGCCCATGATAGCTAGTGACTAAATACAGTAATTTCATTTGACCAGCACAGGAAATGGCCTAAATGCAGGGGCGGACTGGCCCAGGGGGAGGGCTGGAGTTTTCCCCCCTGGCCGGCTACTTTATATTCAAAACGGCCGCGCTGCCTGTATGCTATTTTTTTCCTGTAGATGGTAAATTCGGCCACAGCGGCCGCTGATTGGCTGGCTGGCTGCAGTGTATTCTGGGAGTTGTAGTTTGAACCATGCTCAAGTTCCTGGTGGCGGTGGGTGGAACTGAGCACCGCAGCAATAGGCACACCCCTCCTGCATGTTACATGCTTGTCAACAGCAGTGACCGTCCTGCCACAGCTCAGTACTGGGATCAGGGCTGTGAAGACAAGAGGTATCATTGCTTGTAGTGTGCAGAAGCTTTCAATATCGTTTTTTTTTCTATCTCCCCCCAAGTCTCCTGTGTGTTTGATCTGTGCCCTCATTCACCTAGATCCTCCCCCTATCTCCAGTGCTGTCTGCCCAGAGAACCCGGAGGTGAGGGAATACTATTGCCAGGTGCTGCTGACACTGTGCAGGGAGGGGGGTGAGCTTCTGAGCTGATGTTCGAAGTCTAAGAAAAGTAAATTTTGGAGAAGTAAGCTGGCAGTTTCACATGAGGACTATTCCGGAGGATTTGGAGCAGAGTGTGTATGGGGGGGGGGGGGGGGTCGGCTGAGTTGTCAGCCTTGCTCACAGCAAACAGATATCTTGGAAGCTGGCAGTGGCACATATCACTTTATAAACAACCCCCACACTCTTATGTATTTCCAGATAATGTGAAAACTTTATAACCATTCAATTTAACCCTGTGTTCTCCAAACTGTACAATCAACATGTCAATTCCCCACATAAACTAAACCCTCTATGTACATGTTAGCTGTCCTCAATAAACAGAGCAGAGCACGGTGTTTACAGTTATTTACATGGTAGTGCAATTGTATGAACACTGATTATCTAGAGAATAATTGTTTTTATTGGGAATTGTTATTTTTCATCTACTCAGTAAGGCCCCTTTCACACCAGTGGACTTTATGTCCGTTGTTTCATCCATCCGTTTACAGATGAAAAAGGGACATACATGTATCCCTATGGGATAGCGGATGAGCATCCACTGACACCCGATCTCATCGGTCCTGCTATGCTCTGATTCTGCAGACGGAGGAAAATCCTATTTTTCCATCCGTCTGCAGGGGGATCGGGTGAACACGGACAGACGGTCTGTGTTCATCCGATTTCCCCCATAGGGGAGAGCGGAGATCTGACAGGGCAGTCCCTGCACAGTGTGCGGGGACCGCCCTGCCATCTGCTGGCTCAGCGGGAATCAACGGAGCGATCCCTGCTGAGCAAGCAGATGAGACATGTACGAATCCTCACAGGATCCATACGTGGGAAAGGGCCTTAGGCTTCTTTCACACACACGTGCACAGGCGTGGTTTTCATGCATTACGTGTAGGGCAGCCCATTAATTTCAATGGGCTGCCCAACACACGAGCAACATGAAAAAAAAGTCCTGAATCTTTTCCAAAGGTGTGCGGCACCCTGTAGTTTGTTCCACATGTTTGCAGATGCATGAAGGTGCCACTAACAAAGAATGGCACTGCTGCACATCTGCTTAAGGACAGCACCTTGCATGTTGGGAAGCTTGCAATTTTGCATGCGTTACCCACACGCTTAGATGTGAACTTAGCCTTAGAGTGTTTCGTTTTTATATGGTGAATTTACACTTTGGATTTTACAGAGTTTGGATCAACACAGGGTTAAATTGAATGGTTATACATTAACTTCACATTATCTGGAAACCACATACACAGAGTGCTTTGACTCTCATACCCTCCACACTCCTCTCCTGTACATATTGCCCACTCTCACACTCCCCACACTCCTCTCCTGTACATATTGCCCACTCTCATACCCCCCCCCCCCACACTCCTCTCCTGTACATATTGCCCACTCTCATACCCCCCCACACTCCTCTCCTGTACATACTGCCCAGAGACATATTAAGTCCTGCCTCTTGGACCGGCTCCTGTTATGGATGTCATACTGGTCCAATGCCGGGACGTGTGATGTCCATCTTGGGAGTCAGACTTGCAGACGGGACTTAATGTGACAATGGGCGGGTAAGCGGGAGATACCCGCACTGTGTAAACTGGCGGCTCTCCTCTCTCCCCGTGCACTGGCAAGGCTGCGCTAATGGGCACTACGGACTGATCAGGCTGAATTGATGAGCACAGGTAAGGCTGAGCTAATGGGATGAGCACTGATGAGGCTGCATTTATGGCCGCTGGTGAGGCTGCATTGATGGCCGCTGGTGAGGCTTCATTGATGGCCGCTGGTGAGGCTTCATTGATGGCCGCTGGTGAGGCTTCATTGATGGCCGCTGGTGAGGCTTCATTGATGGCCACTGGTGAGGCTGCATTGATGGGCACTGGTGAAGCTGCATTGGATGGGCACTGATCAGGTTGCATTGATGGGCACTGGTGAGGCTGCATTAAAAAACAGGTGAGCTGATTCTGTGGTTCAATGGGCCACTTGACTGGACTTGCCCCCCAGGCCTAAAGCTGCCAGCCCTCCCCTGCTTAAATGGCATACATTTTTTTTTTGCCACAGGCACACAGAACAAATGTACATTCACTTTCACTTAATTACATTTTATGCAAATGTTTTATAAATGCATTTATGAGTATATAGTATGTTATTGCAGTGTGTCTGTAAAGTAACATTTGAGCTGTCCATATTTTTTATTTTTATTTTTGTCAGGCTGTCCATTAAAAAAAAGTATTGGATTGACTTTTGACTTTGAATAGTTGTATGAATGTTTTATGTATTTATTTTACATATATATTTGTTGGCAGGTATTGTAAAAAAAAGCAAGGCTATTGATGTTGATGTATACATAGTGTATTTACCTAAGGATGGAATGAGGAAATATTTTGGTACATCATATTTTCTTTTGTGTGCTTTCAGTTTCTGCTGTGAGTCAGAGCAACGAATCGGTGCTTCTGGTGTAGAAGAAATAAAATCTAACCTTTTCTTTGAAGCTGTTGACTGGGAACACATTAGGTAAGTGTCTGTACATTTTGCCTTAGTGCACAGTTTTCTATCTTTCTTTATAAAGATTCCATTTTATGGAGTGGCCTCATAAGCCAAGGCCTATAGTGACAAACATTTAGGATGGTCAAAAACTGGCTTTTTTTATTATTATGTTTTATTGCGGGTTTTGTTGGGAACCTATTTAGGAAAAAATAAAATATGGGAAGCTGCTCGGGTCCCCATGCTCCTCTATTCCCCCCTTGCTGCTCAGGTCCCTATTTTCTACCCCCCCCCCCCCATGCTGCTCTGGTCCCCCATGCACCTCTATTCTCTCCCCCCCCCCCCCTATGATGCTCTGGTCCACCGTTCAGCGTGACTGAATACAGACATGCTCCTCGGGAGTCGCACTAAGAGGCTCATCATACGAGCCGGAAGGATGGCGGCCACACATAGCTGTGACATAAGCTTCCTCGGCACTCATTCTCATGGTCTTTCCTTCCCCTGCTCTCCATCCTGTCTGATGCCGCGGAGAATCTAGATGGAGAGCGGGGAAGGAAAGACCAGGAGAACGAGTGCAAAGGAAGCTTATGTCACAGCTGTGTGTGGCCGCCGTCCTTCCGGATCGTATAATGAGCTTCTCGGTGCGACTCCCAAAGAGAATGTCTGTCTGTATTCAGTCATGCTGCATAACTAGCCAGGGATAGGAGGTGAGCGCTTTGGGGAGGGGGAGACGGAAGAGCGGAGGGGGGTCGGCGGTCCGCTATCACTGAAGTCCCGATGGCCAGTCCTTCCTTTCTTTCTTCCTTCCTTTCTTTCTTTCTTCCTTTCTTTTTCTTTCTTTTTTCCTTCCTTCCTTCCTTCCTTCCCCTCACTCTCCTCGTGGCGTTTTAAAAACCCTGCTTTATTACTTCTGCCTTACTTCCTGGTCAGACTTTAGGTCATGACACTAGAAGGAGTTGCCAGCATAGGGTAGAGGATGCAGGGGGTGTGTCGGTCAACTTTTTCCTGTGTCATGACCTAAAGTATGACCAGGCAGTAAGGCAGAAGTAATGGATACGTTTTTGAACAGTCATTAAGAGAGTGAGGTAAGCTTGTGTAGAATAAATGGAAAGCTGGTTTAATTTTTGCAAAGAAGTACATTAATGCTATATTGGTATATAGGGGAGCTGGAATTTAGAAAAAAAAAAGCTTTAAGCTATGTGTACACCATGTCTGGTATCTATTGTGCCCCTCTGCTGACTGTATAACAGAACAGTATTGGAAGCACCTCAATAAACAATGAAAATGTTATGTGCCGATTTAAAGGTGGTTGTGAACCTCAGAAATAAAATACGCAGAAAGCATATCCTACTATGTACCTCCCTATATTTAAAGCACTGTGTGAATTGTGATTGCTCTCTGCTGCCTCATTCCCAAACTATCAGCATGAATCACTTCTGAAACATTTTCCAGACCCCCAAGAGATAAAATATGATGAAGTGAGGTTCAACACACAGCCTGTGACTGATCTCCTTAGCTCTGCGTGTTCTCCATGTAGTGTGAGACATGCCGGGGGGATCAGAGCTGTCCTCACGGAGCTTGGCACTGTGAGACATCGGATCCCTGCCCCCTGCTTTTCAGAGCTGGGAGATCCTGTGTAAATTCTGGACTTGAACTGATGTGGAGGACAAATCGATGCAGATAAACAGGTCCAACCCATGTTAGGAGGATTTGTTCATTTCTGTGTATCATCTGATATTTGTCAGTTCACTGGGTATATGTGATGGTTTTCAACCACTTTAATGTGTATGTATAACTTATATTTCCAGACATTTAAAAAATTCCAATAAAATGTACTTTATTTTAATTTAAATATGATTGTCTCACACATATGACATACTCAGAGTTTTTGTGTAAAGTAAACCATTATTTAAAAAAAACTTGGAGTGGCACAAGATGGCAGTTGTGCAGAGAATGGTGATACACATTTAAATGGTACACATGGACCAACAAGAAATCAAGAGACAAAAGGGGATAATTACCGCGCTGCTAGATGTAAATAAGGCGGCAGCTTCTAGCACAAAACATACAGAAAAATATGTGAAAGAAAATAAAATAAAAATGTGCGGCGCTAAAAAATTGAGTAAAAACCCTGGTAGCCAAGGTATATTATAGTGATATGAATTAATGTAAACACACTATGAAACATGTCAATCAATTCGTGAACATTCCTAAAATATATATATATATATATATATATATATATATATATATATATATATATATATATATATATATATATGTATATGTGTGTGTGTGTGTATATATATATATATATATATATATATATATATATATATATATATATATATATATATATATATATATATATATATATATATATAATATTATGTATGTATGTGTGAAAAACTCAATGACATGAGTAACCAGTGTAGATCAAAACACCAGTGCATGTAAAAAGGTAAGAAAACAAACTTGTCTAGTATAACAAAATTGTCTAGTAAAATGGATGCGAGAAACTGCACACGAACAAATAAAAGGTCAATGAGTCAATGGAAGCCATCTCCACTGGTGGTAGTGGGGGATCTTCCAGCTGATAGGAAGATGAAGTGTGGAGCTTGACGATGGACAGGGAGATGAACACAGGACTGCAATCCTATATAGATAAGTTAAATACTCTTACCGTGTAGCGTGGACCCGTACACCTTACAGTCAGGGTCAATCGAGCAAAGGTATGAGTAGTGATAAATCGGACTCTTCCCGTGAGCGTCTCTGTTGGTATCTTGTAGTTTCTCCCGTCACTGATCCTGACGTGATCCTCCACATTCATAAACTCTCGACAGCTTGATATGCGCCAAAGCGGTAGTGCTCTTTAGACCCAGTGGAGGTAATTTACTAAAACTGTAGAGTCCAAATTTTCATGCAGCTCTCGGTTATCGGTTGGCACTATAAGCAGAGGCAGGGTGCAATTTCTTTTATTAGGAAAATATTTATTGGAACGAGGGGAGGGCTGTGTAGTGAATGTAAATGCTATTTTTTATTTGACCCCTTGAAACCCATCCATGGACTTATTGGGGGTCCATGAACCCCTGGTTTAGAACTCCTGCTTTAAATATACAGAGGAAATATTATATATGCTGTTTTACCTGAAAAATAAGTTGCCGTTCGTATGTTTCACACACACATCTGCCACACTGCACAGCCTATAAACATTTTTTCTCTAGTTGTCTGTCCAACTCCGGACGCAGGAAATAAATCCATAAAGGGTGGCTCCCATCCTTCTTCCCCAGTCTTTGTGTTTACTCCGCCGGCAGGGAAGGCTGGATGGAGCTCTGGTTTTCCCTCTCAGAACCTAGAACTGCCTAGGGGAGGGGAGGTCTGCAGGTACCTTGGGGTATGGGGATGGGTCCCCCGGTCAGGTGGAAAGCAGGCTGGAGACGGGCGCTTTTTCCTCCAGGTCATGGATGGTGGGGGGGGGTGCACATAAGTGTTGGTGGAAGCACACGTAGTATTCATGGTAACTGACAGCTACATTGCAATTTTTGTTTGTCCCTTTCTCTTCTTATCTCCTTCTCTTGCTTCAGGCTCAGCCCAAAGAAGTCAGGAGAGGAAGGGGGAGAAGAGGTGTCTGTCTTGTACGACTAAATTCAAAGAAGGGTGGAAAAAAACGCTCTGTAAACCTTGTATTGATAAATTGGTATTCAAGGAGGCAACGGGGACATGTAAAGAATTTATTTCTGGCGTTAAAAAAGAGATGAAGGCTACAAAAGCAATGCTGTCGAACCCTGAAACCCTCACTGCTTCAGCCCCAGTGGAGGGTGACTAATCTGGGGGGGGGGGGGGCGGATTCTTTGGAGGAGCTAAGTGAAACGGTGTCATCCAAAGATACTCTGAGCCAGGGGACAAGATCACCTAGATACAGGCTCTCGCTCAAGGAGGTGGATGCCTTATTGGGGGTGATTTACGAGACACTAGATATTTAAAAAGAGCAGGCTTTTTTTTGTCTCTACATGACCAGATGTACCAGACCCTGAAAGAAGACCAAGGCAGGGTATTTCCGGTACCAAGCGCATTGTCCCAGAAGATTCCCCTTCAGTGAGGATTCCACTTGTATTTGGAACAAAGTGCCCAAATTAGACGCAGCCTTTTCACAGTGTGCAAAATTAATAGACCTTGCATTTGAGGACATTGGGGGCCTAAGGTAACCCATGGACAAGACGATGGAGGTACCGCTAAAACGGTCATGGAAAATGGTCATGACAGATTTAAAACCAGCAATGGCTACAACAGTAGTGGCTCGTAATTTGGAGGTCGGGTTGGACCAGCTACAGGTCCACTTGGAAGGTGGGACCTCCAGAAAGGAAATTTTAGATACTCTTCCCATGCTGCATAAAGTAACAGGTTATATGGAAAAGACGCTTCTGCAGAGTCGGTCAAGCTGTCGGCAAAGGCTGCAGCCCTAGTAAATTTTTCTCGCAGGGCTCTTTAGGTTAAAATCCTGGTCAGGGGGCCCGTCCTCAAAAGTAAGGCTTTGTAGTATCCCATTTGAGAAAGACCCCTTGTTTGGACAAGATCTAGAGAAAGTTCTAGACCGAACTGCCGACAAGAAAAAAAGCTTTTCCCATTTAAAAATAAGAAGGCCACAGGAAAACATTTTTTTTTCACCCCCAAAGACAAGGAGGGTCACAGGGGCAGACTCCTATAGGGTCAGCCACTAAAACCGTGGGGAAGGGGGAAGCAGAAAGGTATCCTGTTTTCCTCTTCTAAGAAAACCACGAAATCCCAATGACTTGGTCTCTGTGGGAGGGAGATTGAGGCAGTTCCTCTTACAGTGGGAAAAGACTGCACCAAATGGATTTATACTGAGGATAATCAGGGAAGGCTACCGAATGCAGTTCAAGGGCACTCTGCACGCAAGGGCGTTCGTAACCACCCCTCCCAGAGATTCTCAGAGAAAAACAGCTTTATTGTCCCAAATTGGCAACTTGATAGACCAGTGGTGTCTTTATTCCAGTGCCACAGCGAGAAATAAACCAGGGTTTCTTTTCTCACGTTTTCGTGGTACAAAAAACGTTGGGCAAATTGCGCCGAATATTGAACTTGAAGTCACTGAACAAATGGAAACGATCTTTACGGTGAAGTCAATTCCTCCCCCAGATTGCTTCATTGCTTTCCTTGATCTGAGCGATGCTTATTTTCACATCCCAATCCACAAAGAATCTCAAAAGTTTTTGAGGGTGGCGTTTAAGTGTAGAAAGAAGGTCCGACATCTCCAATTCAGGGCCCTCCCATTCGGCCTGTCCTCGTCCCCCAGGTTTTTTTTTTGGAACGTCCTGGTGGAGGCACTGGCCCCCCCCTGAGACTAAAGCCCCGCGTACACGCGACCATTTTTAACGTGATTCTTGTCAAGCCTGCCTTGCGTACACACAATCGTGAAAAAAAAAATGCTCGAGCAAACCGCAGTGACATACAACACGTACATCGGCACTATAAAGGGGAAGTTCCATTCAGATGGCACCACCCTTTGGGCTGCTTTTGCTGATTTCGTGCCAGTAAAGGTTTGGTGAGAGACGATTTGCGCGGTTCAGGCTTCATGCTTTTCAGTCTGTTACAGCGTGACGAAAGTGCCATCTCCATTACAAACACTAGTTTTACCAGAACGAGTGCTCCCATCTCATAACTTGCTTCTGAGCATGTGTTTTTTTAATGTCGTTAAAGCCTACACACGACCTTTTTTTACGACGTGAAAAACTACGAGAAAAATTGGAGCATGTTCTAAATTTTTAGTAGCCATTTTTCACGTCGAGAAAAATGCTCTGGAGCCTGCACACGATCATTTTTATTGACCATTTTAAAAAATGTCATTTTTCACGTCATGAAACGGTCGCGTGTACGCGGCATTAAAAGGAATCTCAGTCATCCTATTCATCCCATACTTGGATGACCTTTTATTTTTTGCAACCTCCACGCTTCAATTACAAGGAGATCTACGGGTAGCCATTTCCTTTCTGAAACAGCTGGGGTGGTTGATAAACGGGGAGAAATCGAACCTAACCCCGACGCACGCCTTACAGTACTTGGGGTCTTAAGTGATGCAGAAGATCTATCTCACAGAGAAGAAAGTAGAAAAGGTAAAGGCGACAGCAGCCTTTTTTTTTTTCCAGAACAATCTGGCGGTATCCATCCGTTCAACCATGTCGGGTCTTAGTCTTCTGGCAGCAAAAATCTCTGCAGTACCGTGGGCAAGGGTCCATTTTAGGTGTCTCCAAGCCAATATCCTGAACAGCTAGAACGGGAATCGCTGGATGTCACCTTCCGCCTGTCTCCAAAGACCAAGAGGTCTCTGTGGTGGTGGAGGGATGAAGAGAACCTTGTGCAAGGTCTACAATGGTCTCTTCCAGAACCTGGGGTCAATATCCGTCACTGAACAAGGAAGTCTTCCAGTTGGTGACAGAAGTGGGGCCTTCCAGAGGTGGATTTGTTCGGCAACAAGTCTAATGCCAAGGTTCCAGTGTACTTCTCGTTGGAAAGAGAAGTTGGGGCCAAGGCGATGGATCCCTTGGCCCAAAAGTGGGCATTCCACCTATGCTACCCCTTTCCCCCTGGTCCAACCTATCCCCCTGGTCCTGAGAAAGTTTGTTCAAGAGCACACCACAATGATCCTAGTGGTCCTATATTGGCCAAAGAGGCCCTGGTACTTCACACTGCTATGACTGGCAGGGGACCCTCCCCCTCATGCTGCCCAAGAGGGAGGATATGCTGACTCAGGGCTCAGTCTTGTTGCCAAAATTAAATTGTCAGCTTGGTGTCTGAGGAAAGCCTTCTGAAGTCTAAGGGGCTCTCGGGCAAGGTGGTAAATACAATTCTTTCCAGTAGAAAGAAGGTAACCCAGGAAATTGTATGTTAAATTTGGAAAGTTTTCTGTTCATGGTTAGACACCAAGAAGGTGTCTGCAGGTATTGCAGCCGTCCTTGGAGTTTTTACAAGATGGCACAGACCAAGGGCTGGCCATTAGCACGTTGAAAGTTCAGATCTCGGCCTTGTCTGTTTTTTTTGGAGCCCTGGCGTTAGACCCATTAGTCAGCAGGTTCTTGAAGGGATAAGGCCCATTCCATTCAAGATTCTGCCAAAATGAGATTTGTCCGTAGTATTGCAAGGTTGGATAAAACGTTCGCAGGAGGAAGAGCTGTCCTTAAAGTGCGCCACCTTCAAAGCGGGCCTTTTAGTGGCAATCTCCACAGCCAGATGCATTAGCGAGCTGCAGGCACTTTCTATTAAAGAGCCTTTACAGACTGGTATTGCATAGAGACCCTGGGTTCTTGCCTAAGGTTGTGTCTAAATTCCACAGGACTCGGATTGTTTTACCTTTCTGTGCGTCTCCAATCCATCCAAAAGAAGCAGAATTCAACCAACTGGACGTGAGGGCCTGTGTCTTTTGTTATTTGGAATTGTCTGAAGGCATTAGAAAATCCAATGCCCTATTTATTTTGCATTCGGGGGAAAAAAATCAGGGTTTCAAGCTCCCAAGTGCACAATTGCCCCGTGGATCAGACAAGCTATTGTCGAAGCTTACAAGATCTTAAAGGAGGAGGTCGAGCCTTTCTTTCTAGTGCTGTCCTGAACGACGACTCCTAGAAACCGATTTATCGGTAAGCCTAACTCTGGTTTTCCTGGCTTGGCTTTACTGCTTCCTGGGTCACCGCAGTGCTCATTGGACATTGATGATGTTCACGATTTGGTGTCCATTCAGCAGGCATAAAGTGACTTTCTGCTGCGTTGCCTAACCAGGATTTAGAATTAAAATACCATCTGAGGGAAATTTTAAAGCCTTTGGTGTATATGACTGGATACACACTTTATATATTATATGTGTGTGTGTGTATTTGGCTGGTTTTCTTGAGTTTAACTGTAATGATTACATTGTAATTATTTTAAATGTTTTATTACCTTTTCATTTTCAGAGAAAGACCTGCTGCTATACCCATCGAAATAAAAAGTATCGATGACACTTCAAATTTTGATGAATTTCCAGATTCAGATATTCTTAAACCAATGGGTAAGCTGCAGATAATGTCAAGTATGTGCAAATTTTGTAGTGCATGTATCCTTCTTTTTGGACCCTAAATGTATTTCTCTAGTGGTCTTTGCTGTGCAGTGTCTTCAGTCGTGTACCTCAGTTCCTCTACATGCATGATGTGAACTTGGCCTTCTTTTATACTCAAAACTTTTTGAGTTGGGCATGAGAACAAGATGAGAAGATTTTGAAGAGTTGCTGTGCAGATATGCTGGGAGCCATTTGCCGAATAGTGTATTCATGCTACCATATTTGTCACAATATGTAGACATGGCTATTATCCTGGCAAAGTTTGTCCTAGGTTCTCCCTAGTGGTGGCTTATGATGAGCTTCTCATGTTGTCTCCACTGCTTCTTCTCTAAGAGCACTGAAAGGGTTGGGAATGAGGGGACAGTTTTAAGTGCTGCATCAGGGAAGCAGGAAATGCCCTTGAGCTTAATTTATCGCACTGGATAAAATTTCATGCTGCCATAAATAAGTTCACCTTTTAATAAAAAACAAAAATATGAATGTATTTGGCAAAATATGTGCATTTATTAAGGAGTCTGCAGAGCTTTGCACCGATGATCAGAAGATGACGTGTGCAATGTCCAGCTCCTTTCAGCTTAGCTGTAAGCTTGTACTTCGTACAGGCAAGCAGTTACATGAGAGCTGGAAAATCAATGAACAGAGCTTATTGAAATCTACAAGCCGTCAGCAGCTGATGGTTCTTCTAGGTATTCACAGGAAACTATGAATGCATGATCTGGCCATGTGGGTGGAGTCCTGGATGGCTATACTATTTTCAAATGGCGACAGCGGGTGCAGGGAGAAGATCCCTGGCCCGCTGTCACATGGATGTGGAGGGGGGGATGGGAATCTGCAGATGCTGGAAACGGGTGGAACAGTTCCAAAAATGAGCTTAGGCTTTCGTTACCTTAGCAAGGTGGTGACATATTCCAGGTTAGTGACAGCAAGCGACAGCCAGGCAGTTAACATCTTCAGGTGGTCATCAACTGTAGCCTCCACATTTCTTAGTACTGGTGTCTCTAACTGCTTCAGCCCCGGAAGATTTTACCCCCTTCCTGACTAGAGCACTTTTTGTACCCAAACACAATTTGCGTCCTTTTTTTCATCCCACAAATAGAGCTTTCTTTTGGTGGTCTTTGATCACCTCTGCGGTTTATTATTTTTTGCGCTATAAACAAAAAAAAGAGCAGCAATTTTGGGGAAAAAAAGCAATATTTTTAACTTTTTGCGCTATATATATATATATATATATATATATATATATATATATATATATATATATATATATATAGGCCAATATGTATTCTACATGTTGGTAAAAAAAATCTATCAACCCAAGGTTGCCAGATTTTGGAGTATCGTCTCACCTCTATCTTGGCATGTATCATTGCCTTTGTGACTATTTCCCCCCCCCCCCCCCCCCCCCCCCCCTTTCTTTTTTTTTTTTTTTTTTTTAAACCACAAACTATAGTCACTATTGAAGTCAACATATTATTTGCTATACTAGTTTAATATACTGTATTTTCATCATCTTTAGAAGTTAGTATTTTGTTGTTCAATTTCCTGTTTTAGCAGTGCTGGGGATGTTTTATTAACATTTTACAGTCTTCATTTCTTCCTCAGGTGCAAGCAACCACCCGGAGTCCGACTTCAAGAACAAGGATTGGGTCTTCATCAACTACACATACAAGCGCTTTGAAGGACTAACAGCTAGAGGAGCACTTCCAACTTTTATCAGGCCACGGAAATAAAACTTTCTATGCTGTGGCACAAGTGCTCACCTATTAGTATTTTTAACTTGGTTGCCTTAGGACTCTGGCCTGTTTTGGTGCTTTATTTAAGCATGACTGTATGCACCAATGGAAGGTTTTCGACTTCCATGCCTTCTTATGTCATAGCCTGTATCCTCTGGAAAATGCCATAAATTCAGTTTCACCATCAAAGGGATTAGTCTTGCACAACTACTTGTTTTTAATCTAGTCTCATACATTCAAAACGTGATCTGTGATCATGTGACTGCCTTTACCATTCCTGGTCACCTTTCCAAAATGATGTTTCGTTTTTATCCTACCTATTCTTTGCAGTCCAGTGTAAATTTTATTTCCCAGTGGAAGATTCTTTTGGTACTCCAGATATTTGATTCATATTTGTTTGACGCAAAGGCCCCTGCAGCTTTAAGAGTCACTTTCAGCACCAGCAGCATCATGCACTTTGTCCACATCAGACTGTGTCTGCACCAGTTTGGATCGGCATACTTGTTATTCCAAATGACAAACTCTAGACTGTTTCAAGAACGTGGAGCCCAAACTATTTATTTCGCTTTTTTTCTATGTTGATTTCTAGGACAAATGTTTGTAAAATAACCGTAAAGAAAATTTTAATTTTTCTTATCTCGTATTTTCTTTTTCTATTTGTAATTTGCTTTGTGGAATTTCAAGTGCTTTAAAAATAGCACCGAGGCAAACTCTGCTTTATATTTGGTATTTTTACAGCATTAAACTATTGTATGCACTTTTTGCCTTTTTCATGAAAGGTGCGATGGAACAAATCAGCATGTAAGAGTACTTCATATTGAATATTACTCTAGTTAATACATGTGCGGAAAGGTCGGGTATTGGAGGGAAACTGCAGATTCTACCAAATATTACAAAAGTGCCTGAGCCGCCACTTTTTATTGTATATGTTGTTAAGCAATTGAAGCTGTAAGCAGATTTAAATTTAAGCATGCATGAGAGATCCATTTTGTTCTGATGTTGGTAGCCTTCCATCTGTCCACTCCTTGTGTGTGTTGTTTTTTTTTTTTTTTTTTTTTTTTCCATGATTCAATTTTAAAGCTATAAAAATCATTCACCTGGAATTTTGCTCTTGTCTCATGAAACTCTTATTGAGATGTAGGCAGCAGTTGTGCTTGAGCAAAATTGCTCATCTCTATACAGGACAAAGATAAACTTGGCAGGGGCTTGGCTACAATGACTAAAACATGTGAAGCTGGAATCGGTTAAAGAAAAAAAAATTACATTTATATATAGACATTTAAACATTTTAGGGCTCTACTAGCAAGGGCATGTTAGGGTTGCACATTTTGCATGCATTTAAAAAAAAAAGGCATTGCAGTGTTTGCCTTTTTTTTTTATTAAGCTTGCCACCTTAAACCTCTGCACAGCAGCACATTGCCATGTGTTCTAGCACATTGGAATGCACTGCACACAAATGCCACGTCCTTTGCAACGTCCAATGTATTTATTTATTTTTTTCAGCACACAGCAATGTAGCATGTTGGTGTGAACTAAATCAGTAGTACATAAGGCCTTGTCTATGCATTGGACAATGCAGCTCAACAGGGCTGTTGTGAACGGCCCCTAGGGTGACCCTATCGCCAAGTAATATATTGCAGGCTGAATATATAGTTAGAATGTTTTAGGGCTCATTCACAACTGCTGTCACCCATTAAAGGTTTTTTGTTTTTTTAATAAGCACACTTACCTGTCCTACTTTCCCGCAATGTCAGCCCTCCCGAGGCCGATCCCTCGATGCTAGCAGCTCCCGGCGCCACCATCCTCGGTAAGGGAAACATGCAGTGAAGCCGTGTGGCTTTACCTGCCGTTTCCTACTGCGCATGCACGAGCCACATTTTGTGAATGGGCCGGCTGCTCTCTGGGATACACACAGTTCCCAGAAGGCAGTGCGCCCCATTTACCAGAAGACACCGTGACTAGAACGGAGGAAGAAGACCTACCGCGGACGATGAACAGGAAGATTACGGACTTCCGCATAGCAACCGCTATTTCTGGCAAGTCTTAAAAAAAATAAAAGTGTTTTTACAATTTTATTTTTTTATTTTATTTTTTTTAGGATTTTTGGTAAAAAATAATTTCAGGGTGGATGTGCATGTGCGCTGATATGTTGTAAAACGTATAGCAATGTTTGGGTTTCTTTTTTTAACTATTAAAGTTATCGTCATTATTATAATAATAATTGGAACATGCTGTGCTGTCCAATGTGTCCTACTTTTTTTCCAGCACATGTGAACTAATGCAATAGGACATAAGGTAATTTGCATAGTCTGTGGATTGGGACTGCCCATCAGAGCTGGTGTGAATGAGCCCCCAACTAGCACTGACTCATTATTGTATTGTCCTTCTAATTACCCTGTTTGTGGATAAACCACTCATAAGTACACCTCTTCCCATCCACCATCTGTGTGTAAATATTTCACAATTCATACTGGAAATTTGTTTATAAACATTCCTTCCCTTTTAAAGCCACCAGCCTACACTTTGTGTGGCCGGTGGCTCATAGTCCTGGCTTTCACTGACAGCTCGGGACTCCACTGATGATAGAGTATCATTGTTTCTCTGTCATGTGAGCAATGACCTCGTAATCACCTGTTGATTGGATGCTTCTTTGAGGAAAATGAATGCCAGACTGCGTTGTAGTTTGTTTAAAGTGGTTGTAAAAGCTCACGTTTTTTTTACCTTCATGCATTCTGTGCTTGAAGGTAAGTAAAACCTTCTGTGTACAGCAGCCCCCCTAAGGCCCCTTTCACACGGGATGGAATCTGTCCAAGCAGATCCGCCTGCTAAATGGGGAGGGGAATCTTTCCACGGATTCCCACTGAGCAGGCGTATCCACTCTGCTTTGGAGAACAGAGACAGCCTCCTGTGGTCGGATGGAAACAGATTGCATGTCCATTTCCATCTGATTGTCATCCAATCCACCAGGACAGTTGACTAGTGTATACCCCTCCATCTGTTTTTAGGGGATCGGATTGGATGCCAGCGGACACATATCCACTGCCACCCTCTGCCCCTTAGAGAACAATGGGTGGTCTAATTTTGTTTTGTTGGAAAACGGATAGGTGGACCTGATTTGTCTAC
This sequence comes from Rana temporaria, assembly GCF_905171775.1. Classification (NCBI taxonomy): domain Eukaryota; kingdom Metazoa; phylum Chordata; class Amphibia; order Anura; family Ranidae; genus Rana; species Rana temporaria. Next base: position 314,027,944 of record NC_053490.1, on the reverse strand, counting down.
TGTTGTGAAAGGGGCCTAATCCTAAGCCCCATCTCGATCCAGTGATGTGCATGATAGTCTTGGCTCTCCAGGACCACGCCTCATTGGTTGAGGCAGTCGCAGAAGCCATTGGCCCCTATGTGTGTGTGTGAGAATGGTGACACCCAACCGCGAGCCTGCTTGGGTGCCCCCCCCTCCCCCCCAGGCGCTTGCTGTGGGGGCACTTGGCAGAAGGGAGGAGCCAGGAGTGTCGGCGAGGGACCTGAGAAGAGGAGGACCTGGACTGCTCTGTGCAAAACCAATGCACAGATCAGGTGGGTATGACAAACAAAAAAACAAGACTATTATATTGCTTTATTTAGATGACAGTATTTAAAAAATATTAAAATAAATTAAACTGTAAACCAAATAAAATAACTTGTGTGTGTCCTTTTTAAAAAATAACATTTTAAGTATGCAAAATAGTTGAAGAATAATTCTCTAGTTAACTACAGCAACTGATACAAAACGATGCCCCCCCCAAAACTTGGCATCACCAAGGCTGCTACCCTCTGCCTGTGCTTTGAGTTAGAATCGGTTTAATCTCTGCTGTCCCTGGGATTGTGTGCAGCCACATACAGACTCTGAACTGTGATTTACAACAGATTACCTGAGCACAAGGTCCAGCAGGAAGGTTTGTAGTAGCTGGTGCTCTAAATGAGAGCCTCTGGAAGTGTCAGAGGTTTAAAAAAAACTTCAGAGCAGTTTATTCACAAACTGGGAAATGAATTGGCAGGATATTAAGAACTTGAGCGAGTGCTACTTTCATACATTCTACTGATCTATTCAGCTGTCAAAGTCACTTTCAGATATCAGACGAATCTCTTCCATGGTTTCAGATGTAGTTAAAAAATAAGTAAAAATAATTTCAAAAAAATGAAAATAAAATACTATGTTTATTAAATTTTCTTGTATATATTTATTTGATTAAGAACTGTTCATGTCCTGGTATGTTGTGTAACATAAACTTAGATTTCCTGTTGGAACTTGACAAAAAAAAACAGCATCCCATGCATAAAATTGGGCGTATTTAATAAAATGAACAGTGAAGTCACTCATGGACGCAACCAGTCAGAATTTACAGTGCCTTGAAAAAGTATTCATACCCCCTTGACATTTTCCACATTTTGTCATGTTACAACCCAAAACCTAAATGTATTTTATTGGGATTTTATGTGATAGACCAACACAAAGTGACACATGATTTTGAAGTGAAAGGAAAATTGTTTTTATTTTATTTTTTACAAATAAATATGGTGTACATTTGTGTTCAGCCCCCCTGAGTCAAGTGTTTGTAGAATCACCTTTTACTGCAATTACAGCTGCAAGTCTCTTGGGTATGCCTCTACCAGCTTTGCACATCTAGCGAGTGACATTTTTGCCCATTCTTTGCAAAATAGCTCAAGCTCTGTCAGTTTGGATGTAAAATGTCTGAACAGGACAAGTCTTTCCACATATTCTCAATTGGATCTAGGTCTGGACTTTGACTGGGCCATTCTAACACATGAATATGCTTTAATCTAAACCATTCCATTGTAGCTCTGGCTGTATATTTAGGGCCGTTGTCCAGCTGGAAGGTGAACCTCTACCCCAGTCTCAAGTCTTTTGCAGACTCTAACAGGTTTTGTTCTGAGATTGCTCTGTGTTTGGCTCCATTTATCTTCCCATCAACTCTGACCAGCTCCCCTGTTCCTGCTGAAGAAAAGCATCCCCACAACATGCTGCTGCCATCACCATGTTTCACGGTGGGGATGGCGTGTCAGGGTGATGTTCAGTTTTTCTTTTAGGCCAAAAAGTTAAATTTTGGTCTCATTTGACCAGAGCACCTTCTTCCACGTTTGCTGTGTCCCCCACATCTCTTCTCGAAAAAATGCAAACAAGACTTCTTATGGCTTTATTTTTGCCACTCTTCCATAAAGGCCAGATTTATGGAGCGCATGACTAATAGTTGTCCTGTGGATATCTGCAGCTCCTCCAGAGTTACCATAGCCCTATTGGCTGCTTCTCTGATTTAATGCTTTCCTTGCCCAGCCTGTCAGTTTAGGTGGACAGCCATGTCTTGGTAGGTTTGCAGTTGTGCCATAGTCTTTCCATTTTCCGATGATGGATTGAACAGTGCTCCCTAAGATGTTCAAAACTTAAGACATTTTTTTTATAACCCAACCCTGCTGTAAACTTCTCCACAACTGTATTCCTGACCTGTCTGGTGTGTTCCTTGACCTTCATGATGCTGTTTGTTCACGAAAGTTGTATTTTTCTGAGATTAACGTACACATGGACCATTTGCTAATTCGGTGACTTCTAAAGGCAATTGATTCCACTAGATTTTAGTTGGGTGTATCAGGGTAAAGGGGCTGAATACAAATGCACACCACACTTTTCAGACATTTGTAAAAAATATATGTAAAAACCATTTATCATTTTTCCTTCCACTTCACAATTGTGTGCCTTTTTGATCTATCGCATAAAATCCCAACAAAATCCATTTAAATGTTTGGTTGTAACATGACAAAATGTGGTACATTTCACGGGATATGAATACCTTTTCAAAGCACTGTATCTTTTAGTACTATGTCTGTGAAGGTTCTCTTTTGTCCAAGTCATAGTATAGCTAGTAGTAGGTGGTCATATCATTCAACTGGACTTTTGAAGCTACTGCTAGCTATGTTTGTACTATGAAAGCAAACTTAAAAAAAATGGTTGCATAGAATACTAAACTTCGCACAAGTTTTTTTTCTAGCTGGGTGCGATACAGGTCCAGGGGTGTGGAAGTTCTAAGTTCACTTATGGATTTCTTCTTTTTTAGTAAAGTATCATGCTTAATTTTCGCCACTAGAGGGTGTGAAAGCAACATACCTGGTCCAGGTCTTCTGTGTGTCGCTGGGTCAGCAAGCTTGTGAGCAGGCTTCCTCCTGGGTACAGTCTAGCCATTTGGGAATGTTCAGGGGGGGATTGTTGGTAGAACAGCAGCCTGTGGATTCGGTCTCCCCCTGCCCCCCCCCCCCCCAGCCTTTCATGCGTGAACATAGTTTGGCAATGGATGCGTTTGTAATAGTACCTCTGCTTTTGTGTTTAGGACTATGCGTTCCAGGAATTCGGGGGGCAAAGGATGCTAAAGCAGTGACTAATTTCTCAAAAAAGGCTCCAAAGGCAATGCCATCAGGCTCTGAGGATCCTTGTCATGCCTCCACAGTGCCATCCTGCCCGGATAAACCAGATGTGGCTAACCAGGGTGAGCCATCGGGACTCGGGTGTTGCAGCCCATTTCAACCCCCCAGCCTCTACCTTTGATGCTGAGGAAGGGCTTTCCTTGGCTCTCATGGGTTTGGAAGAGCGGTTAGTGACTATAATCGCATTCTCTTCCCAGAGTGGAAGGAATCGTGGTAGGTCCCCCCCCCCCCGCTCTGAGTCCTAGCTGAAGGCTACTGCTCAGATTCTGAAAACTGATGTTTTGTTTGTGCTGCCGGAAGGGCCAGGCAGCATCTAAATCTACTATTTCCAAGTGGATTTGGCAAGTTATTATTCAGGCTTATTGTTTAAAAGGTATATTTCCACCTTTTCAAGTTAGAGCGCATTCCACCAAGCCTCCATGACTCAGATCTGCAAGGTCGCAACCAGATCTTCCATACATACATTCACAAAATTGTATTAGTTGGATGTAAAAAGGCATGAGGATATTGCCTTTGGGCTGCAGTATAGGTCCTCACGTCTGATGGTGCCCTGCTTTATTTTGGTGTCTCCCTCCCCTCAGATGGCATTGCTTTGGGACATCCCACATAGTTATTACTATGCAGCAATGTGTCCCGTGATGTATAAAAAAGAAAATAGGATTTTTATAACAGCTTACCTGTAAAATCCTTTTCTTTGAGTACATCACGGGACACGGCTCCCGCCACTCTTCTTGGGATACTTATTGCTTTGCTACAAAAACTGAGGTACTCCCAGTATATAGGGGAGGGGACTTCCTGTCTTGGGTGTGCCAGTGTCCATCACCTGAAGGTGGCCTATATACCCACATAGTTATTACTATGCAGCTCTGTGTCACGTGATGTACTCAAAGAAAATGATTTTACAGGTAAGCTGTTATAGAAATCCTATTTTTTATTTTTCCTTTTAGTGGTATTTAACCACTTCAGCCCCGGAAGGATTTACCCCCTTAATGACCAGGCCATTTGAGATGAGGCACTGCATTACTTTGATTGACAATTGCGTGGTCGTGCGCCACTGTACCTAAATAAAATTTGTCTTTTTTTCCCCAACAAATAGAGCTTTCTTTTGCTGGTATTTGATCACTTCTGTGGATTTTTTTTCTCCCGCTATGAACAAAAAGAGTGACAACTTTCTGCTATAAAACAAAAAAAAAATGTAAAAAAAAATCGAATTTCTTCATCAGTTTAGACCAATATTCTGCTACATATTTTGGGTAAAAAAATAAGCTGATAGTGATTGGTTGGCGCAAAGTTATAGCACCTACTAAACAAAAGGGGATAGATATATGGCATATATATATATATCTGTCGGGTGGCCGATGGACATGGAGTCCACTGGACCTACTGATTGGCTCTCCTGCAGGCCAATGGACGCTCACAGAATGCCCCGTACGAGTCGGACATACACCTATGGCGATTCACGGAGCCGAGCCAACCTGCCACAGTATAGCTTTTTTTTTTTTTTTTTTCCTTCGCTACAAATGAAAAAAGACTGAAAATCTGGTAAAGAAAAAAAATGCATTTTTCTTTGTTTCTGGTATATAAGTTTGCAAATAGTCTACAAGCTATGGTGCCAATCATTGAAAATTGATCACACCTGATGTACTGATGACCTATCTAATTTCTTGAGACCCCAACGAGCCAGGAAAGTACCACTACCCCCCAAATGTCCCCTTTTTGGAAAGTAGACATTCCAGTATTGGTGGTAGTAGTAAGAGCTATGGTGAGTTTTTTAAAGTTGTAATTTTGTTTCCACATTTCCTTGCAAAATGAAGATTTTTATTTTTGTTCCCACAAAATTGTCATATTACCTAGTGTTATTTCTCTCACACAGAATATGCACACCACAAATTAAACCCCAAAACACATTCTGCTGCTACTCCTTTTATGGCGATACCACATGTGTGAGACTTTTCCACAGCGTGGCCACATACAGAGGCCCTACATGCAGGGAGCACCATCAGGTGTTCTCGGAGCATAAATTACACATTTAATTTTTTGACTACTTCTTACGCTTTTGAAGACCCAGGAGCACCAGGACAATGGGAAACACCCAAAAAATGACCCCATTTTGGAAAGTAAATACCCCATCGTATACTCTATGGGGCATAATTAGTCTTTTGAACATGTGATTTTTATTTATTTTTTTCCACAAGGTTTTTTTTTTTTACACACAAAGTTGTGTAAAAACTGAGGTACTCCCAGTTTTAAAGCCTCATACACATAATCAGACTTTCAGACTTCAAACAAACTTTTCCATGGATTTTTGTTCACCGGGCGTTGGCCGTGAACTTGGTATGCATACACACGGCAGGACTTTTTTTTAGCCAACTTTCACCAAATCACGTGTTTTTTCTGCTCTTTACCTCCACCCTTTGGTCAACTTCTGCTATTGTTGGTTGATTTTAACATTGGTTCTGAGCATGTGTGTTGGTACTTTGGACTAAAGTCCGATAGACTTCTGTACACACGATAGGATTTTGCACCGTAGGACTTTTGTTGCCGAATTTGAAAATGGTGCCGTTTACATGCAGGTAACAAAGTGATGTCAGGTCATTACTTTCCGTAATCTATATCACAGAGCTGAACAAAGCTGATCCAGTTTTTGTTTCGGCTTTGTGGTTAGGCGGTGGACCGGTGGGACAGAAGACCCCAGTAAGGACCCTGGATTGCTTTTACAAGCAGTGGGAGGGGACGTGGATCGAAACACTGGATTGAGGGCAGAGGGCACTGTTTTGGGGGTAGGGCATGGGACACTACAGTGGGGGAGGGGGTGAAGGGGACAAAGCACACTGCAATGGGTGGAGGGGCGGGTTTGATGTGAAGGGGAGCAGAAGACACTACATGGGGAGGGGGGGGGTTTGTAAAAAGGGGAGTAACGCTACAACCTAATATATGAATTGTTTTCAACAATATGCAATGTGTGACCAGCAATCTTAAAAGGGACAATAAGGTTTTTTTTTTTGCATAGGCCAGCCCCCTAAGTATAAAATGAGGGACACAGAGTAGTCATAGCCCTGCATATTCAGGGGAAAATAATAAACTGCATAGGGGGAAATAAGAGTTAGTTAGGAAACGGTACATTCATTCTGATTGCTAGCTTTAGACTTTTTGTAATGGATTGTATTTTGTGATGTTATTTTTGCTGCTTTCCAGGTCATAGAAAAGTGTTTCAGGAAACCCAAACTCGTTTCAGTAATATTTTGACAATCAAAGCTGAATAAAGGTAAAAACCTATTTTTACCTTAAGAGCCGGTTCACACTGGGGACTTTGGGGGCGACTCGGCAAGGCGTCCTGAAGATGACTTCAGAGGCGACATGCAAAATGACTTGTGCTCCTATTAGAACGGTTCTATTAAATAGAACGGGACGCGACTTGTCAGGCGGCTGAGTCGCCTGACGAGTCGCCCCAGTCTGAACCGGCTCTAAAGGTATACAATCCTTACACAACGCTGTATTGTGAATTCTTACAAACTGAAGACTGACTCTGAGGCCCCTTACACACGTCCGAGGAACTTGACGGGCAAAACACATCGTTTTGCTCGTCGATTTCCTTGTGAAGCCGCCATGGATCTCGGCGGGCTGAAATTTCCCATTGAACAACGAAGAAATAGAGAACATGTTCTCTATTTGGCCCGACGAGATCCTCGTCGTCTTCCTCGGCCAAAAGTGTACACACAACCGGGTTTCTCGGCAGAATATGTCTCCGATCGAGTTTCTGGCTGAATTCTGCCGAGAAACTCGGTCGTGTGTACGGGGGCCTGAGACCCTTATCACTGACCTTTCAAAAGATCTTACAAATTTTTTAATCTACAAATTTTGCATTATATCTGCAACTCACCCAATTTGATAAACAACAGGCAATGTCACCGTTGAATGCAGCGTCATTGCCACCTATTCACGCCACTTTGAAATCTTTATTGGAAGAGATCCCCCTCACTGAAGTTTAGCTGGCTATTAAATATCTCAAGCTCAAAAAAAGAGCCTGTACTACTAAAACGCACCAATCACAAGCTCCATGAAAAGGGCTGTAAATTTAATCCTGAATCCTTGACGGCAGCATGATCCCCAAACCTCACAACTCATAGACAAATTGCTCTCATTCCTTATCTTCAACAATAACCCCCTAGTTTAAATCTTGGCCCTCTCAAAACAAATCTTGCTGATTTGATTGCTAGCAACTAAGTGGGTTTTGTTCCGGTTAGTTATGCGGGAAACAGCATCAGACGATTGTCCCTTTTTCTTTATATACTGCAGTCAGAAAGGGGTTGGCTCCCTACCATTTGTTCTTTTTTTGGGGATCGTTTAATTCCCTATCCTGAAAATACTGGCCAGTCCTAGAGAGGTGGGGTTTGGTCTAAACTTTGTTCTCACTAGGTTATAGCCAGGGGAGGGCTAGCAGCCTTAGGCCTGGGGGGCAAGTCCAGTCAAGTGGCCCATAGAGCGTGGAAAAGTGATGGATCGAGGAAAACAGTCTAAGATTTTTCATGATCACAAGAGTCTGCACAGAGGCCCCCTTACATCAGAGTCCGCACAGAGGCCCCCCTTACATCAGAGTCCACACAGTGGCCCCCCTTACATCAGAGTCCACACAGTGGCCCTGTTACATCAGAGTCCACACAGAGGCCCCCCTTACATCAGAGTCCGCACAGAGGCCCCCCTTACATCAGAGGCCACCCTTAGAACAGAGTCTACCAGTGGGAGGTGAGAAGGCATATTCCTGCTCTGCAAAAACAGCATTTGGTAATGGCGGCCGGTGGCTGTGCATAGTGTCACCAGCCCGGAGGGAGATTTCCACCCTGCCCCCGCCAGCCCTCCCCAACTTATAGCCCTATACTCTGCCTCTCAAACATTTGTAAAATATGAAGGACACTGTTCTGCTTTTCTTATCAATAGAGAGGGACCCTTTGAGGGACTGCAACCTCTCCATTGTTATTTTTTCTCGCTATGGAGTGATCAACCAGTTATAAATTGAAGAAAAAACTGCGCTGATATAAAAATAAGTAACAAGCTGCTACATACAAACAAACAAAGCCAGCAAAATAATAAACAAAAAATGTAGCGCTAACAAACTCAAAATAATATAGTACCAAGTGAGGTAACAACTCTCATAGTATAAGAGCATAAAAATGAACAATTAGCATGGATGAAAGTGACTAAAACAATGCTCAATGTAAAACAAAAAATGAATGAAGTCTATGTTTAAAGATAAGTAGACGTCAGATGGAATAATTGATGCAGGAAAACAGGTGAGCTGCAATCCAGTGATTAAGATGCAACAGGTGTACAAGTTGTCTGTAGAACCCCGTGAAGATCACAATCACATCAAAGTATGAAATAGGTAAAACACTCTTACCAGATGGTGTTGGACTCTACTACCTTATAGCAAAGAGTCAGCCAAACATTGTGGTCTTTGAGAGCCGGGACCACTAGAAACCGGACTTGGATCATATGCAGGGCTGGAACTCCAATGGAATGGATAACAGGAACCCGCAGTACTTGAATGGTGTATTTGCGTCAATGCCACAGGCTCTGAATAGGATCTTTGGACCATCAATCAGGAGATGCAGGCAGAGGACGTGGCTAGAGCTCACAATGAAGCCATGCGGTGGATGATATGAAAATGGAAAAGAAAAAGGAACTCCAATGGTGCAGGTCAATAAAAACCAATAGGTTTATTTGTAAAAGTCATAAAAATGACAAGGATAAAAGTGATCACGTACAGGGGTAGCAATGTGGGGTGCTCGATGGCAATACCCGACGCGTTTCGGCTCAGTAAGCCTTCAACAGGGGCATAAAGATGCACCCCCACATTGCTTGCTTAAATACACATAGTGGTTACAGGGCCCTCCCCCAACAGGGTGGAGCCATAAAACAGGATATGATGTAACAAGTGTGCGTTGTAACAAACATATAAATAAATAAATAAAAAACACAATAGATCTCCAATCTAATATGCATAAAATACCAATATCACATGCATCAAATACAGTAAATCTCAACAAAATGCATATGTCATATTAATCGGAGCTAGTATTCTGCAACACTTTATAGTTCAACAAAAAACATAATTTATACTGTGTCACCAAACAAGGAACTCTCTAATTAATGTCTATGAGAACGCTATACCACCACGGTATATTCGTTGCATACTGTGACATGATGTAGCTTAGAATGATATACAACATTTTTAAAAAAACAGCGGAACTAGACATAGCTAATAGTTGTGTCACCAGACAGGGAAACTTCCTGAATGTTGTGTATGGGGACACTGCACTACCATGTTGAATTGTGGCCTTTACATAATCGATGCAGTGAAAAAAACGGGCCATCAGCAACCTGTCATCAGTGGGTGACAGTGCTGTTATATACAAAACTAGAGTCCCCCATAGATGGTTGTATAAATGGGGAACAACCCCGCAATGACTCCGATCGGTGCAGCGCTGGTATATACAAACCGCGCAAGCACCAATCGGACGTGCCAAAAGGCGTGGCCAAAAGCCGCTCCGGCCAATCAGCAGATGCCTCGCGATAGCCTATCAGACGCGAAAGAATACGCGTACCGATAGGGCATCGGGGGGCGTGCCTTATAGTCAATGTCTGACAGAGAGCTGGGGACCCAACCATACCGACCGGAGGGCGGGAATACATCACGCAGCCGCAGCCACCAATCGTCGTACGCCGTGGGGCTGACAGCATATCGCGTGACGAATCACCGTCAACCAATCGGAGAAGCGATAATAGATACCACAAACTCACAGGTTATAGCAGCCTAGGGACGTTGCACACACCGTGAGCAAACTCACAGTAAGACTCAAAGCGCCAAATGCTAAACAGATCAGACACTTAGATATATGTCTCTAAATTAAAGTGAGATATCTACCAATGGGGCGTGTAGAGAAATGCTCTGAATAAATTCCCATATGGAACGGGAAGTGTCAGAGAGTTAATTGCATACAGTGCAAAGGTGGCCCCGAATGTCCCGCCCAGACTGGGACATCGCAGGTCACCAAATGACACAGTATTAAATCAGAAAATTAATGATAATAATCTTTGCGGCGGAGAAACAACATGGATAATAATTATCAACCACATTAAGTCTGCACTAGCAAATGTAATAAATGAATAGACCTGAACTCAACAAAAAACTAAAATATAAAAAATATATATATATGTAACTCTCTCCATGAATCTGTAACGGATGGAAATAAACATGGAAAAGAGTTCTATATATACCACATATGGGGTGATATAAAAAATATTTAAGGAATATCAAAAAGTGTTCAAAAAATATTATTATATAGAATGGACACGAGAACTCGAAGTGCTCACCCCTGGTTGATGTAACAATTGACGTCCCATTCGACATTCATACCATGTGGGGTATAACACTTGAGCTCATGTATCCAAAAAGTCTCAAGTCTTGAGACACCCCTGATTCTGGAATCACCTCTCCAATGAGGAACAAATCTATCAATCACCTGGAACAATGATCCCTTTGGATCAGAGTGATGGTGTTCGAGATAGTGCCGTGACACCGTATGTTTGGGACAACCCTTTTTGATCTTTGCTATATGCTCATTAACCCTGATAGAAAAATTCCTTATAGTCCGTCCCACATATTGGGATTTGCAAGGACATGTTATGAGATAGACAATATAGCTTGTAAAGCAAGTTGTAAACTGCTTCATTGTATATATGCGACCTGTCACCGTTGAGGAGAATGAATCCATTTTACGTCTGACTATAGTATTAACGACACAAACGTTGCAGGAACGGCATGGGTAGAATCCATTAGCCTCGGGAAAGAAAGATACCTTTTTTGGGGGATCGATAGTGTTAGGGGCTATGTCACTTTGAACCGAGCGGGCACCTCTGAAAATGATGCCAGCTCTGTTCGGTAGTGATGGCCCCAGAATCCTATCATTAAGAAGAACTTTCCAGTGGCGATTTAAGATTTTACTAATCTCATTATGTTGAATGGAATAACTGGTGAAGAAGGACCACTTAAAACTCTCCTGTTTGGCTACCTTGGGTTTAACCTGTAAAAGGGAAGCCCTATCCGTGGCAGAGACAGAATTAATGGCATCATCAACCAGTGAAGGTCGATACCCTTTGTCAAGAAATCTAGTTTTTAACATGTCACTCTGGAGATAGAAGTCGCTGTCCCTGGTGCAGTTCCTCCTAAGGCGGAGGAATTGACTCCGTGGGACAGATTCTAACCATCTCCGGTGATGACAGCTATCGACCGGAATGTATCCATTCCGGTCGGTAGGTTTAAAATACGTCTTAAATTCTAATCTGTCATGAGTGGTGGTGATCTCCAGATCCAGGAAGTGAATTGAAGAGGAACTAGCCTCATAAGTCAATACGATCCCCCGGTCGTTATCATTCAACTGGATCATAAAGGCATCTAAAGATTCCCTGTCACCCTTCCAGAGGAAGAGGACGTCGTCTATGTACCTGGCCCATAGAAGAAGCTCAGGTCTCCTAAGAGCATAGACGACGTCCTCTTCCCACTGGGCCATGAATAAATTGGCTAGGCTGGGGGCATATTTAGCCCCCATCGCCACGCCCCTAATTTGAGAATAGAAAACCCCTTGGAACCAAAAATAATTGTGCTTAGTAGCAAATATTAGAAGTTCCATAATAAAATTTCTCTGCAGAATGGAGAGCAGAGAGTTTCTAATCAGAAAAGACTGGACAGCAGCCAACCCTAAGTGATGTGGTATGCATGTGTACAGTGCTGCCACGTCAGCAGTGACCAATAGGATATCACCCTGGTGTCGGATCTTTTCCAATAGTCTGATCGTATCTCCCGTGTCTTTGAGGTACGAGGGAACTAGCTTTACTAGGGGTTGGAGATAGTGGTCTATATATTTACCTATTCTCGAAGTCACGGAATCGATCCCGCTGACGATGGGTCGTCCAGGGGGATTGGTCGGATTCTTATGAACCTTCGGCAGGTAGTATATAATGGGGACTTTCGGAGCCAATGGTACCAAAAAATCCAATTCTTTCTTATTAAGAATATTTAAAGAAGAGCCCTCCTTGACAATATCTACCAAAAGTTTCTTATATTGGGTAGTGGGGTCATTAGGCAAGATGGCGTAGGTTGTCCTATCTTCAAGTAGTCTATTCATTTCTGAAATATATGCAGCTTTATCAAGTATGACAATCCCACCCCCTTTATCGGCGGGGCGGATGACTAAATTATTTCTGAGGCATAATGCTTTTAAACCTGCCTCAATAGATGGATCTTGGAAGAATTTCTTAGGAGAAAGTTTATCTAAATCCTCCAATACTAGACTCCTAAATACATTTATAGATGAAGATGTACTAGGAGGATTGTATAAAGATGGATTTGACAATCCAGAGTGGATGACATTATCAGTGGGACTGGTGGTATGGATATTGGTTGGTCCAGTGGGTATAGAACCCGTCAGACCAGAGCTCACTAAATTTTGGCTGGGTGTCCCCAAAAAATGTCTTTGAATATTCAATTTTCTTACAAATTTTTGTATATCGATAAAGGTATTAAACTTGTTTAATTTCCTGGGCGGAACGAATTTTAACCCTTTACCTAATACTTGTTGTTCATGTTCAGAAAGTGTAACGGAACTTAGATTGAAAATACCTGCATCTATTTTGTCCTTTTTCTTTTTGCGCTGTAAGCGCCGCCCCCCTCTGCACCCTCGTTTTGTCTTAAATTTCTGGGTGTGTGAGGTGTGGGTCCGTGAAAATCCTGATCATAAGACTGATCAGGGCCCTCAGAGTGATAGTTATAAGGCATTCTGTGATACTCATCGGAGTCATTCCTATTAGAATGGGAATACGGTTCATATTGTGTATCATAAGTCCTATCTGTATTAGAAGGAGTAGGATAGCCTTGTTTCCTTATGGGAGTGTGATGGGAGGGGCCTTCGCCGTTGGGCCTACCCCGACCATCATACCACCCATTTTGTGGGCCATTGGAATGGGTGTAATTCCTATCCACATAATTTTGGCCACCACCTCGGTGGGAAGGGGCTCTCCCTCTATTGGGGTTTCTACCACGTCCTCCATCACGGTTAGGTGGAACAAAATTCTTTCTGTTGCCATTATAATTGGAATGGTATACAGTAGATGTCTGTGGAGGAGTTGAAGAAGGTGGTTGGAAAACCAATCTCCTATCAGGAATAGTGCCTGTGGTAGACGGAACCTCCATAGCGTGAGGGTTCTCTGCAGAATTGCCATTACTGGCCATCTTTTTTTGCCAGTTAAAAACCAATTGGGTGGTATAATCTTGTACGTCCCTATTATATTTTTTTTGTTTTTTATTTCTCTGGTCTTTTTCTTCTTTTTCAAGATGTGTTTTTAAACCAGTGGACAAGGTGATGTATTCAGAATTTGTACTAGATGGTGCTAGCTTATCCCTGATCTCTCTTATTTCCTTATCTAATAGAGAGAGTCTTGCCTGCTTTCTCTCTACCAGAAAAGAGATCAGTTTTAAGCCCGCATCATTGAAATATTTGTACCATAAATCAATGTCAACTTCGCCCTGTTGTGGAAATAAATCCCACCTAAGGCCTCTGGGAACCATCTGTTCCTTAATATATTGGTCTAGGAAAGCAATATCCCATTGGAGATGCACCTCTGAGACCATTACATTCTTTAGGCGTATGAATAAACCACTTATCTCACTATCTCCAGTGCTGGAGGTGAAGACCCCTTGAGGGTTAAAGGACCTTGATAGGGCATCAAGGTCCTTTAACCCACAACAGGGCGAAGTTGACATTGATTTATGGTACAAATATTTCAATGATGCGGGCTTAAAACTGATCTCTTTTCTGGTAGAGAGAAAGCAGGCAAGACTCTCTCTATTAGATAAGGAAATAAGAGAGATCAGGGATAAGCTAGCACCATCTAGTACAAATTCTGAATACATCACCTTGTCCACTGGTTTAAAAACACATCTTGAAAAAGAAGAAAAAGACCAGAGAAATAAAAAACAAAAAAAATATAATAGGGACGTACAAGATTATACCACCCAATTGGTTTTTAACTGGCAAAAAAAGATGGCCAGTAATGGCAATTCTGCAGAGAACCCTCACGCTATGGAGGTTCCGTCTACCACAGGCACTATTCCTGATAGGAGATTGGTTTTCCAACCACCTTCTTCAACTCCTCCACAGACATCTACTGTATACCATTCCAATTATAATGGCAACAGAAAGAATTTTGTTCCACCTAACCGTGATGGAGGACGTGGTAGAAACCCCAATAGAGGGAGAGCCCCTTCCCACCGAGGTGGTGGCCAAAATTATGTGGATAGGAATTACACCCATTCCAATGGCCCACAAAATGGGTGGTATGATGGTCGGGGTAGGCCCAACGGCGAAGGCCCCTCCCATCACACTCCCATAAGGAAACAAGGCTATCCTACTCCTTCTAATACAGATAGGACTTATGATACACAATATGAACCGTATTCCCATTCTAATAGGAATGACTCCGATGAGTATCACAGAATGCCTTATAACTATCACTCTGAGGGCCCTGATCAGTCTTATGATCAGGATTTTCACGGACCCACACCTCACACACCCAGAAATTTAAGACAAAACGAGGGTGCAGAGGGGGGCGGCGCTTACAGCGCAAAAAGAAAAAGGACAAAATAGATGCAGGTATTTTCAATCTAAGTTCCGTTACACTTTCTGAACATGAACAACAAGTATTAGGTAAAGGGTTAAAATTCGTTCCGCCCAGGAAATTAAACAAGTTTAATACCTTTATCGATATACAAAAATTTGTAAGAAAATTGAATATTCAAAGACATTTTTTGGGGACACCCAGCCAAAATTTAGTGAGCTCTGGTCTGACGGGTTCTATACCCACTGGACCAACCAATATCCATACCACCAGTCCCACTGATAATGTCATCCACTCTGGATTGTCAAATCCATCTTTATACAATCCTCCTAGTACATCTTCATCTATAAATGTATTTAGGAGTCTAGTATTGGAGGATTTAGATAAACTTTCTCCTAAGAAATTCTTCCAAGATCCATCTATTGAGGCAGGTTTAAAAGCATTATGCCTCAGAAATAATTTAGTCATCCGCCCCGCCGATAAAGGGGGTGGGATTGTCATACTTGATAAAGCTGCATATATTTCAGAAATGAATAGACTACTTGAAGATAGGACAACCTACGCCATCTTGCCTAATGACCCCACTACCCAATATAAGAAACTTTTGGTAGATATTGTCAAGGAGGGCTCTTCTTTAAATATTCTTAATAAGAAAGAATTGGATTTTTTGGTACCATTGGCTCCGAAAGTCCCCATTATATACTACCTGCCGAAGGTTCATAAGAATCCGACCAATCCCCCTGGACGACCCATCGTCAGCGGGATCGATTCCGTGACTTCGAGAATAGGTAAATATATAGACCACTATCTCCAACCCCTAGTAAAGCTAGTTCCCTCGTACCTCAAAGACACGGGAGATACGATCAGACTATTGGAAAAGATCCGACACCAGGGTGATATCCTATTGGTCACTGCTGACGTGGCAGCACTGTACACATGCATACCACATCACTTAGGGTTGGCTGCTGTCCAGTCTTTTCTGATTAGAAACTCTCTGCTCTCCATTCTGCAGAGAAATTTTATTATGGAACTTCTAATATTTGCTACTAAGCACAATTATTTTTGGTTCCAAGGGGTTTTCTATTCTCAAATTAGGGGCGTGGCGATGGGGGCTAAATATGCCCCCAGCCTAGCCAATTTATTCATGGCCCAGTGGGAAGAGGACGTCGTCTATGCTCTTAGGAGACCTGAGCTTCTTCTATGGGCCAGGTACATAGACGACGTCCTCTTCCTCTGGAAGGGTGACAGGGAATCTTTAGATGCCTTTATGATCCAGTTGAATGATAACGACCGGGGGATCGTATTGACTTATGAGGCTAGTTCCTCTTCAATTCACTTCCTGGATCTGGAGATCACCACCACTCATGACAGATTAGAATTTAAGACGTATTTTAAACCTACCGACCGGAATGGATACATTCCGGTCGATAGCTGTCATCACCGGAGATGGTTAGAATCTGTCCCACGGAGTCAATTCCTCCGCCTTAGGAGGAACTGCACCAGGGACAGCGACTTCTATCTCCAGAGTGACATGTTAAAAACTAGATTTCTTGACAAAGGGTATCGACCTTCACTGGTTGATGATGCCATTAATTCTGTCTCTGCCACGGATAGGGCTTCCCTTTTACAGGTTAAACCCAAGGTAGCCAAACAGGAGAGTTTTAAGTGGTCCTTCTTCACCAGTTATTCCATTCAACATAATGAGATTAGTAAAATCTTAAATCGCCACTGGAAAGTTCTTCTTAATGATAGGATTCTGGGGCCATCACTACCGAACAGAGCTGGCATCATTTTCAGAGGTGCCCGCTCGGTTCAAAGTGACATAGCCCCTAACACTATCGATCCCCCAAAAAAGGTATCTTTCTTTCCCGAGGCTAATGGATTCTACCCATGCCGTTCCTGCAACGTTTGTGTCGTTAATACTATAGTCAGACGTAAAATGGATTCATTCTCCTCAACGGTGACAGGTCGCATATATACAATGAAGCAGTTTACAACTTGCTTTACAAGCTATATTGTCTATCTCATAACATGTCCTTGCAAATCCCAATATGTGGGACGGACTATAAGGAATTTTTCTATCAGGGTTAATGAGCATATAGCAAAGATCAAAAAGGGTTGTCCCAAACATACGGTGTCACGGCACTATCTCGAACACCATCACTCTGATCCAAAGGGATCATTGTTCCAGGTGATTGATAGATTTGTTCCTCATTGGAGAGGTGATTCCAGAATCAGGGGTGTCTCAAGACTTGAGACTTTTTGGATACATGAGCTCAAGTGTTATACCCCACATGGTATGAATGTCGAATGGGACGTCAATTGTTACATCAACCAGGGGTGAGCACTTCGAGTTCTCGTGTCCATTCTATATAATAATATTTTTTGAACACTTTTTGATATTCCTTAAATATTTTTTATATCACCCCATATGTGGTATATATAGAACTCTTTTCCATGTTTATTTCCATCCGTTACAGATTCATGGAGAGAGTTACATATATATATATTTTTTATATTTTAGTTTTTTTGTTGAGTTCAGGTCTATTCATTTATTACATTTGCTAGTGCAGACTTAATGTGGTTGATAATTATTATCCATGTTGTTTCTCCGCCGCAAAGATTATTATCATTAATTTTCTGATTTAATACTGTGTCATTTGGTGACCTGCGATGTCCCAGTCTGGGCGGGACATTCGGGGCCACCTTTGCACTGTATGCAATTAACTCTCTGACACTTCCCGTTCCATATGGGAATTTATTCAGAGCATTTCTCTACACGCCCCATTGGTAGATATCTCACTTTAATTTAGAGACATATATCTAAGTGTCTGATCTGTTTAGCATTTGGCGCTTTGAGTCTTACTGTGAGTTTGCTCACGGTGTGTGCAACGTCCCTAGGCTGCTATAACCTGTGAGTTTGTGGTATCTATTATCGCTTCTCCGATTGGTTGACGGTGATTCGTCACGCGATATGCTGTCAGCCCCACGGCGTACGACGATTGGTGGCTGCGGCTGCGTGATGTATTCCCGCCCTCCGGTCGGTATGGTTGGGTCCCCAGCTCTCTGTCAGACATTGACTATAAGGCACGCCCCCCGATGCCCTATCGGTACGCGTATTCTTTCGCGTCTGATAGGCTATCGCGAGGCATCTGCTGATTGGCCGGAGCGGCTTTTGGCCACGCCTTTTGGCACGTCCGATTGGTGCTTGCGCGGTTTGTATATACCAGCGCTGCACCGATCGGAGTCATTGCGGGGTTGTTCCCCATTTATACAACCATCTATGGGGGACTCTAGTTTTGTATATAACAGCACTGTCACCCACTGATGACAGGTTGCTGATGGCCCGTTTTTTTCACTGCATCGATTATGTAAAGGCCACAATTCAACATGGTAGTGCAGTGTCCCCATACACAACATTCAGGAAGTTTCCCTGTCTGGTGACACAACTATTAGCTATGTCTAGTTCCGCTGTTTTTTTAAAAATGTTGTATATCATTCTAAGCTACATCATGTCACAGTATGCAACGAATATACCGTGGTGGTATAGCGTTCTCATAGACATTAATTAGAGAGTTCCTTGTTTGGTGACACAGTATAAATTATGTTTTTTGTTGAACTATAAAGTGTTGCAGAATACTAGCTCCGATTAATATGACATATGCATTTTGTTGAGATTTACTGTATTTGATGCATGTGATATTGGTATTTTATGCATATTAGATTGGAGATCTATTGTGTTTTTTATTTATTTATTTATATGTTTGTTACAACGCACACTTGTTACATCATATCCTGTTTTATGGCTCCACCCTGTTGGGGGAGGGCCCTGTAACCACTATGTGTATTTAAGCAAGCAATGTGGGGGTGCATCTTTATGCCCCTGTTGAAGGCTTACTGAGCCGAAACGCGTCGGGTATTGCCATCGAGCACCCCACATTGCTACCCCTGTACGTGATCACTTTTATCCTTGTCATTTTTATGACTTTTACAAATAAACCTATTGGTTTTTATTGACCTGCACCATTGGAGTTCCTTTTTCTTTTCCATTTTCATATCATCCACCGCATGGCTTCATTGTGAGCTCTAGCCACGTCCTCTGCCTGCATCTCCTGATTGATGGTCCAAAGATCCTATTCAGAGCCTGTGGCATTGACGCAAATACACCATTCAAGTACTGCGGGTTCCTGTTATCCATTCCATTGGAGTTCCAGCCCTGCATATGATCCAAGTCCGGTTTCTAGTGGTCCCGGCTCTCAAAGACCACAATGTTTGGCTGACTCTTTGCTATAAGGTAGTAGAGTCCAACACCATCTGGTAAGAGTGTTTTACCTATTTCATACTTTGATGTGATTGTGATCTTCACGGGGTTCTACAGACAACTTGTACACCTGTTGCATCTTAATCACTGGATTGCAGCTCACCGATCAACCAGTTAATTAGGAATAATATTGAAATTAATGGACTGGAGGTGGGTGGGAATCATCACAAACTGTGTCTTCTTACAAAACCCCATATTTCCATTTCTGACCTTTCTGGACTCATATGAGTACAGCAAAATCTAAGACCTTAAATATTATACCAACGCAAACCCTACCAGATCTAGAACATTCCTACCATTTCCACTGAACAACTTACAATACTGAAGAATATTTTTTTTTTCTTGGAAAGCCCGACAGTGTGTACGAGGCATTAGAGAACTTTTAGGGTATGCCACTTGGGTTGATTGTAATCTACACACCCATGGTAGCCATTTCATATATAGATCACGATCCCGCCATGCTGCCAGCTTTTGACCACACCTGTTACCTCTCAGATCAAAGTGAAATGAAGCAAGTCCAGGGAGTAAAGAGGGAATTTATGCTGGGAGATATTTTAGTTGAGGAGGGAGGCTTTTACTCAAATGGGGTATACAGTACTTTCCTTGTGAAGGAGGGGGAGATGTAATACTCTTTACTTGAATGTGTGTGCTTTGCACATATTGACCTCCGTACTCTGCATTACTAAATCTTGACAACAAATGTTGGATAGCATGCTTTAAAATTTTTCGACATCAAATGTGTGCTGTCGGATTATCCAATCATGTGTACAGAAGTCCTTCAGAATAAAATCCAAAGTACAAACATGCATGCTCGGAAGCAATGCTAACCATGACACAACATTAGCAGAAGTTGCCCAAAGGAATGGCGCTAAAGAGCTGAAAAAAACACTTTGTTTTGTGTTTGTTGGCTGACAATTATTTGCCGTTTGTATGCAAGACAAGTTCATGGCCAACGCCCTTCGGATTTTCTGCGGACAAACCGTAGAACCTTTGTCCGATCGTGTGTATGAGGCTTTACACTGGCCCCAGATTTTAAGTGTCAATGATTCTTTGTACTGGGGTCTTACCTGCACATATTTTTCCTGAACGCAAAACTTCCTGGTTCAGGAAATAAGTTGAACACGCATGCATGAGTGAACACCAATGCAAATAAGCATCAGTGCTTAGAAGAGTACATAGAGCTATTCACTTGTGTAGCAGATTGTCTGCATCGCTGGGAATTTACATATAATTATATATATATTGTAAATAAAATGCATATAAAATCTCCATGTGCAAAACCACTTACTAATCAGTTTATCTGCCTTGTGAGAACAGTGACATTACCTCAGTGGAGACATGTCTGTGTGGTGCTAGGGAGGGCTATAAGTGACAAAGTGGGCATTCCCGGGTGGACTATTTCTTCATACAGAGAGGAACTTTGTAATACAGGAAGTCCTTACAACAAGAATTGATATCTCCAGAGAATTGTTGCAGATTGTATATATTTTATTATGTAGATGGCAGCAGGCAAACAGTTGAGACTAAAGTTGCATCCACACTTTCACTTTTTTTTTTATTATTATTATTTTTTAAGCAGTATACGAGCACCTTTTATCATCTCTGTGGGTGTCTGAGGCTTGAGCGTTTTATTTTCATTATTTTTAGCCAATGGAAATCCAGTTACTAGGGAAAAAAAACATGCAATACTGTATGTGAGTTTTCAAACATTTTTCTTTTTTTTTTTTTTTCAATCAAGTTTAAGTTTATTTTGAAAATATAAACAGTACAATCAAGTTCATACATCAAGGATAACATCACAATGCATTACAGGAAGATACATTTCGACATCACATATTCCTAACTATACTTAGGTCACAATCGAATAAACGATCTTTATTCAAAAATAAACAGATTTGGAAGAAATAAAAAGATCATGTGTCCACAAACCGTTATAACGGAAATATAGTATTTACCCTAAATTTTCCTATATAAGGTTCCCCTAAGAGATATTCAAGTGCAACGTAAAAGTTGATACTTGTGATACCATAACACATGTGATATTAGTCAATAAAATAGAGTTCATTCTTAAATGACCCTCATATAACCCCCTTACCTTAGTAAGAATCCAATCATTTCACTAAGAGTAGGACCCCACCTTCTGTCCTAATACTCCCACCGTCTTCTCTCTTTTTCCCCCTACTTACTTATTGTAGAGCAAATTCACTTTGTGAATTAGAAGTAGATCAATGAAAAAAATTTTAAATTGAGAAGATTAATATTATGACCGACAACTCGTTAATTCCGGATCAGTGTAATAACCTTACGATACCTTAAAGCATCACTAAACATTTAAAGTAACAAAATGTTTGAGGAATTGACACCATTTTTAAGATTAAGTCTATGGATCCCGATAACTCAAAAAAAAATATGGCAAGTCCGGAAATCTCAAAATACTCATGGCGACAAAAGGTTCAATCAGAATGGACTAAGTAAAAAATATAGGAATATAGAGGATTAAATCCTCAAACAACACTATTATGTAATGAATGTACTTTACGATAGCAAATAAAATAAAAAATAGAGTAAAGAACTCCAATCATAAGAAAAAGATATAGAAAACCAAAAAAGGAAAAATAGAATGGAAATTTAGAAAAGAGAGAGATAAGAAAAGGGAGCCTACCTGCCAATTCCACATCACAAAAAGCAGTAAATCGTCTTATGAAACTATAAGTTGTTTATGATACCCATGTATTGTAACCATGGTCCCCAAATTTCATTGAACTGGTCTTCAGAATCTAACATCAAGCCTATCCTCTTCTCTTGCTCCATTATCCAAGTCACCTTTCTCTTCATATACAATATCGAAACAGACGTCCTTTTCCAGGCAGCAGCTATAGAAATTCGAGCTCCTACAAGTATAAACAATATCAATTTCCTGGTAGACTTGTGAGCTTGCGGTATAAGTCCATTTAACAAAGCAATCGATGGAGATTGATGAATATTACAACCAGTTATCCTTCTAATAATGTGAAAGACCATATTCCAGAATTTACGTATTTTCGGGCACTCCCACCATATATGAATCATAGAACCAACCCCACCACATCCTCTAAAACATAGAGGAGATTGAGAAGGATAAATATTTGCTAATCTCAAGGGCACTAAGTACCATCTAGTGAAAATCTTTAAATTTGCTTCTATAAGTGACACATTAGTAATCCCTTTTATAGATCTTTCAAAATTAGAATACCAGTCCTTTATATCCCAATCAATCTGAAGATCCCTCTCCCAGGCTATCATATGTGGTAATTTTTGACTATTATCAGCTAGTGATCTATAAATAAGAGAAATCCCCCCTCTTCTTCCTATGGCTTGGTCACATCTAATTTCATAAGCTGTCATAGAGCCCGAAACGGCTTCATCCAACCAAAGCTTTGTAGCATACTTATAAATATGAGAAAATCCCGTTGTTTCAGAGTGAGGAAGACCTAGGTTTTTCACAAAATATTGTTCGGTATGGGGACCTGAATGAGAAAAGAAACGTCCAATGCGGTACACCCCCTTGTCAAGCCACCATTTGAAGGATTCCCCTTCTAACTTAGAGATGAAGTCAGGTTCTCTAAATAGATTGGCTAAAGGATGACCCTTGGTAATCAAAGAAGGATCTTTTTTAAGGGAGTCCCATAGTACCATGGCTTGAGAGAGAGCTGGTGACATAATAGGAGGTCTACTTTTGGGAGTAACCCACAATAAATCTTCTAATGTGTAAGAGGGAGTAGCCTGTTCCTCCAAACATACCCAATCTGGTCTATCCCCTCGGACGTATACATCCGAAAGTTGAGCCAATCTAGCGGCCTTGTAATACCACATTAAATTTGGAAGGCCGAAACCACCCTGTTCAGGCAGATTAAAAAGAGATCGCGAAGAAACACGCGGATTCTTCTTCTTCCAAACAAATTTAGTAATTTTGCTCTGGAAGGCTTTCAAATGGTTTGTCTTTATTGGTATAGGGAGTGAACGGAACAGGTATAAGATCCTAGGTAGGAGAGTCATTTTAATGGAACTTATCCGTCCTATCCAACCTATGTTATGTGTATTCCACTCTTCTAGATCAGTTTCAAGTTTTTTGTACATGGGAGGGTAATTGGCCTGATAAAGATCTTCGAATTTCGAAGTCAAATTAATACCTAAATATTTAATGGACGATGTATTCCAGCAAAAAGCATAATTTTTCCGAATGAGGGAAACTATAGAATCAGAGAGTGACACATTAAGGGCCCTGGATTTAGCAATGTTGACTGTAAGACCTGAAACTTCAGAGAAGTCATCTAATAGTTTATATATAGCAGGTAAAGAAGAGCCTGGGGAGGTGACAAACAACAGAAGATCATCTGCGAATAAAGCGCATTTATGTTCCTTCCGGTTACAGTTAATCCCCTTGATATTCGGGTCATTCCTGAGTGCTATAGCTAGGGACTCTATTACAACAGCGAACAACAGAGGGGATAGGGGACAGCCTTGGCGAGTACCCCTTTTAATTTTGATAGTCTCCGAAAATAATCCCAGCAGTCGGATCTTGGCCTCAGGCGAAGAATATAGAGCAGCTAGAAAACCCAAAGTCCTGGGACCAAAACCCCACCTTTGCAAAATCAAGAACATATACGACCAGGAAACCGAATCAAAAGCTTTCTGTAAATCTATTGACAAAAGCATACCTTCCTGTTTGTCTTTCCTAATCCAGCCAGTTTGCAATATTGAAATTAAGTCCACCGCCCTCCTGATCTGATCCGGGGCTTGTCTATTAGGAATAAAACCTACCTGATCTTTATGTATATATAGACCTATGAAGTTCGAGAGTCTATTAGCCATTATTTTAGTCATTATTTTTAGGTCATTGTTAATCAAAGATATTGGTCTATAATTCTCAACTAAGCTGGGATCTTTGTCAGGTTTAGGGATTACAGAAATGTATGCCATATTAAGTTCACTGCCTATTGGATTACCTACGGACAAACCATTGAAAAACCGTGCAAGATAGGGTGCTAAGAGGATCGAAAACTTCTTGTAATAAGGAGACGAAAATCCATCAGGGCCTGGTGCTTTGTTAGTCTTCAACCCTTTAATAACCCCTATAATTTCCTCAACCGTTATAGGAGCTTCCATTTCGCTACTATGTAAATCCGATAATTTTGGGAGATCTAGGCCGTCAAGGAATTCTGCAATTCTGCTAGAGTCACAACCACCATCGGAATGATAAAGCCTCGAGTAAAAATTTTGAAAGGACTCCATCACCTTTTGAGGGTTTAGAGTAAGGGAGCCATCGTTATGTTTAATCTTAGGAATGATCCTAGATCTAAACCTGGGAGAAAGTTTATTGGCCAACATCGGGCCAATTCTATCTCTCAATTGATAGAATTTAGTCCCGGACCACTTAATGGCTTCATCCGCTCTAACCGTAAGTGCAAGATTAAGAGCAGTTCTGGCTGCGTCTAAAGCAGAAGTAGGAAAACCGATAGGGTCCCTTTTATGTTGCGAGATTAAAGTATTAAATTCACGTTCTAGCTTCTCTATTTCCATTTTTTTCATCCTTTTTTGTCTGGCCGCTATCTGTATTAGTTTGCCCCTGATCGTTACCTTGTGAGCTGCCCACAATATTTCTGGGGAGATCTCGTTAGTATCATTAACCTCAAAGTAATCTTTTATGGCCTGTTCAATTTCATTAGCTATATTGGGGTTTTTCAAAAGTGATTGATTAAGGGTCCAATGAGAAACCTTCTGCTTAGCGTGTACCCTTTTCAATGTCAATACGACCATGGAATGATCAGACCATGGGACATCTATTATAGATGAACGTATAGCGCTAGGGATATAATGAGTAGATAAAAAGATATGATCTATCCGCGAAAACGACCGGTGGGGATTAGAGTAGTGCGTATAATCTTTCGCTGACGGATTTAGTTCCCTCCATATATCCGACAATCCGGATTGGTGAATTAAGCGAGCTATTTGTGTGCTGGCCTTGGTTGGTCTGATCAATTTAGTCTTTGATGGACCAGATTTATCTAGCCCTGTATCAAAGGCCAAATTGGAATCACCACCCATAATTATGATTCCCTCCATTAAAGACTGAAGTGTCCCAAACAAATTGTCAAAAAAAGATTTTTGTCCCTTGTTTGGGGCATAGTAGGAAATGAAAGTGTATAAGTTTCCATCAATCGTGCCCTTAACCAGGACAAACCTGCCTTCCGGATCAACATACTCTTTAGACAAGGTAAAATTGCAGTGTTTGGAGAACAATACAGCTACACCTTTGGTTTTATTTTCAGCTTTGGATAAATAAAATGTAGGGAAGTTTTCATGTAAGAACGAGGGGGTGTACCGCCTTGGAAAGTGAGTTTCTTGAAGAAGTACTACATCAACATGAATGGTCTTATAGTATTGCAATGCTTTTCTCCTTTTGATTGGAGAGTTCAACCCCTGTGTGTTATGAGAAATAACACTAAGGGAAGATGGAGAACTAACTGAACCAGCCATGTATTAAAATAGTATGGATCCCAAGCATTGAGTCTAACAGGGGTGTGATGGTTTCATAATCAAGACCGTAAGAGAAATAAGTATTTGATGAGCCATAAAACCGCATCATTAACCTCATCCCAATATGAGCATAAATTGGCAGGTAGGCTATAGAGGAAGAAAGATCAAGGAAAACAGAAAAGGTCAAAGGAAAAGAATATAAAAATAAATTTATCAGGATTAACCAGAACATTATAGGGCCTAACGATGGCCCTGAGTAAAGGGAAGGCAATGTCCCCCTCCCTTCACTCAAAAACAGAAATTTAGAATAGCCCATAAAGAGGGCTACAAACTCACACCCCAGGACGACCAAACGTCAATCTAAGGAGTGAGTTGAGGCCTAGCGACTCACCACTGACCTGCTATTATTGACTAATGATATATAAAACATTGTAATCCCTTTAAAAAAAGGGGAAGAAAAAAATGAAAAATACAACTTCTATATAATTCACACATCAATCGGGGATGGCATTAAATGCATGTTCTCCGTATATGAGTGGAGAGGAAGAGAAAGAAAACAAATGAAAATTATCTTCTCTCTCCCTCTCTCCCACTCCCCATAGACTAACACATCCAAAATACTTATATATACTCATACTCTAGAGTAGAGACATAGTTACCAGCAAATGACCCAAAAAAAATAAATAGGTAAATAGATAAAATAAATAAATAAACAAAGGAAAGAAGGAAAATGAAAAAATTCCCCTTCCATCCTCATTCAGGTAACAGAGTCATCTTTAACCTTCCTGTACTTGACTTTTGTCCATGTAGATGATGTCGGACTTATAGGGGTCTGTCTTTTAGTCGAGCCCTGCTGGATCGGAGAAGTGTCCATATCAGGAACAGTAGATATTATATTGAGACTCATCAGTAGACGTTCACCTTCTTGAAAGTTGTGGACTGCATAGTGGTTGCCTTTATAAGAAAATTTCAGAGCAAAAGGAAAAGCCCATTTATATCTTATCTCTTTCTGTAGAAGGGCTGATAACAGAGGTTTCATCGATCTTCTCTTCTGTATCGTATAAGGAGAGATATCGGAAAAGATTTGAATATTGGCTCCTTGATAGGTTAGTTGTTCCCTTTGACGCGAACATTTCATTATCTCCTCCTTAGTAGAAAAATAATGAGGTTTAATCACTATATCTCTTGGCAAGCCATCTTTCCGTATAGGTCCCAGTGACCTATGAGCGCGGTCTAAGTCCAACTTGTGGGCTGGAATGTGCGGCAACAACATTTTGATAATATCCTGTACTGCAGAGTCAATATCAAGAACAGATTCAGGAAGGCCTCTGATCCTAAAATTCCCTCTCCGAGATCTATTTTCAAGTTCATCGATCCTGGCTTGTGCTAATTCCAGCTGATCCTGCATGTATTGTAGGTGATCGGCATTTTGAGTTGTCCTAGCAACATTAACATCCAAATTATGTTCAATAGTTTCAATTCTTGAACCTAGATTTTGAAAATCAGCTCTAATTTCTCCAGTTATCCTTTCAGCAGTTTGTGCCAATCCTCTTTCCAGCATTTCAGATATTCTAGCATACAGTTCAGACACATTAAAGGTAACATCAAGAGCCTGTTTACTATTTGTTGTAGCATTTACTGTTTCACATGAGGGAATCAACATAGACGACAGTTGATTAGATTTCCCAGGGATCGGTTCCTGAGGTAAAGTGTGGTGTATTATAGAGGGAATAGGATCCATATGTGATGAATTCACATTTGCTGTGCATTGAGCATACGTTAGAGGTACTGTTGACATCTTAGAAGGATCCCTTGCAACAGCAGCTTGCTTATTGTTTACTTTGCCCTTTTTCTTATTCCTATATGATTTAACAGGCATGTACCAGTCTCTGGATATATCTACCACAGAATGGTAATATGGTAATGTTCAATTCTTATGTATATCACTCTAGTATCTTTGTATTATAAAAAGTCAGTATGATTTCATCCCATGACAGAGGTCAGTGGTAAGGCAAGTCCCCTTTTAACAAGCCTTCATCCCAGCAGCACGAATTGTGAGGTAAAATAATCAGCTGTGAGGTGAATAATCATCACAGCCAGAGGGCCTAAGGAACATTGCAGATGCTGACTCTTACCTCTTGTACATATAGCATTTTCTTCACACAATACTCCTCTGGCGGATATTGGGTCTGTCTTTAAGCATTCAAAACCAGGGAACATAAATAATATAGGGCCTGGCATCCAACTCAGAGCCTCCTATAGGTGCTGTGTCACAATATAGACAGTGGTGTCTTAAAGGCCACAAAATGGCGTCTCGAAGGTAGCTTCTTGTTCCTCTCTCTCTCAAACATTTTTCAAGCGCTCCTGTTGAAGTCTATTGGGGCCAAATACGCTTCGAGCGCAAAGAAGCTCATGTACCTTTTCAAGCTAAAAAAAAAACTAAAAGTGACACTACACTCAGGTGCGAACAAGTACAACAGAAAACCATGGTGAATGTGGATTTTCTAAATATCCACGTGACACTGAACTTGTGCTCCCCATGTGTGAATCTGCTCACCTCAGGGCGTGTGACCGCACAATTAAGTTTGGTCTAATAATGCAAACGAACCACCTTTGGGTTCTGTGAAAATAGAATTGTGGGATCCTGAGCTGTCCAGTCGCGTTGTCTCCACACATATAAAAAATAATGTCTAGATAGTGTAATACTGTTTTTAAAACACATTTATTCAACAAAACCTTCCAGGGTACTCACATGGTACAGGTGCTTCAGCGCACCACTCTATATCAAGCAGAAAAATCACTGAGATAGTATGTCCCTCTGCTGTGAAACAGACCAGCTGCCTCCAATACCGCCCTGTCTCCTCCCCAACGCGTACCGACTCAGTGATCTGACGTGTCTTACTCAGGGGGATTGTGATTGGACGGTTGGTAATTTTGTGTTAAGTCGTATAATGGCAGCCATTTTCTTGTACCCCAAGGGCGCGCCATCATGCTGTAGCCCGATACAACACTATACGAGCTGTGTATCTCAATGCCTATACTAACTAAGGGATCCACTATTAAAAACAGCAGCCCTAAGCCGTGCCAATATGCTATAACCCATAGAAAAATGTGTGCTGCTAGGCTCAAAAATAACTGAACAATTAGCAATATAAATTTACAAAAAAAATGTTTCAGTTTTAAAAATGTCAGGACTACCTCTTACAATACATAGTTAATAAAACCATAACGAGCAAAAAAAAAAGCATCCCTTTTATCTCAATGGTCACTAAATAGCCATATGAACCAAAGGGCAATGATAATAAAGGTATGTACTAAAATAATTATGAACAATGTCACCCAACAACCCCCCTCCCTCTAATCTTGTGGCCATATATAGCCATAATTTATGCTGTATCTATATGAATGATATGAATATGGCTTACACAATTAGGATAAATTCCTTAACATTATATAGCGGACTAAATAAAATATAAAAAAATATTTAAAATATATTTATAACTAAAAATGTATTCAAATTATATATCATAAGTACCTAAATCAAGCCATAAATTGAACTCAATGTTAAAATGAAAATAAACCAAGTATCTAACTCCCTATGTATTGGTGTTTGTTTATTAATATGTATTACTGGAAAATGTATCAAAACAGAGTTGGTATAGGATATATACTCATATCATACATCATCTCTGATGGGACCTAGCATATTTATCCTAAATATAACCCAAGTGTCCTAACCACAGATAATTAAGTATAAGGCTCGATTCACACCTATGCTTGTTGCTTTTGAGCGTTTTTGCAGTGCTTTTTGCAGTGCTTGCTGCGTTTTTCGACACAAGTTTTTACCACGATTTTACGGTGATTTGCTTTTCGCAGTTTTTTTTTATTATTTTGGGTTTTTTTAGCCAGCAATTTTTTTTTTTTTTACATTTGCTTAAAGGAGTTGTAAAGGAAAAAATGTTTTTGCCTAAAATTAATGTCTGCAAGGTAGACAGACAGAATAGTGTAATGATTCGGTTAAAAAACAAGTAAATGCCTATTAAATTCCTTCATCTATATCACCTCCGGCATTCTAGTTTCTGTTCTCTCATTTACTTCCTGGTTTGCATTGTTCGTTCATGTAATAACTACATTTCCCAGTATGAATTGCGGCACACCCAGTAATTCACACCTCCTTGAAGTCTCTAACACGTAGAGAGCGTCCTGACGCACAGATGTAGTTCCCAGGAGGGGGTGAGCACGTTACTGACCACCGCAGTAAAGTCTACCTTCACGGTGGTCAGTAAAATCAGACAAGCAGGAAGTGAACAGAACAGAGAAGAAATAGAGCAACTTCTGAGCAAAAACGAACAATGAGGAAGTGAAAAGAGGAATGTCTGCAGGTAAAGGATGCTTATTATGAAAATAAATAAATTCCTTTACAACCCCTTTAAGGTGAAAAAAAACGCAAAATGGCGGCAAAATGGCGGTACTTGCGTTTTGGATGCGGGTCCATTGAATTCTATTACATGGGGGCGCATGCGCGGCGCGAGACGGGACGGATGCAGAGAGAGTGAGCTCTGTCTGCCCGACTGAACCAGGCATAGATCCCGGGGCTATCTAACGGCGAAAATCGCCCAAAATTTCTCCATCACCCCCGCGGAACAACGTGAATGCCCTCTGGCAACAAGAGGCGAAATCGCCGCTCTCCACATCACTTTACCAGCTTCTTGCTGGAACAGGAGAGGAAGATGTCCCAAGATGGCGCCGGCCCACACGCGGCCTCCTCCAGCTCCTCACAGGCTCCTGCCCTGCCTTCACCATACAGTGAGTACTGCCAGCCATTATCTAAGGCTGATCTGGATGCCAGCTTAACTGCTGTATATGAGAAATTAGTGGGCAAGTTTGAGCAGGAGATACACAAATCCACCAGCGCCCTCTCACAAGAAATAGCTAATTTAGGAGGCCGCACTGACATACTGGAAACCAAACATGACGAACTAGCTCTCGCACACAATGACCTGAGGAAAGATTATGAACTTCTAGCAGATAGTTTCTCTTTCATGCAGGCACATATGGAGGATTTGGACAATAGAAATCGTCGCAATAATATAAGAGTGCGTGGAGTCCCTGAATCAATCACCGATCTTACTCAGGCCATTAACACACTATTCCACAACTTAGTACCAGACAAACCAATATCTGCATTTGCCTGCGACAGATTGCACAGAGCTTTACGCCCTAAACCGACTCCTGACAAGCCTCCTAGAGATATAATTATGTGCCTTAAGGACTATCTCACTAAAGAGGACATAATGAGGGCCTCCAGGAACACCCCAAATATTAATTTAGACGGAGTCAGAATACAAATCTACCCAGACATCTCCCCTGCAACTCTGGATCGCAGACGCAGGATGAAGGAGGTTACCAGTGTCCTCCAATCCGCCAGAATAAAATACAGATGGGGTTTTCCATTCAAACTGTCCATAATGCACAACGGATCCTCGTACACTGTGTACAATGTAATTGAAGGAAAAGACCTACTGATCAAACTAGGTCTCTTAGAGCAAGAACCCCAACAGCGCTTTCCTGCGACCCCAAGATCATCTCCCATCTGGTCGACCCCGTCCTCAAGACGCAACCACAGAGATCAAAGGAGATGGATGCAGCACCCTATTCACAACCAGGCTGCATAGTCTGCTCCAACTATCACAGTCCTGTTCTATTCTAGAAGCACTACTGGACCTTCGTCCTTCCATGCCTACACCTTGGCCGTGACTGCACATGAAAACTCCTCTCTCCTCCCCTTCTCTGTTTCCCCGCCCCCCCTTTTTTTTTTCTACTTTTACAGATACTTCTTCGGTGTGAGGAAACGTCCTGAATCATTACCTTGGGGACTCCCTCCTGCTGACCAGACCTTGGTAATGAACGACATAACAATTCTGCCTAGCGAATGAGAACTACGCCTACATACCAGCTGAGAGTCTACTCTACACCTCCGTGGCTCACTCTGAACTATGTTGTGAGTCATTCTACCTTTCAGGGCTGCTCCCTTTGCCAGCAATGGCTTCCTGATCCATTCTCCCATGGATCCCCTCTCACAGACTTCCTACCCAACCTAGCTGGCGTCCCCCCTACATCCCCTAAGTGCCACCGGGCACCTTTCTCGTCTGTTTGCCAATGGGGCATTTCCTTTACCCTACCACCACTCCCTGCCTCCCCCCCCCCAGATATCCCTCCCCGCATCCTATAGCACACAGTTGATAAACACGGCCAGGTGCTCCCTTCCTTCCCCTCACCCCTGTTTTTCAATGAGGTTGCCCTTATGGGCCTTATATTATACATAATTGTTCCTGGTGTTCCATGATATAATATTGTGATGTTTGTTTATGCTCATATTTATACTCGGCTGAAACTAATACTTACCTATTATTGTCAGTTCATTTATTCTCACCCTATTCGCCTGGTTCATCCGCCGTTGTTGGATTGTCCCCCGATCCCCCTGTGTGGCTTGCGGTCTGGCCCTAGACATGGGTTTGTCCGCTGGCCTCGCCGGTGGATTTTGGACATATTTGTCCACTGTTCTTTTTTTGATAGTACTAGGGGTCCCCCCTTTCCCTAGTCCCCTTCACTGGCACTTTTTATCAGCCAGCTTTATTGCCTTTTTGGCATTCCTTTATATAAGAGAAATTTCAGGAAGACTTTATTTTTTGTTGTTATTTTTTCTCCATTTCAGTGCAATGTTCTTCTCATTGATCATATCGATACATACTATGTTTAATATTTCTGTATACTGTTCCCCCACCAACAATTACTTGTATAGACTGCTCTTTCATTATCTGATGATTATAATTGTATATAATAATTGTATATATTTTGGGTTGTTCTCACGTCCCAGTCCCCTCCCCCCCCCAAGTCCATGACACCATCACTATACGCCTACAACCCCCCCCTCCAACCTAATGGGTCTCAAAATATTCTCTCATAACGTCCAGGGCTTTAACTCCCCTAATAAGCGCAAAAAGGCCTTTAGACACTACAAAAGATTGGGCGCCGATATTATTTTAATGCAAGAAACCCACTTCGCTACTGCTAACCACCCCCAATACTTCGATAAAACTTTTAATCAGCTTCATTACACCACATTCTCTAATAAATCACGTGGAGTTGCAATCTTTATAAGGAATACTGTTATATTTGAAATACACTCTGTTTTTAAAGATGTAGAGAGCCGATTCATTATTTTAAAGGGCAGTATTAACCGTCGCAATATAACCATTGCTTCATTATACGCCCCTAACGAAGCTCAAACCTCTTTTTTCACTAAATTTTTTGACACACTTGACCTCTTCACCTCCCCCCACATGATCATTGGTGGGGACTTTAACCTAGCGGCACACCCCACCCTTGACAGAAACAGAACATCCCCTTCCTCAAAAGCATTTACTAAAACCATAAATAAAATTTTAAACAAATCCCAATTGATAGACACATGGAGAGCCCACAACATTGGCATCAGAGGCTATACACATTACTCTTTCCCCCACGACTGTTTTGCCAGATTAGACTATGTATTCTGCATCCCTATCCTTTTGGCCAATTCCTCCAAAGCGTCCATTCACCCCTGTCCTTGGTCTGACCACAACATTGCAGCCTTCGAGACATCCCACATTGGACTTGCTCCAACCACATTCAACTGGCGTCTTAATGACTCCCTCCTTTCTGACCCAACTACTTACCAACAGATTAGAACCCACATTGAAAATTATTTTCAAGAAAATATCCCTGGAAATGCTCTCCCATCTTCCACCTGGGCTGCTCACAAAGCGGTCCTGAGAGGCCACATTATCAGTATAGCGGCGGCAAAACATAGATCCAAACTCACAGACATAAAGTGTCTCACCAGAGAATTGAACGTTCTATACAATAAGATTAACTCCTCTCCCTCCAAATCCTTAACGGATCTTATCTACTCTAAACGTCAGACCCTTAATACTCTCCTCTCCGAGGACACAGAAAAATCACTCAGATTCTCTAAGGCAAAATTTTTGCTTCATGGTAATTCTGCATCCGCAATGTTTGCCCGCAAACTAAATCAAGATGCCAAACCCCCTCACGTTTTTAAATTAAGAGACCCAATGGGAAATATGGTTACCCACCCTCAAGATGTCCTACAAATCTTCACTACATTTTACAAAAACCTTCTCTCTGGCCCCCAATCTCACCCAAAAGTTTCGGCCATGGACTGGCTGAATTCCTTACATCTCCCTAAACTAAACGAGGCCCAATCCTCCTCATTAAATGACCCATGCTCAGAGACAGAAATTGCAGACTTAATAAAATCCATTAAAACTTCAACGGCCCCTGGCCCAGATGGTTCTTCAGCCACCTATTATAAAAAATACTCCGCCCTACTTGTACCCAGTCTTACTCGTCTCTTTAACTTTGTACTTCAGGGAGGCTACTTTCCAGAAGAAATGTTGCTAGCAAACCTATCCTTAATTCCCAAACCCCAAAAAGACCATTCCCTTCCCCAGAATTATCGCCCAATCTCAGTCCTAAACAATGATCTCAAACTATTCGGTAGACTACTTGCTAACAGACTCTCCTCAGTAATCACTTCGCTCATCCACGTTGACCAAACGGGTTTCATCCCAGGACGACAAATCGTCGACAACATTAGATTAGTCACTAACGTTATACAAGACGCCAACCTTCGGTCCCACCCCTTATGCCTTCTCAGTCTCGACATCCACAAGGCCTTCGATAGCGTTAACTGGTCCTACCTCAACCACCTTCTCCCTAAATTCGGCATTTCACAAAAATTCATCCATGGCTTTAACGCTCTATACCACTTCCCCAAAACCAGAATCAAAATCCCAGGCAGTAATTCCGACTTCTTCCCCCTTAGCAGAGGTACTAGACAAGGTTGCCCCCTATCCCCCCTCCTCTTTGCTCTAGCCATTGAGCCTCTTGCCCATGCTATCAGGTCAAATCCAGATATCCAAGGTTACCTTAAAAACTCCCACCAATATAAACTAAGTCTATATGCAGACGATGCCCTTGTGTTCTTAACAAACCCACACACCTCCATCCCGAATCTCCTCTCCGTTCTCAACAAATTTCACAAACTTTCTGGCCTATCCATTAGCACCAACAAGTGCTCCATTCTCCCTATCAATTGCCCCCCCAATCTTACGAACCTATTGAAACAAAACTTCAATTTTATATGGTCCCCTACCTCTTTTAAATACCTCGGGGTCAACATAACATCCTCTCACAACCAACTCTACAAATCCAACTATCTCCCC
Source organism: Rana temporaria (assembly GCF_905171775.1). Lineage (NCBI taxonomy): Eukaryota > Metazoa > Chordata > Amphibia > Anura > Ranidae > Rana > Rana temporaria. The sequence goes on along the minus strand of NC_053490.1, from coordinate 313,992,959 downwards.
CTGTTTTCAAAGATCAGCGCTTTACTCAAAGTTTGGTCCTCATATCATATTTCCTATCTAGGTAGAATATGTGCCTTTAGGATGACTATACTACCCAAGCTTTTATACTTCTTTAGGGCACTGCCAATTAATGTCCCCAAAACCCGTTTAGAAGCTCTACAAAGAGAAATCAATAAATTCATATGGTGTGGCAAAAAGCCTAGATGCAGCTACTCTCTCATGCACCGTTCCCAGACCAGTGGTGGCCTTGGCCTACCAAACCTATGGCACTACTATTTAGCAGCTAAACTAGTACAAATAGCCCAGTGGTTCTCCCCAGATGCAAATATCCCCTGGCTCCGTTTTGAAATATCCTCGATTCAGCCCTTGTATCTTAAAGGAATTCTGTGGTCTGGGGTAGCACATTCCCAAACCCTTTCCAAAAAAAACATTATAGTTGCTCAGATGTTACAGACTTGGAGAAAGATTAGTGTTAATCTACTCCTCTCCTCCCCTACCCCTCCCCTCGCATCATACCTAGGTGACCCCAGATTTTCATCTTCCCCCACAGACATGTCTACTTTCAATAAGTGGATTGCTGAGGGTCTTACCACTCTTAAATCACTCACCTCTAACTCATCTTTTCTCCCCTTCTCTACACTGCAGACCAGACATAATTTCCCTCCCTCCGCCTTGCCTCAATACACACAAATTCATACATTTTATACCAAATACTTCTCCACGTGCATTTCCCCTCCTAGCACCTTATTCGAACATATCTGCATATCCAACCCCAGAGACAAAGGCCTAATATCCTATCTCTACAAATATCTCAACTCCATGCACCAACCTGAAAAATCAGGCCCCATGGAGCGCTGGGAACTCGAGCTCAACTGCTCCTTCTCTGTAGACCAGTGGTTGGTCATGACGGATAACCTAAGGAAAAGTAACCGTGCTGCAGCCTTCAGGGAGACTCCCTTAAAGATCTTCACCAGGTGGTACATGACCCCTGCTAAAATTCACTCCTTTTACCCCAATGTCCCCTCGAACTGCTTTAGAGGCTGCTCTGACGTTGGCAATTACTTTCACATATTCTGGGAATGTAATAGATTACAACATATATGGCAAGCGGTTGTAGACAGTCTAGAGACCTCTCTTAAGAAAAAAATTACTCTTACCCCTCATGTTTGTCTATTGTTTGCCACGGTCCCTGATGTTCCCACCCCTTGTAATAGATTGATCCACTCCCTTATCAGCGCGGTACAATGGATGATTGCATGCAACTGGAAATCACAGTCCCTCCCATGGCCTCAAGTAGTTTCCAGAATGGAATCCATCAAACTCTCTGAACGCATTCACCACACCTTATTCGATAGCATGCATATTTTTACTAGTAAGTGGCTCTACTGGTCAACACCTTCTACATAATTTTCTCTATAATCTCCTTTCACATGCAGCTCTTCTAAAATCAACATACCTACCCTCCCCCATGATAACACTGACTTAGAGCATTCTATATTGATTTACCCTGCTGTTCTCTGCTGCATATTTGATCCCCTTTTTCTTAAGTATACAAGTTGTTGTTCTCCTCCTTGTCATACTCTCTATATGTCATCCCCTTGATCATTGTCTCCATCTTATTACTCCCCTAATTGCTGATCCCTTACACACTGCACTGTATTGTACTGTTTTATTACCTGTCTTCCAAATAAAACTTTTTCGTAAACAAAAAAAAGAATTTTATTACATGCAAAACGCTGCTTTTTGCAGGAAAAAAAGTCCCTGAACCTTTCCAAAAATGCAGAGGCACAAAAAAGCATTGATGTGAACATGTTCCATGGGAAACCATGTTAAAAAATTTCCCTGCTTTTCTGCAAAATGCATCAAACGCATTAGTGTGAATGGAGCCTAACCCCTCGTAAAGAATTAGTGTAACCTCCATGATAAATTCAGCTAACCCACACCAGCCAATAAAGTTATGTCAAATCAGGGCAAAAAGGACTAATAAATTAATATATGGTCAACGGTCAACCTTCCCACCCTACCTCATATACTTATTTGATAGGCTATTATCTACTACTATGGAAACATTGTACGTTGAACTCCTTATTCAACCCCCCTGGCACCAAAGATTCCCTGGGATCCAAATGGGATCTTTGGTGCCAGGGGGGTTGAATAAGGATTTTGACCTACAATATTTCCTTAATAATAGATAATAGCCTATCAAATTAGTATATTAGGTAGGGTGGGAAGGGTGATCATATATATTCATTTATTTATTGCAGTATATATTACATCTATCTATAAAGTTAAGCCATTACTTGTTGACTTGAATACGTGTGTAAAGTTGGGTCTGTGGTGTCAGGTGAAAGGTAACCAATCCAATTTAAAGTGTCATAAGTGTGTCACTGCTCTTGGGGACATTCTCAGGTTTGGAATCCCCTGAAAGCTGCTTGAATATATGATTAAGAGCTTTATTGCTCTTAAATCTAAGTTATTGCTCTCTAGTTGATTACTTGTTAATATATTGTTACTGTCTGTTATCCTTCCACAGAAATATTACAGTAAAGACAATTTCTGTGTTTTATTATAATGTGTGTGTTTCTCATTGGTCATTGCACTTACACTATTGCCAGGTGTGACAGAGGGGGCTGAGGCTGTTATTAGGGTTGAGAAGCAAAGTAACGGACTAAACAAACTTAAGCAGCACCTTCGGGGGTATCGCTACTTGTACATTTCAGAATATTATTGTACATCTTTTGTAAATTCCTACCTTTTGGTTGCCGTTCTGTGAACAAACGTATTTATTAAGCCTGATTCCTGGCAGGGTAAGGTTTAGTTCAAAAATTACTGTAAGTATCTGTCATTCAATTTTCCATTTTTCCTACAGCAGTTTTAAGGGTTGATCTCCTTCCCACAACAACATTTAAAGATCTTATAAACTTTTTGCCATAAGAAATTAAAGCTAATGAACGTAAGATAGTTATAACATGAGATAAAATCAAAAGTGAAAGATTTTTGAGGAGGTTGTGTAAGTGTGCCAAGTGTATACTACTGTGCCAAAAAGGAAACACAACCTCGTAGAACTGCCTAAATTGCTTAACCATTTGCTTACTGGACAACATATCATATAATGCAATACAATATGGTAGATCGAATAATTATTTGATCTACCATATTGCCTTATATGATATGGTGTGTCATGTCGTGCGATGATGTGTGTATGTTTTTTCCTCCCACAAAGGAGGTTGCTGTATCTATTTTTATTTGTTTCAGTTTTTTTATTTTGGTATGATTTTTGCATATTGCTTTTGATATGATGTTTTGTATTGTGGTAATTGTTTATAATTAATGTTTTTTCTACAACGGATATTATAAAAGCATTACCCAAGCCACTGACCTGCAAAACATTTTTTTGTTTTGGGAGCAAAGAACAGAACACAGGGATCCAATCACATTTGTTTTGAATCAATTATGTTAAGTGTTCATGTGATATGTCTTTTTGTATATTATTGCGTTGGTGATTGCATTCTGAATGGTTTAGACAAAGCACTCCAGCCGTGTGAAAGGTGTCACCTTTTGCCCCTGCCATTGCCATTGCCATGTCGTTGCTTTTTGTCTCATGATTTTATCTCCTTGGTAAATTTTTCTATTTTTGCATCTAATATGAGTGTGCTGCCCAGGGCTGTCTTAATGAGAGGGCACACCTGGGCACTGCCCAGGGCCACAGCTGCATGGGGGGCCCCTTCTCTTTCCCCAAAGCAGCTTGTCCTTGAGCCCGGACTGCCCCTCTACATCCCAGATGTCCCCACAGCACTCTGACCCCTCTTCACCCTAGATATCCCCTACCTCCTACTTGAGTTCTGTTTACCTGCACTGTTCCATTGTAGGGGCCCCAGAGCATTACTTTGCCCAGGGGCCCATGATGCTATTAAGATGACACTGGTGCTGCCATCCTATTTTTGTGTATCCATTCATCTGAAGCAGTGACAGGGCGTGCACCCCATCTGATGTGTGTTCATTCATCAGCAGTTCAGCTATCCACACCTGGAGCAGTTACTTTGTTTAATATCCCTCTATAGTGTGTACTTATCTCAATCCAGAGCACTAGGTGTAATTTCTGTCTGTTGCTTCATTCCTCTGCTATCAGCATGAATCACTTCTGACAAGTTTTTCTGACACTAATAGAAAAATGGTGACAGGGAGGGACCTCCAGCTGATAGACAGCCTCAGCTCTGTTCCTGTAAGCTGTTTGGAGGGGGTGTGTCCCATCCCTCCAATCCGCTCTCAGAGCTCTCCTTACTGAGCTCTGCGAAGTGTAACTTCAGCTCTCTGACCCTTTTTTTTGGGAGCTCTCAGACAAGCTTTATAATTCAGCATTTTGAATGGATGTAGAAAAGAGAAGTCTACAGGTACAACTTATGTAGGAGGATTTGTTTGATCTCTGTGTATCACCTGAGGCCAGTCACTTCACTGGGTATATGTAAGGGTTTACAACCACTTTAACATAGTAAAATAGTCCCTTACGTATCCTTTACTCACTTCTATACACACTAGTTTTCATTACTAGTGGGAAAAGTCCCTCCATAAAAGTGAAACTTCTCTATGCAACTTCCTGGTTCTAAATATCTATGCTTACAGACTATTTACGTATAGTGTGTACGTGTGTATTAACTTGCTTTCCAATGTCAAAGTGTCTTAGCAAACCTATCTGCAAATAGACCTAGCCTATCATCAGTATGCTGCTTGTTTTTTCATTGTCCAATCACAGAATGGGGGAAGGGCAATACCTGTACGTTTTACCTAAGTGCAGAAGAGGAAAATCAAGTTTGGTTTCCCTACTAGATAGGACTATCTAGGAATGGATGGACTGGAATACAAAACCTTTGGCATGAAACACTGTTCTCATAACCCTGTGTAAGCTCAAGTGTGACCTAGACCTTACACACTGCTTATTCTCTTTATGCCCAATGAGCGGATGAAATGGTGGAGTAACCTGTTAAAGTAGATTTAAAGGCTTGCTTTACGTCACCCTCCAGTCATCAAATACTCCAATACAATTAAAGTGTTATGTGTTATAAAATTGTAAATAGATGTTTTTATGGACCTAAAAATTGCTCCTGTCACGTGACCGTAAAGCCCATCACTTTTTTCCGGCAGCATGGCTGTTGGTCATGTCTACTGGATTCTAGCTGCGTAATTTCTGGAAGTGATGTATCTAGTTGGTGGGCATAAACACTGAAGGTTAGGGCCGTCACTTCCGGAAGTGACGTACCCTTTTGCCTGGTGCTTTTCCATGGTGATAGAATGCCAGGCTGAATGGCAGTGAGGGCCTTGGCAGGACAGGGCTGGGCAAGGATGGGAAGGGGTGGGGGTTATCACAGCGATGCTTTAATGATTACACAGACAGTGATTTAAGGGAGTGCCAGTGATCAGCCACATTTGCTGCACAGGCACACTGTTGTCAGTAAAGCACAGAAGATTGTTGATTGTCTAGATTGGACTGTCATTTCCAATCTAGACAATCGGCAATTAAGATAATGCACAATGTAAAAGTTTTAGAGTTTGATTTTTAACTAGAATTCTACTTTAAGTATGGGCAGCTACAAGGTGAGTTTTATTTCACATACCTTTGTTGTTATTATTTTTTACATTTATTGATTGCCCAAGCTTCCTAAATGCATCTGACAGATAAACCTTAAAGTGTTACAAAAAAAAACAGGACCCTGCATTCACTATATCTGGTCTCCCACAGTGCACAGAACATGGATAAGCATTTATTTTAGTAAATATAAACTGCTAAATACCTTTTCTCATCAGTAGTTAGAGCAGTCTTGTGACTTCTACCAGTGTCCAGCCATGCACTGGTTAAAGCTCGTAGGAGGAGTTTTCTGACTGCCCTATGAGAATGCAAGATCCCTGACTCTCTGTCTGGACAGTGCTGATTGACTTTAAGCTGATGCACCTTCCCAAGAAAAGAAAAAAGCTCTCTAGCAATAAACACCAAACTGAGCAAGTGCAGCCTGACTTCATAGATGTTGTGTTATCAGGGGACAGTGAAAGAAGGGGAGGATCAGAGAAGCCAGGATAAAACTGCCTTTTTACACAATGCAGAGGGTTAACCCCTTAGGTGCCACAGTGAGTATAACAAGCATGCTTTACTGCATATACAGACTATTTTACTGTTGTGGGTTTGGTAACACTTTAAGACTACTAGTGGTGCTTGTGCACTTGAAGCAAACTGCTCAATATATGAAAACTGAAAAAGGGTAGTTGCTTTATAAGGCCCCCTGACAGTGCTAGGCCGTTTTCACTCGAGTGACATCCGGTCCAATCAGTCAGGGATCTGTGAATAGATCACTTGTTTAATTTGAGTATAATACAACTGCTGTCACTTTTGCGACATCTGTGTCTGTTCAATTATCTGCTGCATTTAGCCTAGGTTCACATTGGAGCGATTTGTCATGCGATTTGAGAGATCAAATTGTATGACAAGTCGCAGCCTATTGGAGGCAATGGCACTATTCCATTTGGTGCGACACCAAATTTGCGGCACCGTACCCATTTGCAAAAGTAGTTCCTGCGCTACTTTTGCTGATTTCAGGTGCGACTTCAATAGACATCTGTGCATGAAGCCAGATGTCTATCAAGTAACAGCTGAAAACGTGCTGAATTTGCTACTTTGAAATCGCGCTACTTCAAGTGAAGTAGCGCGATTTCAAAGTAACATCAATGTGAACCAGGGCTTAAAACTTTTCCAGACCCATGTTAGAGTTAATGGCTGCTAGATGTAAACAGGGTTGTATCCATCAGACTACTTTAGATCAGTGACATTTAGGTTAAAAAACGTGGAAAAGGGCGCAGACTTTATTTTTTTTTAGGTTCTGGACATACTTGGAGGTAATCAGATGTAAACAGACACAATTCTGTTTACATCAAGCCACCCATAGGCTAACATGGAGCTTCCCGTTAGGTCCATCTGAAGACTCCTGGGAAATGGAGCCTTATATACTTTCACCCGTATTCAGGTGCATCTCAACATTTTTTAATATCATTAAAAAGTGAATTTATTTCAGTAATTCAATTCAAAAAGTGGAACTCATATATTATATAGATTCATTACACACAAAGTGATATATTTTAAGCATTTCTTTCTTTGAATTTTGATGACAACGGCTTACAGCTAGTGAAAACCCCAAATTCAGTATCTCAGAAATTTAGAATATTACATAAGATTAATAAAAAAAAAAGGGATTTTTAATACAGAAATGTTGGCTTACTGATAAGTATGTCGATGTACAGTATAGTTTGCACTGAATACTTGGTTGGGACTCCTCCTGCATGAATTACTGCATTAATGTGGCGTGGCATGGAGGCGATTATGAAGGCGATTATTAATGTGGCGTGGCATAAGGTGTTATGAAAGCCCAGGTTTCTTTAAAAGTAGCCTTCAGCTTGTCTGCATTGTTGGGTCTGGTGTCTCTCATCTTACTCTTGACAATACCCCACAGATTCTCTATGGGATTTAGGTCAGGCGAGTTTGTTGGCCAATCAAGCACAGTGATACCATGATCATGAAACCAGGTTTTGGTACTTTTGGCAGTGTGGGCAGGTGCCAAGTCCTGTTGGAAAATTAAATCAGCATCTCCACAAAGCTGGCCAGCAAAAAGAAGCATAAAGTACCCTAGAATTTCCTGATAGAGGGCTGCACTGACTTTGGACTTGATAAAAGACAGTGGACCAACACAATTAGATAACATGGCTCCCCAAATCATCCATGGACTCTGGAAACTTCATACTGGACCTCATGAAACTTGGATTCTGTGCCTCTCCACTGTTCCTCCAGGCTCTGGGACCTTGATTTCCAAATGAAATGCAACATTTATTTTCATCTGAAAAGATGACTTTGGACCACTGAGCAATAATCCAGGTAACGCTGATGTCTCAGGAGTGGCTTGACACAAGGAATGCAACAGTTGTAGCCCATGTCCTGGATACGACTGTGTGTGGTGGCTCTTGAAGCACTGACACCAGCCTCAGTCCACTCCTTGTGAATCACCCCCAAATTCTTGAATTGCCTTTGCTTCATAATCCTCTTAAGGAAGCGGTGTGCCTTTTTCTACCTTCGACTCAACTCTCCATTAATATGCTTGGATACAGCACTGTGAACAGCCAGGTTCTTTAGCAATAACCCTTTGTGACTTACCACCCTTGTGGAGGTTTTCAAAGACTGTCTTCTGGACAACTGTCAGGTCCCCATGATTGTGTAACCTACTGAATCAGACTGAGAGACCATTTAGAGGCTCAGGAAACCTTTTTAGGTGTTTTGAGTTAATTAGCTGATTAGAGTGTGACACCATAAGTCTACAATATTGAACTTTTTTGACAATATTCTAGTTTTCTGAGATACAGAATTTGAGGTTTTTACTAGCTGTAAGATATAATCATCAAAATTTAAATAAAGAAATACTTGAAATATATCACTCTGTGTGTAATAAATCTATATTATATATGAGTTTCACTTTTTAAATAAAATACTGAAATAAATAAACTTTTTGATGATATTCAATTTTTTTTTAGATCCGCCTGTATCTTAACCCCTGTGCAGGGCAACTCTGATTAGAGGATTATAGAGGTTAAATGTTCTGTGTATAAATCAGACATCATGCTGCACCAGAGATCTTTTTTTTTTATTATTGGTAAAAGGGTTTACATAGCATAGTTGATTAGAAAAACTGGGTGAAACCTGTGTGGCAGGGTGGCATCATTCCAATGCAACTAGGTCAACCTGATCTCTACTTATTGTCCTTTGTATTATACTTTTCAGACACCTCAGTTGTATACTTATAGGATAACTCCAATTTTGTGTGGAATAAAATTAGCAAATAAGAAAAAAAATATATATAATATAATATAATATAGCATACACCAGGTGTGTCCAAACTTTTTTCAAAGAGGGCCAGTTTTGATGAAGTGAACATGCGCGAGGGCCGACTATTTTGCCTGACCTTTTTGGAACCATTAAAATGAAATGCAAATTAACTATACGCTGCCCAATGAGAAATTCTTCTGCCTTTGTGGCTGTGTGTGGTGAAGAGTCTAAGGATGAGCTTGGGCGTATTATTTGGATATACCGTATTTATCGCATATAACACGCACCTTCACCTTAAGAGGGAAGTTTCAGGATTGTTTTTTTAATTTGAAATAATGAACTGTGAAGCAAAATAAGGGTCAGTGCCCATGAATGCAGCCTCACCATTGCCATGAATGCATCCTCTGAATGCAGCCTCACTATTGCCATCAGTGCAGCCTGATCAATGCCCATCTACAGCCTCGGAGGGGGATGGGACGAGCGCCAACGGATTACATACAGAAGAATCTCCTGTTTACTTGGCGGCCTTCCCATTACAGAGGACGTCAAGTAAACAAGAGATTCTCATGTATGTTATCTGACAGCACTCGTCCCGCCCCCTCCCTGTCCCCTCCGAGGCTGACAAAACAATAAATACGGTGCTCTGGGATTCGTTGTGGGCCACAAAAGATATATATATATATATATATATATATATATATATACGTCCAAATTACCAGTGGGGCCGCATTAAACCAAAACACAGGCCGCATTTGGCCCCCGGGTCGGGCTTTGGACATGCCTGGCATATACCATTGCAACACAAGTCATATTGTAATTGAATGTTATAACAAATTACCTTTCCTTTTCAATCTGCAGTGCTGTAATGTTCTGTAAAATGCAATATGGCTACCTGGAGGTGTTCAGAATATGTACTGAACACACCCCAGATATGTAATTTCCTGCTTGTGTGATTAGCTTACTGATTTTCCCAGAAGTTTGCAATAAATACAAGTCAGATTTTGGGCATCCCCTGAAACAAAATGTCACTTCTGGTGAGATACGTTCAAAGGAAAATCACATCAAATAGAATGTCCCTCAATCCTGTAGGTGCAGCAGATTGATCATTTTAAAACTCCTCCCATACAGATTCACTGCGCACATGGACACAGACAAACAGCTATTTCTTCAGAATAGCAAAAGGTAAGAATCTGCAACAACGTTTGTGAAAATCCTTGTAATGTACATAGATCACCCAGAGAGAAATGTTTCACATCTTTAACTATCACAACTCATTGTTATGCAGAGTACAAATATCTGTCAATAATCCAGAATATTGAGTTTTTATTAGTTATGTTGTCTATTTTTCAGGGTTTTCACACAGTTTCTGATTGAGTCTTATGTGAAAAATGCATGAATCATGGGGGAAAGTTGTGTGAATCATTGGTGAAAACATTCTTAAAGAGGTATTAAACCGTAAACCAAAAAAAACATTGCAGCTTATGAATCATTAGATGTGCTGGCTGCATTCGCTTTTTCCCCTTTGTTTTCAGTTGGTGATCTTGCCAGTAACACTCCTCCTGTACTAAAAGTGCCCCCACTCTGGATGAAGGAGCACAGGGAGAACCATTGGATGGCAGCATTGTAACTCTGGGAAGAGGGGATTGTTAAGCCCTGTACACACGATCGGATATCTGATGGAATCTAATCCAATGGATTTTTTAGTCGGATATTCGATGAAGCCGACTTTCATCAGTCTTACCTACACACCATTGGTCAAAAATCTGACCGTGTCCAACGCGGTGACGTAAAACACTACGACGTGCTGAGAAAAATGAAGTTCAATGCTTCCGAGCATGCGTCGACTTCATTCTGAGCATGCGTGGATTTTTGACCGATGGACTTCCACACAGACGATCGTTTTTTTCTATCCATAGGAAAAATTGAAAACATGTTCTATTTTTTTTAAACGATGGAAAACAAACCGATGGGGCCCACACACGATTGATTTGTCCGATGAAAATGGTTCATCGGTCTGTTTTCATCAGACACACCGATCGTGTGTACAGGGCTTCAGTGTACACGCAGATTTAAATGCACTAACAAATTGAAGCAAAACTCCATCTCACATCTTATAAGTGGTTACAGCAAAATAGTTTTTTTCCTTTTGAGATAAAGGTGTTAGATAAATAAAATCTGATCATTGTAAGCACAACTGACAGTGTTAAATGGTTTGTCCCATCTCGGTAACTGATACATTCTGCTGGAGAGCTTGTTCTTTTGAAAAACAACAGACTTCTCGCCAGATTCGCTAGATGAAAATAGAAGAAAGAGAGCCTAAAAAAAGAGAACAAATGCAGCCATCACATCTAATGATTGGTAAGCTGCAATATAATAAATGTTTGCTTTTGAGATTAATATAACTCTAAACAGATCTCTATATCTTTATAAAATGTTGCTCCTGTTTTACCTATGAAGCTATGAAGTTTAGCCATTAGCTGACCAGCTCACGCATATATACTGTGGCAGGTCGGCTCTCCTAAACGAACAGACGTACCTGTATGTTGGTTTTTGCAAGAAATTTGGAAAACTATTTATCATTTTCCTTCCACTTTACAATTATGTGCCACTTTGTGTTGGTCTATCACATAAAATCCCAATAAAATACATTTATGTTTTTGGTTGTAACGTGACAAAATGTGGAAAATCTCAAGGGGTATGAATACTTTTTCAAGGCACTGTATAAATGAAAAAAGAGCATATGTTTTAAAAAAATATATATTAATTTTCTACTTTCTGTTATAAAACATATCCAATACAAACAATCTTAAAAATTAAATTTCTTCATACATTTAGGACAAAATGTATTTTCCTACATGATTCTGGTAAAATAAATTCCTAATAAGTGTATATTGATGAGTTTGCGTGAAAGTTATAGCATCTACAAACTATGAGATATGTACTGGCATTATTATTATTATACAGGATTTCTATAGCGCCAACAGTTTGCATAGCACTGTACAACATGAGGGCAGACTGTACAGTTACAATGCAATTCAATACATGAGGGATCAGAGAGCCCTGCTCATTAGAGCTTACACTCTAGGAGATTATTATTTTGTAATACTAGTAATGGTGGTGATCAGCGACTTATATATAGTGGGATGGCGGATAATCTGACACTAACTGACACTACTCTAGCAGGAAACAGGCAACCTACCACCCCTGTCATAAAGGCCATGTTATTCATGGCAAGATTCCTCATGTTCTGTGGGAACTGGCTAACTGCCATTGACATTTCCAGTGACACTAATACAGTGATCAGTGCTGATAATATACACTGACACTGTACTAATTACACTGGCTGGGAAAGGGTTAACATCTGGGGCAATGAAAGGGTTAAATATGTGCCTAACAATGTATACTATGTGTAATGAGTGCTGATTTCACTTAGCAATGTCAGTTTTTACTCCCTGCCTTGCAGGGAAACAAAAGCCAGCACGTCGCCGCTATGAGGAAGCGGCTTTGTGTTGATTACATACACAAAGCTCTCTCCTGTCACTCGCTCTGATGATCGACGGGCCGGGAAGTGTTGATTGGCATGTGCTAGAGCCAGTGACAGAATCATGTGTGTATATATATATTTATGTGATTCTGCGCAGCCTGGCCACACTGTAGCAGTAAAACTAAAATGCGTGGTCGGTTAGGGGTTATTCTATCTGTTGGATCTCCAGATCAATACATACACTATATTACCAAAAGTATTGGGACACCAGCCTTTACACGCACGTGAACTTTAATGGCATCTCAGTCTTAGACCGTAGGGTTCACTATTGAGTTGGCCCAACCTTTGCAGCTATAACAAGGTTTAGGAGTGTGTCTATGGCATTGATGTGGAAGAGAAGGCCTGGCTCACAGTCTCCGCTCTAATTCATCCCAAAAGGTGTTCTAATGGGTTGAGGTCAGAACTCTGTGCAGGCCAGTCAAGTTCCTCCAACCCAAACTCGCTCATCCATGTCTTTATGGACTTCGCTTTGTGCCCTTGTGCGCAGTCATGTTGGAACACAAAGGGGCCAACCCCAAACTGTTCCCACAAAGTTGGGAGCATGAAATTGTCCAAAATGTCTTCTTGGTATGCTGACGCCTTAAGAGTTCCCTTCACTGGAACTAAGGGGCCAAGAACAACCCTAAAAAACAACCCCACGCAATAGTCTCCTCTCCACCAAAATTATTTGGACCAGTGTACAAAACAAGCTCCATAAAGTCATAATTGAGCATGTTTGGGGTGGAGGTTTGTGGCCTGCACAGAGTCCTGACGTCAACCCAATAGGACACATTTGGGATGAATCAGAGTAGAGACTGCGAGCCAGACCTCTCCAACATCAGTGCCTGACCTCACAAATGCGCTTCTGGAAGAATGGTCAAACACTCCCATAGACACACTCCTAAACCTTGTGGACAGCCTTCCCAGAAGAGTTTAATCTGTTATAGCTGTAAAGGGTGGGCCAACTCAATATTGAACCCTACAGACTAAGACTGGGATGCCATTAACTACTTGCCGACCAGCCACCGTCGTTTTACGGCAGCAGGTCGGCTCTTCTGCGCGAGAGCACTTGGTATAACGTCGGCTCTCCTAGCGGCCACTAGAGGCGCGCGCGCCCCCGCTCGCTCCTGACTCCGGCGCGCGTGCCCGGCGAGCACCCGCGATCGCTCGTTACAGAGCGGGGACCGGGAGCTGTGTGTGTAAACACACAGCTCCTGGTCATGTCAGGGAGAGAAATGCTGATCTTCTGTTCATACAATGTATGAACAGAAGATCAGTCATTTCCCCTAGTGAGGCCACTCAACCTTTCAGTTAGAACACACCCAGGGAACATAATTAACCCCTTCCCCGCCCCCTAGTGTTAACCCCTTCACTGCCAGTGGCATTTTTATAGTAATCCAATGCATTTTTATAGCACTGATTGCTATAAAAATGCCAATGATCCCAAAAATGTGTCAAAAGTGTCCGCCATAATGTCGCAGTACCGAAAAAAAATCGCTGATCGCCGCCATTACTAGTAAAAAAAAAAAAAATATTAATAAAAATGCCATAAAAATACCCCCTATTTTGTAAACGTCATGGGCCAGATCCACAGAGCGAGTACGCCGGTGTATCTACTGATACGCCGGAGTACTTTCAAATTTCCCGCGTCATATCGTTGTTTTGAATCCTCAAAACAAGATACGACGGCTTCTGGGTTAGATCCGACAGGTGTACGTCTTCGTACGCCTTCGGATCTAAGATGCAATACTTCGGCGTCTGCTGGGTGGCGTTCACGTCGTTTTCCGCCGACGATCCACGAACGTACGAGTGGCCGGCGCATTTTTTTACGGCGTCTGTAGTCAGCGTATAGTTAAAGCTGCTATTTCGTCGCGTATAGTTAGACTTGCCATGTTAAGTATGGCCATCATTCCCGCCTTTAATTAGAATTTTTTAATTTACTTTGCGTAAGTCGTCCGTGAATCGGAATGTACGTAAGTCACGTCTATGTTAAAAAAAAAGACGTCCTTGCGAGGTCATTTAGCGCAATGCACGGCGGGAAATTTCGGGACGGCGCATGCGCAGTTCATTCGGCGCGGGGACGCGCTTCATTTAAATGAAACACGCCCCCTAATCGCCGATTTGAATTCCGCTCCCTTACGCTGCTTGAGATACACTACGCCGCCGTAACTTACGGCGCAAATTCTTTGGGAATTCGAACCGGCCTAATGTAAGTTACAGCGGCGTAGCGTATCTCACATACGCTGCGCCGATCTATTTGTATGTGAATCTACCCCTATAACTTTTGCGCAAACCAATCAATAAATGCTTATTGCATTTTTTTTTTACGGAAAATATTTAGAAGAATACGTATCGGCCTAAACTGAGGAAATTTTTTTTTTTTATATATTTTTGGGGGATATTTATTACAGTAAAAAATATTGCATGTTTTTCAAAATTGTTGCTCTATTTTTGTTTATAGCGCAAAAACTAAAAACCGCAGAGGTGATCAAATACCACCAAAAGAAAGCTCTATTTGTGGGAAAAAAAGGACGCCAATTTTTGTTTGGGAGCCACGTCGCACGACCGCGCAATTGTCAGTTAAAGCGACGCAGTGCCGAATCGCAAAAAGTCAGGTGTCCCAATACTTTTGGTAATATAATATGTGTCTGTAGTTATGTCTCTTTTCATTCTCTCTACCCACAGGGTTGGATAGTTGATAGCAGTCTCTTTTATTACTGATTTATCACTGACATCTTCTAGGCCACATATCCCTTATTTCCGTCTCTTGCAGTTTTAGCTTGGTCACAAAGTCACTTTCACTTCTACAAGGAAACATTTACTTTCAGTTTACAGAGAAGACAGCGACCGTACAGGTTTCTCTATTGACGCTGATTCAGATCTTTTCCTGGCATCGGATATCCTAAAATATTTTTCCGTACAGGAAGTTACTAAGCACTCCTTCTTATTTTATAAGGTTAATTCTCAGATTTCAGTGGCTTATCCAAATTTACTTAAAGACCAGGGAGCAAGTGACACTGAAGTCTTTGGTTTCATGTCCTCTGCAATCAGCTATGGACCTATCAAAAACAAGCAACTATCCCATTTCTGTCGGCTATAAGGTAAGAAATGCAATGCCCATTACAATGCCCACTATACCACAAAGTACTTGCTTTAAATGATTGTATAGTATAGATTGAATCATATTTGTGTCTAGGAAACTGCATTGTCAGCAGGCAGCTCTTGGGTTAATGTGTAAGTTCTTTCCTCCTTTGGGATAGATACTTTAACACTTAAGTATGGCTTGCCGAAGATTTTTATGGATCACTTTAGTGGTTTGCAAAAACAATAAGTTATTATGCGGCCAAAGAAATGACTAGGCAGATACAGAGACGTATCTGATCACATTTCAGGAAGGAATCGAATTTAGAATCTTCCGCAATGATGTTTACTGAACACTAAATACTTTTGTCATTAAAGGAAACCAGTAGTGAGAGGTTTCTAAAAAGCTTGTTTTCTGACTTTTTCTGAATGTAATTGTTTTGGACTGACTTGGAACATGTACACAGATCAGAAAAGAACGTAAGAACTCCAATTCTGCGTGCGCGTTCCAGGTCAGTGACATAGTACTGAAGCCACTCAATTAGGGGTCTCTAAACTTTTAGACACAGGGGCCTCATTGTATGATTTACAAATATTCACGGGACGAAAAAAAATCAGCTTTATAAAGAGAGCCCAGCAGCTTCCGCCTTAGAGTCAGGAGTTTTCATCAGAGTTCCCCCTTTACATTCAGGAGTGCCCAGCAGAGTTCTTCTGATAATCAGAAGCGTCAGAATCCCCCTTACATTCAAGAGTGCCCAGCAGAATCCCTCCTTACATCCAGGAGTGCCCAGCAAAGTCCACCTTACAGCCAGGAATGCTCAGGAGAATCCCTTCTTATATCAGGGAGTGCCTATCAGGGTCCCCCTTACATCCTCGACTACCCATCAGAGTCCCTCGTATGTTCCGAAAATGCCCAGCAAAGTCCCTGTTACATTCAGGAGTGTCCAGGAGCATCCATCCTTATATCAAGAGGTGCCCATCTGGGTTCCCCTTCCATCCAGGACTGTGCATCAGAGTCCCCCCTTACATTCAGGACTGCGCATCAGAGTCCCCCCTTACATTCAGGACTGCCATATCAGAGTCCCCCCTTACATCCAGGACTGCGCATCAGAGTCCCCCCTTACACCCAGCGTTGCCCATCAGAGTCCCCTTTTACACCCAGGGTTTCCCATCAGAGTCCCCTCTTACACCCAGGGTTTCCCATCAGAGTCCCCTCTTACACCCAGGGTTTCCCATCAGAGTCCCCTCTTACACCCAGGGTTTCCCATCAGAGTCCCCTCTTACATCCAGGGTTGCCCATCAGAGCCCCACCCCCTTCCATCCAGGACTGCTCATCAGAGTCCCCCCTTATAACCAGCCTTCCTGTAAATGCTGGCAGTGGGGCAATCATTGGGCACTAGGACACCAGTGGTTTTAGCAACCAAGCAGTGGGGGGTACACATCTGTCTGGTAGTAAATGCGCCGCTCTCCATACACATACCAGTGCCTCCACTGCCAACTAGGCTACATATTTTCACAGAAAGTTGCTGCGCTCAGGATATACTCTTGTAGCGGACTGGGTGTAGCCTGTGAACCATAATTTGAAGACTACTGAACTAGATCATTATGACAACCAGGGAAACAGCATTTTGCGAAGAATGACCACTGTCATGTTTCCTAAATAACAATCTCCTTTAATGCAACCCCATTTTTAGAGTGGGTCCTCCCTGTGGGGGCTACATCAATACAACACAGTAGTGATGTAATAGCCTGTAGGAGGAACCACAGCGCAAAGTGGGAGATCAGTTATCCGACACACCCTGGAGTGTCAGATTCCAGTGTTTCCCAGTGGCTTCAGTACTATGTCACTGACCTAGAACGCGCATGCAGAATTGGAGTTCTTACGTTCTCTCTAAGCAGAAAGAAAGGTCAGCCTTACGTGTTCTTTTACAGAATATGTTATTTTTTACAGAGTGCAATATTTGTTTGCTCTAGCAGCAGGATCTCATTAGATGGTAGAAAAAAGAAGAAATACAAGTTGTGATTAATTAGAGGATCTCTGTAAATTCTGATGAAAGATCTAAGATCTGTCCTTGCTTGTTCCAATTACTATATAACAAAGATACCTTGGGCTAGATTCAGCAACAAGTTACGGCGGCGTATCTCCAGATACACTGCCGGAATTTCAAATCTGCGCCGTCGTATCTTACGCCGATTCTCAAAGGCAGATACGTTGAAAAAATAGGCTTCCTCCGCCGACGTAACTTGAATACGGCGGCGTATAATTGTGTGCATTTTTACGCTGGCCGCTAGGGGGGCGCTTCCGTTGTTTTCGGCATAGAATATGCAAATGACCTAGATACGCCGATTCACAAACGTACGTACGGCCGGCGCAATTTTTTTATGTCGTTTACGTTAGACTTTTTCGGCGTAAGGCCAATGTTAAGTATGGACGTCGTTCCTGCTTCGAAATTTGAATTTTTTACGTCGTTTGCGTAAGTCGTTTCGCGAATAGGGCTGGACGTAATTTACGTTCACGTCGAAAGCAATGACGATTTGCACGGGAATTTTGAGCATGCGTACTGGGATTCTTTCACGAACGGCGCATGCCGTAAAAAACGTAAAATATGCGGGGTCACCATTAATTTTAATAAAACACGCCAGCCTCATCATCATTTGAATTAGGCGCGCCTACGCCGGTCCCATTTACGCTACGCCGCCGTAAGTTAGGAGGCAAGTGCTTTGTGAATACAGCACTTGCCTCTCTAACTTACGGCGGCGCAGCGTAAATACGATACGCTGCGCCGCCGTAATATTGCGCGCAGCTACCTGAATCTAGCCCAATGTCTTTCCATTGCAATTTTGAATGGAGCGCTAAAATGATTTGTTTCCTATTCTCTAGTCGAAACGCTTAGTAACAAACATTTTCTAGCAGGAGAAAAATTCTCGTTAAACCTAGGATTCATGAATTTATTGGATTTATGAATTTATTGTACATGTTCATTTTGTGTGGCACTCATAGTGTACAATGTATGGCAGCTAGTGTAAAGTAAAAAGTGAATAAATAAGACCTTATCAGCCTCTAGCACAGAGGATAATGAGATCTAGCTAAGCCTGAACACTCATATTTTTATGTCAGCACTAGCTAAATTATAAATTGACTCTGAAGGCTGGCCTACGCCGTAATCTTGCAAGAAGAGAAAATGGTGCCTACTGGTGGCAAAATAAAAATTGGTCACGTGCCAATATTACATGGAATACGTTAAAGCCAATTAGGGGGTAGTTCTATCGCCTTGGAAATCAATGCAAATGTAGTATAAGCTGAAATATCCTGTATCTACAGTACATGAATAAGGTCCTTCATTTTGAATAAGAAGCAGTTATTGTGATTTCCTTTAAAGTTAAAATTAACTATGTGGTTTGTCATTAGGAAAGTGAAACAAGGAGGGTCCCCTTCGGACTTAAGGTTCCTGAAAAAACATACCACACATTTTTAAATCAAACTTGCCTTACCGGGATCTGCTATTTGCTATGTCTATTACCAAAGAAAATCAATACTGCAATTGTCCTTAGAACACTAACACAGACCTAGCTTATTTCCCCAATTTCCCAGCTCCCCAACCACAGAATAAAAAATATACATTTAAATAAAAAATACCAATTAAAGCATTGGGGGAAAAATCCAACCTTAAATCATGGTTTGCAGTGCTAACTTAGATGATGGTGATATCACTGGGCCTTACTTGCAGGATTCTGGGAAAGCGAAGGACCTAAAATCCTGCAAGAATGCATTCCTACACTGTACAGGAGCACATTTTCATAGGATTTGGGAGTCCCAGGTTTCCCAGCATGCAACTGGAAGGTCAACTGACATAAACCTTGCCTAGTCAAGCACAGTAGAAGCTAGGAAATATGGTAAGGGGTTTTCCTACTTTATGGATTGTTTTGTGGTAATTGTAAAGTAAAGTCTTAAATATAACAAAAAAATAAATAACAAACATGTTATCTTTACCTCCTCTGTGCTATTTGGTTTTGCACAAAGTGGCCTGGATCCTCCTCTTCTCGGGTCCCATTGTGTGGCTCCTGGCCCCTCCCTCCTGTCGAGTGCCCCCACAGCAAGCAGCTTGCTATGGGTCACCCGAGCTGAGTCAATTCAGACACGGAGCCCTGCCTTGGCCCCCTCTCTCTTCTGATTGGCTAACTGACTTTGATTGATAGCCGCAGGAGCCAATGGTGCCACTGCTGTATCTCAGCCAATCAGGAGGAGAGTCCCGGACGACTAAGACACTTGTGGTCATCGCTGGAAATAAATGGGGCTCATGTAAGTAATTAGGGGGTGCTGGGGAGACTGCTACACACAGATTATTTGTATCTTAATGCATAGAATGCATTAAAAAAAATAAAATCTGCCTTTACAATTTACTTAAAATGGTTCTAAAGGCACAATTTTTTTCTAAAATTGTAAACATGGTATACTTACCTGCTCTGTGCAAAAAAAATTACTACTCATACCTCTTCTTCTGGGGTCCCCTGCCAGCACTCTCCACTCCTCCTCTTCTGCGAGTGCCCCAATAGCAACCCGGCTACTATGGGGGCACTAATGCGGGTGTGCTTCGAGCTGGGTTGACACTTTGACACACACAGAGCGGCTCAACTACTTCCTCCTTGCAGGGTTAGATTGACAACAGGAGGAGCCAATATCTTCCACTACTACCTTTGTTTCCTATAAGTCTATGGAGAGAGTAGACCGCCACTGCAGACGGAGGGTGGGTGGCTAGCGATATAATTACTGGGTAATTTCTTACTGTACTGCAGGGAATGCATTAAGTTAAAAATGTGTTGACTTTAGAACAATTTTAAACAGCTTTTTAAATGGCTGTTGAAGGGATGGGTAGGAAATAAGTCCGTTTAAAACAAATACAGTATGTCTTGCACATGGGAAATTAAAAATCAGCAGAAGATAAACAAAAATGCATAAGCAATAGTTAACTTCTATTAGAACTATATGCCAAAACAATAAGTAGACATCAAGATATAGGAAAACATTTGAGACATTTTCTGTAAAAGTCCTGCCTGCCTCCCTCCTTCTATATCTGGACCTATTGGTGGATTTAATATGCAGTTTTTGTAAAAGGTAGCCTTGTATTTTTAAAATCATATGCTAAGTTTGAACTTATCTTTGTGCCACTATACAGTAACTGGATTATTACGGGACAATAACGTTTCTAACCATACCTTAGAAAAGCTTAACCAATTAGTCGCTCATTCATATCAATTATGGAAACTACACAATAAGAAATTCACACTGATTTTCCCTCACACCTCCTCACGCTTCCTTTATAGGAAACCCCAAATTCTTATCAAGACACAGGAGAATTCACATGGTGAATTACCAAAAACGTAACCACCCTCAAACAATTTATAGAGAACGCTTCATTTACCTCCTTTTCGTCATTGAAAAACATAACATCCCCAATATTGAACTTAGGAGATTCCTCCAAATTAGAAACTTTTATAACACATATTTTCCAATATCAGATATTGGATCACCCACATTTTATGAAAACATATGTACCAGATCTCCAAGAGGAACAGGTTTAATCTCTGAGGCCCCGTACACACGACCGAGTTTCTCGGCAGAATTCAGCCAGAAACTCGATCGGAGCCGCATTCTGCCGAGAAACCCGGTCGTGTGTACACTTTTGGCTGAGGAAGCCGATGAGGAACTCGTCGGGCCAAATAGAGAACATGTTCTTTATTTCCTCGTTAGTCAATGGGGAAACTTGGCTCGCCGAGATCCTCGGCGGCTTCACAAGGAACTCGACGAGCAAAACGATGTGTTTTGCCCGTCGAGTTCCTCGGACGTGTGTACGGGGCCTGAGAGATACTCAAACCTGAGTAACATAGATAATCAAGATAAACTATTTTATATGCTCAAATGGGAGCAAGAATGTGATATCTTACTTCCCTCTGAAAAATGGTCTGACTGCATCAACAACCTAATCAAATGCACGCGATCACTCACAATTAGAGAAATGACAATAAAGGTGTTCACAAGATGGTATTACACACCAGCAAAACTCCACTCTATTTTCCCTTCAGTTCCTCAAACATGCTTCAGAGGTTGCATTTCCACCAGATCATTTTCTCACATTTTTGGGGAATGTGAGAGGGTATCTCAGATATGGAAGCAACTCGAAAAATTTTCATCCAAAATCCAACAACATAAGACTTACCCTTCCCAATTGTCTATTATTCACCCCAATACCAGGATTAACCACTCATCACTTGAGACTAGTTCACACAATCTGTGTCTCCATTCTTTGGCTTGTCGGTCACCATTGGAAATTTACTTTGTTACCTATAACCCAACTGAAAAATAGAATTTATAATATTTACCTCATGGAAAAAAAAATTCACACCTTATACAATGCCACACATCTACTTGAAAACATGTATCCCATGGTTTACACACTCAGATCACTTCTTAAAGTGGGAGTTCACCCAAAAAACTATTTTTAACCTTAGATTGATGCTCATTTTGTGAAGGGGAATCGGGTGCTTTTTTAAAAATCGAAGCTGTACTTACAGTTTTAGAGATAGATCTTCTCCGCCACTTCCGGGTATGGTCTTCGGGACTGGGCGTTCCTATTTGATTGACAGGCTTCCGACGGTCGCATACATCGCGTCACGAGTAGCCGAAAGAAGCCGAACGTCGGTGCGGCTCTATACGGCGCCTGCGCACCGACGTTCGGCTACTTTTGGAAAATCGCGACGCGCTGTATGCGACCGTCGGAAGCCTGTCAATGAAATAGGAACGCCCAGTCCCGCAGCCCATACCCGGAAGCGGCGGAGAACATCGCTCTCTAAAACGGTAAGTACTGCTTCGATTAAAAAAAACCCACCCGATTCCCCTTCACAAAACGAGCCTCAATCTAATGTTAAAAATTGTGTTTTTGGGTGAACCTCCACTTTAAACCCTGTATAAAGAATCTTCCTCTCAACTAAAATCACTCAGGAAAGAAAATATGTAAATTTATTTCAACTACCACCTGATTATTTGATCACTAGCTGAATCGTTTAGCAATAATCTGTTCATCCACTGTATTTTATGTCTTAAATCTCAATAATGATGATTCAAATTCACTGTATTTTTCTGCATATATGATATAATGACTTGTACCGTTATTTTGTACCCAATAAAACATTTTTCAACAAAATAAATATCTGTGAAACTCACTGTCATGCCAGACAGGAAGATAAAGGAGTTAAAAAATGGTTGCTGTCTTCAAGGAGCCAAGGATTCTTGAATTCCTTATTTAGGGAAGAAACAACAGTGCTATAAAACATTTACTGAAAAAAAGATAAAAAGAATATAGACAAAAAGCAATGAGTTCAAACGTAAAAAGTACCTGACATGGTTTTCTTGAATTTTGGTTCCTGTGCAGCGTCCAGTTAGCTTCAGAGTAGTCCAGTCTGGTGTATCAGAGTCACTGGCTCTCAATAATGACCTCAGCATTTGTGTATAGTTTCATAGGAAAATTGAGAGCTGCCTTCAGACAATTGCAGCAGCTATTTGTGGACTCTTTAGTGGTTGTCACTGGCCAACCCTCGTCCACAGGGCCAATCCTAGGCAGGGTGCGCAGGGTGCTTTGCATCCAGGCACCTGCAGAGGTGGGGGCGCCGATGTGTATACACACACGAAAGTGCCTCAAAGAAGCTACTTGCAGGAAATTTTATGGACATCCTGCAAGCGCAATGCTCCAGTGTGAAATCACCCCGGCTCTCACACTGGGATTGCAGATGAGTCTTTTTTCAGGCGCTATTTTTAACGCTAAAGTGCCTGAAAAAACCCTCCAGTGTGAAAGGGGTCTAATGGACCATCTTTTGTACTATTGTCTGCAGTCTCTGACCATTTCCTATATCATGTCTGCAGTCTCTTACCATCTCCTGTACTATGTCTGCAGTCTCTAATTATCTCCTATATCATGTCTGCAGTCTCTGACCATCTCCTGTACCATGTCTGCAGTCTCTTACCATCTCCTGTACTATGTCTGCAGTCTCTAATTATCTCCTATATCATGTCTGCAGTCTCTGACCATCTCCTGTACCATGTCTGCAGTCTCTGAGGCCGCGTACACACGGTCGGTCCAAACCGATGAAAACGGCCTTCATCGGTCCAAACCGACCGTGTGTACGGCCCATCGGTCCGTTGCCCTTGTGGTCAAAAATTTTAGAACTTGCTTTAAAATCGAACTGATGGACCGCTGCCCGATAGGTCCAAACCAATGGTTAGTACACAAAAGCATCGGTTCAAAACCCGCGCATGCTCAGAATCAAGTCGACGCATGCTTGGAAGCATTGAACTTAGTTTTTTTCAGCACGTCGTGTGTTTTACGTCACCGTGTTCTGACCTGATCGGTTTTTGAACTGATGGTGTGTACGCACATCAGACCATCAGGCCACTTCAGCGGTGAACCGATGAAAACGGTCCGTCGTACCATTCTCATCGGTTTGGATCGACCGTGTGTATGCGGCCTGACCGTCTCCTGTATCATGTCTGCAGTCTCTGACCATTTCCTGTATTATGTCTGCAGTCTCTGACCATCTCCTGTATCATGTGTGTAGTATGTCTGGGGGTCTTTCTAACAGACTCTCTAACAGAAGCCCTCTCTGTGTACATCAGAGAGGCCCCCCGTGAAGGTCCCAATAAAGTACTCTGCGTCTCTTCCTGTATTTTGCTTATTGTTAAGAGATCATGTAAGGATCCCAGGGTAATAAAGACTTCGTGGGGGAACATTTCTGTGGTTGAGTCATTACCATAGAAACATTTGTAAAATGTTTGCACCCAGGCGCCTGTGACCCTAGGATCGGCCCTGCTCGTCCAATCAATAGAGTGCAAGGGATTGATGTAGGAGTGCTGAAGTGTTAATGAATTTTTAGCAGTCACTCCCTTAGTTTCAGTTTTGCTAACTGCATCAATATTTTCACATGACCACATCTTACAGTGTGATAACCAACATATTATTGAATAGAATACATTCACAATTTGATAGATGTTAGACATGATATTGATCTCATGACTATTCTCCTTAGGAAATGTAATGTTTCCCATCATCTTTCTGCACCTTGCAATATTGTGGTGTTTGGTATCTAACTGATTATTATTTTCCTATACAATCAGCTAGATGCTTGTCTTGAGTGTAATTTAATAGTAACCAGGATTTGTGTAGAGTTTGAGGCCTGGGCGTTTAAGAGAGGGCATGTGATGGTAGAGCCAGATTCCAAAAGTGTGTTGCTTCAAAATGATTTTATGGCAGCCAATGACGAATCTCTGGTTTAACCACTTGGTTAGTGGCCCATAGTCAAAAGACGTCCTGTTTTTAAAGATGGATATCTCGGTAACGACAGCAGCTGCTGCCACAACCGAGGTATCGATCTTTAGTGCCAACGGTCCTGTAAACGATAACTGCGGTCTCCGCGAGATCGCCGTTATCGGTGGTGGGAGAGGGCCCCCCCTCCCGCCGCTCTCCCGCGCCCTCCGCCACTTACCGGAGCCGTCGGTAGCGGCGGAGGCGTTCGGGTCCGTTCGGCAGCTGACTGGGGTTGCGAGTGAGGGAAAAATGTCCTTCACCTGTCCCCATAGCTCGGCTGGGCGGAAGTGACGTCAAAACGTCAGTCCCGCCCAGCGTCTAAGGCCCCGTACACACGACCAAACATGTCTGCTGAAACTGGTCCGCGGGCCAGTTTCAGCAGACATGTTCGGTCGTGTGTAGGCCCGAGCGGACAGGATTCCAGCAAACATTTGCCCGCCGGGCCTTTTCCCAGCGGACAAATATTCCTGGACTTGTTTTAAAAACAGTCCGCTGGAATCCTGCCCGCTCGGACATTTTCGGTCATCTGTACAGACCTACCGTATATGTCCGAGCGCCCGCCATCCCTCGCATGCGTCGAATGACTTCGACGCATGCGTGGAAGCATTTAACTGGCAGGCCCGCCCACGTCGCCGCGTCATCGTCGCGGCGACACCGCGGACACGCCCCGCGTATTGTTTACGCACGGATTTCTGTACGATGGTTAGTACAGCCATCGTACAGAAATCCCCGGCCAGACATGTACGGTGAAAACGGTCCGGCGGACCGCTTTCATCGTACATGTTTGGTCGTCTGTACACGGCCTTAAAGAAACTTATTTTTTTTGTCATTTGAAAAAATGACAGTTTCAATTTTTTTTTCTTTTTTTTGCATTTAAGTCTAAATATAAGATCTGAGGTCTTTTTGACCCCAGATCTCATATTTAAGAGGACCTGTCATGCGTTTTTCTATTACAAGGGATGTTTACATTCCTTATAATAGGAATAAAAGTGATAATTTTTTTTTATTTCAGTGTAAAAAATGATAAACTAAATAAAAAGAAATAAGAAAACAAAATTTTTTTTTTAAAACGCCCCGTCCCGACGAGCTCGCGCACAGAATCGATCGCATACGCGAGTAGCGCCCGCATACGAAAACTGTGCTCAAACCACACAAGTGAGGTATCGCCGTGATCTTTACAGCGAGAGCAATAATTCTAGCCCTAGACCTCCTCTGTCACTCCAAAAATGCAACCTGTAGAATTTTTTAAACGTCGCCTATCGAGATTTTTAAGGGTAAAAGTTTGACGCAATGCCACGTGCGCAATTTTTAAGCGTGACATGTTGGGTATCATTTTACTTGGCGTAACATTATCTTTCACAATATATAAAAAAATTGGTCAAAATTTATTGTTGTCTTATTTTTTAATTCAAAAAAGTGTTTTTTTTTTTCCAAAAAAAGTGCGCTTGTAAGACCGCTGCGCAAATACGGTGTGACAAAAAGTATTGCAATGACTGCCATTTTATTCTCTAGGGTGTTAGAAAAAAATATATATATATTGTTTGGGGGTTTTAAGTAATTTTCTAGCAAAAAAAACAGTTTTAGTCTCGTAAACACCGAATCTGAAAAACAGGCTCGGTAATCAAGTGGTCAAGTGGTGCTTTATGATACCTATTAACACTAGGGTGTTATTTTCTACGGTGGGGAGGTTCAATCTTGTCTGTGGCTTTCTAAATGTTGCTGGCCCTTTCTGTCACACACATATCAGGTTTGACTCTGAATGAATTGTTACAGACATGTACATTTTTGAGAAATGAGGATGGCACTATATGAATCTCCATTCTCCTCACCTAGTTTGTGATTCATTATAGTCACAGGTGTCACCTTTCTGCCACCAGTCTTCTGACTGGTCACTAATTTACAAGAAATTTTTTTTTTTCCTTTATTGAGGCAAAATTATTCAAGCATAGTACAACATTGTCCAGAATGGACCAAATCGTGACAAGGGAAAAAAGGAAGAATACAGTACATGTGGGAGTCAAAAAAAGTAGGCATATATAAGGAACCTATACATCCTTCTTACAATTGTAGAATCAACACTGCAGAACACCTTCCAATCCTATCATACCTGGAGCTCAAGCCGGTAGTATGCCCCCACCCCCCAAGTTCCGGAAACTAGAAGGCCACCTCCCCCTGTTAATATACGTTAATTTGTACAGTGGTAACACAGCATTGATAGATCTCTCCCAAGACTCCACCGCCAGGGGGGAGGAGGCGTTTCAACGCAAGACAATTTTCCTCTTAGCATAAAAATAGAGGTAAGTAAGGAGTAATATGGTGTAGCGAGGCCTCTGATCGTCGTCCTGAATACCCAGGAGCACCAGCTCGGGGGAAACAGGAAGCGTCAGCTGGAGGCGGCCATTAACAGTGTCCACTACCTTAGCCCAGTATCTAGCAATCTTAGAACAGCTCCAGAACATGTGGAAGTAAGTACCCACATTATTCTGGCAACAGGGACAATCCTGTGTGCGTTGTGGGTACACCCTATGGAGCCTCTGGGGAGTATAATATACTCTATGCAGGAACTTGACCTGTATTAACCTCTCTCTAGTGGATATCAGTAAGGCAGTACTGTCAGCTAAGCAGTCATCCCAATCCTCCCTATCAAGATCTGGAATATCAGCTTTCCACTTGATCTCAGAGCTTGTTGACCCTAGCAGAGTCATTCTTCAGCAGGTCTAAATATAAGGCAGATAGGGGCTTTTGCAGTCGCTCCTGGGCCAACAACTCCTCAAGTGGGTCCATAGATAATCTAGGCGGTGAGGTGAATTGAGCCCGAACAGCATGGTGTAGCTGTAGGTACCTGAAATGCATCCATCCAGGCAATTGGTATTTGACCCTGAGGGTCGTAAACGGCATCAGGGCTCCCGCTGAAAAGATATCCCCAAGCGTTTTGATTCCGTACCTAGCCCAGACCTGGGGATCAGGGACCGTCCTAAGATGTGGAAGGTTGGGGTTCCCCCAAAGTGGACAAAAAGGGGACCAGCTCCGTGGGCTAAGAAGCCCCCGTCTGGCTCACGTCCAGGTCCTCAAGGTTGTACGAGTCGGTTGCGGAAGCGCCGCATATGCCCTATGCCCCCTGTAAACTAGGTTACCCAGCTCACGGAGCAAACCAAGAACCGCCGCATTACCCTTAGAGAGAACATACCACCACCGGACCGTGACTAGTACCGCCTCCCAAAAGTAAGTTCGGTAACGCCAGGCCCCCACAACGAACAGGAAGCGTTAGGGTCGATTTAGCCAGTCTCTGGCGCCACCCCACATGAAGGAGCCCACGCATCGATCCACCTCAGCAAAGAAGGAATTGGATATCCAGGTGGGACTGTTCTGAAAAACATACAAACATTTGTGGAGAAACAGCATTTTCAAAAGGTTTATACGCCCCATGAGGTTCAGGGGCAGGGAGGCCCACGAGGCACATCTGGCCCGAAGCTGGGACAGAACCGGGAGCAGGTTGAGGTCCTTGAAGCTTGAGAGGTCCCTCCTCACCTGGATACCCACATATTTCAATTGGTCCACCCAGAGCAAAGGCGCCTTCATGCCCGGATTGCGAATTTGTGGGTCAAGGGGAAAAATAATTGATTTGGATCAATTGATACGTATCCCCGAGAACCTACCGAAGGTGTCAAATATCTCCAATGCCGCCGTCAGTGACTCGCCCGCGTCCTGCAAATACAATATAGTGTCATCCGCATAAAGAGAAGGTTTTTCCTCTAGGGAGCCCACCATCAATCCCCTCACCCTGTCCGAGTTCCTAATAGAGACGGTTAGGGGCTCGAGTGAAAGCGCAAACAGTGCCGGGGATAAGGGACACCCCTGTCGCGTGCCTCTCTGCAAGGAGATGGATGCCGACAATCTGTCATTGGTACGGATACGAGCCGAGGGCATCCAATAGAGCATCCTCAGCCATCGGAGGAACCTAGGTCCAAACCCAAACCGGCGCAGCACCTCCCATAAAAAGACCCACTCGACCGAGTCAAACGCCTTCTCGGCATCTAACGAGGCGATGACCCGCTTACCACTATTATTGTGGGTAACTGACATGTTTAGAAAGAGGCGACGGAGGTTGAAGTCAGTCCCCTTCCCAGGCATGAACCCCATCTGATCCGGGTGAACCACTTCCTCCAGAACCGGACTGGTCACTAATTTAGCAGCAACATATTTATCAGAGTTTTACAGCTCAGATCACTCTGCTCTCATGTTTTTAACATGTTTATTAAGCATATTTGCTTTTGCAGAGTCTGATTTGGTTCCTAGTGTTGCCTCCTCCTTTCTCGGGATAAATGCTGCTGCGCAAGGCATGATGGAGGCTAATATCAAGGCAGATTCAGGTACTTTGCAGTTGTATGTTAAAGAGACATTGTCACCTTGCTCATGCAACGTGACAGTGTCTCTGTTAAGGGCATCCCCAACCCCACATACACAGCTCGTTGCTTCTCTGCAGCCATCAAGAATTCCCAGAATGGTAATGAGAGAGCATATACAGTAACCTCCTCCCCCCCCCCCCCCGGATAGTGCCTGGACCTTACAGCCCAATCAAGATTGCAGACACAGCCAATTTTAGCGGCTGCCTGTGGAGGATCATAGAACTATGAGGAAGTTCTGGTAAGGTGAGTTGTCAGAAAATGCCCTCTATCCTGCATGGGCAAGATAACAGTGCCTCTTTATGAAGCAATTATTCATTCCTATATACAGTATATACACAGCTGCTAAAGTCATTTTTTTTCCATTTTGGATAAAGTAAGGAATGGTTACAAATAGTTACAAAACACTCAGGCCCGGATTCACAGCCGCTGGCGCACATTTATGCCGCCGTAGCGTATCTCTGATACGCTACGCCGACGCAGCGCATGGAGACAAGCATTGAATTCACGAAGCACTTCCTCCCAAAACTGCGATGGGTTTCCAAGGCATAAGTCAGCGTAATTGGAAGTAGGCGTGAGCCATGCAAATGAGGCGTGACCCCATGCAAATGAAGGGCCGAGCGCCAGACAGATACGTATAACGAACAGCGCATGCGGCGTCCTGTGGGCGCATACCAGTGCGCATGCTCACAATCACGTCGAAACAACTGCCTAAGATACGCCGGATCACTGCCTACTGCGTGAACGTAACTTACGCCTAGTCATATTCACGTCCAACGTAAACTACGTAAAATACGCGGGCTTGAGTTCCCTGGTGCAGACCTTTCCATGTCTGCTACTGAGTTACACCTGCTTTATGGGGCTTAACTTTACGCCGGACGTACAACTTACGCGCACAAGTCGTAGCCTGCGTCGGGCGCATGTACGATCGTGAATCGGCGTATCTCCCTCATATTGCATATTTAAATAGAAAATCAATGGGTGTGCCAAATGCGTCCAGCGTAAATATGCGCCCACTCTACGCCGGCGTAGGCAAGTTACGTCGGTCGGATGAAGCCTGTTTTTAGGCGTATCTTAGTTTGTGGGTCAGGCGCATAGATACGATGGCGCATATTTGCACTTACGCGGCGTATCTGGAGATACGTCGGCGCAAGTGCTTTGTGAATCCGGGCCAGTGTGTTTTGCCATATGTGTCCCATTCAAGAGATTTTCCTTCACTTCCTGTCCTGTAAACAAGAAGTGAGAGGAAGTCTTTACAAGAATTAGATGAGGATAAAACATTGTGTAAAATACAGTACAGCGCTCAAAAAACAAATGAAGAAGATCTAAAATAAATTGATCTTAAATAGACAATATTGAATAGTGAATGAGAAACGCTTCTCACACTGGAAAATTCATATATAAAATAATGTGACAAAAAACATATGTGAATATAGAAAAGTCCCACTGTGTTGAATATATGAAAAAAACATATATAAAAAATAAATTGAAAAATAAGTCCTTGCAGGATAAGTGACTCCTTGAGGGGTAAATCCGAATGGACACCAAAAAAAAAAAAGTTGAAGGATAGAGAAAAAATGTCATCCACCAGGAAGACACCCAAATGTGGTATTGTAGTCTCCTTACCCTGTCAGTGTGACCACCATTACAGTGATCTCAGCGCACCTGAGGATTTTAGGTCTCCCTCTGGACCCTCTGTGGCATGTGTGACGTGGTGCCTATGGTAGAGGTTGATAGACAGGGCTCAAGTCCTGTGGGAACGCGTGGGAACGGAGTTCCTGCACTTTTTTCACAGCAGGAATGCAGTTCCCTTTGCAGGACTAGAGCAGCCGAGAGCAGCCGAGCCGCCCGAGCCAATCCTTCACTAAGCGGCGATGCCCAGCTCGAAGCAAGTTCTTTCTAAATCCCGCGATATCTCGCGGGAGACCTCCGCAATGTCTCCTGGGAACAATGACAAAAGCTCCCAGGAGACATTGCGGCATCGAGGAAGTGACGGAATACCTGCACACTACCCGATGAATCCATATACAGGAAGCAGACAGTAACATAAAGGATTACTAAGGTACAGTGGATCGAAAAAAAAAAACACCATGCGGTTTAGTAATTATGCATATGAGCGAATTATTATTTTTTTTTGGTGGGGGAGTGGATCTTGGGTGGGAGTTCCCACACTTTTTTCCCCAGGACTTGACCCCTGATTGATAGAAGATAATCATGCAGGAAGGAGAGCTGATATCAGAGCACCGAGCCATGCAGGGAGATTGCCAGGAGACTGTGAATCGTCAGCTAATGTAGCAGAAAGGCATAGAGGGAGAGAGACGCTTGTCAGCTGCTGGGCCCCTTCACTTGATG
Source organism: Rana temporaria (assembly GCF_905171775.1). NCBI lineage: Eukaryota > Metazoa > Chordata > Amphibia > Anura > Ranidae > Rana > Rana temporaria. The sequence goes on along the minus strand of NC_053490.1, from coordinate 313,961,396 downwards.
TTCTTCCTGCCCACTAATCTCCGATAGTAAAACTCCCTCAAGGAGTCACTTATCCTGCAAGGACTTATTTTTCAATTTATTTTTTATATATGCTTTTTTCATATATTCAACACAGTGGGACTTTTCTATATTCACATATGTTTTTTGTCACATTATTTTATATATGAATTTGCCAGTGTGAGAAGCGTTTCTCATTCACTATTCAATATTGTCTATTTAAGATCAATTTATTTTAGATCTTCTTCATTTGTTTTTTGAGCGCTATACTGTATTTTACACAATTTTTTGGCACTGGCAGCTAATTATTATTTAATTTATCAATTATTGGGGTTTATCACCCACTTTTCTATCTAGTGTTTTTCCTTCTGGATTTTTTTTTTTTGAGGATAAAACATTGCCTATTGGTTCACCATATCCCGGAAGTGACATCATCCCCCGACTCCCTGTGCAATCCAGAGCAAGGAACCGGCGCCGCCCGCTCTGAGCCACTAGTGAGAAGCTCCCCGGATGCAATTTGTGCCCAATGCCTGTTACTATCTTACTCTTGTGAGTACCTATACCCATTTGTGAATTACTGTATTTGTTGGCGTATAACGCTCACTTTTTTACCCTGAAAATAGAGGGCAAACTGTACCTGCGTGTTATACGCAGGGGGCTGTGGAAAGTTTTTTTCCTGAAACTTCCGTCTTAAATTTAGGGTGCGTGTTATACGCCTGTGCGTGTTATACGCCGATAAATATGGTATATTTACTTTCATACTGCACTTAGAGTGGCACCTGTGATTTAGCCTTGGCTGTTCCAGAAGTTGCTCCCTATCCAGGTGCTATCACATGGACTTGTATTGGTCATAGCTCCCAACTCTCCCTGACTTCAAGGGACTGTCCCTTATTTGGTCCCCCCCCCCCCCCTCATGTGTCCCTCATTTTGGTCTGATCTATACAGTTGTATATAAAATGCACTTTTTATCTTTCAAAAGGTGTTCAAAAGGTGTTTCCCAGTGCTAAACCTTTCATCCTAATTCTAAATTACTGCATTTGTAAATTGTAAAAGCCTATAAAGGAATAGTAGTGGTATTTAATTAACCCTTTTTTGGTTAATTCTCCTTTAAGGGGGTGTGAAAGGGGACGTTTGCCTATGCCTACATACATTTGCTAGTAGCTGTCCCTCATTCCCATCTCAAAATGTTGGGAGGTATGGTATTAGTCATTTTTTAAATTCCCCCTGACCATCCCTATCCCCCATGATGTTAAATGAGCTGGCGTGTCAATACTGAGCCAATCGCAAGCGCCAAACCTATTTCTACGTGTGCAAGAAGTAGAGGGTGCCTATCCAAATTGTATTGTTATGTCGACCGTACACAGAGAAAACTTATTTCCTGCAACCACTAGTTTCCTCCTAAATCGGCAACGATTTGAACCATCTATGACCGGCCTTGGACGGTTATCACAGGAAAAAATTTCACCATTAAAAGATTTTTACTCTATTGGGATTCTGGTATTGACTCAAAAGCCCAAAAAATTCTGATTACATTTTATGGCTTGAGGGTATATAGACAAATAAGTTAGGAATGCGTGTCACAGAGCAAAAGCTCCTAAACATGAAAATAACTTATAATTAAGGAAGATCCAGTTAAGTCTAAACTTGTGATACCTTCACTCGCTATCATGAATAGCAACAAATAACAAATATATAACAAAGAGAGAACTCCTGCACTGTCTCTAAGGGGCCAATCTAAAGGACACTGCTGCAGACACTTGAGTCTAATCCTGAAAGACAAATGGCAAAATCAATGCTGTATCTTGGCCTAGGCCAACAAGGCTCAGGCCTAGGGCAGCACTTTGCAGGGGGCAGCATGAAAAGAGTTACCGCCGGCTTGTGCTACACTTTTAGTGCATTGCCAGTCTTATGAGGTGGACTGGGCCGCAAGACAAATCGGTCTTGTGCCCCCATAAAGCTGCCGCACTGCTGCCGGTATGATAGGGGTGGCGCAGACACAAGTGACACAGACATGGTCACATATACCTGGCAGGTAGGTAGTAGGACTCTCCTGCAATCCTTTGCTTGTGTCAGTTGTACATATTAACAAATCTTAATTTTATTTCTGTTGATTGCCATCCATTCATTTCCCTTCATTTCCTGCCCCATAGCCAAACAGGAAGTGAGAGGAAATCTCTGCAGATTAAAGGAGTTCTCTGACCTAAAACTTTTAACCCCCGCTGTGCCCGGGCTGTAAAACTATACAAAATAAACTTTCACTTACCTGCCTACGATCCCCCGTTGTTCCGATATCGCCGTCCCGTTCTCCGGTCCCGGTCTCTTCCACTTCCTGCGGGTCGGTGACTCACAGTGCGCTCAGCCTATCAGCGGCCGCAGCAATGTCCCGCCGCGGCCGCTGATAGGCTGAGCGCACTGTGAGTCACCGACCCGCAGGAAGTGGAAGAGACCGGGACCGGAGAACGGGACGGCTATATCGGAACAACGGGGGATCGTAGGCAGGTAAGTGAAAGTTTATTTTGTATAGTTTTACAGCCCGGGCACAGCGGGGGTTAAAAGTTTTAGCTTGGAGAACTCCTTTAAGGTAATCCCTCCCCCACCAAAGCCCTCAGAACTAGTGTTCCCACTGGAAAATTTCAGGGCAGGTCTTAAACAGGAAGGGGTGTGACCTTGACAGGAAGGGGCAGATCATATTTAAATTAGGGGTTCCACAAAATTAGTCAGGCCTAGGGCAGCACAAAACCTAAATACACCACTGGGCAAAATGTAAAAAGTGGTGGTGACTGCGCTGTGAGGATGAAGGGGGGGGGGTTAGGATAGTGAAGGGCAAGCGGGACACCAACCCAGGAACCTGTCCCCAGGTAAACTAGTGTAAAAATGACTGGCCAATCGGCAATCTTGCACTAACAGTGATGGCTAAACTGTGTAAGGGAAGTGAACAAAATGGGACTAGTGAAGCACAAGAGATGGACAATATCTGATAGGACTATAGACAATACGGGTAATCCCATCCACAAAAAACTGAAACGCAATATAAATAAAATAAGTGATCACAAAATAAAAAGGGTGATAACATCCACAACAAAGTGATAAATAAAGCAGTGAATCCAGTAAGTGAATATAGAGCCAAACTCTATATAAAAGTTTTTATAATAAAAATCGTCTCATGTGCTGTAAATCCCTCCACCAAACCAAGGCACAAAAGTTGCTGTGACAGGGGTAGATCCACAAAGAAAGTACGCCGGCGTATCTATTGATACGCCGGCGTAATTTCAAAATTCCTGCGTCATATCTTTGTTTTGAATCCTCAAAACAAGATACGACGGCATCTGGGTTAGATCTGACAGGCGTACGTCTTCGTACGCCTTCGGATCTTAGATGCAATTTTTCGACGTCCGCTAGGTGGCGTTCCCGTCGTAATCCGCGTCGAGTATGCAAATTAGCTATTTTCGACGATCCACGAACGTACGAGCGGCCGTCGCATTTTTTTACGTTGTTTCCGTTCGGCTTTTTCCGGCGTATAGTTAAAGCTGCTATCTGGTGGCGTACTCAATGTTAAGTATGGCCGTGGTTCCCGCGTATAATTTAGAAAATTTTACGTCGTTTGCGTAAGTCGTCCGTGAATGGGGCTGGACGCCATTTACGTACACGTCGAAAACAATGACGTCCATGCGACGTCATTTGGAGCAATGCACCCTGGGAGTTTTGACGGACGGGGCATGCGCAGTTCGTTCGGCGCGGGGACGCGCTTCATTTAAATGAAACACGCCCCCTAACCGCCCATTTTGAATTCCGCGCCCTTACGCCGCGAGAGATACACTACGCCGCCGTAACTTATGGCGCAAATTCATTGAGGATTCAAACCAAGTCAAAGTAAGTTACAGCGGCGTAGCGTATCTGACATCTGCATGGGAAAAGTTTGACTTCCAGACACGTTCATTTAAAATGTGAATTTCAGAGCATGTCATGGACTTTTCTTCACAAAATCTCTGCTCACCCATAGCTTACCGTGTTTTATACAAAAATAATGATGATATGGAATCCTCCCTTTCCAGGATTCTGAATAGGATCTTTAGGTGTGAAAGAGGAGAATAATTTGATAATGACCTATTGAAATCGTAGAGTAGTCAGATTCATACATTAATGTTCCGTACTCACCCCCCAGCCTGAATGATTTCATCAGTTTTTATTGTTTTCTGGATTCCTAGGGACTTTTGGTAAGAGCAGAGGGCGAGTTTATTGTATGTCTTTTTAAGTTGTTGGAAGAAATTTTGTTTCAGTAAGTTTCCCCCCCCCCTAATGCAATGCTCTGATATTGCTTTGAATTAAAATGACTGTACCCTTATAGGGCCATAGGTGGCTTTTGTGTGATTTCTTAATTTGGTGTGTTTTCTTCTTGTTCTGGCCATCTATGCGATGCATGTGTAGTGCATGCATTTTGACATCAATGTGTGTTGCAGTTTTATGTGTGTTGTATGCCAGTGCAGCCTGCCAATGTGCCTGATCACTAGTCACTCCAGTACATCACCATACCATTGCAGTCTCTTACACTGTCCCTGATCGCTAGCAAACCTAGTACAGTGTCACCATACCATAGCAGCCAGCCACAATATCCGTGATCCTTAGCCATCCCAGTACAGTTTTACCATACCAGTGCAGCTAGCCAATGTTCCTGATCGCCACCACACAAATACAGTGTCGCTAGACCAGAGCAGCCAACAACAGTGTCCCGAATTTCCACCCTATCAGTACCGTGTCACCAGGCCAATGCAGCCAGAAACAGTGTCCATGTTCACCACCACACCAGTACAGTGTCACCAGACCAGAACAGCCAGCAACAGTGTTCCTGATCACTGCCACATCAGTCCCAATTTTACCAGACCAGTGTAAGCCAGCAACAGCATTCCTGATTACCGCTACACCAGTCCCTGTGTCACAAGACAGACCAGTGCAGCCACCAACAGTTGCTGGCTGCACTGGTCTGGTGACAATAGTTTTCTTGATTGCCACCAGACCAGTGTAAGCCAGCAACAGTTTTCCTAATCACTGCCACACCAATACAGTGTCACCAGACCAGTGTAAGCCAGAAACAGTGTTCCTAATCACTGTCACACCAATACAGTGTCACCAGACCAGTGTAAGCCAGAAACAGTGTTCCTAATCACTGTCACACCAATACAGTGTCACCAGACCAGTGTAAGCCAGAAACAGTGTTCCTGATCACCATTACACCATTCCTGGTGTCTCCAGACCAGTGTTCTTGGTCACTGCCACATAAGTCTCAATGTCCCCAGATCAGTGTAATCAGTAACAGTGTTCCCAATTGCTGCCACATCAGTCCCAGTGTCAACATACCAGTGTAAGCCAGAAACAGTGTCTCTGATTACTGCCACACCAGTCCCAAGTGTCGCCAGACTAGCGTAAGCCAGCAACAATGTTCCAGATCGCCAACACACCAGTCCCAGTTTCACCAGACCAGTGTAGCCAACCACAGTGTTCCCGATTGCCATCACACTAGTGCCAGCGACCAAGATTAGTGCAGCCAGCAACAGTGTTCCTGATCACCATCACACCAGACCAGCATACCTGGGGGGGGGGTGCTTGCCGCGGATCAAAGTTGTGGAGCGATGGGGGGGGGATGTCGGAGATCAAAGTTGTTGATCGGGGGGGGGGGGGCGATTGCCACGGATCGAAGTCATTGAGCGGGGGGGGGGGGGGGGGGTGCCGCGGTTTGATGAAGTTGTTGCCTCTCACCTGTGCACAGCCTGTCGGTTCTCCTCTTTCCTTCAGCTGCCAGCAGTCCACACACCGCTCCGGTCAGCATGTCTCCCCTCAGACCTTTTTCTTCTCCTTCCGTAATTCCTGTGCGGGAAAATGAATACCTTTTGCGGGACTGCGGGAAGATGCAGTCTGTGCAGGAAGTTCCCGCAGAATCAGTGCGGGTTGGGAGGTATGCAGACCAGTGTAGCCAGAAACAGTGTCCCTGATCAGCACCAGACCAGTTCAGCTAGCAACAGTGTTCCTGATCGCTATTACACTAGACTCATACAGCCAACAACAGTGTTCCTGATTAACGCCACACCAGTCACACTGTCACCAGACTAGTGTAAGCCAGCAACATTCCTGTTTACTGCTACCCCCAGTTCCTGTGTTACAAGATCAGTACAGTCGGCAACAGTTGCCAGCTAAACTTGTCTGGTGACAATAGTATTCGTGATCGCCACCAGACTAGTGTAAGTGAGCAATAGTGTTCCTAATTCCCAGCACATCAGTACAGTGTCACCAGACCGGTGTAAGCCAGAAACGGTCCTAACAACAATTAGATGTATGTGGATGGAATCTAGACAATTTATATGGGGTCAAATACCATCGCAAGGTATTTTTATGCATTAGTTCCCACAAGTTAGCACTTTTGGTGGACTTGTAAATCGAGGTAATGGCTTGTTCCCATTGATAAGGGCTAAAGTCTTGCCCTAAGTCTTTTTCCCAAGCAAGGAATGGCTCAGACTTAAAAAAAACTATTTTTATCTTATATAGTCCGATATATAAGGGAGATCCCGCCCCTGGATGATTTGAGACTTTGTAGATAGTTAGCTATTTACCTGGGGATTTGGTAAAACCCCAAACCCCAGGGTTGGCAATTGGAGTGACAGGGAGCTCATGTGAGGAGCCCTGACCAATCCCCAACTGGAATTGGCAGGGGGCAGGCCTCTTTCATAAGCTCAGGTCCAGCTCACTGGAGGGGAGTTGTGAGCTGGGTGAAGTGAAGAATGGAGTGTTAGACTGCAGCAGGAGGCCCAGCCCCATCTGGGGGGGGGGGGGGTGCGCACCTTGGCGGAGGAGCTCAGGAGCTGGGAGGGAGCCTCATCCTTACACGGTCATGGAGGAGGTGTCCTGGAACAGAGGAGCTGGAGAACCAGTCAGTACGCATGTCCGGGTAAATTCTTCACCATGGACTCAGGGAAGGAGAAGGTCAGTGAGTGAGGCACAGTGGATATCTGGAGGAGGCATGCCAGGGGAGCTGGGTGCAAGGCCAGAGGAGAGACTGTGGGGTTTTGTGTCAAATCGACGTGGCCTGCGGGCACAGGATTTGCAAGTCGGGCTAGCTGGAATCAGCAGTCCACCAACCAACTAAAACTTCTAAACTGCTAGGCCGCAAGAAGGGGTACTGCAGGCCCCTGGCCTATCAGCGTTCAGCAAGTCAAATAACCATCTGGGATTATTCAGAGTGAGCCCAAGTGCAGTGTAAAGGTGATGGGGCAGAGAAACTAACATGTTACAAAGAAGTTCGTGCAGGAGGAGAGGAATCCTGAGAGTGATAGTCTGCAGGAGTTGGTGCAGAGGAGTGACTGCAAATGTTGGAGTCCATCACTTATTCAGTGCTATTGATTCTACAATTATTCAATAATGATGGCAAATTGATCTGTTCTATGGGCATCCCATACCCCCTTTCCCCAACCAAGTTATATCCCCCAAATAAACAAAAAAAAAAAAGCAAATGACTGTTTATTGTTTCTGAGAGTGATATATGGAGGTCTGGCAGCAGGGTGACATGGTGGATGTTAGTGACTAGTAGCAACCATCCACTACAAATAGAATCAATGTCCTGTTACAATTAAGAGAACACACTTCCTCGTTAAAACCATTATAACCGATTACAACATAGTAAACATAAGAGGACATTGTACATATTATACCCGTGGAGTTTGTACTCACAGATACAGTGGATTACATAACACAGATTACACATTTTGCCTTTTTTTGATTGTCATCATTGTTTACTCAAGGAGTTGTGAAGGCAGACTTTTTTTTTTATCTTAATGCAATCTATGCATTAAGATAATAAATCTTCTGTGTGTAGAAGCCTCTCCAGCACCCCCCAATTACTTACCTGAGCCCCTTTTCTCTCCAGCAATGTCCATGATCCCCTCAGCCATCCAGTACACTCCTCCTGACTGGCTGAGACAAAGAAGTGGTGCCATAGGCTCCCGCAGCTGTCAAAGTCAGTCAGCCAATTAGGAGGAAGAGGGGGCGGGGGCAGGCAGAGGCTCCGTGTCTAAATGGATACACGTAGCTCTGACTTGGCTTGGGTGCCCCCTGTAGCAAGCTGCTGGCTGAGGGGCACTCAAAGGAGGAAGGGGCCAGGAGCAGCAAAGAGGGACCTGAGAAGAGGACTAACTGCACAAAGGAGTTAAGTATAACATGCTTGTTATTTAAAAAAATAAATAAATAGCCTTTACAATTACTTTAAAGAGTCCCCCCCCCCACCATTTTTTTTAAAGTCAGCAGCTACAAACACTGCAGCTGCTGACTTTTCATTTTGGAACACTTACCTGTCCAGGGATCCAGCAATTTTCTAATCGGTTCTCGGGTGCTGCCGCCACCATTCGTTGAACGGAAAACCAGCAGTGAAGCCTTTTGGCTTCACTGCCGGTTCCCTACTGCACATGTGCGAAGCACGCTGCGCTTTCTACCTGGCCCGCCAGCGAAGGAGGGGGCCGAGGTCGCCACAGTGAGGTATCCTGGAAGTGAGGGACGGGTACCTGGTATCCGCTCCCCCCCCAAAAGGTGCCAAATATGGCACCGAGAGGGGGGGGGGTGCAAACAAGCAGAGCTTCCCCTTTTGGATGGAGCTCCGCTTTAACACACCCTTGAAAATAATATTTTAGCATTTACCATGCAAAGAAGGGTTGTCTTCGACTTTGTGAATATTAGTTATTTTGTTTCCTTATGCTTGTATCAGCTTATAACAGTTTTTTTAGGTTGCTGGAGGTATAGCCTTTAGGTGTCAGAAAAAAAATGCTCTAGCAAAGCGCGGTGACGTACATCACGTACGACGGCACTATAAAGGGGAAGTTCCATTCGGATGACGCCATCCTTGGGGCTGCTTTAGCTGATTTTGTGTTAGTAAAAGACGATTCACGTTTTTCTGTCTGTTACAGCGTGATGAATGTGCTTACTCCATTTCGAAACGGTAGTTTTACCAGAACGAGCGCTCCCGTCTCATAACTTGCTTCTGAGCATGCGCGGATTTTTCACGTCGTTAAAGCCCACACACGACAATTTTTTCAACCCGAAAAACGACAACGTTAAAAACGTGGTTAAAAAAATAGAGCATGTTCGAATATAGCATACATTAAGCCTAAAGCAGACCTGAACTCAAAAGTAATTACTGTAAAAAATGTACCTTTTGTCTTCATTTACTTCTGAAATGTTGCAGTACATTTCCTGGTATGTGAGTGTTGGCATGAGGAAGTAAAGCTCTGCCTCTACCAAAAACACCTCCAAACAGAAACACAATGAAAAACAAGGCAGGGTTAGTCAGTAATAGGAAACCAATGTAAGCACCCCTGTCAGTGTTATATGATTTGTTCTAACCCTCTAATGTTTGCTGCACAGCTTGGTTTGCTAAAGCAGAACTAAAGTTCCGCCATAAGAAACAGTGAACAGGTAGGCTTTTATTGTGGAAAAGACATGCACTGTCAGGCCCCGTACACACGACAGAGGAACTCGACGTGCTTGGCACGTTGAGTTCCTCGTCGAGTTTTGGGATGAAGCCGCCGAGGAGCTCGGCGGGCCGGCTTCTCCCATAGAAGAACGAGGACAACGAGAAAATAGAGAACATGTTCTCTATTTTCTCGTCGAGTTCCTCGGCGGCTCCATCGAGCCAAAAGTGTACACACGACAGAGATTCTCGGCAGAATCCGGGTTTTGACCGAGTTTCTCGGCGAATTCTGCCGAGAAACTCTGTCGTGTGTACGAGGCCTCACTTCTAGAATAAAATGCTCCTACTTGTGTGCTGTCTTCTCCGGTTCTGTAAACTGAGCTGAGCATGTGCAGCTCAGCTTACAGTGCCGTGACGTCTCTGAATGCCAACATGACCAGCTCCTTTGCCAATTTAGAGGATCTGCAGTCAGAAGAAGATGACAGTGCTGGCCAAGAACCGTTAGACAGGTAAGTATTCACCCTTTAGTATTACTTTAAAGGAAGTTCAAAAATAAGAGACTTACTGGCATGATCACCAGGTGAAAATAAAGAGAAAGAAGCCTCAAAAAAGGAAAGTAATGCAGCTATCACATCTAATGCTGCATACACACCATCACCATGTGATGAAAAAAAACGACATTTTCTGTGAAGTAAAAAACGACGTTTTTGAAACTTCCATTTTCAAAAACGACGTTGCCTACACACCATCGTTTTTTCACAATGCTCTAGCAAAGCGAGGTTACGTTCACCACGTTTTTCCATTGAAGCTCGCTTTATAACTAGCTTCTGGGCATGCGCGGGTGTAAAAACGTCGTTTTAAACGTTGTTTTTTGCTACACACTATCAATTTCTGTGAAGTAAAAAACAACGTTTCGAAAAACGACACATAAAATTGAAGCATGCTTCAATTTTTTTTTGTCGTTTTTCACAAGACATAAAACAACGTTTTCCCCCACACACGGTCATTTAAAGTGACGTTTTTAAAAACGTCGGTTTTTTTCATCACATAAAGTGATGGTGTGTACGCGGCATCAGAATTGGTTAGCTGCAATATGTGGTAAGGCTAGCCGCAGGCTAGCCTGTGTTTGTAGGAGGAGTCAGAGGGCTATTTATCCCTCCTCCCCTCTAATCTCCGGCGTCGGTGGGATTTCTGGGTACCAGCTGCCGCACGTCACTTCCGGTTTTTTAGCTGAGTGGCCAGTCGGCTGCTGAAGTCTCGTGGCGGTTCCCTTCCCGGTGCTAACACCGGGCTACATCAAGGGGGGCCACCCGCCCGCCTGCCTACTTCTCCCGGCGCCATCCAGGGGGGCAGCCCGGTTGCTTTTTCTCTTTCCCCACGCTGGGCATGGGGGGGGGGGGGCTGCTCTATTCTCGGAGCTCGTGCCGTCACTCACCTGCCTGCCTGTTACGGGGGCTCACGCCGCTCACACCAGGGATCCACCGCTGGATCATGCCGGGGGAGGGGGCCCTTCCTTCTATCTGTCCACCCACGTTACCTGGGCTCCATCTAAATTTCAGGAGTCCGCCCGCTTCTCTCTGTGCTCGTGCCGGGGGAGGGGGGCCGCCGCACATCCACCCGCCCACCCACGCTGCCAGGTCTCTATCCTGCATTAGAGAGGCCGCCTGTCCGCTTTTCCAGGTGCTCGCGATGGGGGGGGGCACGTCCGTCCAATCCACTCACCCATCCTGTTTACCACTGCTAGGGTTCTGTCCTACGTTGGCTATAGTCCCGCCGCCCCTCTCTCCCGGAGCTCAGAACAGCACCGTCGGCCAAGAGCCTGATGCTGGGGACTTTCAACCTAGCTGGTCCCATGGGCTGGCATTGCGGGGGGCGCACCGAATGGTTCCCAAGGATTTCCAGGGTGCACAGCATCGTGGGGGCCGCCCGCTTCTCCCGGCGCTCATGCCGGGGGGCGGGGGGTGTGTCTGTCCATCCACCCACGATGCCTGAGGTTCATTTCGCTGCAGGAGGCCGCCCCCCTCTTCAGGTACTCTCGCTGGGTCAGGAGGGGGGCCATCCGATCCCATACACCTTTCTGCCAGGGCTCACGCTAGGGGGGACCATCCACTCACTCTGGTTCTTGGGGGTCACGCTGCTATCATGAGGGGGGGAGGCGTCACCCACCCACTCCTCCTGGGCTGTTGCTGGCAGACATGGGGGGGGGCATCAATCCACTCCTCCATGGCTTGCTGCCGTCAGGGGGGCATCTACCCACTCATCCCAGGCACATGCTGGCAGTATGGGGGGGGCGGCATCATCACTCCTCCCAGGGTCACCCTAGTCCACCATCTCCAGGGGTCATGCTGGCAGCTTGGGAGAGTGCTGTCCACCCATATCTCCAGGGGTCACGCTGGCAGCTTGGGAGAGTGCTGTCCACCCACATCTCCAGGGGTCACGCTGGCAGCATGAGGGGCTGTCCACCCACGTGTCATGCTGGCAGTTTTTCTTGCAATACGCAATTTATCAGTTCCTGTCTCTGCGTTTCAGTCTGCATTTTCTGTCGTAGCGTTTCCACTCCGGTAGTTCGGCCTCTGCCGTTTCTGCCCCAGGGTTTTCTGTCATACCGTTTCTGCCCCAGGGTTTTCTGTCATACCGTTTCTGCCCCAGGGTTTTCTGTCATACCGTTTCTGCCCCAGGGTTTTCTGTCATACCGTTTCTGCCCCAGGGTTTTCTGTCATACCGTTTCTGCCCCAGGGTTTTCTGTCATACCGTTTCTGCCCCAGGGTTTGTGGTCATAGCGTTCCTGCCCCAGGCTGTTCCGCCACAGGCTTGTTTCTGTCATAGCGGTTCTGTCAGCAGTATGTTTTCTGTCATAGCGGTTCTGTCAGTAGTGTGTTCTGTCATAGCGGTTCTGTCAGCAGTATGTGTTCTTTCAGCAGTGTGTTCTGTCACAACAGTTCTGTCGTCAGTATGTTTTTCTGTCATAGCGGTTCTGTCAGCAGTATGTTTTTCTGTCTTAGCGGTTTTTGTCAGCTGTATGTTTTGTCGGACGTAGCGGTTCTGTCAGCAGTATGTTTTCTGTCGTAGCGGTTCTGTTAGCAGTATGTTTTCTGTCAGCAGTATGTTTTCTGTCATAGCGTTTCTGTCAGCAGTATGTTTTTCTGTCATAGCGGTTCTGTCAGCGTATGTTTTCTGTCATAGCGGTTCGGTCAGCAGTATGTTTTCGGTCATAGCGGTTCTGGCAGCAGTATGTTTTCTGTCATAGCGGTTCTGTCAGCAGTATGTTGTCTGTCATAGCGGTTCTGTCAGCAGTATGTTTTCTGTCATAGCGGTTCTGTCAGCAGTATGTTTTCTGTCATAGCGGTTCTGTCAGCAGTATGTTGTCTGTCATAGCGGTTCTGTCAGCAGTATGTTTTCTGTCATAGCGGTTCTGTCAGCAGTATGTTTTCTGTCATAGCGGTTCTGTCAGCAGTATGTTGTCTGTCATAGCGGTTCGGTCAGCAGTATTTTTCTGTCATAGCGGTTCTGTCAGCAGTATGTTTCTGTCATAGCGGTTCTGTCAGCATCATGTTCGGTCAGTGTCATGGCGCGTTTCTGCCATGGCGCGTTTCTATCAGTACAGCGGTGTCACGCAGGTGCAGCTCATGCCGGTAGCTGGTTCTTCTTCATCCATTTCCATGTCCCGTCATATTTCATAGGTTTTGCTCCTGGTCCAGTGGGCTAGGGCTCGCATCTTGGGATCTGTCACGTCTACAGATCCTTTCGTGCTGAGGTTATCATTTTCCAGATGATTGTTGACCTCAATCTTCTCGCCTGTCACGTCACGTCTTACCATGCGTTACATTTCTTCTCACCTGCAGGACTACCCACCACGGTCTGTGGGTACACGGGTCCTCAGTGTTCGGTTGCGCAGCAGGTCACTTGCGCTCACTAGTTGTTCACCGGGGGGTCGTCCGGTTCATGCACATGCTGGGGTCCCTCTAGGCATCTGCATGTCTTCATGCTTGGGTAGGCATAGAGGGGGTTGTGTTTTCTGTCATAGTATGTTCTACTCAAGCGTGGTTCTGTCACGCGCACGTTTAGCCTTGTAGCTTCTTTTGTTCGTATGTCTCGTCATACCTTTCTTTCAGGTTCTTACATTCCGGGTATAGTCAGCCAGGGTGCGCATCTTGGGATCTGTCACGTCTACAGATCCATACGGGCTGAGGTTTTCGTTTTTTAATGATTGTTGACCACAATCTTCTCGCCTGTATACCATACGTCATACGTGCACGTTCATGCTTACGCCTATACATCTGCCCACCACGGTCTGTGGGTACATCGGCCCTGAGTGTTTCGTTTTTACTTACCTGTCTCTGCGCGGCAGGTTACTCGGGCTCATTTACTGCTTACACTTATCACATACACTTGGGTGGGATCTGTTGTCAGGTTAATTTCACGCGCTGAGGTCTGGTCATTTCTGCTCACGTCTTTGGCCCAGGCAGGTACAGAAGGGGGGGGGTGTCTCATGTTTTGTTGTCTGTTGTCTTTTCTTCCTGTTTTCCTATGATTGGGCGTGCCGCACGTTCGGGGGCGACACATTTTGGTACATCCTGGCTGCTCCATGTGGGGGTTCATGAGCATGGTAGTACTCCGTCACTCAGGGGTTGGTCCGTATTTGACTCAGCAGAGCGGTAAGTCAACAAGGGGTTTCCTTTTCTGGCCACAGCAGGGTAGGCGGTACGTTTCAGTTTGTGTCCAATTCCATCCCAGTTACTTCACATACCAGCATGGAGCGTGGTCTGGCCTTTCCTGCAAGGATAATTTTATCAGGGTTCTCGTTCATGAAGTCGTCACTTCTTCTCTACTCATGGTAGGGGTCTGGGCTGTTATCTTTGGGGCTTTTCTCTTGTTCATAGGTTGCCGAATCGTTGGGGCAGGTCTGTTAGTCCAGGCTTCCTTGTCCAATTCCCAACCTGTTCCTAGGTGGGGGGTCTCAGTCACTTGGGTAGTTTGTCATGCCATGTCTGGTTCTGTCTGTGTATCGTTGCATATCGCTACTGCGTGTTGGCCTCATCCGTCAACATCAGCTACTCATCTTTCGGGTAGCCGGCTCTCATACCCCTTCCCTTCTATCAGTTTGTCCATTTTTGGCATCTCTCCTTCTCACGTCCCCTTAACAGGTATAGATAGTTAGGCCAGGGGTTGTGGCTGTTTGACAAGGCTACTGGTCTTGCGTCCTATTGGATGGTGTTTGCATTTCACAGGGCTCCTCAGGTCGGCCCTTGTTCCATTCCCCCACGTATCCTCTCGCCATCAGCATTCGTGCCCATGTCTGTGCTTTCAGGAGGGAGGCTTAGTCTATCAGTCATGGGACGGTCGTTTGGTTTCTGGGCTATGATAAAGGAAATAACAAAAAAGAAGAAGCAGGCGCCACCAGGTGAACTGTACAGCTTTTACTCAGTGTTTGAAATAAAAGTACTCACATTAAATTTAAGGAATTCAGGCATGTAGTTGTTGTCCTGCGATTCGTCCGGGTCCAACCGATAGATGTGAGTATCCTTGGGTCTCTATCACAGCGCTGGTGTTGTGCTGTGTTTGTAGGTGTAATCTTGCTGGGTCCATACGCTTGATTGTAGGGGTTGTAAGTGTACAGATGTGCCGATGGAGACGCCGGAGCGCACGTTGAAGCGCACGCTTGTGGATGCTATGGTTGCGGGGAGAAAGATGACGTCATCGCCTGGGGACAGCAATGTGCGACGCGTTTCCGTGCATATGCTGTGGTTCGATGGGGAGACGTACACACAGCGCGCACCTTTGTCAGCGCTGTGATAGAGACCCAAGGATACTCACATCTATCGGTTGGACCCGGACGAATCGCAGGACAACAACTACATGCCTGAATTCCTTAAATTTAATGTGAGTACTTTTATTTCAAACACTGAGTAAAAGCTGTACAGTTCACCTAGTGGCGCCTGCTTCTTCTTTTTTGTTATTTCCTTTATCATATGTACTTGGAGTGTTGCTTCAGCTCCCCCTGCATGGCTGCCCGGTAAAACAAACTGTCACTCATGGTATAAGCTCACCTAGCTTACAGGACTTATTGCTCAGAGGGCTCTCTTTTTCCTTTACAGGATTTACCACATGCGCTTTATTGTATATAATTGTTTGGTTTCTGGGCAGTTGTGCAAGTGCCAACGGATGGGGGGGTTCCTTCTAATCATCGGTTCTTAGTACGCTGGTTTCTGCTGTAGTCACGGATGCTATCGGAGTCGTTCTTGGAGACTGTCCGGGCGTGCTTCCCTACCGCACAGCTGGTTCATGCCCTTCCACTTTTCATCACACCTACTTCCGGGTCTTTTTGCCCACTTATAGGCGTACTGTCCAAGGCCAATGGCACACCTCAGGCCGGGGTAGTTAGGATGTCGTATTCCTCGGTGATGACTCTGACTACAAATTACATTTTTGTTTTTAGATTTTATACTGCTAAGCCCTCAATAAACAGCATAAAGCTGTAGAGCCTCTGGTCTCCATGCATACAGCAATGATACAGCGTGGGTTGCAGCTTAGACGCCTAGACTCTATACTGCTGAGTGTGAGATCACATAAATCTTTTGCTAAAGAATACAGTAATATGAAAGCACTGTACTTTGTACATGGTAACTGCATCCTTATGGACATGACCAATGAAGGTGTTCCAAACTAGGGTTGCCACCTGTTCGGCAGACTGAAACCCGGACACATTATTCAGATTGAAACCAAAAAACCAAAAGGTTGACGTTGCGCTGGCGTGAATATTGAATTAGTGACAGTGAAGAAATGAACTGTAAGCTGCTAGCACTAAAAAGTTGTGTACAACAACTCAATAAAACATAGGAAAAACAAAAAGAAATGCAGCGCTAATAAATGATGATCATTTATTAGCGCTGCATTTCTTTTTGTTTTTCCTGCATTATTCAGATTGGGCTGTGACTCCCCAAATAACCAAGATAGTCACACACAAATCTGTTGCCGCCCGTGAGCTGCGAGCGGCTGTCTGGGGGCAGGTTCAGCATCACTGGGGGGGGGGGGGGGGGAGAAATGTCAGCAAGAGAAATTTGGCCACACCCACTGTTCGCTGCAGCACGCTATGCACCCCGCATTACTACTCTATTTGGGCCACCCAAAGGTGTCACAGGCCGCTAAAGTGTTCAGGTTTGGCGTGAAGAAAAGGTGACAACCCTAAACACATCTCTAATCATCTCAAGAGGAAATTGTATTAAAATAACATTTTCCTTTGCTTTTTTTATTATTATACAGGATTTATATAGCGCCAACAGCTTTTTAACGTTTTGTCACATATAATCAGGGCCGCCATCAGGGGGATACAGGCATTACACCTGTAAGGGGCCCGGCTGACCCCCCACCCATTTTTATATTTTTTTTGCATTACACCTGTAAGGGGCCCAATGGTCCCCAGGGACCCTTACAGGCCCGGCCCGGCCCCCCTCCCGTTTTTTTTTTTTGCATTATACCTGTAAGGGGCCCGATGGAGATTACTCTTGTTTTTTTTTCGTCAGAAACCCCCCCCCCCCTGGTTCTCTGCTCCACGGGTGCACTGCCTAAAGCTGTGTAATTAGTGATGGCTGCCCGGCATATTATTTACTTTTATTAGCATATTATAACAGTTCGGAGAAACATTGTTGAACATTAAACTAGCAATAGACTTTTGACTTTTAGAATTGAACATACTTTGCAACATGTTTTTTTACTGATATCTATGGACTATGCTCCAAAATTAGATATATAAACATACAGGGCCAGACTCTCAAAAGAGATACGACGGCGTATCTCCAGAGTCGCGCTGTCGTATCTATGCGCCTGATTCTTAGAATCAGTTACGCATAGATTTCCCTTAGATCCGACAGGCGTAAGTCTCTTATGCCGTCGGATCGTAACTGCATATTTACGCTGGCCGCTAGGGGTGTGTACGCTGATTTACGCGTCGAAATATGTAAATCAGCTAGAATTAACGAACGTACGCCCGGCCGACGCAGTACAGTTACGCCGTTTACGTTAGGCTTTTCCCGGCGTAAAGTTACCCCTGCTATATGGTGGCGTAAGTGCGGCGTACCAATGTTAAGTATGGCCGTCGTTCCCGCGACAAAATTTAAAATTTTTACGTCGTTTGCGTAACTCGTCCGTGAATGGGGCTGGACGTAATTTATGTTCACGTCAAAACCAATACGTCCTTGCGGCGTTATAAGGAGCAATGCACACTGGGAGATTTCCACGGACGGCGCATGCGCCGTTCGTGAAAAACGTCAATCACGTCGGGTCACAGAACATTATCATAAAACACTCCCCCCTGTCCCACATTTGAATTAGGCGGGCTTACGCCGGCGTATTTACGCTATGCCGCCGCAACTTACAGAGCAAGTGCTTTGAGAATACAGCACTTGCCCCTCTAAGTTGCGGAGGCGTAACGTAAATCGGATACGTTACGCCCGCGCAAAGATACGCAGATGTACGAGAATCTGGCACACAGTATTTTTTACCTGCACAGCAGCACACTGTAAATGGCACCATTGTCAACAATAAGCAGTGTTTTAATGTCATTGTCATGCACTCAAACCATATGGGTCTGTGCACACTATGCTTTGTGTTAGCGCACAGGCGCCATCACCAGTTAAGGCAGCCCATTGATTTTTGAATGAGCTGTAGCGGACACAGCCCTATTTTTTTTTTTAACACGGCACACCAGCACAGGCACTGTATGTTGACCTCTTCTGTAGTTGTGCACTGGGGTGATATTCTAAATAAATAGCACCACAACACGTCACAACAATGATTGTAAGGTAATGTACATTACCACAATGAACAGATCAAAACAGGCTATAAAAAAAAACTAAAAAAAAAACTGAAGAAAATGTTTTACTAAGATGGCATTCATATGCAGATGGCAACAATCTGTATCTGATACATATTACTGCAGTCTTCTGTGGGCTTGCTATCCATACTAACAAGGTAGAAATGTACTTTTGGTAAATAATTCCTTTTATACCTTCCCCTGGCACACCTTCCAAGTCCGTCCCTGCTCCTCTGATAACTTCCTTTTGAGGTCTGCTTGGTGTCATAAACCCTCTTTAATAATCCATCAGCTGGGTTTTGCTTTTTTCACAAACACACAATAGTCTCCATTCATTCTTATGAAAAGGCCATATACTCAGGACTGGGTCACTCACATGATGACCCTAATGACCTTAGGACCCAGTGGGTGTTTAGAGGCCCTCAAGCATAAGTGATCGGATAGCTGTAAAATGTCAGCTTGCAGAGACTTTGGGGATTGATTGCTTCTTATCGGATCAATATGTAGTGTGGCACGAGAGGTAACTTGTTAGCTTCTTCTTTGCAGGTACATTTTTCATTTGAACATTACATCAGGGTCACTTTAAACTGCTTGTCCATTTGTTCAGAAGGGAGGAGAAAAGGGGGAAGTGCCACCTAAATGCAGAGATTAAAATGCTTTATTAGCGCAAGGCCGAATAACACAACATAATAAATAATAAACAACATGCCCTGTACACACGAGTGGGTTATCCGTCGGAAAAAGTTGGATGTTTTTTCCGACAGAATTCCACTCAAGCTTGGCTTGCATACACACGGTCACAAAAAAGTTCTCTGAACTCTTGAGCGTTAAGAACGCGGTGATGTACAGCACTACAATGAGGCGAGAAAAATAAGTTTAATGCTTCCGAGCATGCGTCAAATTGTTTCCAAGCACGCATGTTTTTTTTCTGGTCGGAATTCCATACAGACGAACGTTTTTTCCGATAGGAATTTTTTCAGTCGGAAAAATTGAGAACCTGCTTTCTATCTAAGTCCAACGGAAATTCTGACGGAAAAAGTTCATACTTTTTCCATCGGAAATTCCGACCGTGTGCATTACAAGACAAAGGCAGTTCAGGCACATACAGTAAGTCTAAGGAATAAGAAGATGTTTCAGCTTTTTGGCATCCTTAAGGGTTCTCTGTCACTCTCCAGGCTGTGTGGATGGATGGATGTTGTTCTGTGTGCCCTGTGGTCACCAGGAAGCAGGAACTAACAACCAGCATGGAGGGCGGCCCGAACAGCTGAAAAATGACATCACTGGCCCTTGGGCCGCGCTCCACGCTGGTTGTTAGTTCCTGTTTTCTGGTGGCCACAGGGTGCACAGAACAACATCCATCCATCCACACAGCCTGGAGAGTGACAGAGAACCCTTAAGGATGTCAAAAAGCTGAAACATCTCCTTCATCCTTGGATTTACTGTATGTGCCTGAACTACCTTTTATCTTGTAAGTGTTAGTCTTGCGCTAATAAAGCATTTTAATTTCTGCACTTAGGTGGCGCTTCCCCCTTTTCTCCTCCCTTCTTGTCTTACACAGAGATGGCTATACTCCAAGGACAGCAGCCACCTACCATACCCCTGTTTAGACAAACATCCACACAATCACTTTCTTCCACACCCACGGATGTACTATAAATAGAGTTGAGCGGACACCTGGATGTTCAGGTTCGGACCCGAACCCCGACTTTGAAAAAAAAGTTCGGGTTCGGGACTGAACCCGAACCCGGACTTTGACCCGAACCCGAACCCCATTGAAGTCAATGGGGACCCGGACTTTTGACTACAAAAATGTCTCTAAAAAACTAAGGGAAAGGGCTGGAGGGCTGCAAATGGCAGCAAAATGTCGGGAAGAGCATGGCACATACTCTGGAAATAAATGTGGATAGGGAAATAACTTAAAATAACATAAAAAAAAAAAAAAAAAAATATAATGATTTTTGACCTTTGAGGACGAGGTCCATACAGTTTTGTTCAAAATTATTGAACCCCCCAATGCTGTAAAGGGTTTTAGGGAATTTAGTGTACATTTGCAATTGTATTCAGAATGAAATACTACAAGGACTTCATAAAGAACCATATGCAACTAATATGACATCAATTGGTTTTGTAATACAGTAGTAAATGCAAAATTCAAGGCAATGCGCACTGTTGAAACGCTACCTGGTCGTGGCAGAAAGAAGATGCTGACTTCGACTGCTGTGCGCTACCTGAAGCGTAGAGTGGAGAAAAGTCCCTGTGTGACTGCTGAGGAACTGAGAAAATATTTGTCAGATGTGGGTACTGAAGTTTCTGCTCAGACAATACGGCGCACACTGCGAAATGAAGGCCTCCATGCCAGAACTCCCAGGCGCACCCCTTTGCTGTCTCCAAAGAATAAGAGTCGACTGCAGTATGCCGAAAGTCATGTGGGAAAACCACACACGTTTTGGGATTGTGTTCTGTGGACTGATGAAACAAAATTACAACTGTTTGGGCCCATGGATCAACGCTATGTTTGGAGGAGGAAGAACAAGGCCTATGATGAAAAGAACACCTTGCCTACTGTGAAGCATGGCGGGGGGTCAATCATGCTTTGGGGCTGTTTTGCTTCTGCAGGTACAGGGAAGCTTCAGCATGTGCAAGGTACCATGAATTCTCTTCAGTACCTGGAGATATTGGATGACAATGTGATGCAGTCTGTCACAAACCTGAGGCTTGGGAGACGTTGGACCTTTCAACAGGACAATGATCCCAAGCATACCTCCAACTCCACTAGAGCATGGTTGCAGATTAAAGGCTGGAACATTTTGGAGTGGCCATCGCAGTCACCAGACTTAAATCCGATTGAGAACCTCTGGTGGGACTTAAAGAAAGCAGTTGCAGTGCGCAAGCCTAAGAATGTGACTGAAGGTGGAAGCGGCGGTGGAGGAGGAGGAGGAGGAGGTAGCCAACACAGCAGGTTTTGGTTTTTAATTGATTTATTTTTTAAATTAGGGTAAACCCCAAAATAGTGAGACAGATCTAGGGTTGCTACCTCATCCCTTTAAACCTGAACACAGAGTTACACAGGTTCTGGGGCTAATTTAATGTCGATAGACTCGATAAGGCACCAAGTGAGTTTAATTAACAGCACCTTAATCAGCCAGAGAACCTGTGTAATTAATATGTTTTTGCTTTGGAAGGGATGAGATGGCAACCCTAGAAAGCTCAGAAAAAACAATGGCTGGGTAAGGCCGGCCCGGTGTCTATTCTGCACAAGGTACGGACAACTCCTCTGGGATCCATGCCTGGTTCATTTTAATGAACGTGAGCTTGTCCACATTGGCTCTGGACAGGCGGCTGCGCTTGTCTGTGATAACGCCCCCTGCCGTGCTAAATACACGTTCAGACAATACACTGGCCGCAGGGCAGGCCAGCACCTCCAAGGCGTAAAGGGCAAGCTCAGGCCATGTGCCCAATTTGGAGACCCAGAAGTTTAAGGGGGCATAGCCGTCATTCAGTACGTGTAGGGGTGTGCTCACATACTGCTCCACCATGTTGCTGAAATGCTGCCTCCTGCTAAAACGTTCCATATCAGCTGGTGGTGCTGTTTGTTGTGTCGTGCTGACAAAGCTTTTCCACATTTCGGCCATGCTAACCCTGCCTTCTGAGGTGCTGGCGGTGCCCCTGCTGCGTTGGCGACCTCTTCCTCCTCCTCTGCCTTCGCCTTCTGCTTCCACTGTGCCCCCGCTGCCAGGTGGGAATTGCACCAGCAGCGCGTCTACCAGCGTGCGCTTGTACTCGCGCATCTTGCGTTCACGCTCCAGTGAGGGGATTAAGGACGGTACATTGTCCTTGTAACAGGGATCCAGCAGCGTGGCCACCCAGTAATCAGCACCTGTCATAATGTGCGAAACACGCCGGTCGTTGCGGAGACACTGCAGCATGTAATTGCTCAGGAACAGGAACGTTTTAAAACTGCCTGCTGGCGTTTACCCATGGCTGTGCTGAAGTTGGTGGTGAATTTGTTACGCTGACTGGATGAGGAGGCGGTAGAGGATGAGGAAGCGGAGTAGAAGGAGTTAGGAACAGGAGGCAAACTGAAGCGCCCTGCAATCCTCGGTGGTGGAAGGACATGTGCCAAACTGCTATCCGCATCAGGCCCAGCCGCCACTGCATTTACCCAGTGCGCTGTTAGGGAGATATAACGTCCCTGACCGTGCTTACTGGTCCACATATCCGTAGTTAAAGAAAAGACAGGAAGAAAGCGCCTCTGAGTCATCTGGTTTAATACAATAATAAAAATAGATATCCAACACTTACATTACATATTACAGGAACAGGGGTGCAAGTGAGGATCTGTGAGCAAAAAGCCAGGTCGTGTGTCAATCCTGATGGGGGAGTATGAGCGTCAGCTGAAGGGATAAGCCAAGTCCATGGCTGTGTATGAGCGGTGCAGGTGCACGGCGCTCAGTCCAAAGGATGGTAAGGTCAGCGTGACGGTGGCCAGCAGGAGCCAAAGCGATGTAGTGCAAAGCGGAGCTGGACACAGCGCTCGTTCGGAAGGGGATGACGTCAGCTAGACGGTGGCCGATAGGAAGCAAAAGGGCACACAACGCGTTTCAGAGCCAGCGCTAGTAAATGGCAAGACTGCGCGCTCCTTTTTCAAGTGTATAGAGGAGAGGGCCTTGCAGGATTATATCAGGAAAACCATGTGATAGTAATGGGCCAATAGGAGACCTGGATTTACGATTGGTACAAACAGAAGCAGATGAAGAAAAAAGTGAAAAATAAGAGTTGGAAAAAAGAAACCAAAAAAAGGGGAGGGGGGGGGGGCGGGCGGGCGGCCTAATTGAAATAAAAACAGGAGATAAGTGGACAAGTATTGCCAAAAATTATTAGATTTTAGCAGCTGCACTTCCTGTATACACATGAAAAGCGAGCAATAAATGGAAAACATAATGAGATAATGTGTACATAAAATGAATAGCAAAGTACATTCATAAAATTACATGATATAAAACTGGGGTATAATATTATCCAAATTATGTCAGCATCCAATGATATATGTTTAGAAAAATCAATTAGAATTATATATATATATATATATATATATATATATATATATATATATATATGTATCCGCACATATATGTCTATGCTGGAAACTTATGTAAAAAAAATAATAATAAAATTGATAGATAGAGAATCAGTCATATATACCCGACAGAGCTATGTATAAATTATTGAAAGTAATTACAGCAATAACAAATTATAAATCTTATGCAAAAAGCATCATAAAAATTATCATAAAATATATAAAAAATATATAAAAATATATAAATATATAAAAGATCTAAAAGAGACAGATTATTATGAGTCAGCAAGGGCACACCAAATAACAAATCTATATATTATAAAATGGTATTCACGTCCAGTTCCTCATTTAATCCGAGGGGGGCAAGACAATTAAGCGTAAATATCCAGAAAGTTTCGCGCTCGCAGAGTCGCGAGAAACGCTCAGCCTCAGACAACTTTTTGGGAATTGATTCAATGACCCATACCCGCAGGCCGTCAGTGGACTGATCATGGTGTTGCAAAAAATGACGGGGAACGCTATGCTCGTCGCAGCCTGCTTGGACAAGACGACGGTGTGTACCAAAGCGTTGTCTGAGTGGGTTGATTGTACGGCCCACATATAAAAGGTTGCATGGACATGAGAGACAATATACAACATAATCGGTGGAACAGTTGTAAAAGTTTTCTAGCTTGTAAGTTTTGTCATTGTGGACAAAATGTTTTTGGCCATGGGTAACAAAGTGGCAGGTTTTGCAGCGAGATTTATTGCATCTATACATTCCAGTGAGGGGGACTAAACAAGTGGTACTGGGTGATGCAAGATCTTTGAGTTTACTCGGAGCTATTTTATTTTTAAGGGTGGGGGCCCTCCTATATCTGATTTTAGGCTTGTCATTTAGAGTAGTAGCTAGATGAGGGTCCTGTTTTAGAATATTCCAGTGTTCACATATTTGCACGAAATTATACTAAACCCACTGCGGGTAACTCATATCTCCATTATAATAGTTGTCACCACCCCACATGGATTACAAATATACCTAAGGGACAATTTTGTAGACTGAGACATAACTGCACAAGGGATAGTGACTATATCACACAAAGTCAACAAAAAAAATTCCTAGAAAAAGGATACCCAGAACCACTGATCGATCAAGCACACCATACTTTTTTACCCGGAATAAAATCCAAACAGAAAAAATTGCCTGAAACATCAACTGTACGTTTTATTACTGGATACCATGATCAATATAAGAAGATGGAACACATTTTAATTAAACACTGGAATATTCTAAAACAGGACCCTCATCTAGCTACTACTCTAAATGACAAGCCTAAAATCACATATAGGAGGGCCCCCACCCTTAAAAATAAAATAGCTCTGCCTGCCCCTCCCCCCACCCCTGTCCTCCTCCCCCCTTCCTTTTTCATCTTCCCTCCCCCTCTCTTAACCCCACCCTCTTCCTATACCCCCCCTCTTCTTTGATCTCCAGTTATGTTACATGTTACTGACAGCATAAATAAGTACGAAGCCACTGTGTAAGTCCAGTTAGCTAGAATTCTGTACATCTGCCTTCCTAATGTACTTGAACTGCTGCTATATCTTGTATGTACCTTTTCTGAAAATAAAAAATTGTTATTTGAAAGAAAAAAAAAAAAAAAAAAATAGCTCAGAGTAAACTCAAAGATCTTGGATCATCCAGTACCACTTGTTTGGTCCCCCTCACTGGAATGTATAGATGCAATAAATCTCGCTGCAAAACCTGCCACTTTGTTACCCATGGCCAAAAACATTTTGTCCACAATGACAAAACTTACAAGCTAGAAAACTTTTACAACTGTTCCACCGATTATGTTGTATATTGTCTCTCATGTCCATGCAACCTTTTATATGTGGGCCGTACAATCAACCCACTCAGACAACGCTTTGGTACACACCGTCGTCTTGTCCAAGCAGGCTGCGACGAGCATAGCGTTCCCCGTCATTTTTTGCAACACCATGATCAGTCCACTGACGGCCTGCGGGTATGGGTCATTGAATCAATTCCCAAAAAGTTGTCTGAGGCTGAGCGTTTCTCGCGACTCTGCGAGCGCGAAACTTTCTGGATATTTACGCTTAATTGTCTTGCTCCCCTCGGATTAAATGAGGAACTGGAAGTGAATACCATTTTATAATATATAGATTTGTTATTTGGTGTGCCCTTGCTGACTCATAATAATCTGTCTCTTTTAGATCTGTTATATATTTATATATTTTTATATATTTGTTATATATTTTATGATAATTTTTATGATGCTTTTTGCATAAGATTTATAATTTGTTATTACTGTAATTACTTTCAATAATTTATACATAGCTCTGTCGGGTATATATGACTGATTCTCTATCTATCAATTTTATTATTATTTTTTTACATAAGTTTCCAGCATAGACATATAGGTGCGGATACATATATATATATATATATATATATATATATATATATATATATATATATATATAATTCTAATTGATTTTTCTAAACATATTTTATTGGATGCTGACATAATTTGGATAATATTATTATACACCAGTTTTATATCATGTAATTTTATGAATGTACTTTGCTATTAATTTTATGTACACATTATCTCATTATGTTTTCCATTTATTGCTCGCTTTTCATGTGTATACAGGAAGTGCAGCTGCTAAAATCTAATAATTTTTGGCAATACTTGTCCACTTATCTCCTGTTTTTATTTCAATTAGGCCGCCCGCCGGCCCCCCCCTCCCCTTTTTTTGGTTTCTTTTTTCCAACTCTTATTTTTCACTGTTTTCTTCATCTGCTTCTGTTTGTACCGATCGTAAATCCAGGTCTCCTATTGGCCAATTACTATCACATGGTTTTCCTGATATAATCCTGCAAGGCCCTCTCCTCTATACACTTGAAAAAGGAGCGCGCAGTCTTGCCATTTACTAGCGCTGGCTCTGAAACGCGTTGTGTGCCCTTTTGCTTCCTATCGGCCACCGTCTAGCTGACGTCATCCCCTTCCGAACGAGCGCTGTGTCCAGCTCCGCTTTGCACTACATCGCTTTGGCCCCTGCTGGCCACCGTCACGCTGACCTTACCATCCTTTGGACTGAGCGCCATGCACCTGCACCGCTCATACACAGCCACGCACTTGGCTTATCCCTTCAGCTGACGCTCATACTCCCCCATCAAGATTGACACACGACCTGGCTTTTTGCTCACAGATCCTCACTTGCACCCCTGTTCCTGTAATATGTAATGTAAGTGTTGGATATCTATTTTTATTATTGTATTAAACCAGATGACTCAGAGGCGCTTTCTTCCTGTCTTTTCTTTACATGTATACCTGAGTCGGCTTCACTCCTGGAGAGCAGCCCTTGGTCATCTACTGATAAATTGCCCAGAGAATACAGCTTCAATGCATGGACTGATTGCACTCTCATTTATGAACTTTTAACTATTGGTTCCATTTTTACTCTTAATTGCTGCTGTCACCTTATCTTGGATTTTAACCTTTTTAACCCCTGTTACTGATTGTTGTCATTTGATCTTCCTGAGCGCTGTTCTCTTGTGATTTTTTTACGTATTCGTAGTTAGGTGGACCTTGGCACAGATGGCCTTGCGCAGTGTACACCTGATTTTGTCCTCCACTTGGTTGTGCAGGGAAGGGATGGCCCGCCTGGAAAAGTAGTGGCGGCTGGGCACGACGTACTGTGGGACAGCCAATGCCATCAGGCTTTTAAAACTCTGCGTTTCCACCAGACGGTATGACAGCATTTCAAAGGCCAGTAATTTTGAAATGCTGGCATTCAGGGCCAGGGCTCGGGGGTGGGAAGAGGGGTACTTCCTCTTACGCTCCAGTGTTTGGGAGATGGAGAGCTGAATGCTTCCATGGGACATTGTGGAGATGTTTGGTGACCCAGGTGGTAGTGTTGCTTGCCGGTCCTCTTATTGAGGGGTGGCAGGTGGCACTGTCACTACGGAGGTGGATGAAGAGGCAGAGAGGCCCGAGACTGATGCAGAAGAGGAAGCAGGAGGAGCCAGAGACCTTTCTTGGTTTTTGAGGTTCTACTCCACTGCAGCTCGTGCTTTGCACTTAGATACCTGGTCATGCAGGTTGTGCTCAGGTTGAGAACGTTTATGCCTCGCTTCAGGCTCTGATTGCACAACGTGCAAACCACGCGTGTCTTGTCATCAGCACATTGTGTGAAGAACTGCCACGCTAGGGAACTCCTTGGACCTGGCTTTGGTGTGCTCCCTCTTCTGCTGTGCTGGTGGCTCTGTGCGACCACCGCCTCTTCCTCCGAACTACACGGGTCACCTGCATGAGGTTGATTCCATGTCGGGTCGAGGACCTCATCGTCCTGCACATCATCTTCCACCCAGTCTTCACCACTGCCCTCCTTGTCGGTCTGCACAATTGCAAAAGCACCAGCAGTTGGCAACTGTGTTTCATCATCATCATGCAAGACGTGCTGTGATGGTCCCCCCATGAACTCATCCTGAAATATAAGTGGTTGGGCACCGGTGCACTCAATTTCTTCCCCTTCTGAGGCTGGGCTAGGTGGATGGCCCTGGGAACACATGCTAACAGACTCATCAAAAAGAAGAAGAGACTGCTGCATGCTTAGCCATGACTAAGCGCTGAATTGCAGCGTGAAACGCGTCGGCCAATCTGTATCTGTTGTTTGCAGTGCCTGTATGTACTTTTTACATTAAAAGACCAACTTTATTTTAAGTCATTTTGGAGTGCGGCTGTCCAGAGTTCTTTTCGTTTTTGCTATAATCAGCATTGCCGGCACCCTGGTGGTTCAAACTACCCTTGATGATCTACGAGACTCACCTGGAGCGGTGAAAGAAATTGTCTGGTAGTGTTGCTTGCCGGTCCTCTTATTGAGGGGTGGCAGGTGGCACTGTCACTACGGAGGTGGATGAAGAGGCAGAGAGGCCCGAGACTGATGCAGAAGAGGAAGCAGGAGGAGCCAGAGACCTTTCTTGGTTTTTGAGGTTCTACTCCACTGCAGCTCGTGCTTTGCACTTAGATACCTGGTCATGCAGGTTGTGCTCAGGTTGATAACGTTTATGCCTCGCTTCAGGCTCTGATTGCACAACGTGCAAACCACGCGTGTCTTGTCATCAGCACATTGTGTGAAGAACTGCCACGCTAGGGAACTCCTTGGACCTGGCTTTGGTGTGCTCCCTCTTCTGCTGTGCTGGTGGCTCTGTGCGACCACCGCCTCTTCCTCCGAACTACACGGGTCACCTGCATGAGGTTGATTCCATGTCGGGTCGAGGACCTCATCGTCCTGCACATCATCTTCCACCCAGTCTTCACCACTGCCCTCCTTGTCGGTCTGCACAATTGCAAAAGCACCAGCAGTTGGCAACTGTGTTTCATCATCATCATGCAAGACGTGCTGTGATGGTCCCCCCATGAACTCATCCTGAAATATAAGTGGTTGGGCACCGGTGCACTCAATTTCTTCCCCTTCTGAGGCTGGGCTAGGTGGATGGCCCTGGGAACACATGCTAACAGACTCATCAAAAAGAAGAAGAGACTGCTGCATGCTTTGGGGCTCAGACTGCTTGGCAGACTGCTGATTTGCAAGGGGGTGAGGTGAAAGACTGATGGTGGACATCGTCTGCAGGCGCCAACTCTGAACTTTCAGCACAAGACTGGTTGGAAAACAATGTGAAGGAACTGGAGGCACTGTTAGCAACCCAATCTACTACCGCCTGTTCTGCTCCTGGCCTCAACATTCGTAGAGCTGGATTAGGCCCGACCAAATACCGCTGCAGGCTCTGTCGGCTACTCGCACCTGAGAAAGGTGTTTCACTTGTGCTTGTAGCTGGCACAGATCGACCACGTCCTCTCCCTGTAACAGGAGCTCCACCAGCAGCACCATGACCGCAGCCACGTCCCTTATTTGACGTTTTCCTCATATTTCTCAAATTTAGGGTCTAATTTTGAGAAATTTTTAATTCAAAAATAGTGTAAGCTGGTGAAATAGGCAGGGATTCACCTATATATTTCTCTACCTATAGCAATAAGCAGGAAGCCAGCACTAAACAATGTACTGCACAGACAGTATATCACAGGGGACAGGTGGAGTGCTGGTGAAATGGGCAGAGATTCACCTATATATTTCTCAAATTTAGGGTCTTGCCCTAATTTTGAAAAAATTTAAATACAAAAATAGTGTAAGCTGGTGAAATAGGCAGAGATTCACCTATATATTTCTCTACCTATAGCAATAAGCAGGAAGCCAGCACTAAACAATGTACTGCACAGACAGTATATCACAGGGGACAGGTGGAGTGCTGGTGAAATGGGCAGAGATTCACCTATATATTTCTCAAATTTAGGGTCTTGCCCTAATTTTCAGAAATTTTAAATACAAAAATAGTGTAAGCTGGTGAAATAGGCAGAGATTCACCTATATATTTCTCCACCTATAGCAAGAAGCAGGAACCCAGCCCTAAACAATGTACTGCGCAGACAGTATATCACAGGGGACAGGTGCAGTGCTGTTGAAATATACAGAGTCACCTATAGATTGCTGACTGCCCCTATAGGAAAAATATTTCAGGAACCTGTCCCTGACTATGTACTTGACAAAAACACAGTATATCACAGGTGCACAGGTGGTGTGGCAGGTGTAGTGCTGTTGAAATACTCAGTCACCTATAGAGTGCTGACTGCCCCTATAGGAAAAATATTTCAGGAACCTGTCCCTGACTATGTACTTGACAGAAACACAGTATATCACAGGTGCACAGATGGTGCGGCAGGTGTACTGCTGTTGAAATACTCAGTCACCTATAGAGTGCTGACTGCCCCTATAGGAAAAATATTTCAGGAACCTGTCCCTGACTATGTACTTGACAGAAACACAGTATATCACAGGTGCACAGGTGGTGTGGCAGGTGTACTGCTGTTGAAATACTCAGTCACCTATAGAGTGCTGACTGCCCCTATAGGAAAAATATTTCAGGAACCTCTCCCTGACTATGTACTTGACAGAAACACAGTATATCACAGGTGCACAGGTGGTGTGGCAGGTGTACTTCTGTTGAAATACTCAGTCACCTATAGAGTGCTGACTGCCCCTATAGGAAAAATATTTCAGGAACCTCTCCCTGACTATGTACTTGACAGAAACACAGTATATCACAGGAGCACAGGTGGTGTGGCAGGTGTAGTGCTGTTGAAATACTCAGTCACCTATAGATTGCAAACTGCCCCTATAGCTGAACAAAATTCCTAAACTATATGAAGCACAGCAGATGTCACAGGAATAGAGTGCTTGTTGATATTTCTGGAACAGCATACACCTAAAACTGTCCCTAAGCAGATTCAGCAGCCTTTCCCTCACATAAGTGAAGCAGTGACAACGAGCCAGATGCCATAAGATGATGCAGATATCAAAGAAATAAAGTGTGCTTCTTGATATTTCTGGAGCAGCATAGCAGCATAGACCTAACTGTCCCTGAGCAGATTCAGCAGCCTTTCCCTCACATAAGTGAAGCACAGTGACAACGAGCCAGATACACCTAAGACTTTCCCTAAGCAGCAGATTCCAGCAGCCTTTCCCTATCATGAGTGAAGCAGAGTAATGATCTGTGCTGTGTGCCTCTATCTAATATAGAGACTGGTCACATGATGGGTCACATGCTGCACTGGCCAATCACAGCCATGCCATAAGTAGGCATGGCTGTGATCAGTTCCCAGTCACAGTAGTAACACGAATGGCGATTGGCTGCCGTGCAGCGCGCCAAAACATACCCGAACTCCGAACCCGGACTTTTTTCATTTATTCGGGTTCAGGTCCGGGTTTGGGAAAAACCCAAAGTCCGTACCGAACCCGAACTTTACAGTTCGGGTTCGCTCAACCCGAACTATAAACTATTACGTTTTTGGACTTTAGTGCGTGTTTTAACTTTTTAACACTTTATTGTATTGGATTCAGTTATTTATTGCGCCAGTACAAAGTGTATATTGTGTCCATTTGTTCAGTTGTGTGATCTGATTCAGATCATACTGTTGAACACCCAGTTTGTATTTAGGTGCACTGGGGGGGAATGGGCACCCAAGCTTACAGTCTGTTAGCGAATAAACGAGGCATACAAAATATGGAGACATTTACAGTGATAAAAGGGAGGTACAACAAGGGAGGGAACTTAAAAACAGAACTAGCTTCACTAAATACATTTTTTTTAACAAGAAAGCTTCACCAAATAAAAATACATTTATTTAGCTAGAGAATCTGAGAGAACCGATAATATCAAGGATACTGGGCTAATCTGACATCTAGATTATAATGGTGAAGGAGTGTCTTAGGTGTGCTCCATCTTGCATTTCTACAGATGGTCTTCACTGGAACTTTAGCATAGCTTTTCCATGGTGCTCCAATGCCCCTCATAGAGGGAGCCTGTAATTCAGAGGGAGGTGGAAGCCCCACTGACCCATAAACTAATTGCTAATTGGATGGTCTTGACAATCCAGGATGAAAAGACAAGAACACTGTCTTCTAGTTTAAATGAGGCTGATCAGCCAAAATATGCATAGACATGGGACAGCAGGCAGGAACCCTTAATATCTATACTTAAAGGAACACTAAAGGTTTGTTTTTTATTAGATCAATTGATTGCTGTAAGCTAGAGCATTTAAATATCACTTACCTCGTTTTTCCTTTTGACCTCCAAAATACAGTAATCCAGGTTTGAAAATGCCATTTCCTGTCTCTCCTCTTCTTGCTTTCCACCAGCATCTGAGCCGTTTTGCATGGTGGAAAGCAGAATGTGCTCACCCCCTCCCTATGACTACAGCCCTGCGTGAAGATGCTCTCTTATCCCTTCACAGGCATGGAGGCTAAGCCTAATGGGAACTGTAGTTCCAATTAGGCCGTGATGTAGCAAGAATGAATGCGCACCGCAAACCAGGAAGTCAGTTAGAATAATGATTCAGGAGTGCTGGAGGTGAATAAAACAGCTCGATTTCAACAGGTATCAAACTAGTTATAATGCAAAACATTACTTTTTACTTTATCAGCTACTGTCAGACTTTAATTTAAGAGGAAAATATTTTTTTCTTTACAACCCCTTTAACCTTAAAAATAAAACAAATCCACACCAGTGTTGGAATAAGTATGGCCGTGGCTGCTTTATTATTGGATTTCAGACAAATTTTATTTAAATAAATAAATTCAATAACTTTCAACAGCCTAGCCACTATAGCTCAGGTTGCACATAAATATAATCAGACTTCCAAAATTATCCAAAAGACAGGTGGATACCAACCCACCTTTCACCAACCTCCCCAAACCGTGGCCATCTCAACACAAGTGCCCAAATTTGCATTAAAAATATCTAATCCTACATCGGACATCCTTTCTATATATCCTTCAATAAGACCTTCTAGCTCAGTGTGCCTGAAGGAGAAAATTCCTAAAGCTAACAGCAACTTGGCAACTGCCCTATTAATCCTACGCCTAACCTTCTCCAGAGGACGTAAAGAAGGCAGAGAAATCCATCTCAGCCTTTGCACTATTTCAGAAAAAATGATGACCGTATTGGGGAAAGATAGTTTAATTCTAAAGAGGTCATCCCTAATGTGAAAAATAATGTCTAACGTCCTGAGCTTACCAATGTCACCCCCCCCCCCCCAGATGTATAATTAACACATCTGGAGGAGGGAATACCTGAAGAAGCCTATGCATTTCAAACATTAAATTGGACCAAACCATACTCCTCCTGCCAAACCATAAAATTTTAAACTGAGAAGGGTCCAAACCCAGGTTGCTAGAATATATTCTATCCGTGGCTCTCTGATGTGCCCAGAAAACGAATGAATGGCCCAGAATCCATTCTGTTCTGCTTTCACCTAAAATAAATCAAACATAAATGTTAGGGCGGATATATAAAAGGTAACTATTTGACTTCCACCTACCAACCTTTTTAATTACATCAGAGTTTAGACCCAAACGAGCTGCTTCAGTAGCTGCGCCTATTCTAAAGGAATGTGATGTAAGATGGGATTCATGTAAATTCAGCTCTTTCAAGCATTTTTTAAAAACGCAATTAAATTGGTACTTTGTTAAAGGAGAACCCGACTCATGAATAAAACATTTATTAAATGAAGGGGGTCTAATCTGAACATATTGAGACAATAATTTTACAGGGCAAACAGGAGAGCTACTAGAAGCAAATAGATTAGCCCAGTTACCTACACCCATTTGATCAGTTTTTGACCCGCGAAGAAAAATTTTCACCAATTTTTCTGAAATAATGACATCAGAAGCCTGAATAAAACTAAATTCTGACACTCTAAGGGCTGCAAAAAATGTTAATGAAAACACTGCACGAAAAAGTATGGCTTCAAAATTGGAAAAACAAACCTTAGCAGTGACTGAACAAAGATCCCTCAAAATAGATGGAGGTGGGCAGTGGAGTTTAGTGGGCAGTGTAGTGTAGTGAAGTTTAGTGGGCAGTGGAGTTTAGTGGGCAGTGGAGTGGAGTGGAGTGGAGTTTAGTGGGCAGTGTGGTGGGGTGGGCAGTGTAGTGTGGTGGGTGGGCAGTGTAGTGGAGTTTAGTGGGCAGTGTAGTGGGGTGGGCAGTGGAGTTTAGTGGGCAGTATAGTGGAGTTTAGTGGGCAGTGTAGTGGGATGGGCAGTGTAGTGTGGTGGGGTGGGTAGTGTAGTTTAGTGGGTAGTGTGGTGGGGTGGGTAGTGTAGTTTAGTGGACAGTGTAGTGTGGTGGGGTGGGCAGCGTAGTGGGGTGGGTAGTGGAGTTTAGTGGGTAGTGTGGTGGGGTGGGTAGTGTAGTGTAGCTTAGTGGGCAGTATGGTGGGGTGGGCAGTGTAGTGTGGTGGGATGGGCAGTGTAGTGGGGTGGGTAGTGTAGTGTAGTTTAGTGGGTAGTGTGGTGGGGTGGGTAGTGCAGTGTAGTTTAGTGGACGGTGGCGTGGGTAGTGTAGGTTAGTGGGTAGTGTGGTGGGGTGGGTAGTGCAGTGTAGTTTAGTGGGCAGTGTGGGCAGTTTAGTGGGGAGGTAGTGTAGTGTAGTTTAGTGGGAAGTGTAGTGTGGTGGGCAGTGTAGTGGGGTTTAGTGGGCAGTGTAGTGTAGTGCAGTGAAGTTTAGTGGGTAGTGGGGTGGGGTGGGTAGTGCAGTGTAGTTTAGTGGGCAGTGTGGTGGAGTGGGTAGTGCAGTGTAGTTTAGTGGGCAGTGTGGTGGGGTGGGAAGTTTAGTGGGGGGGTAGTGTAGTGTAGTTTAGTGGGCAGTGTAGTGTGGTGGGCAGTGTAGTGGGGTTTAGTGGGCAGTGTAGTGTAGTGCAGTGCAGTTTAGTGGGTAGTGGGGTGGGCAGGATAGGAATCGGGTAGGTCAGTGTAGTGGTCGGCGAAGGAATCGGGTAGGTTAGGGTAGTGGTTAGTGTATGAATCAAGCTGGTCAGTACTAGTAGGAAAGGAAGCGACTCAGGGAGTGCTAAAAGTCTGCAGGTTGGGGGGGCGCAGATTACTTGCCTTGTCCCGGGCGCTGACAACCCACGCTACGCCACTGGACCTGCGTGCTCTCACTTAACTCTGTCCTTCCAGTACCAGTGACCAGGGCATTAGTCTCTGTAATGCTAGTCTGCTCCTGGTTACCAAGGGAGATGGATTTCAAGGGTGGGAGCCAGAACACCAAACCCTCTTGCTACCAGAGGATCTGTCATCTTACCAGGTATCATGCTTAATGACTGGTTGTTGTAGCTTGTTCCTTCACTTGGTTGCCCATAGCAACTATACTCCTCATCCTTGTCTTAGCGAGTTAACCTTTCTGCAGCGGTGTTACTTCATACCCCTTAGTGCAATTACAGACCCAGGTTCTTTGGGATATGTCAGAACCAACACGCACCTCATTGAAAAATGAGCTCAGAACGGTTAACATAATTTTACTGTTAAAAAGCAGGACAATACAGCAAAAACATGTCCTTTCCCTAATCCCAACTAACAACATGCTGTGGCCCAGGCATACCTCCGTAAGGCAAGAGTCCATATTGTCCATGACTTGGATGCTGTCCATGGTTCCCGATGTCTTTTGAGCGTCTTCCACTTCCACGCTACTCTCACTGTTCATTGACCCACCAACTAGCAACGAACGACTTCAGATTTTAGCGGTCCTTTCAGGTGGGCTAGCCAAAGTAAAAAAGCCCGGGAACTAGGCCAATGGCGCTTTAAGGCCTCGTACACACGACCGGACATGCTAAGAAACTTGTCCGGTGGAAACCTGTCCGTCGGACATGTCCGATGGTTAGTACACCTAACCATCGGGCCGAAATCCCCCACATGCGTCGAAGTGATTCGACGCATGCGTGGAAGCATTGAACTTCCTGGTTCGCGCACGTCGCCGCGTCATCGTCGTCGCCGCCACGTCACCGCGTTTTCTGTCTGCAGGGATTTTGGTCTGATGGTGTGTACACACATCAGACCAAAATCTCCCAGCAGACATGTCCGATGAAAACGGTCCGCGGACCATTTTCATCGGACATGTCTGATCGTGTGTACAAGGCCTAACTCTTTTCCAGACTGTGCCGGCTGCTGGAAACCAACTAAATGCATTTTAACCTGCTTACATCCACATAGAAAAACATATATATTTAGGGTAAGATACACTATAACCCTTTATGTTGCACTAACCAATATGTGTGGCAGCAAAATGTTGTGCTTTAACTCCCACATGCTGCACATATGCATCTCTGAGCGAGCTATGTTTAAACTCTGGGAGCTGCATTTGTTGGGCACTGGTGGGCTTCGGATGATGGGTACTGTTAGGCTGCATTTGATGGGCATTGGTAGGCTTCAGATGATGGGCACTGTTAGGCTGCATTTGATGGGCATTGGTAGGCTGCATTTGATGGGCACTGATAAGCTGAATTTGGTGGGCACTGATAAGGCTGCATTTGGTGGGAATTGGTAGGCTGCATTTGGTGGGCACTAATAAGTTGCATTTAGTGGGCCCTGGTAGGCTACATTTGGTGGGCACTGGTAAGCTGCAATTGGTGGGCACTGATAAGGCTGCATTTGGTGGGCATTGGTAGGCTTTATTTGGTGGGCACTAATAAGTTGCATTTGGTGGGCACTGGTAGGCTGCATTTGGTGGGCACTGGTAGGCAGTATTTGGTGGGCACTGATAGGCAGTATTTGGTGGGCACTGGTAGGCTTCAATTGGTGGGCACTGGTAGGCTGTATTTGATGGGCACTGGTAGGCTTCAATTGGTGGGCACTGGTAGGCTGCATTTGGTGGGCACTGATGAGGCTGCATTTGGTGGGCACTGGTAGGCTGCATTTGACCTCTTGTATAATTTCAGTCTCTGACCATATAATTGCAGTCTCTGACCATATCTTGTATCAAGTCTGTAGTCTCTGACCATCTTCTGTATAATTTCTGCAGTCTCTGACCATCGCTTGTATCATTTCTGCAGTCTCTGATCATCTTCTGTATCATTTCTGCAGTCTCTGGCCATCTCCTGTATCATGTCTGCAGTCTCTGACCATCTCCTGTATCATGTCTGCAGTCTCTGACCATCTCCTGTACCATGTCTGCAGTCTCTGACCATCTCCTGTATCATGTCTGCAGTCTCTGACCATCTCCTGTATCATGTCTGCAGTCTCTGGCCATCTCCTGTACCATGTCTGCAGTCTCTGACCATCTCCTGTATCATGTCTGCAGTCTCTGACCATCTCCTTTGTCATGTCTGCAGTCTCTGGCCATCTCCTTTGTCATGTCTGCAGTCTCTGACCATCTCCTGTATCATGTCTGCAGTCTCTGACCATCTCCTGTACCATGTCTGCAGTCTCTGACCATCTCCTGTATCATGTCTGCAGTCTCTGACCATCTCCTGTATCATGTCTGCAGTCTCTGGCCATCTCCTGTACCATGTCTGCAGTCTCTGACCATCTCCTGTATCATGTCTGCAGTCTCTGACCATCTCCTTTGTCATGTCTGCAGTCTCTGGCCATCTCCTTTGTCATGTCTGCAGTCTCTGACCCTGCCTGCAACAGTGCTTTCTAGTAATCATAATCCTTCCAAAGCTCTCTCACACAAGTGTGAATCTTTATGAGACACATTGATAGATTTTCTCTTTTATCCTGTTCTGGTGAAAATCCAACATGTGAGATTTTCTTTCACTTTTGTTTTTGGTGATGAGGTAAAAATAGAGAGGGTGTATCTCCCTAACTGGGGCACAAACAACAATAAAAAGCCGACAGGTAATCAAATTCCTTCTCTACTCTGTCTAAAATGTAAAACGATTATCTTTGGTTATACTTTGAAGTCCATTTTTAGATACCCTAAGTGATTTTTAGGTGCTTTGAGCTGTTCCCGAGTTGCTTAATTGATGCTTTAAGCTGCTTTCACATTCACTTTGACTTGTTTGGGGAAGAAAAGCAAATAAATATCCATGTACACGAGCTCTAAAAAGGAATGGAAAGAAAATGCAGATTACATTCATATGAAGATTATATCAATTATATTCTGGATTTCTTAAAGTGTTTCAAGGATTGTAAAGTTTATCTTTAAAAATAATTGATGTGTACCGTTTCATCAAATTTATTTAATCATGGCTAATTTCAACAGGTCAGACCAATGAAAAAGCTTTCTACAAAGTTAACAGTACTGCCACAGTTTCCGCAGCGACTATTTGATCATCGCCGATCACATTGCTCATTCATCGAAGAAGTCATATGTAAAGTTCCTGGAAGTCTCAGTGAGTATTAAAGCATATACAGCACAAACCTTACATGAGTTATAAAAGGGGTTATATTTAGTGAAACGCACAATAAAATGCTTTATCGATTACATGTAAAGTAGTGAGTGTACAGCTTGTATAACAGTGTAAATTTGCTGTCCCCTCAAAATAACTCAACACACAGCCATTAATGTCTAAATCGCTGGCAACAAACGTAAGTACACCCCTAAGTGAAAATGTTCACATTGGGACCCAATTAGCCATTTTCCCTCCCCAGTGTCATGTGACTCATTAGTGATACAAGTTCTCAGGTGTGAATGGGGAG
Source organism: Rana temporaria (assembly GCF_905171775.1). NCBI lineage: Eukaryota > Metazoa > Chordata > Amphibia > Anura > Ranidae > Rana > Rana temporaria. Next base: position 313,923,035 of record NC_053490.1, on the reverse strand, counting down.
CAGGTGTGTTATATTTGGTGTTATCGCTCTCACTCTCTCATACTGGTCACTGGAAGTTCAACATGGCACCTCATGGCAAAGAACTCTCTGATGATCAAAAAAAAAAAAAATTGTTGCTCTACATAAAGATGACTTAGGTTATAAGAAGATTGCCAAGACCCTGAAATTGAGGTGCAGCACGGTGGCCAAGATCATACAGCGGTTTGACAGGACAGGTTCCACTCAGAACAGGCCTCGCCATGGCCGACCAAAGAAGTTGAGTGCACATGCTCAGCGTCATATACAGAGGTTGTCTTTGGGAAATAGACGTATGAGTGGTGCGAGCATTGCTGCAGAGGTTGAAGGGGTGGGGGGTCAGCCTGTCAGTGCTCAGACCATATGCCGCACACTGCATTAAATTGATTTGCCTGGCTGTTGTCCCATAAGGAAGCCTCTTCTAAAGATGATTCACAAAAAATCCTGCAAACAGTTTGCTGAAGACAAGCAGACCAAGGACATGGATTACTGGAACCATGCCCTGTGGTCTGATGAGTCCAAGATAAACTTATTTGGTTCAGATGGTGTCAAGCGTTTGTGGCGGCAACCAGGTGAGGAGTACAAAAGAAAAGTGTGTCTTGCCTACAGTCAAGCATAGTGGTGGGAGTGTCATGGTCTGGGGCTACATACTTGCTGCCGGCACTGGGTAGCTACAGTTCATTGAGGGAGACATGAATGCCAACATGTACTGTGAGGTAATGACGAAGCGCTGATATTTGCGCGAAACGCGTCTACCTCTTTGCCCCTTGCTCCACCTGTCAACCACTTGTCATATGAAGCTTCAATAAAAGGATTTTTGGAAGTGCAGCCGTCCGGAATTATTTATTCACATTACACAGTATGCGAGCTGGGCTGGCACTTGACTAGTGTGTGTGTGGGCATTAACCAGAGACTCACTCACCTGGAGCAGCTTTTCTTGTTTCATGTACTGTCAGGGCAGTCTTAATAGCATTATGGGCCCCTGGGCAAAGTAATGCTCTGGGGCCCCCTACAATGATAACAGTGCAGGTAAACAGACATCAAGTAGGTAGGAGGCAGACTGCCTCCCCTGTGTATCTAGCACTCTCAGTTCCATCATGGAGCCCTCAATTTTGGGGCAGCAAGGGCTCAAGGACCAGCTGCTTTGGGGAAAATACAGGGGCCCCCCGTGCAGCTGGGGCCCCTGGGCAGTGCCCAGGTGTGCCCTCTCATTAAGACAGCCCTGTGTACTGTGACATACTGAAGCAGAGCATGATCCCCTCCCTTCAGAGACTGGGCCGCAGGGCAGTATTCCAACATGATAACAATCCCAAACACACCTCCAAGACAGCCACTGCCTTGCTAAAGAAGCTGAGGGTAAAGGTGATGGGCTGGCCAAGCATGTCTCCAGAGCTAAACCCTATTGAGCATATGTGGGGCATCCTCAAATGGAAGGTGGAGGAGTACAAGGTCTCTAAGATCCACCAGCTCTGTGATGTCATCATGGAGGAGTGGAAGACTCCAGTGGCAACCTGTGAAGCTCTGGGGAACTCCATACTCAAGAGGGTCAAGGCAGTGCTGGAAAATAATGGAGGCCACACGATATTGACACTTTGGGCCCAATTCAGACATTTTCACTTAGGGGTGTACTCACTTTTGTTGCCAGCTGTTTAGACATTATTGGCTGTGTGTTGAGTTATTTTGAGGAGACAGCAAATTTACACTGTTATACAAGCTGTACACTCACTACTTTATATTGCAGCAAACTGTCACTTCTTCAGTGTTGTCACAAAAAGATATAATAAAATATTTACAAAAATTAGCCCTTTAAAGTACAGCAGATGAGCAGATACTATATCTCCCGCTTGCGACTTTCTGTATAAAGTCACAAGCCGCAATGCAATTGGCAGTGAAAATCAATAATGAAAATTGTTGAGAACTATTTTTATAATCGATTATAATTGATTATGTCGATTAGTTGTTTCAGCCCTACACATGATTCTGCATGTTATTACATAAAAAAGGGAGTTACATTAATAAAGACAAATATTCTGTTCACTTCCCAAGGGAATTTATCCCAAATCTTTGTGAATGTGGAGAACTTTAACTTTGCAATCAACTACCCAATCACTTGAAAGGGAAATTCCAATGCTCATAATATACTCCTTAAAGCGCTTGTAAAGGATTTTTTTTTTTTTATCTTAATAGCTTCCTTTACCTTAATGCAGTACTGGTTTCATGTTCTCATTGTTCGTTTTTGCTCTCAAGTTGCTGTAATTCTTCTCTGAATGAATGAATGACTTGTATAGCGCAACGCATGCGAACTGAATTGCCTCTGGGCGCTTTTTCCAGCCAGTATCTGCTTGGCTGGTGCGTCATTTTTACCCCGTAGGATCATGACACGCTAGGGACACACAGTCATACACACATATATACATATATACTGGGCCAATTTGGACGAGATCCAATTTACCTACCAGCATGTCTTTGGAGTGTGGGAGGAAACCGGAGTACCCGGAGGAAACCCACGCAGACACAGGGAGAACATGCAAACTCCAGGCAGATGGTGTCGTGGTTGGGATTCGAACCAGCGACCCTTTTGCTGCTAGGCGAAAGTGCTACTCACTGCACCACTGTGCTGCCATGTAATTCTTCTCTGATCTCCACACTTCCTGGTTGTCTGTTTCCTGATAACCACAGTACTGGGAGCTTTCTCTCTGTGGTCACTAACTTCAAGGAGGTGTGATTACTGTGTGTCTAAAACCCCACAGCACCAATCAGTTTTCGTACATCACAGAAGCAGGAAACAACATGCAAAAACGAAACTAGAAACTACAGGTACATTATATGATTGATTTTTATCTATTTTTAATCATTTTTAAAAGGAATCGGTTAACTATTATGTCTCTATACCCTGTAAACAGTAATTTCAGCAAAAAAAAAAAAAATTCCTTTACAACTCCTTTAATTTCTTTGATGCGACATTTATATAATCAGACAGTTTTTTGAAAGCCTATTAATAACTTAAAAGCATAGCCAATCACGCCCAAACAGTTTACTAAGTCATACTTTGGTTTTCAGGAATTCATCCATCCCTGTGGAGTAAAGAGGATATCATCCACTGGCTAAGATGGGCAGAAGAAGAATACTCTCTTGATAAAACAGATGACGGAAAGTTTATACTGAATGGAAGAGCCCTGTGCATTCTTACAAAAGAAGACTTTAAATCCCGCTCACCAAGTTCAGGTAAGGTCCCTGATGACATATACAAGCACATGAACTTCAATGGCATCCTTTATGGACCTTGCTTTGTTCACTGGTCCAAATCATTTGATGGAGGGGGGGTTATGACGTGGGGTTACTTTTCAGATGTTCTTTTGCATGTAATTTTTTTTTCATAGTTAATTTTACTGAATTTCCATTGGTGCCGGCACTTCTATGTACATCTGTTTTTCAGGTATTGGTCTTGGCTTCTTATGCCGCGTACACACGATCATTTTTCGGCATGAAAAAATGTCGTTTTAAAAAATTGTCATTTCAAATGATGGTGTGTGGGCTTCACATAATTTTTCTGCATTTTTTAATGACGTTTTAAACGATGTCGTTTTTCGGGTTGTAAAAAATGATCGTGTGTGGGCTAAAACTACGTTAAAAACCCGCGCATGCTCAGAAGCAAGTTATGAGACGGGAGCGCTCGTTCTGGTAAAACTACCGTTCATAATGGAGTAAGCACATTCATCACGCTGTAACAGACAGAAAATCGCGAATCGTCTTTTACTAACACGGAATCAGCTAAAGCAGCCCCAAGGGTGGCGTCATCCGCACGGAACTTCCCCTTTATAGTGCCGTCATAAGTGTTGTACGTCACCGCGCTTTGCTAGAGCATTTTTAAAAAACGATGGTGTGTGGGCAACGTCGTTTTAATTAAATAGTTGGAAAAACGTTGTTTTGTCTATATGCCGAAAAACGTTGTGTGTACGCGGCATTAGTTTCAGTGAAGGGAACTCATAAGACGTCAGCATACCAAGACATTTTGGACAATTTTATGCTCCCAACTTGGTGGGAACAGTTTGGGGATGACCCCTTCCTGTTCCAACATGACTGCGTACCAATGCACAAAGCATAGTCCATAAAGACATGGATGAGGGAGTTTGGGGTGAAGAAACTTGACTGGCCTGCACATAGTCCTGACCTCAACCTGATAGAACACCTTTGGGATGAATTAGAGTGTAGACTGCGAGCCAACATCAGTGTCTGACCTCACAATTGCGCTTCTGGAAGAATGGTTAAACATTTACATAGACACACCTTGTGGACAGCTTTCCCAGAAGAGTTAAAGTTGTTATAGCTGCAAAGGTTAGGCCAACTCAATATTGAACCTTAAGGACTAAGACTGGGATGCCATTTAAGTTCATGTGGCGTCCCAATGCTTTTGATAATATACTGTATCACATATAGTATATCTAAACTTTTTCATACATTGGCAGTATTTTAATTTTCATTGATTGCATGTTTTTTGCAAATGTTCTAGTTAGACTATGGGAAATAGAAAAAAATCTTACATTTTATAATAAAAACATTAAAATAAATATTGACGCTCTTTGTGGGTTTGCATGTGAAATCACTTTAGAGCTGTAGAACTTCTTTTTTGCATTATGTGCGATTGTGTTGTCCACCTGAAAAGCAGCTCTTTATACCTGAGCGTCGCTCATTCGGTCGTTTTTTCCGGCGTTTTGTCGCGCGTATTCATGCTTATTTGCACGTTTGCATACAGCGTCGTCCGACGTTTTTGTACTTTGACGTTTTTTATTTTAGCCAATAGGAAAAATTATCATCTTTTCATCACTTGTTGCTATGTTAGTAGATATTTTTAATCTTCTGTCTGGGTGAAAAGTTCTATTGATTAAAGCGACAAAACGCCCGTAGCAAACTCTCGTTGTCGCGCTAGTTGCTTTAATCGAGCGTTTCCATTACTTTCTATGTGAAATGGAAACGCTCAAATACGCCCAAACCGCCCGATACGCGCGACAAAAAAGGGTCCGGAACTTGTTTGAGATTCAGGCGTTTGGCGTCAGGTGTATTGGCGTGCAGATGTGAAAAATCTCCATAGGGGATAATGTATTTTTTCCCCTCTAGCGTATTTGAGCGTCGCGCTTCAGGCGACAAAACGTTTAGGTGTGAATGCAGCCTAAGGCTGCATTCACACCTCCGCGACAAGATAGGGTGAACCTCCACTTTAAGCAGGACATAGTAGTGAGGAACAAAAGAAAGGGGAGAGCTCAAGAAAAGCTGAGCTGTCTTTCATGTCTGGCCAGCTACGAGGATACCTAGGAGAGGGACTCGAAGATATGCTTTCCCTATTAGCCACTGACTTCAAGTATGCAGGATATATCATTAAAATGTTGTTTTTGCTAGAAAAAAATATTATAAGCAATAGTCAGCATGAGTTCATGAAATCCCAAAGTTGCCAAACAACTCTGCTTTCTTTTTATGAGGAAGCAAGCAAAAATGTGAACAAAGAAGTGGCTGTGGATATGGTATACTTGTATTTTGCAAAAGCATTTGACAAGTTCCCCACACACAACTAATGTGTAAGTTAAAGTCTGTGTACAAAATTCAGTTTGTAGATAGGTAGAACATTGGCTATAAGACTGAATTGTTTTGGCGAAGGGCAGTCCCCCCCTGTCAGAACACAGTAGCTCAGCGGGGACATCACTGTACTAACATCTCATAGTTAGTGCAATGAGCTCCTCAGTTTTTTTTTTTCATTCAGCCCGCTGAGTTGAACAAAAAAAAAGAACTGTCTGTGTGTACCAGGCACTAGACTTTGCCATTAACTTGTGTAGCAAGGTCTCTGGCCTTGTCCAGTCTAATGAGAACTTTCCAGGCCAAAAGATAGCTGACATCCTTCAATATGTGGTGGGTTGTGAGGCATAGTGGGTGCAAAGATGGTAAAAGTCATTGGGCACCAGACACTTCTTGGATGTAAAAGAGGTTTTATTTCTTTTGACAGTCCTTTTGTATTTTTGGGAGAAAGAGGGTTAGGGCCAGGACACCCTTAGGTAGTTTCAAATTCAATTGACAGACTCCGACACTTCAATAGGAGGACACCCGTGCAGGGAAAGGACCCAGCAAGAAGCCACATCTGCACGTGCAGGATTGCTGTCTCCTATGATAACAGTCTTTAACCACTTAAGGACCGCCTAATGCCGATATACGTCGGCAGAATGGCACGGCTGGGCACAATCACGATTCGGTCCGAAGCTCCGTGACCACGGCCGCGGGACCTGATCGCCGACGGAGTCCCGCGATCGGTCCCCAGAACTGAAGAACGGGGAGAGGTGCGTGTAAACACACCCTCCCTGTTCTTCGTTGTGGCGTTGTCATTGATCATCTGTTCCCTGATATAGAGAAAGGCGATCAATGACGTCACACGTCCAGCCCCGCCCCCCTACAGTTAGAAAAACGTATGAGGTCACACTTAACCCCTTCAGCGCCCCCTAGTGGTTAACTCCCAAACTGCAATTGTCATTTTCACAGTAATCAATGCATTTTTATAGCATTTTTTGCTGTGAAAATGACAATGGTCCCAAAAATGTGTCAAAATTGTCCAATGTGTCCGCCATAATGTCGCAGTCACGAAAAAAATCGCTGATTGCCGCCATTAGTAGTCAAAAACAATTAATAAAAATGCTATAAAACTATCCCCTATTTTGTAAACGCTATAAATTTTGCGCAAACCAATCGATAAATGCTTATTGCGATTTTTTTTTGCCAAAAATAGGTAGAAGAATACGTATCGGCCTAAACTGAGGAAAATTTTTTTTTTTTTTATATATTTTTGGGGGATATTTATTATAGCAAAAGGTAAAAAATATTGAATTTTTTTCAAAATTGTCGCTCTATTTTTGTTTAGAGCGCAAAAAATAAAAACCGCAGAGGTGATCAAATACCAACAAAAGAAAGCTCTATTTGTGGGAAAAAAAGGACGCCAATTTTGTTTGGGAGCCACGGTCAGTTAAAGCGACGCAGTGCAGAATCGCAAAAAGGGGCCTGGTCCTTTACCTGCATTTTGGTCCGGGTCTTAAGTGGTTAACAGTTCCTAACTCAAATGTAACAATCCTTTCAGCTTCACTTCAACGGCTTCTTGTAGTTCTTCAACACAGCTTCCAGTCTCTCAATAGACCCTTTGATTCACTGACTCTGAATCCTTTGAACTCCTCCAAGGTTTTGTGGTGGTATCCCCTCAAGCGTCACCCACGCATCCCTGCTGGGTCTCTAGCTTGGCCCTCCAGATACTTCTCAAGCTTCACCCCTGCTAACCGGCAAGGTCCCCGACTTGACTCAAAAGGCTGCTCTTCAAGCGTCTCCTTCGTGGGTTGGGTCCCTGACTTGATCACTGCCTGAAGTTTCCTGATTTTCCACCGTGCCCTTTCGGTGAGAATGTGGTTCTGGTACTTGCTTCAGTTACTCACGGTGGCCCCTAGTAAAGGTGGTTGGTCTATTCGTGGCGACAGCTCCCCTTCTACCTCCGACCACCGACTGGTTCCCTGGCCAACAGAACCGTCAGTTTTTGTTGGAATGCAAGCCCCAATCCCAACCCTGCGCTGCCCTCTGACTTCTGTAGAGGCCCTCACACAGCCTGGCAGCCAGAGGCCCAATCTCCGGCCTAGCAGCCTGGGTGTACGACACAAATATCCACCCAGACAGCCGTCTAGGTGGCACAGCACCTAGATCACCTGACCTCCCCCGAATATATAGGTTCTCGCAGCAGGCCAAGGGATTCAAGAAAACCCCTGCCCACTGAGATACCCCATATACTCATAACCTGACCTTGGGTTGCCCTCATATCTAGTACTACGAAGTACCAGCCACCTAGTAGTAAAAGAGAAAGGTGCAACAAGGCCAAACTTAGGGAGAAATCAATATTCCTGGCAAGTAAATTTGTGAGGAGCTCCATGACTAAACCCCAGGGCGCTACACTTGGAAAATGAATCTATAGAGGAAAGCATCTACCCACCAACCCACGATGAAGATACTGTAGTGTACACACTAAAGTATGATTGTACAATCGCCCTTAAATTTACCAATTCAGTGTAATATGAGGCCAAAACTATATAATCCATTCAGTCTGTATCAAATTAGTCAGGCCCTTGTATTTCATTATTGTTGGTAGACCTAATGAAGATGGTATAATCACATTGTATAGTACAGTATACTCTTATGGAATCACTGGTGCAATATGTCTCAACCGTTATCAGGTGTAAATTAGTGAAGAGTTTCAAATTTTCTGTGTATTAAAGAAGAAGTATAGGCAAAGCTTTTTTGGCTGTACTTCTCCTATGGAGAAGTTAGGGTTGCCCCATCATCCCTTTAATCCAGGACACACATTAATTACACAGGTTCTGTGGTTTATTAAGGTGGTAATTAAACTCATTAGTTGCCTTATCTGCATTAAATCAGCCTCAGAATCAGTGTACTTCATATGTGTCCTGGATTAAAGGGGTGATGTGGCAACTTTAAGGCCCCTCTCACACTGGGGCGGTTTGCAGGCACTATTGCGCTAAAAATAGCGCCTGCAGACCGACCCTAAACAGCGGCTGCTGTTTCTCCAGTGTGAAAGCCCCGAGGGCTTTCACACTGGAGCGGTGCGCTAGCATGACCCCCCAAAAGTCCTGCTAGCAGCATCTTTGGAGCGGTGAGAGGATCGGTGTGTTTACCGCTCCTCCACCGCTCCTTCCCCCTGAAAGCAATGGGAAACCGCGGCTATACCACCGGCAATGCGCCTTTGCAGATTTCTGATGGTATAGCGCTGCTATACCGCCACAGCATCTCCCGCCCCAGTGTGAAAGGGGCCGAACTGGAATGCAGTTCATTATTCACTCCTGTGACCAGTTTTCAGCCAATAGCGGGCTAAAGCCCACTGTTGGCTGACATCACAGAGTCGGTCCAGGCTCTGAAAAGATCCTGAACAAATGGTCAGAATCCACCCAGATGCCTGGACTGGCGAGCTGCTGGGAGACTGAGACAGCTGTTCCCACCATCTCCACAGCCCAGCTTTCCAATAAGTGCTGGAGGGGCAGAGCACAGTGACAGGCAGTCACCGACTCTCTGCAACCTGAAGATCGAGAACTGACCGATCAACAGTGTTTGACCGCTCAGTTCTTGGTCTTAGAGCCGGCTGGGGTCAGATGTAGCATCAGGGCGATCCTGCATCCACCTAGGTGAGTAAAAATATACTGTGTGTATATATATATATATAAATATATATATATATATATATATATATATATATATATATATATATATATATATATATATATATATATATATATGTGTGTGTGTTTTTGTGAAACCCATACTTCTTTCTTAAATATATGTATGTAAATCCAAAACAGGTAGATGCACTCATGGATCTTGCAGTGGAGGTAAATTAAAACAGCAGCATTTTTATTGCCGACATTTTGATGAAGCTCAGTCCATCTTTCTCAAGACACAACGTGGAAATGAGCAGACTAATAAACCCAAAGTCCCACTCACCAACAACACCCCCTAGTGATGACAACTAGTAGTGGAAGGGTAAAAAGATTCATATAGGGTAGAGGTCAAGGAAAGACCACAAAAGGAACAAATCACAATAGTTAGTCAAACAAGTAAAATATACAACACCCCAGCTTAAATAAAGCAATACAGAAATGGATCATGCATAAAAAAGGCCAATGCAGAAAAAGTAGAAACAACAAAGCATATTATAAGCACTCACAAGATGGCCACCATTGCACATGGCAATCACCAGGCAGGAATGCACCACCCATATTTAGTAACAAAACATAATAATAAAACAATAAGTGATGTGCAAGGACAAAAATAATAATTACAAAACAGCCACGCACAAAAAAAAAAAAACGATGCAAGACCAAACACTCCACATGTGCCAAAGTGTAATGCTGCGTACACACGGTCGTTTTTCGGCATGAAAAAAAAAGTCATTTTTCAGCATGTCCAAAAAACGAAGTTTTTCCAACTTCATCATTAAAAACAACGTTGCCCACACACCATCGCTTTAAAAAAATTATGAGCAAAGCGCGATGACGTACAACACGTACGACGGCACTCTGAAGGGGAAGTTCTATTCGCCTTTGGGCTGGTTTAGCTGATTCCGTGTTAGTAAAAGACGATTTGCGCTTTTTTGTCTGTTATAGCGTGATGAATGTGCTTACTCCATTATGAACGGTAGTTTTACCAGAACGAGCGCTCCCGTCTCATAACTCGCTTCTGGGCATGCGTGGGTTTAAAACGTTGTTTTTGCCCACACACGATCATTTTGTACAACACGAAAAACGACATTTTGAAAAACGACATGAAAAAATGCAGCATGTTCGAATTATTATTTTTTGTCGTTTTTCAGAAGCCGAAAAACGATGTGAAGCCCATACACGATCATTTTAAATGACGTTTTAAAAAAATTCGTTTTTTTTTCATGCCGAAAAACGACCGTGTGTACGCTGCATAAGAGTATGAATAGTACCCTACACAGGACAAATATACTGACAGTGCACAAAGATAGGAATACACACACATGTGCGTAGTACTCCACAACCAGATAGAAGAAACCTGAGGCTCAGCTATATGAAAAGTTTCAGAGGATGACTGAATAGTGAAGAGTTTATATTTATTTGTCTATTATATGTATGTATGTATATATAAATAATTATAATAATGATTTTTATTTTTATTTTACATTTTAGGTGATGTTTTATATGAACTGCTACGATGCATTAAGACTCACAGACAAGGGCTCACCAGTCATCCTGACTTCAGCCAGACAATAAGAAAGTATAACCATCTTCATACTAAGACTTGTATAGGTGAGTTAGATCATTTGCAATGGTATTGTTTTATTTTTTTTGCTAGGTACAAGATGTGTTCTATAGGTGGCACTGACTGATGGGGACTGATAGATGGCACTGATAGATGGCACCTATGGGCACTGGCACTGACAGGTGGCTGGCACTTATGGGCGGCACTGACAGGTGGCACTGATAGCCGGCACTTATGACACTGACAGGTGGCTGGCACTGATAGGCGGCAATGATGGCACTGACAGGTGGCTGGCACTGTTAGGTGGCGCTGACAGGTGGCTGGCCCTAATAGGCGGCACTTATGGACACTGACAGTTGGCTGGCACTGATGGCTGGCACTTATGGGCAGGCACTGAAATGCAGCAATAAATGAAATGAGGAAAGTATTTTGAAATGCTATGCTGCAGCTCCTATCTTGGTACACCCTGCAATCGGCATCAGTAAGTATCAGCAGACATCTTGCTTCACCCAACATGAACTATATGGGCTGGGTGTAAAAAGATGTCAGCTGCTGGCTTACTGTGGCCAAGTGCAGGGTGTGCCAAGATGGGCGTCGGGATGTCCAAGCTGACGGCGACTGAATGTGATGGTCCGGTCACTGATGCGGCTGCGCCCTGCACCCTGCCAGCTTACCTAGCTAGTTCTACTGCAGGTGAGGACTCACTCTCCGGTCCGCTGACTTCACCTGCTCCGCCCACTGACGCCGCCCGCCCTCTCCGCCCACTGAGTCTGCTCGCCCTCTCCGCCCACTGACTTAGCCCGCCGACCAAGTATCGGGTCAGGCATCGGGAGCATTTGTGCTAATACAAGTAATCGCACAAATGCTCGGTATCGGTCCCGATACCGATACTAGTATCGGTATCGGGACAACCCTAGTGTTAATAATTTATTTTTACAAAATGGAAAGTATATGAACAGAAGAGAAATCCAAATCAAATTAATGATTGGAGTGACCACGCTTTGCATTTTAAACGGCATTAATTCTTCTAGGTACACTTGCACACAGTTTTTAAAGGAACTCGGCAGGTAAGTTGTTCCAAACATCTTGGAGAACTAACCACAGATCTTCTGTGGATGTAGGCTGCCTCAGGTCCTTTTGTCTCTTCATGAAATCCCAGACAGACTTGAGGATGTTGAGATCGGGGCTCCATGGAGGTCAAACCATCGCGTCCAGGACTCCTTGTTCTTCTTTATGCTGAAGATAGTTCTTAATGACATTGGTCGTTATCCTGAGGCAGAATACATTTGGCCAATCACACGCCTCCCAAAGGTATGGCATGATTAAGTATCTGCCTGTATTTCACACCGCATTGGGGACACCATTGGTCCTGACCAAATCTGCAACTTCAATTGCAGAAATGCAGCCCCAAACTTGCAAGAAACCTCCGCCATGTCTCACTGTTGTTTGCAGACACTCATTAGTGTACCTCTCTACAGCCCTTCAGCAAACAAACTGCCTCCTGTTACATCCAAATATGTCAAATGTGCACTTAACAGTCCAGATCACCTGCTGCCATTATTCTGCACCCCAGTTTTTGTTTTTGTGCATAGTTGAGTCGTTTAGCCTTGTTTCCATGTCAGGGGTATGGATTTTTGGCCATGATTCTTCTATGAAGGCCACTTCTGGCAAGACATCTCTGGACAGTAGATGGGTATACCTGGGTCCCACTGGTTTCTGCCAATCCTGCTGGACATATTCAGATGTCAAAAGGAAATAAGCATGGTGTTTCTTTTATCTGCTGCATTAACTTTCCTTGGCCGACCACTGTGTCTACGGTCCTCAACATTGCTTGTTTCTTTGTGCTTCTTCAACTTGAACAGCACATCTTGAAACCCCAGTCTGCTTTGGAATCTTTGCCTGAAAGAAACCTTGCTAATGCATTATAAGTACCTTATGTCTTGTGGCTGTGCTCAGTCATCCCCATGGTGTATGACCTGTGACATAAAACTGTCTTCTACAACCTCACCTAACAGGGTTTGGCTGTTCCTCACCGGTTTTTAAGCCTCCTACACAGCCGTTTCTTTTTCCTTTTATGACTGTATTTTAACCTACATATGAAATTGATGGTCATTAGCACCTGCTTGGTATAATTGGTTAATCATACACCTGACTCTAATCCTACAAAATCCCTGACTTTGTGCAAGTGAAAGAATTGATGCTGGTTTGAAAGCCAAAGGATAGTCACAGCAAATATTGATTTGATTTAGATTATTCTTCTGTTTGCTCTCTTTGCATTTTGTAGATTGATAAAAATAAACAATTAAAATATATATTTGTAATAACATTCTTACTTTATAGAGTTTCTTCAAACCCGTCTAACACTTTTGCACAGTACTGTATATAGTTTAAAAAGGGTGTACCGTATTTATCTTGCTATAACACGCCCCCGGTGTATAGCGCGCACCCCCGAACTTGAAGAAAAATTCCTGGAAAAAAAAATACTTACAGTTTGGATGCCCCTCGTCGGTTTCTTGCCCGTCGTCCATCGCGTCCTGCCCGTGGTCCATCGCGTCTATCGGCGGCCTCGTCCGGTCCGGCGTCCTTCTGCGGCCATCGTGGTGTCCTCCCCGCTCGATCCCCGCTTCCCGCGCTGTGTTTGAACCACTGCACCGACATATACCGAGCGCAGTACACTCGGGTATAGTCATAGTCGGGCAGGCTTGGCTCCTCTCGCGTAAAGGAAGTACAGGACACACAGGACGTGACCGCGAGAGGAGCCGAGCCTGCCCGACTATACCCGAGTGTACTGCGCTCGGTATATGCCGGCGCAGTGGTTCAAACACAGCGCGGGTATCGGCGTATATTGCACACCCACGATTTTGCCCTGATTTTCAGGGCAAAAAAGTGTGCGGTATACGCCGATAAATACGGTATTTGAAATGTTTCTTTATTTGCTTTGATCAGCTACAAAAGTATACAGTACATATTTCAGAAAGAATTTGCTGTTTAATGCACATTATTATATAATATATAATATTTTATATAACATGCTTATTCAACAGCAGAAACACCAAAATGCCCTACAAAGACAAAAGAAACAGGTGTCGCAGACAGTATCCTCCAAGATGCGCCTCTCAATCTTTCCCAGCGAATGCCCAGAACTCAGGGGGAGCAAGAATCTCCAATAAAAGGGGGCTGCGTAGATGGAAAAATAAAAGGTAAATACACACTGGATATACTCGTAGGTGCGATAAAAGGAAATGAAAATCCTAACATATACCGTGTTTCCCCAAAAGTAAGCCCGGGTCTTATATTAATTTTGGCAACAAAAGACATAGTAGGGCTTATTTTCGGGGTAGGTCTTACCATGTAATGTGCTGTCTTCTCTCCCCCTCTTCCTCCCTGCCTGTCAGGAATCCCCAGTGTGAACTGAGTTAAAATGCTTGTAAAATCTTATAATCAACTCTATTACAGTATGGTATAATGTACAATGTGTGTGTTTCTGTAAAATAATTGTTCCAAATACCTTCTTTATAGCGCCGCACTACACTTCTGTGACCCGCCGGAGCTCTCGTCCCCGCATTTATATTACAGAAACACACACATTGTACATTATATAATACTGTAATAGAGTGGATTATAGGATTTTAAAAGCATTTTAAACTAGGTCTCATTTTTGGGGTAGGGCTTATATTGCAACCCTCCTGGAAAATAACGCTAGGCCTTATTTTCGGGGTAGGTCTTATTTTCAGGCAAACACGGTAGCTACTATAAACTTGGGCCTTGTTTGGGCGTCTTTGTTGCTTAAAGCCTAATTCTAGACAGATGTATTCTGTTTTCATTTTGAAAAGCACGGAAAAGGGTTAGAACATCTGTCAGGATTCCACAGCTGCATTAGGTTTATTCTGTGTGTGGCTGCATTAGGGGTATGGAAACCAGGTAATGAAAACCAGATATAGGTTTTAACCTTTCCATACTGTATTAAAATATATATTTTTCTTCCGGTCGTTGTTCTCTATACCCTGTGACTCCCTATTAGTAGGACAGAAAGTAAGAAACAAATCTCTCCAATGGGAACTAAGATTGCAATTGAACCATAAGAAAAGTTCTAACTAGGGATGCACTGATACCCGTGTTTAAAAACTGACTACGAGTACCAATGCTTTTGCTCAAGTTCTCACCTATACCAATTACCAATACCGTGCGGTGCCATTTGACGCCATACAAAATGAATGGGCTCAAATTGCACTGCAAAGAATCGCATGTGATTTAAACAGAAATGCAGTGCGAATCCTGTCTGAATCACGCGTGTGAACCCAGGCTCGTGCACACAGTCAGCTATCACCTCCAGACATCTCACCAAACATATAACTCTCCACTAGAGTGTCCCGGCCATCCTCTGACTCATTGTTCAGGAAGCTCATCCCAATCTCGATCCCGGACACCAAACACACACACGTGGGTGCAGACCGACTACTGGCCTTGGGAAAAAGGAGAGTGGAGATCTCAGTACTACTACACTGCCACCTCCTGTACACAGAGAGAACTGCAGGCGACATTCTGAGACCCACATTCTACAATATCTGGAGAGAGCGTACAGAGACTACCATAATATATACTGTACTGTATACCACATCATCCACAATTCCTGGCAAAAGAATACAGAGACTAATATATAATACTACAATTCCAGGAGAGATCAGACAGAGTAACAGAGACTGATCTATAATATATAATATATACTACTACAACCCTAACATATATATTACACCAATCTTCAATAAATGTATTTATCTAAAATATATACCACACCAAACTACAATATGTATGTACTATAATTTACATATACATACCATATTTATCTTGCTATAACGCGCCCCGGCGTATAGCGCGCACCCCCGAACTTGAAGGAAAATTCCTGGAAAAAAAAAAATACTTACAGTTTGGATGCCCCTCGTCGGTGTCTTTCCCGTCGTCCATCGCGTCCTGCCCGTCGTCCATCGCGTCCATCGGCGGCCTCGTCCGGTCCGGCGTCCTTCTGCGGCCATCGTGGTGTCCTCCCCGCTCGATCCCCACTTCCCGCGCTGTGTTTCCCACTGCGCCGACATATACCGAGCGCAGTACACTCGTGTACAGTCGGGCAGGTTCGGCTCCTCTCGCGTAAAGGACGTACAGGACGCACAGGGCGTGACCGCGAGAGGAGCCGAGCCTGCCCGACTATACCCGAGTGTACTGCGCTCGGTATATGTCGGTTCAAACACAGCGCGGGAAGCGGGTATCGGCGTATATCGTGCACCCACGATTTTGCCCTGATTTTCAGGGCAAAAAAAAGGGATTTTTAATACAGCTTACCTGTAAAATCCTTTTCTTGGAGTACATCACGGGACACAGAGCGGCATATTCATTACTATATGGGTTATATGGAGTACCTTCAGGTGTTGACACTGGCAATCTCAAACAGGAAATGCCCCTCCCTATATAACCCCCTCCCATAGGAGGAGTACCTCAGTTTTGTAGCAAGCAGTATGCCTCCCAAAATGGTCCCCAAAAAGAGGGGTGGGAGCTCTGTGTCCCGTGATGTACTCCAAGAAAAGGATTTTACAGGTAAGCTGTATTAAAAATCCCCTTTTCTTTATCGTACATCACGGGACACAGAGCGGCATATTCATTACTATATGGGATGTCCCAAAGCAATGCTCACAATGAGGGGAGGGAGAACATCTCCAAGACAAAAGGATTTAATTTAGAGAAATACTCAAATCATAATAAATCCAACTTAGTTGAGAAAAATAATCTTAAATTTTAAATTTAACTCAAAAAAGAGGAGCCCCCGGAATCCGAGGGTCTCAAACTGCAGCCTGCAGCACTGCCTGCCCAAAGGCTGTATCAGTATTCCTTCTTACGTCCAACTGGTAGAATTTTGTAAACGTGTGGACAGAAGACCAGGTTGCCGCCTTGCAAACTTGAGCCATAGAGATCTGGTGGTGTGCTGCCCAGGAGGCGCCCATGGCCCTAGTAGAATGAGCCTTTAATGATACTGGAGGAGGCAACCCTTTCAAGCCGTAGGCCTGAGTGATTAATTGCTTAATCCACCTAGAAATGGTGGACTTTGCAGCTGCCTGCCCCTTCTTGGGCCCATCCGGTAATATGAACAGCACATCTGTTTTCCGGATCTTCTTTGTAGCTTTAAGATAGGCCTTCATGGCCCTGACGATATCCAAGGTATGCAGCAACCCTTCCTTTCTGGAAGTAGGTTTAGGGAAGAAGGATGGTAATACCAAATCCTGGTTCAAATGAAAACTGGATATAACCTTCGGTAGGAAGGAAGGATGAGGGCGGAGAACGACCTTGTCCTTATGAAAAATAAGATATGGTTCCTTACAGGATAAGGCCGCCAGTTCCGATACTCTTCTTGCGGAAACTATGGCGACCAAAAATACTAACTTTCTTGTCAGTAAAACCAAAGGAATTTCAGCCAACGGCTCAAACGGTTGTTTCTGTAAACTTGACAGAACAAGGTTTAAATCCCACGGGCAAAGCGGGGATTTAACTGGAGGTTTAATACGTAAGACCCCTTGAAGGAAGGTCTTAACCAGCGAGTGGGTGGCCAGCGGCCGCTGAAACCACACTGACAGAGCAGAAATCTGTCCTTTGATTGTGCTTAATGCCAATCCTTTATCCACTCCTAGCTGGAGAAAACTTAATACTCTATCGATGGTAAATTTGCGAGAAAGCCATCGCTTGGACTCACACCAGCCTACATAGGCCTTCCAGACCCTGTAATAAATCACCCTAGAGACCGGTTTCCTGGCTCTGATTAGGGTAGAGATTACTTTCTGAGACAGACCTCTACCCCTGAGAATCAGGGATTCAGCTTCCAGGCCGTCAAATTTAGATGCCGTAAGGCAGGGTGGAGGATCGGACCTTGCGATAGCAGGTCTGGCCATAGAGGAAGAGTCCAAGGGTCTCCCACTACCATCCTTAAGATTAGTGAGTTCCATGCCCTTCTGGGCCATGCTGGAGCTACCAGGATGACTGGTATGTGCTCCACCCGGATCCTGCGCAGCAGGCGGGGTAGTAACTGGAGCGGGGGAAACGCATAAAGAAGTTTGAACCGATGCCAAGGGCAAACCAACGCATCGGTTCCGCAGGCCATCGGATCCCTTGAGCGGGACATGAACCTGTCTAGCTTCTTGTTGAGTCTCGATGCCATGATATCCACGTCCGGCACTCCCCATCTTTGGCAGAGTGCTTGAAAGATTTGTGGATGCAGAGACCATTCCCCCGGCAAAAGAGTCTGGCGGCTTAAGAAGTCCGCCTGAAAGTTGTCCACTCCTGGAATGAATATTGCCGATATGCAGGGCACATGAGCCTCTGCCCATAGGAGAATCAAGCTCACCTCTCTCTGAGCGGCTTGACTCCTGGTTCCCCCTTGGTGATTTATGTATGCCACGACCGTGGCATTGTCTGATTGAATTCTCACCGGGAACCCCTGCAATTTTGACGTCCAAGCCCTGAGGGCTAGTCGAGCAGCTCTGAGCTCCAAGATGTTGATGGGCAACTGCTTCTCTGGCGTTGCCCAAGTACCTTGGCGAGTGCAACCATCCAAAATTGCTCCCCAGCCCGTCAGGCTGGCGTCTGTGGTCACTATCTTCCAAGCCACTGGGCTGAAAGACTTCCCCTTCAGTAGATTCTGAGGGTCTAACCACCAACACAGACTTTGTCGGACTCTTGATGAGAGCGGCAACGGGATATCCAAGGCCTGTGGCCTTCTGCTCCATGCTGACAGGATGGCTGCCTGCAGGATGCGAGTGTGGCTCTGGGCGTATGGTACCGCCTCGAATGTGGCCACCATCTTGCCTAGTAACCTCATACATAGGCGAATAGTCGGTTCCTTCTTGCTTAGAACCAGTAGGATTAATTCCTTGATGGCTTTGACCTTCCTCAGAGGTAGAAACACTCTTTGTTGTTCTGTGTCTAATCTCATGCCGAGATATTCCAACTGCCTTGTGGGCAGGAAAGCTGACTTTTCTCGATTTAGGACCCAGCCGAACTTCTCGAGGTATTGGACCGTGAGGGCCACTGCTCGCTCCAAGCCGGGAGACGAGTGATCTATGACTAGGAGGTCGTCCAGGTATGCTAGGATCGTGACCCCTTGGATCCTTAGTTTGGCTAGGATTGGAGCTAGGACCTTCGTGAACACCCGGGGGGCCGTAGCCAACCCGAAGGGAAGCGCCACGAATTGGAAGTGACGCGAAGCCACCATGAAGCGTAGATATTTTTGATGTGGCTGATAAATTGGAAGATGAAGGTAGGCATCCTTTATGTCTATGGACGCCATGAAGTCGTCCTTTTGGAGTGTGGTAGCTGCTGACCGCATTTCATCCGAAATGAGCGGATCTTTAGGTATGTATTTACCATCTTTAGGTCCAAAATTGGCCTGACATCTCCATTGGACTTCGGGATGATGAATAGGTTGGAGTAGAAACCTAGCCCCTGTTCCAGGACTGGTACCTCTACTATTACTTCCTGGGAAAGTAGATGATTTAATGCCGACATTAATGCGGCTCCTTTCTCCGGATCGTTTGGAATCCTCGACTCCTGGAAATGAAGAGGAGGAAACCTTAGGAAATCTAATTTGTAGCCCGTGGCCATGGAAGACCGTACCCACTCGTCGGGAATGCTGGCTTCCCAAACCTCTGAAAAGAGTCGCAGCCTTCCCCCCACCTTCGTGGGTGGGGGCGTCCCTTCATAAGGTCGGCTTGGGGGCTGGTTTTGCTGGTTTGCGAACCCACTGCTTTCTGCCTCTAGCAGCCTGTCCTTGTGATTTGCTGTTGAAGCCGAAGTTTGCTTTCGCAGGAGGCCGTCGATACTGTTTGGCATTAGAGGGCCCCTGCCCAGGGGAGTACTGTCGTTTAAACGCAGGCCCCTGAAACTTCCTCTTAGTTGGCAAGAGAGTACTTTTGCCATTTGAAATGGTTTGAATGTATTTATCTAGGTCTTCTCCGAAGAGTCGTCCTCCATGGAAGGGGAACCCTACCAGGAGCTTCTTGCATGGGGGCTCGGCCTCCCAGCTTTTTAACCATAAGAGTCTTCTCATATGGATAAGAGATAACGATAAACGTGACGCTTGCTGGATAGAATCCTTAATTGCGTCTACTGTAAAACATATGGCCCTAGGGACATCCGAAAATTCTTCTGCCTGCTGGGCAGGAATAAGTTTAAGCATCTGCTTAATTTGATCCGATAATGCTTGAGCAACCCCAATCGCAGCCACGGCTGGCTGTACTACTGCCCCTGCAGTAGTGAAGGAGTTCTTAAGTAGTGCTTCCAAGCGTTTATCAACTGGATCCTTGAATACCTGTATGTTTTCTACAGGGCATGTTAATGATTTGTTAATACATGAGATGGCTGCGTCCACTGCAGGAGTAGCCCATTTCTTGGAAAATTTATCTTCCATAGGATATAGGGCAGAGAATCTTTTAGGTGGTAAGAAGATTTTATCTGGCTTGTTCCAATCTTGGAACAAAACTCCCTCTAGTAGAGGGTGGATCGGAAATACTGCATTGCTTTGAGGCGCCCTCAGTGAGCCCAAAGCTGAAACCGTAGACACCTGGAGATCTGGTACTGGCAAGTTGAATGCATTATGGACCAAGTCCGTTAAGGCTTGAATCCACCAGCTCTCCCCTTGGGAGACTGCTCCAGACTCCTCTGTATCCGGATCTTCGATCCCTGAACCTACTTGGTCCTTGTCCAAGAGGTCGTCCAATTCCCATGAGGAAAGGACCTCCTCTTCTGAGGGTCCGCGCTCGGGCGACGGAGATCTAATCCGTTTACTGCCCCGCATAGCTGTGGCTATCATTTTTCCCATTCTTTTCTCCATCTCTCTTAAAGAGGTGAGTAATACCTTGTCCGTGACCATCTTAGGGTTGGACTGACCCGCGCCAGCTCCAGCCCCAGATCCCGATGGCCCCAAGGCTCCCTGTGGGGAAAGCAGCGGCATAACTTTGTCCGAGACCTCAGACTCTCTGGGGGAATCCCCACCTCTTGTACCCTCTGACCCGGATGCCATGGTACAATACCGAGGTACACCTGCTACCTATTGGTATTTGGAACTATAAAAGTTAATTGCCCAAACACCTGTTTGGGGGATAAAAAATGCTTCCTCTCCCCTAGATGACTTTTCTTTTTTTTTTTTTTTTTTTTTTCGTTTTTGTTTCAAATCCAGGAAAGAAAAAACATTCTGTCCCCCTGAGTAGTATTGCAAAGAAAAACTATGAGATGGAAAAGAAACAGCCTATTTCTAGGCTTGAAAAACAGTCTTCTGAAGACTGCAATATCCTTTCTGGCCACTGTGTGTCCTCGGCGCCCCGTGCTGCCGCTCTGGTCTTCTTCCCCAGTTCCAAAGTATTGAATGGAACAAACAAGGAAGGGCCGCCCCTTCCTTAAGCCACTGACCCGCCCTTCCCCCCCCCCAGCAATCTCAAACAGGAAATGCCCCTCCCGACAGGGGGGGGGGGGGGGTTGGGAGGAAGGGACCTCTCTGTTCCAGCAAACTGCAGCCTGCAGCCTGGAACCATGAGGAGGTCAGCGTTTTGCCTGCTTTGCAGGCCCTGAGGAGGAAGACTGAATGGAGCATCGCCTGGAGGCTTGCAGGTAAGCACAGCTCTCTGACACACATATATACTTTTATATCACACAGGCCCCACTCAATGCTTTTCCAACACTACAAGGGAGGTCACATCTTATGGGGAATAATACATATAGAGCCATCCTATCTTTATGATATGTGACTAGTTTGCCAGATGCAGTGCATAACTTTAGGCATGTCCCCTGTGACCCCCCAGAAAAAAACCTGCTAAGAACCAAGTTCCGCAAGTTTTCCCCTCACTTACCTGCTCCATGCCGCAGGACTTTGCCAAGCAAGAGGCCCAATCTTCCCCCATCTCCGTGGGGATGTCTAGACCTTCAGGCCCTGGGTTCCTATGAAGGATCCACTGTCCTGGGCCCATATAGCACCCTGGCAACAGAAAACATTAGGCACCCAAAGGTTTCTAAGTTCTGGGCCCAGGGTCCAGCTCTCTAAAAAGAAAAGCATTATGGGCTATACCCCAAGGGTTTGGGGTCCGGTTACTGACCACTTTAGCGCTGAGGCTTTTTTGGACTGAACCGGTAGCTCACCTAATCCCAAGGATGCGGAGGCAAGCTAAACCATGACTAACACCTAAGACACTGGCGTAAAAACTGAGGTACTCCTCCTATGGGAGGGGGTTATATAGGGAGGGGCATTTCCTGTTTGAGATTGCCAGTGTCAACACCTGAAGGTACTCCATATAACCCATATAGTAATGAATATGCCGCTCTGTGTCCCGTGATGTACGATAAAGAAAGTGCGCGGTATACGCCGATAAACGGTACATATACGTGTGTGTGTGTGTATATATATATATATATATATATATATATATATACACACACATACAGTATCTCACAAAAGTGACCAAAAGCTACAATGTAAAGTAGTGAGTGTACAGTCTGCATAACAGTGTAAATGTGCTATCTCCTCAAAATAATTCAACACACAGCCATTAATGTCTAACCTGCTGGCAACAAAAGTGAGTACACCCATAGGTGAAAATGTCCAAATTGGGACCAATTAGTAATTTTCTCTCTCCGGTGTCAAGCATGGTGGTGGGAGTGTCGTGGTCTGGGGCTGCACTAGTGATGCTGGCACTGGGGAGCTACAGTTCATTGAGGGAATCATGAATGCCAGCATGTACTGTGACATACTGTGGCAGAGCACGATCCCCTCCCTTTGGTGACTGGGCCATGGGGCAATATTCCAACATAATGACCTCAAACACACCTCCAAGATGACCACTGCCTTGCTAAAGAAGATGAGGGTAAAGGTGATTGACTGGTCAAGCAATTTTCCAGACCCAAACCCTATTGAGCATCTGTGGGGCATCCTCAAACGGAAGGTGGAGGAGCACAAGGTCTCTAACATCCACCAGCTCTGTGATGTGGTCATGGAGGAGTGGAAGAGGACTCCAGCGGCAACCTGTGAAGCTCTGGTGAACTCCATGCCCAAGAGGGTTAAGGCAGTGCTGGAAAATAATGGTGGCCACACAAAATATTGACACTTTGGGCCCAATTTGGACATTTTCATTTAGGGGTGTACTCACTTTTGTTGCCAGCGGTTTAGACATTAATGGCTGTGTGTTGAGTTATTATGAGGGGACAGAAAATTTACACTGTTATACAAGCTGTACTCACTACTTTACTTGTAGCAAAGTGTCATTTCTTCAGTGTTGCCACAAAAAGATATATTAAAGTTTTTACAAAAATGTGAGGGGTGTACTCACTTTTGTGAGATAATGCAATTGGCAGTGAAAATCAATAATGAAAATTGTTGAGAACTATTTTTATAATCGATTATAATTGATTATGTCGATTAGTTGTTTCAGCCCTACACATGATTCTGCATGTTATTACATAAAGTTCTAAGCAAGTTACATTAATAAAGACAAATATTCTGTTCACTTCCCAAGGGAATTTACCCCAGATCTTTGTGAATGTGGAGAACTTTAACTTTGCAACCAACTACCCAAAATACCCAATCACTTGAAAGGGAAATTCCAATGCTCATAATATACTCATTAATTCCTTTGACGTGACATTTATATAATCAGGCAGTTTTTTCAAAGCCTATCAATAATTTAATTTTGTGAAATACTATATATATATATATATATATATATATATATATATATATATATATATATATAATGAACTACACTAGCCTACAAACAATAAAATATATTTTACCGAAGTCTACAATATATACCAACCTACAATATACACTACAATAATATACAAAAAATATATTATATATGTAAATTATAGTGACACTGAATGGGATTCAAATCTGGCAAGAAAGGTATGTTTACAGCCGCCTCCCGCGCGGCAGTCTCTTAGTAGGGCGCAGTGATTCAGGACCGGTCTAACCGTCGGCTAGCTGTGATTGACGGGTAGATCTAATTGGAAGCTGTCATGGGGCCCCCTACTGGCCACGGGCCCTCGGTCCATGCCCGATGGTCAGTATGCCCCTCAGCCTATGTTCTCCAAAGAAAAAACACAGCCAAATAATAAAGCTGAATGAGAAACCGTTTAGTCTTAAGAACTACCCACCTGCCGTATAGACGGCAGGCGGGATGCACTCTTGTTCTGGGACGATGTCATATGACGGCTCCCCAGAACCGCCTCTCTCACGCACCCATGGGGGTGCAGTATGCAAGTGTTCTTTACTATGAATCCAACAAATTTGAAAGAGCACACAAGGAGATCGCCCAGTCTATAGAGTAACAGATTGGCTTCAGCTGGTCCCCTCCCTAGCCCCCAACGCATTTCACCCAATCGCAAGCTTACCCTACAACTAAGCCTGTGATTGGGTGAAACACGTTACAGGGGCATGGCTGGGGAGGGGACAAGCTGAAGCTGATCTGTTACTCCATTGACCAGGCACACTCCTATATGCACCTCAGTGTTTATTAGATTCATAGTTGCAGAGGGGAAGATGGGCTGTCTGGAGACTAGCACGTGACAGTGTTTCAGAGCCACTGGTCTGTATAGATGTACACTTGGAGCAGCGCTTTTTTGTTCACATGGGTCACAGGGGTTCTTTACTGTTGGTGCAGTAAGGATACAGAACTTCCTTCCACAGTTGGTGGTGTCAGCAGAGAGTGTAGATAAATTCAATGGATGTGTTTCATAGTGAACACAATGTAAATGTATTTTAAAAATTAAAAGTTACGTAAACACACAAACACACACACAGTCAGGTTGAACTGGATGGACCGGTGTCTTTGTTCAACTTTACCAACTATGTTCCTATGTGACTATGAATATTTGCATGCAATTGCAATGCCTGACATATATGGTATTTAGTTGCTCAGCGCAGTCTCATCTTTTTTTTTTTACCAAAAAAGGGAATTATATTGTGTTTGTGTGTACTAATTTATAAGTTGTAAAAACAGTTACGCAAATATTGCATAACATACAAATTTGCAACTATCATGTTTTTGTTGTACATGTATTCTCCTTTAAGAAAATATATAATATTTTGTGGGTTTAAGTAATTTTTAGGCCTAAAATGCATGTGTGGACATACAGGTAGTTTTACACCTTCCTCTTATGGGCCGTAAAGACGACCGAACATGTCTGCTGAAACTGGTCCGCGGACCAGTTTCAGCAGACATGTTCGGTCGTGTGTAGGCCCGAGCGGGCAGGATTCCAGCAAACATTTGCCCGCTGGGCCTTTTCCCAGCGGGCAAATATTTCTGGACTTGTTTTAAAACCGTCCGCTGGAATCCTGTCCCCTCGGACATGTTCGGTCGTCTGTACAGACCTACCGTACATGTCCGAGCGCCCGCCATCCCTCGCATGCGTCGAATGACTTTGACGCATGCGTGGAAGCATTTAACTGGCAGGGCCGCCCACGTCGCCGCGTCATCGTCGCGGCGACGCCGCGGACACGCCCCGCGTATTGTTTACGCGCGGATTTCTGTACGATGGTTAGTACAGCCATCGTACAGAAATCCCCGGGCAGACGTGTACGGCGAAAACGGTTCCGGCGGACCGGTTTCATCGTACATGTTTGCCCGTGTGTACGCGGCCTTACTAGTACCAGGCAGAACCCGGGTATTCTCATCAAGTCTGTTAATACAGGTGAAACTATTTTCATTGAATTTTTTATGTTTTTTTTTTACCTGTAAACCGGTAAATGTACATTGAATTAAATATATTTATTTTGAATTCAGATTGCAGACTGCTGTGGGATTATTTGTACCAGCTACTTGATGACAAGCGCTATGAACCCTACATTAAATGGCAAGACAGAGAATCAAAAGTGTTTCGAGTGGTGGATCCAAACAAACTTGCTGCCCTGTGGGGAAATCACAAGGTGCTTTATGTTTTGTATACTCATTAAAATGTTTTGCTGTATATCTAGCTCTGACTTTCGTCATTCGTCAACCAAAATATTTGAGCTTCCACCCTGTCCTTCCAGTTAGCAGACTGGGAACCTTTTCTTGAGCTTTTCTGATTTAATTTAATTTTTTTTTAAAGTACATAGAAACTTTAAAAGTGTTCTACTGCACCACAGTTTAAAGTCATTTATACTATATATAATTTATAACATAGTGGTATAAACCTAAGTTGTCATCAAGCTTTTGCACAAAAGATAGTATTTTTTCTTGTCTTGTCTCACTGAGAATTTCGCTGAAGTTATCAGTAATGACCATCATACAGACACCATTGTCACCTTGTGACAAACAAAGTACTGTCAGGTTGTTGGAGGGTCAAAACATGATCAGTGTTTGCCTGTAAAGATATCTTTGTAGCTTGAGTTGAGCAATACATAACTAAGGCCCCTTTCACACTGGGGCGGGAGGTGCGCTGACGGTATAGCGGCGCTATACCGTCGGAATTGCGGCAGTATTCGGCCGCTAACAGTGCAGTCTTAACCCCCGCTAGTGGCCGAAAAAGGGTTAATACCGCCCACAATGCACCTCTTTCACACTGAGACTGCAGGGCAGGAGTTTTTCAGGCAGTTATTAGGCGCTATTTTTAGCGCTAAAACGCCTGAAAAACTCCTCAGTGTGAAAGGGGCCTTAAGCATTTCTAAACACAAAAATGTAATATATTACAACTTACCAGTTCTTATATGTGGTGGCTGCATTAGCGTTCTTTTTTTTTGTTCTTTTCCTTTATTTTCACATGGTGTTCTGCCCAGGAACATAGGGCCAGATTCACAAAGAACTGCGGCGGCGTAACGTATCGTAGATACGTTACACCGCCGCAAGTTTTCATCGCAAGTGCCTGATTCACCAAGCACTTGCGTGAAAACTTACGCCGGCAGCCTCCGGTGTAAGCCCGCGTAATTCAAAGGGGCGTGTGCCATTTAAATTAGGCGCGCTCCCGCGCCGGACCTACTGCGCATGCTCTGTTTTGAAATTCCCGCCGTGCTTTGCGGGAAGTGACGTCATTTTTTCAAACGGCGACATGCGTAGCGTACTTTCGTATTCCCAGACGTCTTACGCAAGAAGAAAAAAAATTTAAATTTCGCCGCGGGAACCACGGCCATACTTTATACAGCACATACGTGTGCTGTGTAAAGTTAGGGCACCTAAAACGACGACTAACTTTGCGACGGGAAACTAGACTAGCAGCGACGTAGCGAACGCGGAAAACCGTTGTGGATCGCGGTAACTACTAATTTGCATACCCGAGGCTGGAATACGACGCGAACTCAACACAGCGGCGGCCGCAGTATTGCATCCTAAGATCCGGCAGTGTAAAACAATTACACCTGTCGGATCTTAGGGCTATCTATGCGTAACTGATTCTATGAATCAGTCGCATAGATACTCTGAGAGATACGACGGAGTATCTGAAAATACTCCGTTGTATCTCCGCTGTGAATCTGGCCCATACTTCTTATCCTAGGGTGGCTACCCTCACTACTCCCATCGATCTCTGGAGGATCAATGTAGCCACCTTTTTGGATGGAAACATTTTCAAGAGGGTAGTATTAGATGGACTAGTAGATTGAAATTAAAGTGACAAATAAATTAAAGCCTAACTAAAGCTTACTTTTAAGAAGTTAAAGAAAATAAAAATATTAAAGAAAAAAATATTATTAAAGGTTTTACCTACATGAACAAAAGCTGACAATTTTAAGCACTTCTGCGAGTGTTAAATGATTTGTCTTAACTCTGTAACTGCCACTATTGCTGGACAACTTGATCTGTTAAAGGAAATTGGAAAAACAGACTTACTGGGTAGAATAACAGGTGAAGTTGATGTTTGAGTTCTGAGTCTGAACGTCAACGACCTTCCTGGCAATGCTACACCCCCTACCACACCAAGGCTGGAGAGGGAACATTTATTGCTGCAGCACATGGGAAATCGTTACCATAAAATGCGACAGTAAACATTATAACAGGTATACCAGTACAGATTAGGGTTGTCCCGATACCACTTTTTTAGGACCGAGTACAAGGACCGATACTTTTTTTCAAGTACTCGCCGATACTGAAAACCGATACTTTTTTTTAATCTCATGTGACAGCGGCACATGTGTCAGTATGTTTTTTTTTTTATCTTTAACAATTTGTTTTTAATTTTTTACATTTTTTTTTATTTATAATGCTTTCTTTTTTAAGGGGGGGGGGGGCCGTGTCAGTGTGTTTTTTCTTTAATTTTTTTATTTTCTACAATAATTTTTTTTATTCTTTTGTTTTTTTATTCTTTATTTTTTTATTTATTTTTTCAACCCTGTTGGGGGGGCTTTGGTGAGATATCAGGGGTCTTAACAGACCTCTGACATCTTCCCTTTGAGGCAAGGAAAGGGACTAGGGACCCAGATTCCCCTGTCCCTTTCTCAGCAGCATCAGCTGCGCTGAAAATGAAAGGAGAGAAGACAGCGTCTTCTCTTCATTCATAAACTGAAACATTTGTAAACACAGGTTACAATGTTTCAGTTATGTGAATGGACAGAGTCAGTGATCACTGACTCTGTCCATTCGGAGCAGTAAGGAGTCGGATTTACCGGCTCCTACCCCGCTCTCCATCCTGACATTTCCAGGGGGTGGAGGAGGAGCACGGAAGGGGAGAGAAACACGGCGGGATACACGGGATACACGGCGGCATACATGTGACAGACGGCATGATACACGGCGGCATACACGGGATACACGGCGGCATACACGTGATACACGGCGGGATACATGGAGGGAGGGAGACAGACTGCAGCAAAACGGAGGGGGGCTGGAGGAGGACACGGGACAGTCAGCGGTGATCGTGTGTGGGGGAGTTACAAGCACCGATCACCGCTGATTTTAAAGCAGCTGAAAGCCGCGCAGGGGGAGGGGTGTAGAGAGAAGCGGAGAAGTTACTTTTAAATCTATACAGCGGTGATCGGTGCTTGTACCCATGCACTGATCACCGCCGACAGTACATGTATCGAGTAAAGCATCCGGAGCATTTGCCCGAGTACAATTACTCGGGCAAATGCTTGGTATCGGTCCCGATACCGATATTGGTATCGGGACAACCCTAGTACAGATGCAAAATTATATGTAACTCTGAAAATAACAAGCGGACCAATGACCTTGCCCTTAAGCCCTATACTAAGGGGGATCCTAATTAAAGGCAATGCAAGAATCAGAGGTTCATAGTCTCTGTCCAACCCCTACCCACTGACCCTTGTGTTGGTGTATGTTGGGGCCTAAATCTTGCATTGAAGCACTAAAGTGTGAACCCCCAAATGTTGTCCCAAATAGTTAAATAGTGGGCAGAGGGTTGTTGCCAGTGTCATCTTACTATCACAAACGTTAATGACTCTCCTCCTCTCGCTCTCTGTCCATGCTTACACTGGATATGGCGATGCTGGACTCAATGATTGTGTTCCCACAGACTTGGTGAGGTCACTAGCTGAACCTCTCTGTGACTGCAGCACACCATGGCAATTGTCTAGTAGACAGCACACCCACCATCCTCTAAGAGACTGCACCCAGCACAGGAACTCTGCCTTTTCCTTTTCTGCAGATCCCTTGCCTTAACGCGACTTGTAGTTTCAAAACACGCTGCAGCACCAGGTACAGTCTCTCTGGGGACTACATCTCCTACAAGTCCTTGCTCCTCCCAGCAGGCTCTGTCCTTTGCCAGGTTGAACAGCAACAGCGTTACTGCTTCCTATATTTTCCTGGGTCATGGGCAGGCCTTTCCTCTGGCTGTAGACAACCCTGCAGCACCTGTGTCCCCTCTGCCCTCTCTCCTCACATAGCCACTCTGGCTCTCTCACAGGTTGAGAAAGGAAGAGAAGGTGCAAGGATGGCAGTACATTGATAGTGATAGCCTGGACCATGCTGCAGAGCAGCGCTGTGGACCGGGGCTACAGGTGACGACAAAGGAAAAAAATCTTTAAAATAGAACTCAACTGCAGCCACCACATTTAATGCCCCTTAAACACCATCACTTTATGTGATGAAAAAAAACGACATTTTCTGTGAAGTGAAAAATGAAGTTTTTGAAACTTCAATTTTCAAAGACGAAGTTGCCTACACACCATCGTTTTTCTCACAATGTTCTAGCAAAGCGAGGTTACGTTCACCACGTTTTTCCATTGAAGCTTGCTTCATAAGTAGCTTTTGGGCATGCGCGGGTGAAAAAACTTCGTTTTAAACAACGTTTTTTGCTACACACGGTCAATTTCTGTGAAGTAAAAAATGACGTTTTGAAAAACGACACATAAAATTGAAGCATGCTTCAATTTTTTTTGTCATTTTTTTACAAGACATAAAACAACGTTTCCCCCCACACACGGTCATTTAAAGTGACGTTTTTAAAAACTTCATAAAGTGATGGTGTGTACGCGGCATAAGAATTGCTAATCTGTAACATATTATGTTTTTGTTTTGCTATAGGTTAAGGAAAACAATGTTTTGGTCGCTGCTGCCTTCCATTTTTAATTTGAAAAAAATCCCACCCCACTACGCAAATTTTTTCAGTGCTTTTTCTATTTTTCCTCTTTTTTTCTGTGTCTGCCTTTGAAAC
The DNA here is from genome assembly GCF_905171775.1 of Rana temporaria. NCBI lineage: Eukaryota > Metazoa > Chordata > Amphibia > Anura > Ranidae > Rana > Rana temporaria. The sequence continues at coordinate 313,892,621 of NC_053490.1, read as the reverse complement.
ATTTTTTTTCTGTATTCTCTATTATTTCTATGTTTCCTTATGTCTCTTTTGATCTCAATCACATGTGTATACTGGCAGCTGTTGAACAAAGCCACAACACAGCAGGGCATAAAGAAGCATCTGTGTATTTGTGTAGATCTCAAGAAAAAAGAGCAGCGACAGAACAGAATTCTGGTAGCATCGTTCGCTTTGATAGCAAATGCAAATTCTTCTGTTAATTATAACATCTTGGCCTCTGAACAACATATAGTTATATTTAGGGTCAGCTGTATAGTGCTAAAAGTCTTTAGACTGCTACATGCGTGCAAAAGATAGACATATAGCTAATAGTGTTGCAAGTTTTGTTAGTAAATATCTGTATCTTAGGGACTATAGTTTTCGGTAGTATAACGTCTCAATCTGTTTTCATGCAGAATCGTCCAAACATGACCTATGAGAAGATGTCGAGAGCTATGAGACAGTATTACAAAATCAATCTTTTAAAAAAAGAATTTGGACAGAAACTAACTTTTAGGTAATAATAAACTTGTTTATGTTCTATTCAGATGTTGTACTGCTTTATCACATGGCAAATATATTACACAGCATTAGAAGAAGATTTTTAGCCTAGTGCTACCCCAAAGGGGCTGCTGGTATTTACTGGTTCTTCCCCAAAACTACAGAGGTTGCCCATCACCGCAAGCACCAGTCTTTTCACACTGACCCCAATAACACAGTACAGGGGATGTCTTTTTAGTATTAGTTTAAACTTTACCAAGAGAAGGATTTAAGGTCACAGGATACTCCAAAACAATCAATAGCAATCATGGGAGGACAAACTTCTCACAGCAGCCTTTCCTAGCGGTAACAGGGAATAGTTCGTATATCTAGGACTCAGAGCAGCCCCGGTTTATGTAGCAACCTTTGGCACTTATGCCGGCCATACACGGGTCGAATTTTGAAAGAATTTTGTTTCGAAAATCGCATCTAAGAATTTTCATTCGAATTTCGCACCATTAGTGAGTGGGCTGCAGCAACAGCCGATTTTCGTGCGGCAATCAAATTTGAGTAATCGGACATGTTGAAATTTTTTTGAAAATCAGACGATTTTCTAATCAATGATGGGAGAATCGTGTGAGAAATGTAATAGAAAAAGGAATGCACATGTGTAAGAAAAGAAAACTCCCGGAAAGAAAAGAAGATTCCCGGCCACAAAAAATATTTTCTGTAGCAACATGAGGTGAAATTGAAGGCTTGGTTGGCCGAATTTCAAAAATCAATGGTGGCGCCATCGGATCACAAAAAAAAAAAAATTCTGATTTTGAAAAGAAAATTTTTCGAAATTCAACCATGTACGGTCTGGCCTGCATGATGTGCTGAGAGGCCCGAGCGATCGGAGCTACAAACAGGGCTTGTGCTTCTTATAGTGAAGTCAGTGTTGTATGATAAAAATGCTACATAACTTGGGTGCAGAGCGGAAAGCACAGTTAAATGTGAGCATGATAGCGTAATAAACTAAATAGCCTAAATAACAAAGGTTTTTACACTATTGGAGCTCTTTAGCTCCTCTGATTTGATTAAATTCCTGATCTTGGTGAGAGGAAGGAGCATTGTTACCTTGGATAAGTAACCGCTTGGAGGAAAGTGCTGACTGACCTACTCTACCAGGGGGTCAATCCTTTCTGGTGAATTCTTGTGTGGGGCGGTGGCTTATTTCTGAACATGAGAGCACTTTTTGAAGAGCATTTAATGATCAATAGAATTTGGTTTGCACAGAGCACTTTTTTTGGACAGTGTAACGAAACATCCCACACTCCACTTGAGTGCTTTCATCATATACTGCTTCCTCCCAGTCTGAATATAGATATCAGATATTCCAAACCATTGACGACCAATAACTAGACAGCACTCGTTTTGACTGCTGAGCATGAACTGTTTATTGAAACACTGGTATACAGAGGTAACACTCCTTTGCATTCAGGGTGGGGTAGACTGTCCAATCAGCAGGGAGAGCTGTTGGAGGAATTCCCCTCCCTTCTCACAGCAAACACACATCCCCTAATACCCAAGGCAGACAGACACATTAGAACAATGGAATACAGCCACACCCCAGATGACCCAACAGAGAGCACACCATAGTATGAGACAAAATATACTGTATATATATATATATAAATATATATATATATATATATATATATATATATATAAATATATATATATATATATATATATATATATATATACACACACACAATGTTCCAGTGTGGTTGCACAGTGAGTCTGATTAGTACAGATCAGACTGGGTTTCTCGTTCACCCTGTGCCCCTAGACATAGGAGGTACATGGGGAGCTGAAGCAAGGGTTTCCCAACCTCTCCAAGGGATTCTGGGTTCCACGCCCCCCGCCCAAAGTGACTCCCGCCACAGACAGTATTGCACAAGAAAAATGATAGTTGCACTTGAAGGATGTTATTCATTAAAAGACTTTCTCCTTAAATCTGCACTATATGGATTACGTACTATATGGGACATTATCATTTTAGAATATAGTAATTTTATATTATTTGGTATAATTTGTGGTTGATGATTTAAGAGCTGTGATTAAGAACTACATTTTATGCAAACACATTAGGTGTTACAAGCAGAAGCTGATAGTTTTGGTCATTGAGTTAATATGTTTTTGGTCACTGAGCCAAGGTGTTTAATAGGTATCCAAAAATAATAGAATGTACCCTAGAAAATTAACACATACCATGTTTTTTCAGCACAACAGTGGGAGTCCTAATGCTTAGTGCATTGTTTTAAGCTGTACCATGTATCAAATACTGCTTAAAAAACAAGTGTAAAATATATACACACAAAAAAAATCGAAATATGTATTTTTCATTTTAAAAGGCTCTTCTGTGTCCCTTGGTATTTTGGTCTTGCTTTGCCTTTGTTGCCAGATGCTCTTTGATCTCATGGTTAAGCCCTGCTAACTGCCACTACAATGTCCAATAAGACTGCTTCACTACCTGTCATTATAGAAAGACACCAAAGCTCTAATCCATGCAAAGTTGTAGTCATTACTATGTAAATGGAATAAGATTTTTTTTTTCTTTTTTCTGTGACTGTCGAACAAAAGTTTTGAAGTTGTCTGTAGAAACCAGTAAATCCTACCCACCCAAATCTTGAGGTTTCAATTCAACATAGATACGTTTGCTGTTGCTGCATTTCTATACTATCAACTTTGCTATTGAACTTAATTTAGGAATGGCTGAGCAATACAATTTTATTCAACCCTATAATGCATTTACTCATCAAATCTGTTTTTGGAACTGTGTACTTGCAGGTTTCTCAGGTCACCTAAGGAGAGATTACCATCGGAAAAGCTACAGCAGTTGGAAGCTAATGATGTATTGGATTCTAGTGAAGTATTAGATTTAAATGAAGATGGGTTTGCAGTTTCACCATGAGATTTTGCATTACATGGGTGTGGTTGTAATTGTGTAAATTATGTTGACTATTATGTTTAATATGTAACACATGACTGTATAGGCTGTATACAAATGGGCAAGGCTATTTGCTCCTTAGAGACCTATAGTTTTCTAGGCTTTCAGACATATCCAGTTGTATAAAAAATGTGGTTCTAAGAAGAGGGACAGTGGGAATTAGTATGCCAAATAATTTATTTTATATTGTAATGCTTGTCAAACTCTTAGGAAACTTTCAAATGTATGTAAACACAAAGGGGCAGATCCACGAAGAAGTTACGACGGCGTATCTATTGATACGCCGCGTAACTTCTATTTTGCTCCGGCGTATCTTTGTTTTGTATCCACAAAACAAGATACGCCTGAAGCTGGGCTAGATCTGACTGGCGTACATCTTAGTACGCCGTCGGATCTAAGGAGCATATTTACGCTGGCCACTAGGTGGCGCTTTCGTCGAATTCCGCGTAGAGTATGCAAATTAGCTAGATACGCGAATCCACAAACGCACGTCCGGCCGGGGCAATTTTTTACGTCGTTTCCGTAAGGCTTTTTTTGGCGTAAAGTTACCCCTGCTATATGAGGCGTACTCAATGTTAAGTATGGACTCGTTCCCGCGTCGAATTTTGAAAATTTTACGTCGTTTGCGTAAGTTGTTCACGAATAGGGCTTTGCGTAGAATGACGTTCACGTTCTAAGCATTGGCCTGTTGCGGGTTAATTTCGAGCATGCGCACTGGGATACCCCCATGGACGGTGCATGCGCCGTTCAGAAAAAACATCATTTACGTCGGGTCAAGTAAAATTAATATAAAACACGCCCACATCTTTAACATTTGAATTCCGCGCCCATACGCCGGCAGATTTATGCTACGCCACCGTAACTTTAGAGGCAAGTGCTTTGTAAATACAGCACTTGCCTCTCAAAGTTGCGGCGGCGTAGCGTCAATACGGTACGCTACGCCTGCCGAAAATTACGATCCGCTACGTGGATCTGCCCCAAAATCTATTATTCAGTATGTTTGCCATTATTCCTCACTGTTTACAATTTCTCTCAAGCAAATAGTTTTTTGGAAGTTTACATATAGATCCTGGCAGTAAAGGCATGTCCTGTTGAAGGTTGGCAAAGCTAAACTGCTTTCTCTTAATTAGAAGAAGCACTGTCAGCAAGAGTAGACGAAAGAGCTGCCGAGCACTGAATACGTCATAAGTGTCCACATTTATTATTGTAGAAACTGCCCACAAACATGGCTATCACAGTCCATGCCCTAGGACTATCTTTGTCCCCATTTCTCCCCCGCCTTCCCCTTTCCCCATTTTTTCCCTTCCCCTTTTTTCTTTCCACCCCCTTCCTCCTTCTCCACCATTCCCTTTCAACCCATAACCCCTCCATGTGCCCCCCCCCCCCCAATGTTTTACTTTTCAATACTTTTTTCATATTTTCCGATATACATTTTTCCACACAAATGTATATCTCACTGCACGATCATCGTCTTTAACTACATACAAAGTTTAATATTGAAAATTTATTATTTAAGTAATTGCTTGATTGATATTGATATGTTTTTAATTTATGATGTAATAAATATAAAGTTTTATATATAGTGTAAAAAATAGGGTTCTATTATACATATATTTATATAGATATATATTTGTATTGAACGTTTTATAACTTGTTAATTTCACATTGTATTTTTTATTTAATTTGTAATTTTTATTGTAATTCAGATGCATAGTCTGACATATCCCAGGGGGATACTCGCCCATCTCTACTAGTAAGCCCTGATTGGATAAACAAATATTTGGGAGGGGGCCCTAAGGCGGGGACTGTCCATAGGTGTGCACAGCCTATTGCATTAGGGTGTCTACCTCAAAGCTCCAACACATGCGTTTGACATATTTACCGGTCTCTTCCCAGCTCTCCATCTTGAAACAATGGGAGGAAGGGGGAGCAAGGGAGCACATGGGGGACCCGGGCAACAGAAGGAAGAGAAACAGGGAAATGAGGGGTGATGGGGGTGGCATATATTAGTACCAATCCCCTATATTTTCCTCCTGTTGTAGCTGAATGTTGACAAAAGGGAGAGGAGAAGCCTACTTTGAGCTTCTGCAGGAGGAAAATACAGATCGGTTCCACTAAATTCCACCTCTCCTGTCCAGGTTCTGAGGGTCAACAAGGAAGGATTGTGATTTACCTGTCCACCATTGACAGTTTGCCAACCCCAGGATTAGGGTGTGCCCAGGCACACCTGGCACACCCCTTGCGCACACACCTATGGGACAGTCATTGCTATCATGTTTGTGGATAATTTCTACAATAAACCTGAACACTTGCAGGGATGGACTGGCCATTGGGACTACAGGGAGTTTCCCGGTGGGCCGATGGCTCAGTGGGCCGGCTTCAGTGACAGTGGACCGCTGCCCCCCTCCGCTCCTCTGTCTCTCCCTTCCCGCAGCGCTCACCTCCTCTCCCTCCCCGCAGCGCTCACCTGGGGGGAACAAAGAAGCAGGGGAAGGACCAGAGGAGCAGGGGGGACGACATAGGAGAATGGGGGAGGGGACAGACAGCTGACTCAACAGCTATGGCCTGCCAGTTTCTTACTTCTGCCTAATCCTGTCCCATAAGGGGGGCACCAAACTTATTCTTTGCCCCGGGTGAAATAATGTCTAGCTTCCCCACTGGTACTGCCTATAAGAGTACCAGTACCAGCCGTTCTACTCTAATAAACTAAAACGGCTGGTGGCTAGTGAAGGGGAGAGGGGGCTTGGGTGGCCGGGGGGGTGCGGGAGTTGTCCGGCTGCCGTGGGAGAGACCTGTCAAAGTGGGCCAGTCTGGATGAAGCCCAGGGCCAAATTTTTGTCCCAGTCCAGCCCTGGACGCTTGTGATTTATCCTGTGTGCATCATCATCATGTTGTGGGTCATTAACTGCCTACAATAATCTGTTCTGCAGGACGCAAATGCAGACCTGTTAGACTTAATGGGTTCCAGGCATTTGTCCCTGGGCACATACTACCCTAAACATTAGTACCACTTTCTCTAACAGCAGCAGCAATCAGCCTCTCATAGACTATTACACGCTACTAGCATTGGGGCTGGATGGTGCATCTGTGCCCTCCGCCTGCACCAAAAAGCACTGGGATCTCATGAACCGGGTCTAATACGCTCAGTGTGCATGAGGCCTAAGAAAATTGTATACAGTGAGGCATGATATCAGACATACAGAAAAAAAGATTTTGTGTTTGCATCTACTTAAATTAATTAAGTGAACATACTTCTATTGGATGTTGGTTAGGGGATGTGATAAGACATTTATTGCGGTTGCTGATCTATAACTTTTGTGGGTACACAACCATAACACTACATTAATTTACTATTTAATACTATTTAATTGAAGTGGATAACATTTAATATGACATGAGAAAAACACTGTGGTGTAAGGCAACCAAACATAATGGGATGCCTTAAAGGAAAAGTCCACTTTTAACTAACTTGTGCCTCTGACACCAGATGCACATATTAGTAGTGACCTGGCCGATCATAATCAAAGCTACCTGAGCTGTCAACACTTATCCCCTTATCCAGTATACTGGGGGGAAAAAATCACGAGTAGGGCAGAGTGAGCTTGCTTTGGCTGTTTGCAGTTGCTTCGGTAAATCCAGATGTAGCAGACATTGACATAAAAATCTGAACCTAATAAACAAAAAAATAAAAAATAAATCTTCTGCAAGATAATACATTAGTTCTCAAATACTAAAATCAATAACAAAGCTAAACTGAATGATATATTTCTTATCTATATCTATACAAAGCCTAGTTGAACTGTGGAAATAATATTGCATTCTTTCTAATTCCTATATAATACCACAGCTAGTATGCCAGCTTATACCTTTAATTGCCAATACAAGAATTATTTAGATACCATGACTGTGTAAACATAGGTAAAGTACTGACAAACCAATTAACATGAAATATAAGCTCTTTACCTATGTTGTTATCTGCTGTAACATACACATGCAGTAAAGCTGGCCATACGTTATACAATTTCCCTTTAGATTTGCCCAAAAATGTATAATATGAGGTCAAACCTAAAACAAACTTTCAATTTGTATCCAATCAAATCTGCCCTTTTTGTTTCATGATGGACGCCGCTCCCGGGACTGCTGTCACTTCACCCAGCGGACAGCTACCCTGGCTCTGAACCTCCAGCTCCAGGTGCATCTTTTTGCACCTTGCATCTGTGCACTAAGCTATTGCCCTAGCTTCCCTCAACTACCATGTTGTCTAAATACCAGCTCCGGCTGGGTCCTCTTCCCGGGGACCCCTTACCTCTGTCACTTACCAGTACAGATCTAGTCCATTCACACATATGTCCCCCTCCTGGTAGCCACTGGAGACCTCACCTGGTCCCTCCTGCCCCGCGGATGATGGGGGTCGTAGATTGTTCTCCTGGCGAAGCGGCTACAGCCGCGAAACTAGTAGAGACACCCTCAGTGACCCCTGATCCCACTGTGATCTTCCCCCTCTCAGGGGTTGAATACTGCGGTGACACATATGGATTGTCACTATTTTAATATTGTATTGTTTGTATATTTTATGTTTATACTAATAAAATCTTTTTATATATCTTATTTTACACGTGCATTTTACATTTGCTTACTGTACCGCAATAGTCCAACTGCCCCCCCCCCCCCTCTTTGGTTTTTGGCTTGGGATCCAAATGCCTATCTCTATACTACTCTTTGTTTCACCAATGAATAATTGAAATGTATGTTTTAAAGCAGAGTTCCACCCAAAAATGGAACTTCCGCTTTTCGGAACTCTCCCCCCTCCGGTGTGACATTTGGCACCTTTTAGGGGGAGGGGGGTAGCAGATACCTGTATAATACAGGTATTTGCACCTACTTCCGGGAATGACTCCCACAGGAGTCACTCCACTTCCCGTCCCCCCCGCTGCCTTCTGGGAAACACACTGGTCCCAGGAGACAGCAGGGACCAATGGGAAAGCGCTGCCGCAAGGCTTCACTTCCTGATTCCCTCAGTGAGGATGGCGGTGGGGGCAGCAGAGAGATGAGCTATTGCTCGTCTTCTGCTGCCAAAATCACTGGGGCGCGCTGGACGGGTAAGCGTTCATTTATTAAAAGTCATCAGCTGCAGTATTTGTAGCTGCTGGCTTTTAATATATATTTTTTGTTTTTTTGCGGGAAACTTCTGCTTTAAGTGAACTCAACCTCTCATATGTACCCTAAATAACAAACTGCATTAACCTTATTTTGTCTGCATTTGGCCTTCAAGCTTTGGCCTTCAAGTCAGCTTTGGCCTTCAAGTCAGTTTCTGTGTCCTACTCTGATCATTCATGGACACAGGCTGTACACAAGGTCTCAGCTTCTATAAAAGTTGAGTAAACACTGCCCCTCCTTGTGCTTAGTCCCCCCACCACTCCATTCTTCACTTGTCAAATGCAAAAACCACTATTGCTTACTGGGATTCTGGATTCGGTAGGTAAATGACAGAGGTGGGACTTAGCCTCCAGGTCAGGAGCTTAATATTGACTTTAACCACTTCAATAGCAGGCACTTACACCCCTTTCCTGCCCAAACCAATTATCAGCTTTCAGGGCTGTTGCTGTTTAAATGACAATTGCACGGTCATGCTACACTGTACCCAAACAGACTTTTTAGCAATTTGTTCCCACAAATAGAGCTTTCTTTTGGTGGTATTTGATCACCTCTGCTGTCTTTATTTTTTGCTAAACAGATAAAAAAAGACCGAAAAGTTTGAAACAAAAAAGTTTTTTTTGTTTCTGTTATAACATTTTGTAAATAAGTACGTTTTCTCCTTCACTAATGGGCAATGACTGGGACTATTACTAGCTATGACTAAGCACTGAAGCTACAGTGCGAATTGTTAGCTTTTGTTCCATTTTTTTTTGCTGTGGCTTGTTTATTTTGTGATCGATTTTATTTAAATGACCATTTTCCTTCGTATTTTTGCATCACTATTGCATTGCCGGCACCCATGGTTTGGTTCCAGTGAGGAGGTTCTTTGAAGACTACTGAGCGTTTACTTTGTCTCTTGGCAATGACTGGGAACTGATGAAGTGGCACTGACGTGCACTGATGATGGGCACTGATATGCAGCACTGATGGGCATTAATAGGTGGCACTGATGGGCAGTCATGGGTGGCATTGGTAAGCACTGATGGGCACTGATAGGTGACACTGATGGGCACTGAAAGGCTGTACTTATGTGTACTCATGGTTGGCACTGATAGGCTGCACTGCTGGGCACTGAAACATGGCACTGATAGATGGCACTGATGGGCATCACTGATGGCACTGGCAGGCATTAGGGATGTGCACCGATTGGCAGCTGCCTGGGCACTGATTGACATTTCCCTGGTGGTCTAGGGTGGTATACCTGGTGGTCCAGTGTGATGGCCATTCCTGGTGGTCCTGGTGGCATCCTGGTGGTCCTGGGCGGGTATCCGAGAGGGGGCTGCACTGATAAACAATCAGCACAGACCCCCCTTTTCAGGAGAGCAGCCGATCGGCTCTCCTCTACTCAAGTCTGTCAGACGTGAGTGAGGAAAAGTCAATCAACTGCTCTCCCTGTTTAAATTGTGATCAGCATGATTGGACACGTCTGATCATATGGTAAAGAGCCTCCATCAGAGGCTCTTTACCAATATTAGTGTAGTGGTGTGTCAGACAGACACGCTGCACCACCGATCGCCACGATGCGCGCCCCCACGGGAGCGTAGTGGTTGTTATCCTGCTGGGCGTCATATGACGCCCAGTCAGGATAACTAAACCACCGCCCGGCCGTCATTTTGCTATAGGCTGGGCGGAAAGTGACATTAAAAGTTTAAATTATACGAAAAAAATAAAAGAACAAACCTGGTATGCTTACCTACTCTGTGCAACTGATATGAGCGGCCGCGATTCTTCTCTTCTTGGGTCCTCCGCTATCTCCTCCCCCCTGCTCAGTGCCTCCATAGCAAGCCGCTTGCTTTAGGGGCACTTGCTCGCTTCCATAAGCCACACAGAACAGGCTCGACCCCTCTCTTGCTCCCTTCTCACTGGCTGTGACTGACAGCAGCAGGAGCCAATGACAGGAACCAAAGACCCAGGACAGCAGCCACTCTCATGCAGATCGCTAGGTCAGGATCAGGCTTTGGGGAGGGGGGTTGGGCTGCTGTGGGAGCTGCATACTGAAAGTTTTTCAACTTCACACTTCAACTTCAACCACTTTACAGTTGAGCCCCTGAGCACAAGCTGGGGCTAGAAAAAAGAGGGCTCTAAAGATCACAGGAATTGAATCTAAGATAAACAAACGTGACATTTACCTACAAAATATTTCACCATCATATTAGTTGGAGTGTCATGACGCCTTACCCAAACTATTGTCATGACGTTTTCTTTTTATTGGCTAAATAATAGCATCAGTAAGTAGCGATCACATTTAGTTATTTTAGACAGTCTTTAAAAGGTGTTTACCTTTACCTGTTTTGTGTTTTTTGGGCTTTTCAGTAAAATAAAGTTGTTTTTGTTTCATGTACAGTTTATGGTATTGTAATTACATTTTTAGAAACCAAATTACATTGTTTACAAACTCAAGGTTAAATTCCATGTTCCACTATTTTTTTTTCATTCATAGACTAGTAATATCACTTATTACTAATGTATATGTAAATAAATAAAATATTCAAATAAAATATGACAAACCGCCTCTTTCATTTCTATGCCATTGTATCAACCATTGAAAAGTGACCTATCTGTCCCTTATTCTAAGTATACTATTGTAGCGCTCACCCCCGAAAGGAGCCGATGGTTATAGATTGGGTGGCATGTTACCTCTGTGACTCCGTCGTCTAGGGTAGTTGATGAGAGTCAAAGTAATGGAATGTCCACACAGCAGGTGTCTTTTTCTTGTGCTTTTATTTACCCAACACGGTAAAACAGTAAAACTTGAGGTAGAGAGTAAAGATGTATGAGGAGAAGAAACAGCAGATTCAGGCATAACGATACAGAAACAGTCCTGCTTCCCACAACACTTTGCTTTCGTCGCCACTCCAGCCGGAGTGGGTATAGTGTACTCGGACAGGCCTCTCACACCGACCTGGCAGCCAGAGTATCACTCGGAACTTTGAGGGAAAAGATCTCTGCCACAGACCCTCCCTAGAACTTAGATCATGGAGTAATATAATATGATATAATATAATAATAATAATATAATGGTAATATTAGTGCCTGGATCAGCTTCAGGTAGTTTTCAATTAGGTTACCGACTATCAGGTGGCCAACATCCAACCTTTTAGTGTCCGGTTACCTTGATCCACGATGAATTGTCGAGGCCCTATTGGATCGCCAGCCTTTCTTGGCTGTCCTCAGGCGGACTCCCCACCGAACAGCTATCTTGCTTGGGATGTTCTCAGAATTGGGGACCCAGTCGATTACTGGGGCCCCGCCACAACTTTAAATGTTCCGGGCCAACATGGTCCCGGAACCTGGAACACCGCATGGCACGCCCCCGGCCTGGTAGGCCATCTCGCCGGGGGGGGGACGTGATGTGTGTCACCCTGAAGGTGGGTGCCACACCGGGAAAAGAACCCCGCCTCAATGGCATCTGCTCCAGAAGTACCCTTACCCAGCATGCCCCGCGAGAGAAACTCCCTCCTGATTGACTGCTGGCAAAAGGCACCCAAGTCTCGACTCCACTGGCGCCACCCGCTGACCCGGGGTGATATAACACCCCAGCAACAACAGAATGAGCCCACAGTACAGCCCAGCCGAAACAGAGACCCTTTTAGAATTAAAATTGAGATCAGAGTCAACTTGCACTCTGATTATCCCTTAGATTTTGTCAGCACCGGTACTTGGAAGTACCCCGGCACTACACAATATATGATATTTAGGTGGTGTGTTATTCTTGTTTTAAGGCACATTTATGAATAGCCAATTATTTTAATGTTATCGGTTTTGTATGCTTTCTGTAATACAGTAAAACCTTGGTTTGAGAGTAACTTGGTTTGAGAGTGTTTTGCAAGACAAGCAACATTTTTTAATAAAATTTGCCTTGTTATACAAGCGATGTCTGAGTATAAAAAAGAAGAGAGGAGCCTCTAAGTGTAGCAATATGGTTACATTTAATAAAGGTACAACATTTAGCAACTTATTGCTACACTCAGAGGTGCCTCTCTTTTATACCCTGTAAAAAAAATGCTTTGATATAAAAATGCTTTGAATTACAAGCATGTTTCTGGAACAAATTATGCTTGCAAACCAAGGTTTTACTGTAAATATATTTTTAAAATACATATCTGTGTTATGCCTCTAAAGTCCATCATCTACCAACTTACTTTATAAAATCTAATTTATCGGAACGTGGCATTTTTTTTATAAATTTTTCATATCCACAGTACTACTCTGTGGTGATACAATTTCCAATTAATTGTTCACTATAGTCACAAAAATTATACAAAACCCATTGACTGCTGAATGCTTATGTCAGGAGTGACGTCACAAATGTACAAAGGTCTGGGGCAGAACTGCAACACTGATCCAGAGGAGAATTATGGGTGTGGCAAAATTGCACTAAGTAGGAGGGACTTAAAACTTGAGCCTACAGACTGGGTACATGGTGATATATGGTACAGTTCTTGTACCAAAAAAATATGCTTTAACTTCTGTGCCACAAGTAAAAGTCTAACAGACATATACCTCAACACATGTGAAATAATTTAAACCCTTTCATTACATATACTTTTTTGTGAGCAGCCTACCTTTAGTCGTCATATATGCACCAGGGTGCAGAGTGCAGTGGTCAGGAATATATAATATACGGCCTACATTCACAGTAATGGTATGGAGCCCCACTGTGCAACTAGCGCAGACTCCATGCGTGCATTTCACTAAACTCTCTCTCCCATACCTGTGTACAGAATGAGGGCCCAAGTGCAAGTGGTGCAGATCTTCTCCTCTTGCTATGGGGGACAGATCGCTGCTGAAGCAGTGCCGACAAAATCTTCCTCACTGCAAGTCACATGCCACATGTACACGCTTCGCTTACGACAGGCTGCTAGAGAGAACTTCTTTACCCTAGGTAACCACTGTATCCTCACACTATATGAATTCCTGTACCATTATCTTCATTCCCCAATGTGTTTCGTGACCCAAACTGTAACTATATATGCCGATTACTTGCATTACCCCCCTTGAGTAACTTCAGACCAGGCAAAGACAAAGTTTGAAATGCTTTACTTGAATAAATTAAAATGATGACATATACAGACAACAAAGTGCAATCATTTTCCTAACATCCCTAGTCCCCAACGTCAGGCTTGTGGCTGCCTCAGCATACCTGCATAGGAAAAAGTCCAAACTGGTTAAGTCCATAGATGGTATTGAGCCCCAACCTTGGCATGGCACTGGAAATCCAGCCTCTGGCAATGACATTGAGTAGGTCTGACAGAACAGTGCAGACCAGAACTGAACCAAACTCCAGCCCTAGGCTCTGAGCCTCCATCCTTTTTTATAGCACACAGGATGGGGGGGGGGGGGGATGGGGTCAAACCCAAGAAAACCCAAGAAAACCCATCAAGAAAGACCCAGTAACACAATTAACTCCCACCTTCCCAGATGGGGCAGCGTTAACCATTTCATACCTACATACAGAGTGCAGTGGTCAGCAATGTGTGATATACAGCCCAGAAAACAGAATGCAGTGGTCAGGAACATGTCATTAGCAGCTCACCTACAGAGTGGAGTGGTCAGGAGAATATCAGGTATAGCACCTTGCACATAATTCAGTGGTCAGGGGTATGTCATATACAGCCTGGTGTACAGTGGTCAGGAGTATATCATTTATAGCCCAGCATTCAGAGCCCAATAATCAGGAGTATATCATATAAAGCCCAGAGTACAGAGTGAAGTGGTCAGGTGCATATTATACATAGCCCAATGTACAGAGTGCAGGGGTCATGAGCATGTCATACACAGCTCAGGGTACAGAGTGCAGTGATCAGGTGCATATTATACATAGCCCAGTGTACAGAGTGCAGTGGTCAGGAGCATACACAGCCCACTGTAAAATGCAGTGGTTAGGAGCATGTCAGATCAGAAGGCCTAGAAAATAACAGAAAATTTGTGGAAAAAAACTATTTTTTCATGTTTTTTTCAAAGCCATTTTTTATTTTAATTTCCAGAAAAATTGGAAAAGTGTGGAATATGTTCTTTTAGAATGATATGTAAAATACCTATGACATGGTATTCAAACTATACAACATGAAGACCTTAATGAAAAATTTCCGAGACTTTATGTAAAGTCTTAAATTATTGCAAGTTCTCTCAGCTGAAGGCAAGAAAATCTTCGAATACAACTTACAGTAAGCAACACTTCTGAATGCAGCTCTCAAACACGAGAAATATGCATTTCTGACACTAGGGAGCACTGCAGGAGAAAGCCTTCAGTTTAGTTTGTTTGTGGGCTCCATGTTTAATACGATTTTTGAAATACATTTTGTCACACCATATTTGTGCAGCGGTCTTACAAGCGCCATTTTTTAGGATAAAAAAACACTTTTTTTAATAAAAAAAAAAGACAACAGTAAAGTTAGCCAATTTTTTTTTATATTGTGAAAGATAATGTTATGCAGAGTAATGTTATGCCTCTCCCGTCGCCGATAAAAGTGATCTTGGGCCATATTCTCATAGAAGTTACGATGGAGTATCTCAGGATACTCCATCGTAACTTAGAATCTTAGAATCATTTTCGCATAGATACACTTAAGATCCGCCATCTGTAAGTCACTTACACTGGCGGTTCTTAAATGTAATGACGCCGGCCGCCGCTAGATGGCATTTACGTGAAGGACTCATTTGCGTATGCAAATGATCCTTCTACGCCGATTCCCGAACGAGTTCGCGTCGCGTAACCGTCGCTAACGTCGTTTGCGTAAACGGAAACTTACTCCTGCTATATGAGGAGTAAATTTCCGCAAGTCCCACATAGGCCATGTTACGGATGGCGTCGGGTCCGCGTCGTGTTTTTTCGTCGGGTACGTCGTTTTACTAAGTCGTTCTTAAATACGACTTTACGTCAATGACGCACACGTCGGCGTCATTGACGTTTTCCGCCGAGAACTGGAGCATGCGCACTGGGCTTTTTGAAGCCCGGCGCATGCGCAGTTCATTAGAATCGGGGGTGCGCTTAATTTGAATACAAGCCGCCCCCTTGGAAATCCGCCAGGCTACGCCGGGGCATTTACACTCCGCCGTTCCAACTTATGGAGCAAGTGTTTGGGGAATACAACACTTGCTCCTGTAAGTTGGGACAGCGGAGTGTAAGTGCCTTAAGCGCAGCCCGCGGATTTTTTGAGAGAATATGGGCCCTTGTGGTGTATCCGCCGCAGAGACCACTTTTATCTGAAAGAGGACCACATGCTGAAGAAGAGGGGTACAGGGGTTATGGTAGCTAGCTGCTACAATAACAATGGCATTCCTCTTCAAAGTACCAACGTATTCCTGCGGAAGGAGGTCTATAAGTGGTTAAAAATACTTTATTGAATTAAATAATGAGGATCATAATGAAAGTGCGAGTAGCTGTTTCCTCCACAGTTCTGCTGCTTCTGGATCATCACAAAGGGGTTGATTTATTAAAACTAGAGAGTGCAAAATCTGGTGCAGCTGGGTATGTTGCCAATCAGCTTCTACCTTCAGCTTGTTCAATTAGGCTTTGACAAAAAACTGGAAGCTGATTTCTTTCTATACATAGCTGCACCAGATATTACACTATCTACCTTTAGTAAATCAACCCCAAAGTATTTTTTTCTCCAGCAGCATCGTCAAGTGAGTAAGTGTTACAAACCACTGCCTCCCAAAAATACACAATACCTTTATTTATACCGTCTAGTTCTAGACTAGTGTAGGTAAATTAGTTTTTGTGACTCAAGGTAGTTGTCTGAAATTGGGGTGGGTTTTTCTAGGTCAAGCTGGTGGGCCCTACAGGTCAGACCTCTGATACCTCCCCCCTGGTGCTAGAAACTTGGAGAAGTTTCTGGAAGCTAGTGAGTGGAGGCCAGGAGGTGCTAATCTGAATATTTATGGGAATCTGGCCAATCCCCAGGCAGGAGGCCTGGCAGGGTGGCTGGATCAGCCCTTAAATTTTGTGAGCATGGCCAGCAAGGGGAGTTGAGTGGAAGATGAAGTGAAGAAGCTGTGTTGTGTGGCCTGTGAGGGGACCCTGGGTTGAGGGGGGTTCTGCAGGCTGGGAGCTGGGAAAGGAAGAGGTACAGAGGGATCTTGTCAGGGCTGGGCTCTCAGACCTCCCTTATTAGTGCTGAGGTTGCTGAGCTGTCGATTAATTGCCAGTACTCATCGTCTCACAGTGGCTCACCTGGTGATCACTTCATACTCATCAGTCCAGCCTAAAGCCAGCCCCTTCTGGCTATTTAAACGGCGTGGGTCATTCCTTCTGTGCCTTCGCCTTGGTGAAACATATTTGGAGACTCTCTGCTGTGTTCCTGCTGAAGACCTGCCTGGCTGACGTCCCTTCTGGTTCCTGATCCTGTCTCCTGCCTCTGACTACGCCGATCTCTGGTTTCCTGATTTACTGGCTTGTTCTGACTACCCGCTTTGGCAACTAAACCCTGGCTATGTTTTGACTACCTATTTGGCTATTACCTACTATCATTTTTACCATTATATTAACCACTTCCGGACCGCCGCATGTACATATACGTCGGCAGAATGGCACGGACAGGCACATTGGCGTACCAGTACGTCCCTGCCTAGACGTGGGTCGGGGGTCTGATCGGGACCCCCCCGGTACATGCGGCGGTTCCCGTGGCTTCAGGAGCGATCCGGGACGAGGGCGCGGCTATTCGTTTCTAGCCACCCAGAGCTGAAGAACGGGGAGAGCCCTTTGTAAACACGGCTTCCCCGTGCTTCACTGTGGCGGCTGCATCGATCGAGTGATCCCTTTTATAGGGAGACTCGATCGATGACGTCAGACCTACAGCCACACCCCCCTACAGTTGTAAACACACACTAGGTGAACCCTAACTCCTACAGCGCCCCCTGTGGTTAACTCCCAAACGGCAACTGTCATTTTTACAATAAACAATGCAATTTAAATGCATTTTTTGCTGTGAAAATGACAATGGTCCCAAAAATTTGTCAAAATTTTCCGAAGTGTCCGCCATAATGTCGCAGTCACGAAAAAAAACGCTGATCGCCGCCATTAGTAGTAAAAAAAAAAAAATAATAATAAAACTATCCCCTATTTTGTAAACGCTATAAATTTTGCGCAAACCAATCGATAAACGCATATTTTGCGATTTTTTTTTACCAAAAATAGGTAGAATAATACGTATCGGCCTAAACTGAGGAAAACTTTTTTTATATATGTTTTTGGGGGATATTTATTATAGCAAAAAGTAAAAAATATTGTATTTTTTTCAAAATTGTCGCTCTATTTTTGTTTATAGCGCAAAAAATAAGAACAGCAGAGGTGATCAAATACCACCAAAAGAAAGCTCTATTTGTGGGGAAAAAAGGACGCCAATTTTGTTTGGGAGCCACGTCGCACGCCCGCGCAATTGTCTGTTAAAGCGACGCAGTGTCGAATTGTAAAAACCCCTTGGGTCATTTAGCAGCATATTGGTCCGGTCCTTAAGTGGTTAAAAGGTGTGATTTTTACTGCATTTTCTGTGTCAGTCTGATTCATGGTTTATGGTTCCTGACAGATCTCTACTATCCAATGGTTTTGTTTATTTACTGAATAAGACATACTTTTATTTCAAGCATAATACTTTTATAAACACTGCATTTCACCTTCCCAGTGTAATACAATGATTTTTAATTTGTAAATCAAATCCATGGTTAATTTTTTTAAATTTCTGCTAAATTTTCAATTTGTTCTGGAAAAATCAGGGAAAACTGGTTTTCCAATGGCTCTAAAATTTCTGGAGCTTTTACATCTCTACACATAGCCCAGAATAAAGAGTACAATGGTCAGGAGCATGTCATACACAGCCCAGAGTAAAGAGTGCAGTGGTTAGTAGTATGCCATACAAACCCCAGGGTACAGAATGCAGTTGTTAGGAGCACTGCCATACACAGCCCACTATGCAGTAACCCTGCAGCCATGTTCCCCCTACAGGCACACTCAGAGGCGTTGCTAGGGGGGTGCGGGGGGTGCGGGCCGCCCCGGGTGACACCCGCTAGAGGGGTGACACCATCCCGATAAAAAAAAAAATGTTGGTGCAGGGGGCTGTGTAATGTAAAAGGGTCCAGAGGAGCAGGGGGCTATGAGATGTAAAGGGGTCCAGTGATGCAGGGTGCTGTGTAATGTAAAGGAGTGCAGTGACGCAGGGTACTGTGTAATTTTAAAGGGGTCCAGTGATGCAGGGGGCTGTGTAATGTAAAGAGGTCCAGAGGTGCAGGGTGCTGTGTAATGTAAAAGGGTCCAGAGGTGAAGGGAGCTGTGAGAAGTAAAGGGGTCCAGTGATACAGGGTGCTGTGTAATTTTAAAGGGGTCCAGTGATGCAGGGTACTGTGTAATTTTAAAGGGGTCCAGTGATGCAGTGGGCTGTGTAATGTAAAGGGGTCCACTGATGCAGGGTGCTGTGTAATGTAAAGGGGTCCAGTGATGCAGGGTGCTGTGTAATGTAAAGGGGTCCAGAGGTGCAGGGTGCTGTGTAATGTAAAGGGGTCCAGTGATGCAGGGTGCTGTGTAATGTAAAGGGGTCCAGTGATACAGGGTGCTGTGTAATTTTAAAGGGGTCCAGTGATGCAGGGTACTGTGTAATTTTAAAGGGGTCCAGTGATGCAGGGGGCTGTGTAATGTAAAGAGGTCCAGAGGTGCAGGGTGCTGTGTAATGTAAAAGGGTCCAGAGGTGAAGGGGGCTGTGGGATGTAAAGGGGTCCAGTGATACAGGGTGCTGTGTAATTTTAAAGGGGTCCAGTGATGCAGGGTGCTGTGTAATTTTAAAGGGGTCCAGTGATGCAGGGTACTGTGTAATTTTAAAGGGGTCCAGTGATGCAGGGTGCTGTGTAATGTAAAGGGGTCCAGTGATGCAAGGGGGCTGTTTAATGTAAAGGGGTCCAGTGATGCAGGGGGCTGTTTAATGTAAAGGGGTCCAGTGATGCAGGGTGCTGTGCAATGTAAAGGGGTCCAGAGGTGCAGTTGTGGAGAGGGGTACACAGTAGTAACAAAGAGATATTGAAGGATGCAGAGGTATGCAGGGGGCACAGTGGGGTGTTTTTACCTTTTTAACGTGGGGGGGGGGTGCCAGATATTGGATCCGCCCCGGGTGCTAAATGCTCTAGGTACGCCCCTGGCCTATAGGCTCCTGAGCTGGAATTCCGGTTCTGGAGAAAGAGAGGTGGGGGGAGGGGACAAAGAAAAATGGAGAGAAAGAAGAAGGGATAGAACGAACAAGAAAGATGGATAGGGAGAGAGAGAAAAGGGGAAGAAAGGAGAACAGAGAGTAAACAGTAAGGTAAAAAATATTTGAAAATTTTTATTGGGGGGGGGGGGGGGGGGGGGGGGGGGGGGGGGGGGGGGGGTGACACCATATTTTACCGCACCAGGTGACACCAACCCTAGTGATGCCACTGGGCACACTCTGTGATTCCATCCTCATAGCACAGCTTGCCTTGTGGCCAGTGGAGGCCCATCCATACTGGGCACAGGGGTACCACCCCCCTAAGCCATGCGCTGGCCCCTAATCTATATGCAGACCGCCAGAAGCATAGATTCCAATGTTTTTTTTGTGAAGCACATGATTAAAGCCTGAGGCTCTATATAGCTTCAAAAAAGGGTGGGGCTAGCGGCGCAGAGCCCTGCACCCCAAGCCCACCCTTTTGTGTGACAATAGAAAATTTATATTTGCTATTGTCTTCCTGATTCTCCTCCTGGTCAGGAAGCGGGTTCTGAGACCTGTTACTTGTTTGGCTGAGAGGAGAAGCAATCCTATTGGCTGCAGAGAAGTTGGAGGGAGGAGGCGCAGTGGAAGTTGCCGTGAAGCCCAGGAGGAGGAGACGCAGGGTGAAGCCGCCACCTGTAGGAAGTGCTGCCTGCGACCTAGATGGGGTAAGTCATTACTTCTCCTCCTCTTCACCACATACTTTCTTTCGTCCATCTGCAACTTTTTCTTTTTTCTCCATTTCCTCTCACTGTGAACAATGCGTGTCCAGAAGGCAAGACTAAAACTCCATGCAGACATGGATTTCCCCCTCCTCTCCATCCATGGCTTCAGGGGAGGAGACGTAAGCTGCGAGTGTGGCTTCTGTGGAATAAAGTGATTGTAAAACAACCCGTTAAAAAAACATTATAAATACCTTTTTTCCTTTTTTTTTTTTTTAGAAGTGATCACATTCCCTCTGGGCTCACCTGCATTAAAAGGAGGGGAGGAGAAACAGCAGCACACTGATCTTCCCAGTGAAAGGCTGCACGGGGGGGGTGTCAAGACAAGACTTCTTATTGGAGGAGAGCAGACTAGAGAACTGACCATAGTGTGTTCTCCTACTTAGTGTGGTAAGTTTTTAATAGAAAAGCAGAGGAACTGGCAAGAACACCTGGTATTTCACATAAAGGAAGCATTGCAAAGAGAACAGGATAGTTTTATATATATATATATATATATATATATATATATATATATATATATATATATACACACACACACAAGTACATGGTACAGCAGGCACATATTAGGAATATGAAGTGTTGGGTTTACATACTGTTTAAAGTGGCCTTTAAAGACTGTACTGTGCCCAGACACCCTGGGGGTAATTTGGAGCTCCATAACTGCCCCCCACTTATCTATACTCTCATTGTGTATGTACATGAGGACAGCAAGAGTTGTTCATTACATATGCAGTTCTGCATCCTTTTTTTTTTTTTTTCAAAGGTTTTTATTTAAGATTATAGTGCTGCACAATGGTTGTGCTTTAATGCTGCTTCAACTGCATATGCATATGCAGAATTTGCATCAGTTCTTGCAGTGCTACACAATGGTTGGACTTAAAGTAGTTGTAAACCCACATATAAAAAAAAGACCTGCAAGACAAAGGCATACTAGCTCATTATGTAATACTCACCTGAGATCGAAGCCCCCACTGTGGTGCCCATACACAGCACCAATCCGGCGACATCGCTCCCAGAGATACTCCTGGGTATTGCGCGCTCCGGGACTGTGATTGGCCGGAGCCGCGATGACGTCACTCCCACGCATGCGCATGGGAGCAGCCGGTAACAACACACTCACTGAAGCAACGGCACAAGTGCAGATACAGGGGATATCTCCTAAACCATGCAGCTTTAGGAGATATCCGTAGTAGCTACAGGTAAGCCTTATTATAGGCTTACCTGTAGCAAAAAGGGGATTGTAAGGGTTTACAACCACTTTAATAACTACTTTTCACAACATGTGCCTAGCACTCAGCCGACTCATTGGAGTTGATATACTAAACAAATAAAACATATTTACTTTGCCATGTGTGTATTCAAAATCATGTTTTTCCCATTTCCAATTCACATGATTGGGTATTTAACCCACGAACATGTTTTCCACTTGCTGTTGTTTGAAAGGAAAGCACAGTGTTTGAAAATGAAGTGTTTGCACCCTCTAATGGCTAAACAACAAATTGTTTTATTTATTATAACTGAAATACTAGATGAACAAGCATGCAAAAAACACATTCATAATTACTTTAAGGCAAACGTTGCAATAATAATTTAGTATATGTACTCAGTGAAAGGTTAGTATACAATACTTTCCCTTTGAAGGATACATTGTTTTATTAATGGTGCATTGCCTTAATATACTTTGTACTAAGGGTAAACTCGTGGAAAATAGCTAAATACCCATTTGAGCGTGTTTTATTGAGTAAGAAAATTCTTTTTTTTTGCTGTCTGTATGTATCTTAGGAACATTTCTTCATATTTTCTGTGCAGTTACAAATAGAAGAAATTAGCAGAATATCTTCAAAGGGAGCAACTACATCAATAAACAACTCTATGTTTACAAAAGCAGGAAAGGATTAGTACTAAAGCCTCGTACACGCGACCGGTTTTCCACTCAGGAAAACTGCCAGGAGAGCATTTGGCCGGGTGTATGCACGGGTGAATCCCGGCCGTGTGTATGCTCCCTATCAGTTTTCCCATCAGGAAAACAGCCGAGAATCCCGACGGAAAAATCGAGAACCCTGCTCTCTATTTTCTCATCGGATTTCCCGGCAGAGTGTTTCCTGATC
This sequence comes from Rana temporaria, assembly GCF_905171775.1. Classification (NCBI taxonomy): domain Eukaryota; kingdom Metazoa; phylum Chordata; class Amphibia; order Anura; family Ranidae; genus Rana; species Rana temporaria. Next base: position 313,869,910 of record NC_053490.1, on the reverse strand, counting down.
AGAAAACCGGTCGACACATGTGCAGTAGCATACAAGTTTAGTGTGGGGTGTAGCAAGATGGCGGCGACGGCATCGAATGTGACGAGCGCCGCTCGTCGTAGTCGATGAAGTCACTGCGTTCTTGCAATTCAAAGAACGACGGTTTTTTTTGAATGGCCGTCTGTATCATGTATGCACGGTTTGCAAGACTAGCTTGCCAGGAATCCCGTCAGGAAACCAACATGTTTTTTCCTTACTGGATTCCCGGCCATGTGTACAGGGCCTAACAGTTTTTTCTGACTGTGACACCACTAGGGAGCATACTATATGTCATCACTGAGACAGGATCTAGAGGAGAAACCTTAATTAGGATAACCTGGTATATGTTAAAACTCTTCTCTGTTCTCACCAAACTATACGGAAAAAAAAAGAAAATTGCCTGGAGCTCAGTGGACAGGGGTGATAATGCTGATTTACAGTCAAGTGAAAAGGCTGGAGGTATTATGTTTAGCCCAGCTACTGGCACTTTAACCACTTAACGACCCGCCCATAGACAAAATACGTCTACAGGGCGGTTCGTTAACTCTGGGAGGGCGTACATTGACGTCCTTCCAGAATCACGCTCCCGCGCGCCCCCTGGGGCGCGCACAAGGGAATGTCCGTGACCGCCGGGTCCTCTGGATCTGCATCACGGATCGTGGTAAATTGCTGCTGATAGCGGCCGTTTACCACGTGATCTCTCCGTCCAATGATGGAGCGATCACATGTAAACAAACTGGCATCATTTGATGACGCCGGTTCCTCCCTCCTCTCTGTGTGAGAGGAGAGAGTGGGTGTCAGCAGCGCTGTGGGCTGGATCTGTGACTATTGCAGTCACAGATTCAGCTATCCCTGCTCAGGCATCCCTGCAATACCCTGTGCAATACTCTGCAATACCCCTGCGCAATACTCTGCAATACCCCTGCGCAATACTCTGCAATACCCCCTCGCAATACTCTGCAATACCCCCACGCAATACTCTGCAATACCCCCACGCAATACTCTGCAATACCCCCACGCAATACTCTGCAATACCCCCACGCAATACTCTGCAATACCCCCACGCAATACTCTGCAATACCCCCTGCGCAATACTCTGCAATACCCCCTGCGCAATACTCTGCAATACCCCCTGCGCAATACTCTGCAATACCCCCTGCGCAATACTCTGCAATACCCCCACGCAATACTCTGCAATACCCCCACGCAATACTCTGCAATACCCCTGCCAGTACTCTGCAATACCCCTGCCAGTACTCTGCAATACCCCTGCCAGTACTCTGCAATACCCCCACACAATACTCTGCAATACCCCTGCACAATACTCTGCAATACCCCCGCACAATACTCTGCAATACCCGCGCACAATACTCTGCAATACCCCCGCACAATACTCTGCAATACCCCCTGTGCAATACTCTGCAATACCCCTGCCAGTACTCTGCAATACCCCTGCACAATACTCTGCAATACCCCTGCACAATACTCTGCAATACCCCTGCACAATACTCTGCAATACCCCGCACAATACTCTGCAATACCCGGAAAATACTCTGCAATACCCCGCACAATACTCTGCAATACCCCTGCACAATACTCTGCAATACCCCCCCCCCCCCACAATACTCTGCAATACCTCCCCACAATACTCTGCAATACCCCCCCACAATACTCTGCAATACCTCCCCACAATACTCTGCAATACCCCCGCACAATACTCTGCAATACCCCCGCACAATACTCTGCAATACCCCCGCACAATACTCTGCAATACCCCTGCCAGTACTCTGCAATACCCCCACACAATACTCTGCAATACCCACGCACAATACTCTGCAATACCCCGGCCAATACTCTGCGATACCCCCGCACAATACTCTGCAATACCCCTGCCAGTACTCTGCAATACCCGGAAAATACTCTGGAAAAAATGCGTTTTAACCACTTCCTGCCGGCCGTCATATGACGTCCTTGACTTTGTGCATGGATATCTGACTGATGCCTGCAGCTACAGGCATCATTCAGATATCATCTTTTTCAGCCGGCGATTCTCTACACCATAGGAACAATCATGGTGGCTGTTCCACCTCTTGATCGTTCTTACAGGAGGCAAAATGGGACGTCCCCCCCTCCCGTCGCCCTCCGGTGCTTCTTCCGACTCACCGCTACGATCGAAGCCAGGATCGTTTTTTTTTTTATTATTTCAGGCTTCCCAGCCTAGAGGTGAGATGTGGGGTCCTATTGACCCCATATCTCACTGTAAAGAGGACCTGTTATGCTATATTCCTATTACAAGGGATGTTTACATTCCTTGTAATAGGAATAAAAGTGATCAAAACATTTATTTTTGGGGAAAATCGTGTCAAACTAAAATAAATAAAATGAACAATAAATGGTTTGATGTCACTCCAGTTGATTAACATATCAGCTGGAGTGACGTTTTGTACTGCGCATGTGCAGACCCATGGGAGGCATTTTTCGACGGGGGCACTGACAGATAGAACACTGGTGAGAGTACAAAGCGGAGCAGAGAGCAGGTGCTGGCACAGGAGTTAACCGTGCAGTCTCCCTCATGTAGCACAGGAGCTAACAGAGGATCACTCAGATCAGGCTGTTGCCGCAGCACCCCTAGGGACTCCTCAAGGCACCCCAGGGTGCCGCAGCACCCTGGTTGACAAACACTGCTCTAGGGGACAGCATAGTATAGCCTGTGATATTTACCTAATTTTTAACCTGGTCCTGGTAACAGTTTACTGTATTGCTACTTATTATGTGTATACATGCTGTTTCTTTACATGCCTGTTTGATGTCGCCTCTATGTATGCAAATCATAGCTTGCAAAATAGATTTTACCCTTGCACATATCATGCGCATAATCAGACCTCAAAGTCAAAAGGGGTATCTATCTTAATTTCAAACCGGATACCTTGGTCTCTGTTAGACAAACTGGTAGACACAGAGGGGCGTTTTATTTTTCTAAAGGGATATATTGGAACCACAAAGGTGACTTTGGCGACGGTTTACATACCAAACGTAAATGTCTTTTTGAGTAAAACTCAGAGTAAGTGGGCGAGATTTGTAGAAGGGAAGTTGATCTTAGGGGGGAGACCTCAATACAACATTAGATCCCAAGGTTGATACATCAACTGGGGCCTCCTCCATAGCAGGGGGGACCAGGAGGGGGATCTTGCGGAAGTTACAGGAGATGCAGTTAGTGGACGTTTGGAGGCTATTACATGCGGGAGAAAAAGACTATACGTTCTTTTCCAGCTCGCATTAAATGTACTCTCGTATAGACCTCTTTCTGGTGCCACACTATTTGTTGACAGCGGTAAATGAAGTTAAAATTGGAAATATAACATGGTCGGACCACGCGCGAGTGACGTTACATATTGCTTTGTCAATTACAGCCTCTGCCCCGGAGTGGCGCTGGCGTTTGAATGAAAGCCTACTACAGATTCCCGAAATTCGGGATGATGTAGCAAAAGAAATGGAGGCATATTTGAACGACACTCCGGGGAGTGATCCGCCCATGATTTGGGAGGCACATAAGGTGGTGATGATAGGGATCTTGATCAAACATGGGTCCCGATTAAAAAGAGCTCGAGAAGGACAAAAGAAATTCAGGCACTAGGGGCCAGATTCACAAAGGTTAGCGGATCTTTAGATCCGTGTAACTATGTGAATTAAGATCCGCCCTCGCAAGTTTGTGAGGAAAGTGTCAAATTCACAAAACACTTACCTCCAAACTTGCGACGGCGGATCCTAACTCCCCCAGCGGAATTCCAAATTCCGCGGCTAGGGGAGTGTCATATTTAAATCAGGCGCGCTCCCGCGCCGATTTAAATACGCATTGCGTCGTCCGGGGAATTTCCCGGCGTGCATTGCTCCCACTGACGTCAATAGGACGTCAGTGGTTTCGATGCGTACGCAAACTACGTAGTTCCGGATTCGAGGAACGACTTACCGGAAAACTACGTAAAAAAATACAAATCGACGCGGGAACGACGGCCATACTTAACAATACTGACCCCTGCTTTTAGCATGGGTAAGTATACGACGGGTACCGCGCTACGGAAACGACGTAAGACACACCGCGTCGGGTCCGCGTACGGTCGTGAATTTCGCGTATCTCGCTGATTACATATTATTCAGTGTAAATCAGCGGGAACGCCCCCGGCGCCATTTTTAAATCGAAAAAAAAGATCCGACAGTGTAACACAGTGTGACACTGTCGGAATCTCAGCCCTATCTATGCGTATCTGATTCTATGAATCAGGTGCATAGATAGGACCAGAAAAAATCCGAGATACGATGGTGTATCTGAGATACACCGTCGTATCTGCTTCGTGAATCTGGGCCTAGAAGTACAACACAATAAGGTACAGACACCGCTAGTAGGAATAGAATTGTCACATCTGAGGAGACAACTGACAGACCTACTCAGACAGGGCCGATCCTGGGCGTGTGCACGGGGTGTCCGGCACCCGGGCGCCCAGAGGGGGGGGGGGCGCCGAGGTGTCAGAGGGCTTCCCTCCCTCCTCCTCTCCTTGATCCGTGCGGTGCCAAAGCTTCGTTATGCGTAGCAAACACACGCACAGTGACAGTAGCATTGTTAGGAGCCGCGGCCTGCCCGCTTACATTTTTTTTCTTGTTGTGGCTTCACTCCGAGCGGCGCGTCAATCGCCTGTCTCCCAGAAGCCACTGTGGCTTCTGGGAGTTGCAGTTCATGGCTTTCTCCGAGATAGGCGATTGACGCGCCGCTCGGAGTAAAGCCACAAGAAAAAAATGTAAGGAGCCGTGGCTCCTCCTGGCGCTCCTAACAATGCTACTGTCACTGAGTGTGTTTGCAAATTGCTAGCGTACTGAGAGACTTGAGTATTCCTCAAGGAAGGAGAGGAAAGAAATATGTTTGAATCTGTTTCTGTTTTATGCTGCAGGGGTCTGCCTGGGCACGCTGCTGGCTGCAGTCAGTGCATGTAATTGACCCCAGCACAGGAGCATCGCCATCACACCCCCCCCCCCAACAATGGAGGAGGCCATGCAACTTGCAGGGAGGAGGACCTGTCCTGCTGAGCTGGCAGCTGCCATTGGACCATGGCTGAGGTGAGAGACCCTGACCCCCACATGATCATTCTATTTATTTCCCCCCCTGCTGGGAGTTGCCCATTACCTGCGGGACCTTCTGGAAGTTAGCCATGGCCTACAGGCCAGCAGGGCCCACAGGTCATGACCAGCTCCCAGCAGGACCGGAGGCACTTATGGCATACATTTCAGTAATTCCGACGGAGGGGAAAGACCCTCCGGAGTGCGGGAGCTACCGCCCAATCTCATTGTTGAGCATAGATCTAAAACTCTTTACTAAACTGCTTGCCTCCCGCCTCCAGCCTTTGCTAAATCAATTGGTACATCGAGACCAGGTCGGATTTATCCCCACCCGTGAGGCTAGGGATAATACCGTAAAGGTTCTCAACCTGGTACACTACGCCAACAAAACAAAAACGCCCTCTATTTTTTTTGAGTACGGATGCAGAAAAAGCATTCGATAGGGTTAGTTGGCGTTTTATGTTTAAAGTACTGAAACAAATGGGAATGGGAGAACACATGCGGAATTGGATAGCAGGAGTATATGCATCACCCCGAGCATCGGTAAAAGTAAATGGTATCTACTCAGAAATGTTTAAAATCTCAAATGGAACGCGTCAGGGGTGCCCACTATCCCCGATGTTGTTTGCACTTTCATTAGAACCTCTTTTGAATATGATCAGGCAAAACCCAGATATACAGGGCCTTAAATAGGTGATCGGAAATATAAAATCTCTGCCTATGCAGATGACTTGTTGTTTTCACTAGAATGCCCCCAGGTCTCATTGCCAAACTTGATGAAGGAAATGGAAGGATACGGGACACTAGCAGGTTTGAAGATCAACTATGCAAAATCGGAAGCGATGGGGGTAGCCCTACCCTTAAAAATACAGCAAAATATACAACCTAATTTTAAGTTTAAATGGGTAAGGTCGGCATTGAAATATCTAGGGATAAACATCCCATCAAGATTAGAAAAGTTATTCTCGGTAAATTTCCCACCAGTCTATAAAGAAGTGTGCTCCTTGCTAGATAAATGGCTTGGCCGCTGTAACACCCAATATATTGCCCAAATTCTTGTATTTGTTCCAAGCCATACCAATAGGAATCCCGGGGGCCTACTTTAACCACTTAAGACCCGGACCTTTAGGCAGCAAGGACCTGGCCAGTTTTTGCGATTTGGCAGTGCGTCGCTTTAACTGACAATTGCGCTGTCGTGCGACGTGGCTCCCAAACAAAATTGGCATCCTTTTTTTCCCACAAATAGGGCTTTCCTTTGGTGGTATTTGATCACCTCTGCGGTTTTTATTTTTTGCGCTATAAACAAAAATAGCGCCAATTTTGAAAAAAATGCAATATTTTTTACTTTTTGCTATAATAAATATCCCCCAAAAATATATATAAAAATTATTTTTCCTCGGTTTAGGCCGATACGTATTCTTCTACCTATTTTTGGTAAAAAAAAAAATCGCAATAAGCGTTTATCGATTGGTTTGCGCAAAATTTAATGCGTTTACAAAATAGGGGATTGTTTTATTGCATTTTAATTTTTTTTACTACTAATGTCGATCACTGTATTACTACTAATGGCGATCAGCGATTTTTTTACTGACTTCTACATTATGGCGGACACTTCGGACAATTTTGACACATTTTTGGGACCATTGTCATTTTCACAGCAAAAAATGCATTAAAAATGCATTGTTTACTGTGAAAATTACATTTGCAGTTTGGGAGTTAACCACAAGGGGGCGCTGAAGGGGTTAAGTGTGACCTCATTTGTGTTTCTAACTGTGGGGGGTGTGGCTGTAGGTGTGATGTCATTGATTGTGTTTCCCTATAAAAGGGAACACACGATCAATGACGGCGCCACAGTGAAGAACGGGAAGCTGTGTTTACATACAGCTCTCCCCGTTCTTCAGCTCCGGGGACCGATTGCGGGACTCCAGCGGCGATTGAGTCCGCAGGTCCCGCGGTCACGGTCACAGTGCTTCGGACCGGGTCGCGGGCGCGCGCCCGCGACCCACGGCTGGGCACTTAAAGAGGACAAACCTGTACGTGCTTGTGCCCAGCCGTGCCATTCTGTCAAATTATTTAATTATGTGCAGGAGGCGGTCCTTAAGTGGTTAAGCAAGTAAACACGCTTTTTACCAAATTCATCTGGGCTAATAAAAGACCAAGGATAAGCAGGAATCAAATGACCCTTCCCAAGTGATATGGGGGCTTAGCAGTCCCAGACTTTTTTAAATGTCATCAAGCAGTCCACTTGGGAAGAGTCATAGATTGGTGCAGACACAAAGAACTCAAATTATGGATAGAATTGGAGTTAGAGTTGAGTCAAGTACCATTGGGCAGGGCACCTTGGTGCTACGTAAACTTACCGGACCATATCAAAAAAGCATCCTTTATAGGATCAACGTTGTCTATAAGTGCAAAAATTTGCCAAAACTCAAAGTTCTCGTCAAAGTACTCCCCACTATACCCGGTACTGGGAAATCCAAGCTTTGGACTGGGGATGGAAGTAGGGACCTTTCAGAAACTCAGAGAGAGGGAATATACCCAGGTATCACACTTTTCACAGTAAGATACATGGCCCTCAATCTCGGCATTAACGCAACCAGGGGGTCTATTTGAAATAAAATATTGGCAGGCAATACAATTGCGACACTTCTTGGAGTCACTGAGACCAATAGGTAGGTTCAAACGGGAACTGACTAAATTTGAAACGTACTGTAACGAGAAGGAACCCCTCAATTGAAAAATATCAAAGATATATACACTACTAATAGCGCCTCAAGAGAACTATGAGATGCTAGCAATCAAAAAGTGGGGGAGGGATCTCAATAAGATTTTTACACCAGCTCAGTCAAAAAAGATAATATACCTGGCCCTAAACACATCATTATGTACCAGAACGCAGGAATTAAATATAAATTATTAACCAGGTGGTATTATACGCCAGCAAAATTAGGAAGGTTTTTTCCCGAAGCCTCAGATCTGTGCTGGCGATGTAACGGAGAACGAGGAACTTTGTTCCATATATACTGGACTTGCCCCAAGATTAAGCAATATTGGCAAGAGGTACGAAAGATATCCCAAAAAATTGTGGCATGTCCAGTGCCAGACGATCCTGGGTTTTTTCTGTTGCCTATTTCGCAAACTACCTATACAGGAATATAAAAATTCAGTATTATGCCACATCGTCTATGAGGCTAAAGCATGTGTAGCAAAAAATTGGAAAAGCTCTAGGCCTCCAACAATAGTTGAATGGCTCAACAGGGTTAGAAACGTGGGGGCCTTGGAGGACCTGGTATTAACGGCACAAGACAGAAAAGAGCAATATAACAAAACTTGGGCAACATGGAATATATTTGTTCAGTCAGAAGAAGGGAAGAGATTAATGGGAAGCATAGTTGGGGAGTAGGTCCGCTGGGGGAAAGAGAACTATATGGGAGACCAATACTTGTGGACCTCCAGGATGGTAGGGGATGGGGAGGGAGGTGAGTGTGGTGCGGGGGGGGGGGGGGGGGGATTAAAATATATATATATTTTTTTTAGGGTTTTAATTTGGGAGGGGATGAGCATAAAAATGTTAAAAGAGAAAAATGTTGAAGGCTGTAAGAAATAAAAGATAAGGATATCTAGGAGAAAGAGGGGCATAATATTGTGATTTTTCTGTAGGCAGTACATAGATAAGAACACATGGACAGTAAAGTAACGATAGTAGAGAAAGAAGAGAAGGAGGAGATTAAAAAATAGATTTAAAGAATGTAATGAGATGAGAACTGTACCATGTTTTGAAATATAACAGAATATTTATATGTACTGATGGATGTACCCTGTTCTTGAAATATATAAATAAAGAATATTTAAAAAAAATCATAGCTTGTTATGACTAGTTGAAATTCCAATAAAAATATTGAAACAGAAAAAAAAAATACTTTCCTTCACCACACTTCTATTCCTTTTGTTTTTAATCACTTTCTGTGGAGAAAGGACTTATGTTTGTTAAGAGCAAGCAGTACAGGGTGTATTTAAATAAATAAAAACATGCTGTATGAATGTGCCCCCCTTTTGCACACCGCAAAAAAAAAAAAAACATTTTGTGTAGCACGATAATTTTTTATGTTCCTAAGTGCCATCTAGTGGCAATAGCACAATATTTTTCCCCCCAAAAAATGTCAGAAAAATACAGAATTATGGCCATTACATAGGAAATAATCATATCACAAAAAATATGGTGACCCTGCCCAAATATTTGTCGCGTCCGTAGAGCAATGTTTTATAAAAAGAAATTCCTTTTAGTTAAATGTTGCTAAACCGATCTACTAATTGTGTTTGTTAACAATTTTCTGAGATAATAAGACCTGTTTTTCTCTGTCCACTATGAAGAAATTCACCAACAATTTCCTAAACAATTTTCTGACATAATAAGATCATTTTTTATCTATTCCATATGAATAAATCATCATTATTACTGTCACAAGTATTTATTAAGAATTACAGCAATTGTGTGGGATGGAAAGAAGTCCAGCCACCGTGAGTAAACATTATGTTAGCTGCTCTTAAGAAAAACTGTATTTTGGGTGCTTTCCCTTTCTTGGCTTTTTATAACTGCCTAGAGCAAAGTTCTTATAGTCTTACAGTAAATCATTGCTGTTTACAATTTGTCTGATAAAGTTAATAATTAAAGAAATAATAGTACATATTTTTTTTTGCCATAAATAGAAAAATACTGCTCTTAAGCGCCCTCATCTGACCTAAAGGCCAGGCATAGATCTTGTGGACTTTGGGAGAATTATTATTATTATTAGGCTAGATTGACATTGTTGCAGTATGTTATTATGTATTACTTAGCGTAATAATATACACAATGTTAGAGCAGCAAGTTGATTTTATTGGGCAGAGCACTAAAACACACTATGCATGTATTTTTTTTTTTTTGGAAGTACTTAATGCCCAAAGTTCAGGGTTCAGGAGTACTTAATGCCCAGAGTTCAGGGCTCAAGAATTCTTAATGCCCAGGGCTCAGAAGTACCCAATGCCCAGAGTTTAGGATTCAGGTATACTTAATGCCCAAAGTTCAGGGCTCAGGAGTACCCAATGCCCAGAGCTGTAGCATTGTGTTCCTGCCGTAATACAAGCTGACATGTCAATGCATAGTGTGCTGGTGCATTCTATGTAATTTCTTTTACCTAAACATGCTTCATCTTTGTGGGGGAAAAAAAAAAACATGCTTCTTCATAGCCTCAAATTCCCACGGAGTGGCTGACATGTAGACCATGCCAAGCTGGCCATGCCCTTCCCCCTAGGCTTGCACCCATGCTCTTTTACAAAAAGGAAACCAGCTTCAGTGTGCAGTGTCATACACAGAATAATCACTAAAAATATATATATAGGTTTTTTGAAAATTACTTTTTTTATTGCTCTTGTTTTACATTAAGGGGCTTATATAAAGCATAGCAGAGGATACCACTATCCATTCTTCATTGGACATCAAAGTATTAACAGTCTGTTATTTACCAATCCTGGTGGCTGAGCAGTCCACTCCTGGAGCAATTACAATGACTATACTGATGGAGAGGTTGATTCAGTGCCATTGACCTTTGAGCCCTGGCAAGACTTGCCCATGCCAGTAATTATCTCTGTGCTACAACAAATAGCAATCACAAGGTATTGCCCTTGCTATCCAGAGGCACCTAACAGATGTCACATAATTGCCAGCTGTCCATTGCTTACATTACGAGAATATGGGAAATACCCGTTATATCGACAACAGACCAAATTCTGAATACAATTCAAATTTTTAAAATGTTACATTCAGCATACAGTATCCAGTAACCAGTCAAGATCCAGGACCATTTTCACATTTCAGCTAAGGGCTTATTAATTAAAGCAGTTGTAAACCCTGGGGAACCCCCCCCCCCCCCACCGTTTACGAAACAGGCTCAGAAGATCTGGCACGATAAGCCGACCTTCAGAGCGCATGCAAAGATGACATCATTGGCTGCATGCACTCTAAATATCTCCTAAACTTTGCAAGCTTAGGAGATATTCGTAGTACTTACAGGTAGGCCTTATTAGAGGCTTACTTGTAGGTACAAGTAAAAAATAAGACTTTACATCCACTTTAAGCAAGAAATGATATACATATTTGTGTGTGTTGGGGGGGGGGGGGATTTAAAGCTTTGAATTAGTGGTATTGTCTGTGAATAATTATTTTAAGTGACACAAAAAAAATTGTATATTTACCAAAGTACCTTCTATTGCTCTCAACCTCCTTCAAATCTTCAAATTCAGTTTTGACTTAAAGCAGAGCTCTGCCATTTTTTTTTAAGTCAGCAGTTACATATACTGCAGCTGCTGACTTTTAAAATAAGGACACTTACCTGTCCAGGGCGCCCGCGATTTCGGCACCCAAAGCTGATCTATCCCTCGAATCTCGGGTGGAGGTGCCGCCATCTTTGGTAAGAGAATCAGGAAGTGAAGCCTTGCGGCTTCACTTCCTGGTTCCCTACTGCACATGCGCGACTCGTGCTGCGCTATCCCACTGGTCCCTGCTGTCTTCTGGGACCTGTGTGTGTCTCCCAGAAGACAGCGGGGGGGGGGGCTTTGGAAGTGGCGTAGATATCTGCGGGTGGCTCGGGTATCTATGCCCGGAAGTGGGAGCAAAATACCTGTATTACACAGGTATCTGCTCCCTCCTCCCCCCTGAAAGGTGCCAAATGTGACATGGGAGGGGGGGGAGGGTTCCGAAAAGCGGAAGTTCCATTTTTGGGTGGAACTCCGCTTTAAGCCTGGTACATACTATGAGTTTTTTCACGTTCAACCCAACTGCCAGCTCCGGTCAGAGCCGATATACTAATGATCCAATGTTAGTACAGCAATCTCTCCCGCTGAGCTGTTGTGTTCTGATGGGGACAGCCCATTGGCTGAGAGCACTGATCAGAAGCCGGTCAGCTGGTGGTTTTCCAGCATGCTTGTCCCAAAAAACTGGCCAAGCCATACCAGCTGCCCCACACACGGCCGATTTTGTCAGCAGGTTTTTATTGAAGCGGCCGATGTTGCCTGGCATTCGACCTGTGTGTACAGGGCTTAGAGGGTCTCCATGTTTATTCTGTTCATATGACCCCAACTAATGTCCACTGCTTGTTCTAAACAAAAGGAGAGGTTCGGGAGCTCTTGGAGGACGTTTTAATTTCACAATAAAAAATATTACAAACAAAAACAGTTTTATTATTTAAATAGGTATCTATATCAGTGATCATTAATGCGTGATCTGCCCGACTTTTTCTGCTCATGAGCTTTCATTGTTAGTGTATTTTTTGTTTCACAAGACAATTCTTCTTCTTTCAATGTGGCCCAGGGAGGTCAAAAAGTTGAACACCCCTGTCTTACAGCTTCTATGCTTTCCAGGTAATTGAGGTTGTCTAACTTGCTAAATATGATGCAAGAATATTAGTGTCAAAACAAAGACATTTCTTAAAATTACGAAATAATGGTAAGCATATTTTACGAATGAAAAAGCGCAGGCATGCTGTAAATATGACTCCAGTTCACAGCAGGGGTCATTGGAAGCTTCCTATTACAACATCATCATCAGAGAAATTACATGTCCCCTTTAACCTGCCATAGGCACATTAGGTGCTACCAGGATCTTATTCATTTGTCAGTTTTTTAATAAAACGTTGTTTTAGGTGAAATGTAATTGGGATCTGATCCTCTTATTTTTAAATAGGCATTCATAGTGCCAATGATGGTTTGGGAGATGTCTGTGTGTCACCCAGTCACAAACACCTTGACTTTTTGGAGCTCTCTCTTTCTTAAAGCGGGGGTTCACCCTAAAAAAAAAAATTTTTTTTTTGTCTACCATGCCATCCAGCATACTAGCGTCAGCTACAGTATGCCTTTATTTTTAATTTTTTCGCTGTACTCACAGTTTAATCCATTAGTTACGTTTCAGACTCCCGTGGGGAGTAGGCGTTCCTATGAAGAGGGGAACATGATTGAAGGCCAGCTATGGCGTGTCACGCTTCCCGAAAATAGCCGAAATAGGACTTGGTTTTTTCACAGCGCCTGTGCAATCAGCTCCTAGTCTGTGCGCAGGTGCCGTATAGCGCCGTGAAGAGCCAAGTCCTACTCCGGCTATTTTCAGGAAGTGTGACACGCCATAGCCGGCCGTCAATCATGTTCCCCTCTTCATAGGAACGCCTACTCCCCGCGGTAGTCTGAAACGAAACTAATGGATTAAACTGTGAGTACAGCGCAAAATAAATAAATAAAGGCATACTGTAGCTGACGCTAGTATGCTGGATGGCATGGTAGAAAGTTTTTTAGGGTGAACCTCCGCTTTAAGCATGCAGTGTGTGTACCAGCTAATCAGATAAGGGAATGAAAACCACTACAAGCCATGATGACTGGGAACATGGCTGCTCAAATAGCTGAGGTGCTGCAATGAAAAGGACAAGAAATATGCAGGAAGAGAAAATAAAAAAGATAGGCCAATGGAGAGTGAGTTTATAAAGTCTGAGAAAGAGAGAGCGTGAATATTTAGAAGAACAAAGTGAGAGCAAAGAAAAAGTGAACTACGAAAGAGAGGAATAAAGGGATGAAATTATATAAAAGGGACGAGTGACACACGGGGCAAAGAGAAGAGAATTGATCATAAAGGGATACACTATTGCTTTGATACAAGGATGCTAATGGTCTAAACACAGAATTACAGAACTCCTTCCATTAAATTGATAATTATGCCTTACTCAGTCTGTTGTGGAAATTTTATTAAGATGTATTTAATTGTATTTAATATGTATTGTCACAGTGTCTCCCAGTGTTAGTTCTCCTGCAGCGGACTGGGGTAGACTGATGCCAGTACAGACCTGTTTGGGTAGTGGAAAGCTTCCTGAGGATGCAGAGAAGTGTTTGCAGAGTGGTGATATGTCCACCAGTGAAGGGCCCCTGTGTGATGCACAGACGATCGTCTGTGGGGGGATGTGTTCACTCTGGAAAGACATTATCGGTTATGGGGGGGATGTACGCTCGTGTCTCTCCTGTGTGTCTGATCAAAACGTAGAAGAACTATGGCGTATTCCTGCAGATAATCTCCCATCCTCAGGAATGGTAGTATAATCAGGGTATGCATTGTTCTCTGAACAATGCAGAATAAGGGTTCACGCCAATGGTAAAACCAGCAGTCATTGAATTGTTATGGTCGGGGACAGCGCCCATGATTTCAAGGCCAACCATGCTACTTCATTTGTCTTACTGGAGAGCATGGCTTACAGGTACAGGGGGCAGGAAATCATACAAACTGGCCCTGCCCAGACACGCCCATACCCTGACCTAGTCAATGTTCATTGGTTGAGTATTGTTTAACTGTTTGAAGGAATGCCTGTGCTTGATTGGCCGATTGTGAAACCATCAAGCTCTATTATAAACAGAACAGAGGGGCTCCAGGGACAGTCGAGCTGTGGAGCTAAGGATGTAAGAATGGTGGTCATGTCTGTGTTACTTGGGAAGATACGGGATACAGGGTGGTACTAAGATGCATTATACCAAAAGGCTGAAAGTGACATGGATTACGTGAAGCGTATAGTGGAATTTCCACGACAAGTCCAAGTGTGGCTACAATGCAGAAGTACTGTGAGAATTTAATATGAATTTATATATTGGTTAATATTGTCATATGCAGCCAGTAGATTGAACTTTTAAATCTTGTTTCATGTTTTTGAAATAAGCTTGTTTACACAGTTAAATAGCTCAATCTGAAAGTGAAATATTTAGAGTAGTGACACACACTCCTCCATTCAGACAGCTCTTTATGGTGGAACATAAACTTCTCACTTGCTATCTCTTGCCTTGACAACTGCATCTTCCTCTTTAATGGCATACCTCTACACTATAAGCTGTCCTGAATGCTGCTTTCAGGCTTTTCCACCTTTACAACCACTTGTCTGCTGCCTCTCTCTGATAATTTCTCTACTATCTATCACTATCACCCTGTGAATAAAACTCAAAATAATAATAACATACAAAGCCATCCACCAACCTCATCTCAAAATATCAACCAAAGCGTCCTCTTTGATCCTCCCAAGAACTCCTATTTTCTAGCTCTCTCATCAGCTTGCCTTCAGGACTGCTACAAGGCATCTCCCTTCCTCTGGAACTCCCTACCCCAGCCTGTATAGCTATCTCCTGTATGCTTTTAGGTGATCCCTGAAAACTCATCTTTTCAGGTAAGCCTATCCCACCTTTATGTAACAACTGCAATTTACTTGCTCGAGCTTGACCCATCCCCCCAGTGTTGACAACCGTCCGTATTTTTATGGACAGTTCTTAAAAACGGCACTTTTTTCCCCCTTCCGTAAATGTCCGTGGTTGCGGGAATGTGCTAGTAAAAATAGCCGAGATCGGTTCAGCTTGGAACTGCGCATGGAGATTGGAGGCAGGGGGTGATTGGAGACAGGGGGTGATGGTGGCTGCGGTGGCACCGCAGAGGGGGATGGAGGCTGAGGGAGATTGGTGGCAGGGGGTGTTGGTGGCACCGCAGAGGGGGATGGTGGCACCGCAGAGGGTGGGTAATGGAGACAGGGGTTGTTGGTGGCACCGCAGAGGGGGATGGAGGCAGAAGGTGATTGGAGGCAGGGGGCCTGGGGGAGATTGGAGGCAGGGGAAGATTGTGGCAGCGCAGAGGGGGATGAAGGCAGGGGGTGATGTGACTAAATAATTTGCCCTTATTATATCAAAAATAACAAAAATATGTTTTTTTACCTTAAATCACATTGCTATTTGCCTAGCGTACTTGTTTGTAGCCTAAATACTGACATTTTCACCTAAAGATGTAATTTAGTAACTTTTGTCAAAAGCCAGTAAAAACTTAGCTGCGCCAGTAAATTTCGGGTGTCGTGCCAGTAAATTTCAATCTGGTAGGTTGGCAACACTGCATCCCCCCATAATTATTACCTTTTGTATTATTTGCCCTTCCCTTTGGATTGTCATCTCTAATGAGCAAGACCCCCCCTATCCAACCCTCTTGTGTTGAATTGTATTGTATCTATACTGTCTCCCTTTCTTTTTTAAAGCTCTGCCCAAACTGTTGGTGCTATGATTTCCGTGTGTTGCACATTTATTGTTCAAAGGTCTGAAACAACCATATAACATTTGAATAAAAATTAGAGCCACCAGTGGAGTGAACAGATGACCACAGGGTCATAAAATAATGATTTGCATGGCTTTTCCTATTCTAATAAAACAAAGAACAAACTTTGTGATGAAAATGTAATTTGTTTAGATATTCTTGTAAACGCATATGATTCAGCGGATATGGCTGGGGTTGTTTTCAGGCAAAGATACTTTATTGAGATCTTCCACTGAACATATAATGACAGGTTTTACTGAGTATATAAACAATCAGATCGAGCATTTCAGAAATAGCACATTTTCAATCCTAGAACCTTTAAACATTCTGCATATCTAAGTTTCTAGAAAAATCAGTTAACCTTCAATACATAGATTAGAATATATGCGTTTCTTAAAAGGGCCACCAGTTATTTCTGTCTATGTCTAGCTTTCCACTCCACCAGCTAATAGGCAATTTGTCACCTTTATTTTATAATAATATGAAATTCTTAGGCCCCTTTCACACGTGGCGCACTACATCCAAGTGATCTCTCTGATGATCCCCACAGAGCAGGCGGGTGACAGATCACAGCTCAGTGTTCTATATGGGGCGGTCAGATGGAAACGGACTGCATATCCGTTTCCATCCGATTGTCATCCAAACCGATGCGCTTGATGGGTGGCGAATGTATCCCCATCTGTCTGTTTTTAGTGGACTGGATCAGATCAGATGCCAGCAGGTGACAGCAGACACATGTCAGCTGACTAGGGTTGCGACCTCATCCCTAAACCCAAACACATATTTACACAGGTTCTAAAGCTAATTTAATGCGGAATTAAGGCAGTGGGCCGGATTCATGTAGATCTGCGGATCTTTAGATCCGCTAGATCTACCTGGTTTACGATCCGCCGGTGCAATTTAGCGAGGCTAGTGCATGATTCACCAAGCACTTACCTCGCAAACTGCACCGTCGGATCCTAACTCCCCCCGGCGGAATGCAAATTCCGCGGCTAGGGGGAGTGTACAATTTAAATCAGGCACGTTCCCGCGCCAATTTAACTGCGCATGCGCCGCCGTGAAAAATCCCAGTGCGCATGCTCCAAATGATGTCGCTAGGACGTCATTGTTAGCGGCGGGTACGTCAATTGCGGCCATCGGGATTCCCGACAGACTTACGCAAACAACGTAAAAATTTTGAATCTCGGCGCGGGAACGGCGGCCATACTTAACATTAGCTACCCCTCATTTTAGCAGGG
Source organism: Rana temporaria (assembly GCF_905171775.1). NCBI lineage: Eukaryota > Metazoa > Chordata > Amphibia > Anura > Ranidae > Rana > Rana temporaria. The sequence continues at coordinate 313,852,432 of NC_053490.1, read as the reverse complement.
GTAGCTATCCGCCGGAAAAAGCCGAACGCAAACGACGTAGAAAAAGAGCGACGGGCGGGCGTACGGACGTGAATCGGCGGTTTTCCTCATTTGCATATGCGACGTGTAAAAAATAGCGACGACACCTAGCGGCCGGCGAGAGATTACAGCCTAAGGCCCCGTACACACGACAGAGTTTCTCGGCAGAATTCACCGAGAAACTCGGTCAAAACCCGGATTCTGCCGAGAAACTCTGTCGTCTGTACAGTTTTGGCTCGATGGAGCCGCCGAGGAGCTCGACGAGAAAATAGAGAACATGTTCTCTATTTTCTCGTTGTTCTATGGGAGAAGGCGTCCCGCCGAGCTCCTTGGCGACTTCATCCCAGAACTCGACGAGGAACTCGACGTGCCAAGCACGTCGAGTTCCTCGGCCGTGTGTACGGGGCCTAAGATTCGACTGGTGTAAGTCACTTACACCAGTTGGATCTAAGGGAGATCTATGCGGAACTGATTCTTATGAATCAGTCGCATAGCTCCGACCGTCGGGTCTCACAGATACGACGGCGAATCAGGAGATCCGCCGGCGTATCTATTGATGAATCTGCCCCACTGAGTTTAATTACCGCCTTAATCACCCACAGAACCTGTGTAATTAATATGTGTCTGGGTTTAAAAGGATGAGGAGGCAACCCTACCGCTTACATCTGCCGCCCCATAGAGAGCAATGGGTGGTCCGCTCGGAATAAAAAACGGATAGGTGGACCAGATCGTTCTGCTGGTGTGGAAGGGGCCTTATAAATTTGGAACAGGCAGCATCACTGTTTTTCTCTCTCTAGCACTACATCATGAGCGAGTAGTTCTGACAGCACTCGCATCGCATTCTGATGATATAGACACCACTTGATTTATGCATAAGGTCTACTGAATGGTTTTTGCTGCTTACAGTACTATCAGCATGATGTAAGAGGCAGCAACAAGATCAGACGGCTGCACAAGGAGCTATCTTCTTGCCAATGCAGAGATTTCCCTTTACTTCCTGTGCTGTACACTTGACAGGAAGCGAGCGAATATCTTTCCATGTGAGGGAAATCCACTCTTGGATAGTTTCCTATTTATTACTGTTCTGAAAGCAACTAAACGTTTTTTATTTACTCTCATTTGCATTCCCAGTGATAATGGTGACTAGGACAATTAAAGAGTGGGTCTTATGGGGACATAGAAAGCAATAAAACAGAAACAAAAACATCAAAATTAAAAAAAAAAAGTTTTGCCTTTTATACTTTAAACTGATCAATTCTCGCCTCCATTGGGATTGACTTTTACTGTACATCAGTGGTCCCCAACTTTTAAACCTGTATGGCACCAGGGATCAGTTTCATGGCAGCCAATTTTCCCAGGAACAGGGGGAGGGGGGATATTTATGGGGTCTATACTTAGCCCCCCTTTACAGCATAGTCCCCCCTTTATATCAGTGTCCTCAGTTCCCCTTCATATCACAGCCCCCCTTTACATTACAGTGCCCCTTTTACATTGCAGTTCCCTTTACATCACAGTGCCTCTTTACATTACAGTCCACTTTACATGAATATAATGGGGACTGCTCTGTAAAGGGGGCGCTGTAATGTAAAAGTGGGCACTGTAATGGAAAGTGGGCTGTGATGTAAAGGGGACTGCACTGTAAAGGGGTCACTGTAATATAAAGGGGACTGCACTGTAAAGGAGTCACTGTAATATAAAGGGGACTGCACTGTAAAGGGGCACTGTAATGAAGTTGGGGACCCCTGCTGTACATTACAGGAGCCTCTGTCTCTATTTATTCATCTGCAGTGCAGCTGAGCCTACAGAAAGAAACTGGAGATTGTGTTTCCTCAAACCACTTTCCCTACCTCGGTTTTAAAACTGAGATTGCAGGGGTCTGTTTAGAACCCCCTCAAGGACCCTCCAACAGCATTGTGAAAAAAAATATTATTCAATCAAAATTAATAAAAAAATTAAATAAAAAAAAGAATTTGAAAAAAAAAAATTGTAAGAAATAAGACTAAAATTTCTAATTAAAAAAAAAAGTCATTCCCAATATGTAGCATAATTAAGCCACACCCACAGTTTGTTGAGGGAAAGCGTAGCATGTCGTTTTTTACATTTTAGGCCCCTTTCACACAGGGCGGATCAGTAATGATCCGCCTCCGTATGCTTCATATGCTCAGCGGGGATCGCTCTGTTGATCCCTGCTGAGCCAGCAGATGACAGGGCGGTCCCCGCACACTGTGCAGGGACCGCCCAGTCTTTTCTCCGCTCTCCCCTATGGGGGATCGGATGAACACGGACCGTTTGTCCGTGTTCATCCCTACCGCTCTGCAGACGGAAGAAAAAATAGGGTTTTCTTCCGTCTGCAAAATCGGATCTTTGTGGAGGCGGACGAGATCGGGTGTCAGCGGATGTTCATCCGCTGACACCCGCAATCTCATAGGGACCAATGTATGTCCCTTTTTCATCCGCAAACGGATGGATAATAACATACGGTCCGCACGTGTGAAAGGGGCCTTGGAATGGTATGCCTTGAGACTGTGCAGAACTTTAAAGGGTGCCACAAATGTAAAAAGGCTGAGAAACACTGCCTTGGATGATAAGATCATAGAGGACAAGGACTGATGTTATGTAAAGTGCTATGCAAGTTGTTGGTGCTATATCAATGTCTGTAATAAATAATAAAATCCTGCCAAATTGCAGTGAAGACTTTTTCTATTACCTTTGTTAGAAAAAAAAAACACTCCTGTCAAAGACAACCATATATGGTTAATAAGGCTGCCTGAATTGCTATGTACAGTTGCATTTCTAGGTGTTGTTTTCTTACTTTGGTATGTGCATCTTCAATAACTGTAGGGCTAAGCCCTGTGAATTGCTATCCTCCATTAAAGAGGTAAATGACGGCTGGTGGAGTTTAGTTCTAAAATAAATTCCCTACTAACAATGTAAAAATAATTTCAAATACGCACAGAAAAGATGATATTTCCGGATTTTTAGGCAGAAATTTAAGACTGGGTTCCCACCATCTCCACATCAGGCTCACAGCAGGGTCCCAGTGTGTCCTGATTCACCTTTTCTGGTCTGGTTTTAGTCCGAATTTTGGGCTGAATTCGGACCTGAAACGGACCAAAAGACGCACAGAGTTTTTGTGCAAAACGCACCGGACCCGCTGCAGAGATATGTCAACTGGCTCCATAAAGAGCCGATCAAAATCTCTTGCTATTGCGAATTGGAATGCAGGGAACCCACATTCAATTTTCAATGATGTGAACCCAAAAAACTACTGAACTGCTACCTGAAAGGATAAGTTCCCCTTTTAAGAAAAAATTATAAATGAACATATTTTTGCAGAAAAAAAAATTGTGCTTCTATTATTTTTTCTGCAGAAGCCTGAAAAGCATTATACTCGTGATCAGTTGATGAAACACACATTCTGTGTTTATAGAGTCAGGCAGCATGGCTCGGGATTGAGCCTGCATTAGGGCCTACATAGGAAGCGGAGGAGCCAGAAGCGGAAGCGCAAGGGGGGACCCCAGAGGAGGGCTGCTCTGTGTGAAAAAAACAGGTGAGTATAACATGTTTATTATAAAAATAATAATAATAATAATATTAGGGTTTAGAATCACTACTAGAACTCAAACCTAAAAGTAAAAATGTCATAAATTGCAGTATATCAGTCTTTAGATGTAGTGGCTATGTTAACTTTCTGCCCCTTGGTGGCAGACGTTCATTCATTCCACTGTTTTTATGGATGGAGCCATGTTTGTCTAGACTTCAAACATGTATGCCTTAGTTAAGCTAGATCACATTGGGTGTGCAGAGATTAGTAGTTTACAGAAGGAAGATAACATTGTATGCACTTTAAGTTCATCTTATAGTAAGGACATTTCCTTTCTGCCATTATCAACAGGTATTTTCTGACTTAAACAAATGAATGGCGTTGAAGGGTGTATCATCAACGCAAAGCTGGAAAGCTGTTTGTATGATTTTGGATTGATGAGGAAAATGGAGGAATAGGACAAAGGGTATTTAATTAAAGTCAAGGAAGGCCACCGAATGAGGAACAGCTGACAAGTACACTGTGACACATGATACATGATAATATGTGTGTAAAAAGTCCAAACACAAAATAAGTTCAACAGTGCAAATAGTGAATGTTCAGACAATGTATCAAATTCTTCAGATAGTGTACACAATCTTCAAATCCCTGCTGGACAGTAGGTACATTTGACTGAAATATCTTCCACCACCATAACCTGTCACACATCCTTCTCAGCAGACTTCCATGACCCCTGTTATATAGGTATATCCAACAGGAGTTGTACACAATCCCAATAAAACCACAACGTTTAACCGACCTCCAGGACACTCACACCAAAAAGGAATCCAGATCGTTTGAGCACGTTGCCAGGCAATTGGAATTTTTCCCATTGGACAACTCTCCTCAAATCGTTTTTGACAAAGACAGAAGGAGCGCGGTTTAACCGCTTAAGACTCGGACCATTATGCAGGTTAAGGACCTGGTCCCTTTTTGCGGTTCGCCAATTCGTCGCTTTAACTGACAATTGCACCGCCGTGCGACGTGGCTTCCAAACAAAATTGGCGTCCATTTTTCCCCACAAATAGAGATTTCTTTTGGTGGTATTTGATCACCTCTGCAGTTTTTATTTTTTGCGCTATAAACAATAATAGAGCGTCAATTTAAAAAAACATTTTTTTTTACTTTTTGCTATAATAAATATCCCCCAAAAATATATATAAAATTTTTTTTTTTTTTTTTTTTTTTTTTTTTTTTTTTTTTTTTACCACCTCAGCTTTTTCCAAATCCTAGAGACCGGCTCATGGTTTGATGCGTCTTACGTCTCTTTTTGTAGTTTGCATCATGTGTGGTATATTTACTATGCACCTTATGTTTTTTTTTTTTATTTTTTTTTTTTTTTTTTTATTTTAAATATAGGCCAACACTATAATAATAGCGGGAATGGGTCACTACCATAGCTTGGCATTGTAGCCCTATATTGTTTAACGCCCCCCCCCCCCCCTCTTGGCTCCCAGGAATCTCCAGACTTTTCCTTCACAAACTAAAACAATCTTTAACGTTCATTGATCATGAATAGTATATGACTCGCTCTAGGGAGCGACCCTAGCCTGGGAAGTGTTATAATTTCCATGTTGCCGGCCCATGGCTTGTTAGTAGCATACCCTAACTCTTTCTGCATAACTCCATGTTTTTTTATACTCCCTCCATTTTTCCCATTTTTCCCTATGTCCGCCACTCGTCTCTAGGTGACTATCTTTTAACTCTTCCAGCCTGTACGTTTCCTCCACTTCGTCTATCCAGTTCCAAACGTGTGGACTTTCCGTCTCCTGCCACTTTTTGGGTATAAGTTTCTTAGCGGCGTTTAGAAGATGAGGAATTAAAGACTGCTTATATTTTTTTTTCCCCTCTTGGCTACAATGAAAGAGCACGACCCAGGGGTCTTTCTTTAAATCTTTACCCGTAATAACTTTAATTTGACTCAAAATTATGTCCCAGTAAGTTTGTATTTTTGGGCATAACCACCAAAGGTGGGCCATCGTGCCTCTTTCAGAGCAGCCCCGCCAACACTCTGCGGTTAAAATTTTTTTTAACTCCGTTTAGGCCGATACGTATTCTTCTACATATTTTTGGTAAAAAAAATGGCAATAAGCATTTATTGATTGGTTTGCGCAAAAGCTATAGCGTTAACAAAATAGGGGATAGTTTTATGGCATTTTTATTAATATTTTTTTTTTCTAAAAATGCCGGCGATTAGCGTTTTTTTTTGTGACTGCAACATTATGGCGGACACATCGGACACTTTTGACACATTTTTGGGACCATTGTCATTTTCACAGTGAAAAGTGCTATAAAAATGCACTGCTTACTGTGAAAATGACAATGGCAGTGAAGGGGTTAACCACTAGGGGCCGCTGTAGGGGTTAAGTGTGCCCTAAGGGAGTGATTCTTACTGTAGGGGGCGTGGCTGGACGTGTGACGTCATTGATCATCGTTCCCTATGACAGGGAACAGACGATCAGTGACAAGCCACGGGGAAGGTTTGTTTACACTCACCTCTACCCGTTCTTCAGCTCCTGTGACCCGATCGCGGGGCACCGACGGCGATCAGGACACGGAGCTTCGGACCAGGTTGCGACCCACGGCTGGGTTCTTAAAGGGGGACGTACATGTACGCCCGTATGCCCAGCCGTGCAATTCTGTCAACGTATATCGTCGTGCGGTGGTGGTTAAGTGGTTAATCAATTTAGTATTGATTTATTTTCTCTTATACAACATGCTTCTCCTGTTTAATTACTTTAATTACTCTAATTGTTGTTACTAATTATCTTTCCACTTTGCGCTGGTTCTGGGGTTTTTAACCCCTCATTCACAAAGATCACATATGCACTACCAAATTAGCAAGATCAATACATGACAGGTAAAAATGCATGCAGTTGCGTCGCACTAGTACTGGTTTCAAGGGGTGAGGAGGCGATACAACACCCCCTCATCGCCTGTCAAATGCTCTGTCAAGAGCAATCCAAATGTGAATCACTCTTCAGAGAGCACCGCAAGTGTAATTGAGGCCAGAGAAAACTAACGCAGCCACCACATCTAAGGACTGGTAATATGCAATATATTCCATTTTTGTTCTTGGGTTTGTCCTTTAATGCCCAATATTACTGTGGAGATATTATTGTCAGACAGTAAATAAATGCTTATTGGGTTGGATGTACAGGTGAACTTTTTAAAGGGAAGACTATAAAAATAAATGGCATTCTTCGCACACCAGTTATTGTCTGCACAGTTTAAATACACAAAAGCATACACAATAATCCTGTGAAAATAAGGAAACATGTTTTATGGAACCGTCAGTGCCAACGTCTATACTAACATTTCACCATCATTGCTTTACTGTCCACTGACATGAATACTTTAACTTTCATCATCATTTCTAGTTTTTCCTGTCAGACAAGCCAGCTAGAGCGTCAAATTGTTTTGCTGCTGAAGAACAGACAAAACCTTAAAAACACATACCAAGGCAATGAAACAACAGGTGATAACTGAAGCTTAGGTAAATAGTAAGAGGGACAGGTTTAGTAACCATACATGGTTGCTTTTCACATAGTAAATGCAACAGTACTAACATAATGCTCTAAAAGCCACATTTTTTATGGATATTAGAAGTCAACTCAAATTTTCATGACCATATGGCCTCATTTCCACTGGCGTTTTTACAGCCACGTTTCTGAGCGTTTTTTACAGCTTAAAAACGCCTGTCCATGTTATTCTATGGCTTCATTCCCACATAGGCGTTTTTGAGCTGCAAGTGGCATAGACGTTTTTGAGCTGTAAAAAAAACGCGGGACCAGGGCGTTCTGAAGCTCCAGAGTAGAGCTGTAAAAACGCCAGACGTTAAAAAACGCTCAAAAACGCGCAAAAACGCGCAAAAACGCGACCGCGGCATTTTTAAAGCTGCAGCTCACAAAAAAAAAAAAATTTTTTTTTTTTTTTTTTTTCAAAATAAACATGGACAGGCGTTTTTAAGCTGTAAAAAAGCCTAACAACAGTGGCTGTAAAAACGCCAGTGGAAATGAAGCCTATAAGTAAAGACAGCATGTTGAGTGTTTAACCACTTCCATACCAGGCACTTCCCGCCCAAGCCAATTTTCAGCTTTCAGCACTGTCGCACTGTGAATGACAATTGCGCGGTCATGCTACATTGTACCCAAACTAAATTGGTGTCCTTTTTTCCCCACAAATAGAGCTTTCTTTTGGTGGTATTAGATCACCTCTGCGATTTTTTTTTGCGCAACAACTAAAAAAAGACTGAAAATTTTGAAAAAAAAATACGTTTTTATTTTTTTCTGTTAATTTTTTTGTAAATAAGTTTTTCTCTTTCAATTACGGGCACTGATATGGCGGCACTGATGGGCACCGATGAGATGGCACTGATGGACATCGATGAGGTAGTACTGACGGGCACAGATGAGGTGGCACTGATTGGCGGCGCTGGTATGTGGCACTGATGGGCACTCATAGGCGGCACTGATGGGCACACATAGGCGGCACTGATGGGCACACATAGGCGGTACTGATGGGCACACATAGGCGGCACTGATGGGCACACATAGGCGGCACTGATGGGCACTCATGGGCGGCACTTATGGGTGGCACTGATGGATACTTATGGGTGGCACAGATGGGCACTGATAGGTGGGCACTGGGCATGGATGGGCACTGTGGGGTGGCACTGATGGACACTGTGGGGTGGCACTGATGGACACTGTGGGGTGGCACTGATGGACACTGGGGTGGCACTGATGGACACTGTGGGGCAGCACTGATTTTCCCAGGTTGCCAGTCAGTGCCCATTTGTGGGCACTGATTGGCATCTTTTTTTTTTTTTTTATGCTTTTTTTTTTTCAGTCTTTTTTTTTTTGCAGGCTTTTTTTTTTGTGTTGCCCACCCTGGTGGTCCAGGGTGGGCATCCCTGGTGGTCCAGTGTGGCGAACCTGAGGGGGGGCTGCGCTGATAAACAATCAGCGCGAAACCCCCCTGTCAGGAGAGCCACCGATCTGTCAGACGCGAGTGAGGAAGAGCCATCGACGGCTCTTCCTGTTTACATCGTGATCAGCCGTGATTGGACACGGCTGATCACGTGGTAAAGAGTCTCCGCCGGAGGATCTTTACCGAGATCGGAGATGCAGGGTGTCAGACTGACACCCCGCATCACCGATCGGAGCGCGCGGCATGAAATCCTGCAGGACGTCCAGGAACGTCCTGTCAGGATTTCAAAACCACTTCCCGGACGTAAATCGGCCATAGGCCGGGTGGGAAGTGGTTAAAAGCAGTTGTATTGCCCGTTTGGTGATTTATACTTACAGGTCAGACTACAATAAGGCTTATGCCTCGTACACACAACCAGTTTTCCCAACAGCTCCTTAGCAGTTTTCCTGTCAGGAAAAACGGCCGTGTGTAGGGAAAGACTGAACCGAGCAGGTTCTCGGCTTTCCCCTCGGTATTTTCGGGAAATTCCGCACGTGTTTACGGGGCATTACCTGTAGGTAAAAATAATATTTTGACCCTGCATGCAGTCGCTGACGTCAGCGGCGCATGCGTTCTGCAGGTCCGGCATATCCTGGCTGATGTCATCGTGGGTCCAGCCACTCACATGTGCTAATATGAGATGCATACTAGCAGATTATGCTATTGTTTTGCAATTTTTTTTTCTGGCGGTTTACTACAGCTTTAATACTTTTGTTATGTAGCTCTTACCCCAGTTGCTGCTGGATATGATAGGTTCTCTGTTCTGCCACAACACTTTAACCACTTAAAGGGGTTGTAAAGGAAAAAAAAAAATTCCCTAAATAGCTTCCTTTACCTTAGTGCAGTCCTCTTCACTTACCTCATCCTTCGATTTTGCTTTTAAATATCCTTATTTGTTCTGAGAAATCCTCACTTCCTGTTCTTCTGTCTGTAACTACACACAGTAATGCAAGGCTTTCTCCATGGTGTGGAGAAAGCCTCTTGAGGGGGGAGGGGCCGAGCAAGCAAGTCAGGACACTCTCTACTTTGCAGTAAGGATGAGCTCCAGCGTGTTCGCATAGTACACGTGCAGAGCCCGCCAGGAAGTCTGCACGGCGCTGTGCTAATCAAAGCCAGGGAGACATTTCCCGATGCTTGGCTGCAGAGATCGGGAAATGTCTCCCTGGCCGTGATTAGCGCAGTGCCGTGCAGACTTCCTGGCAGGCTCTGCACGTTTACTATGTGAACACGCTGGAGCTCATCCTTACTTTGCAGATAGAGAAAGGAGCTGTGTTAGTGGGCATCCTGACACTCCTGCTCGCCCCCTCCCCCCTCAAGAGGCTTTCTCCACACCAGGGAGAAAACCTTGCATTACGGTGTTGAGTTACAGACAGAAGAACAGGAAGTGAGCATTTCTCAGAAGAAATAAGAACATTTAAAAGCAAAATCAAAGGATGGAGTGAAGGAGGTATACACTAAGGTAAAGGAAGCTATTTAGGGAAAAATGTTTTCCTTTACAACCCATTTAAGGGCCGTAAGATTTTCCCCCTTTATGACCAGTCCATTTTTTGTGATACGGTACTGCATCATTTTAACTGACAATTGCGCGGTCGTGCAATGCTGTACCCAAACAATTTGTTACATAGTTTCAATTGACGTCCTTTTTTTCCCCACAAAAAGAGCTTTCTATTGATGGTATTTGATCACCTCTGCGTTTTTTTGTTTTTTTTTTGCGCTATAAACAAACAAAAAAAGAGCAGTGATTTTGAAAAAAAAAAGCAATATTTTTGACTTTTTGCTATAATTAATACCCCCCCCCCCCAAAAAAAAAAAATGTCTTCCTCAGTTTAGGCCTATATATATTTTTCTACATATTTTTAGTTAAAAACAAAACGCAATAAGCGTATATTGATCGGTTTGCATAAAAGTTATAGCGTCTACAAAATAGGGAATAGATTTATGCAATTTTTATTATTATTATTATTATTTTTTTTACTAGTAATGGCGGTGATCTGCGATTTTTTTGCGGGATTGTGACATTGTGGCGGACAGATCAGATACCTAACTGACATTTTTTTACACTTTTTTGAGAACCAGTGACATTATTACAGTAATCAGTGCTAAAAGTATGTACTTTTATTGTATTAATGGCACTGGCAGGAAAAGGGTTAAAAACAGGGGCGATCAAGGGGTTAAATGTGTTCCCTGCAAGTGTGTTCTAACTGAATGGGGGGAATGGGCTGCTTGGGGAAACACACAGATCTGTGTGATCTCCCCTGTCAGAACAGAGATTTGCCTTGTTAACACAGGGAGATCCCCGCTCTGTCACTGCAAAGAATGATCGTGGGTGGCCAGCGGACATCGAGTCCGCCCCAGCTGCTGATTGGCTCCCCCGCTGGCCAGTGGGCGCGCGCCCACAAACTAGAGTTCCCGAACCGACGTACAATGATGCAGATTTGCGGGAATGAGCCAACCTGCCACAGTGCGATGGCGGCGGCTGGTCGACAAGTGGTTAACCTGCTCGGACCCCACTGACACACCTGTGTAACTTAAAGAGGTTGTAAACCCTCCCTCCTTACTTTTACCTATAAGTAAGCCTAGAATAAGGCCTACCTATAGGTAGTGGAAATATCTCCTAAACATGCGCCGTGAGGTAATTGGCGCATGCGCTGGGAAGAAACTGACCTCCAGCCGTTTCTTCCCTAGCGCGTGCCGTTACTGGAGGCTCCGGTGCGCATGCACTGGAGTGACGTCACGCGGCTCTGGCCAATCATAGAGCATGAGTCTGTGGCCCCCGAAAGGAAGAGGGGCGAGTAGATGCACAGGGGACACGCTGGATTCGTTTGCAGGTAAGTGTTACATATTGGGCTAGTATGCAATGCATACTAGCCCATTATGCTTTTAATTTGCAGGGTTTGCTGGAATCAAAAGAGGAAGTAAAACCCATCAGGAGTAATGTGAGTGTCAGGTAGCCTTTTGGTCATTTCTGCATTAAACAAATGAATGGCATTGGAGACTGCAAACCTGGAAAGCTGTTTTTACATGATTTTGGATTGATGAGGAAAACGGAGGAATAGGACAAAGGGTGTTTAATTAAAGTCAATGAAGGCCTCCAAATGAGGAAAAGCTGACCGGTACACTGTTTTGATTTACTGGCCAACTTACATACACAAAATAGCAAGATATAGATCACATATACACTACCAAATTAGCAAGATCAATACATGACAGGTAAAAATGGATAGTGGTAACTAGGGATGGGCCGAACACCCCCCTGTTTGGTTTGCACCAGAACTTGCGAACACACCAAACGTTCGTGTGAACTTTAGAACCCTATTAAAGTCTATGGGACTTGAACGTTTGAAATCTAAAGTGCTAATTTTAAAGGCTAATATGCAAGTTATTGTCCTAAAAAGTGTTTGGGGACCTGGGTCCTGTCCCAGGGGACATGTATCAATGCAAAAAAAAGTTTTAAAAACGGCTGTTTTTTCGGGAGCAGTGAATTTAATAATGCTAAAAGTGAAACAATAAAAGTGAAATATTCCTTTAAATTTCGTACCTGGGGGGTGTAAAGTCAGCATGTGAAATAGCGCATGTTTCCCCGTACTTAGAACTGTCTCTGCACAAAGTGTCATTTCTGAAAGAAAAAAAGACATTTAAAACCGGACTTGCGGCTATAATGAATTGTCGGCTCTGGCAATTCAGAGCGAATTCATTCATAAACAAAAATTGCGTGGGGGCCCCCCCAAATTTAATTACCAGGCCCTTCAGGTCTGGAATGGATATTAAGGGGAACCCCATCGTCAATTTGAAAAAAAAAATGACGTGGGGTTCCCCCCAAATATCCATTCCAGACCCTTCAGGTCTGGTGTGGATTTTAAGGGGAACTCCACCCCAAATTTAAAAAAAAATAATGGCGTGGAGTTCCCCCAAAAATCCACACCAGACCCCTTATCCGAGCACGTTAACCTGGTCGGCCGCAGAAAAGAGGGGGGGACAGAGTGCGGCCCCCCCTCTCCTGAACCGTACCAGGCCACATGCCCTCTACATGGGGAGGATGTCCCCATGTTGATGGGGACAAGGGCCTCATCCCCACAACCCTTGCCCGGTGGTTGTGGGGGTCTGCGGGCAGGGGGCTTATCAGAATCTGGAAGACCCCTTTAACAAAGGGGACCCCCAGATCCTGCACCCCCTATGTGAATTGGTAATGGGGTACATTGTACCCCTACCATTTCACGAAGGAAGTGTAAATAGTTGGAGAAAACACACACACACACCGTAGAAAAAAGTCCTTTTATTAATAAAAAATAAATTAAAAAAATCCAGCGGTGGTAATCCAATCTCGGTCCGGCTTCCTGCTCCAACGTTGTCTGTATCCAGCGACGGGTGATCTCCTCTCCGGTCCAGCGATGAGCCGACAATTCATTATAGCCGCAAGTCAGTTTTAAATGTCTTTTTTTCTTTCAGAAATTACACTTTGTGCAGAGACAGTTCTAAGTACGGAAGAAAAAAGGAAAAAAAGTTGTGCTATGTGTGAAAGGACATTATGCCTATTGACAAATATGTATACAATAAACACAATGATATGTGCAGTGACCAAATAACATACAGTGAATATCAATAACATATGCATAAATACAAAAAGAAAATTGAATGAAATGAAGAGCAAGTCCAAATATAGACCAAGGTAAAGAAAGTCTGCCCAATGTGCAAATGATCCACAGAACGGTGCAGTAGATGACGACAAAGAACCTCCACCACCATCAAACACTGACCCTTACCAGAGCCTGAGATCTCAAAGAGATCAAACACAGTGGGGATATAGGAAAGCAGCCATCATTCACAGTGAGAATGCAATGGGAACATCCGTCAGAGTAGATTAAAAACCGAGTCTTCACCAGGATCTTAATCATCAAGGGGTATCAACACTCAAGGATATGCTTCAGTTAAAACCAGCATACCAAGATGATCATATCAGGAGATGTAGGCAGCTAAAGTTCTTTGCAAATCTCAACATTTCCTGTGAAAGGCTGACAACATTCCCTCCCAACTTTCCAGGTCTTCATATGTAAGATGAAGATGATTCTAGCGTTACCTCATCTGCCTCCGCTAGCCGACACGGCCGCCCTCACAGTTCAAATTCTAAGTATGGGAAGCATGCACTATTTCACATGCTAATTTTACACTCCCCAGGTACGAAATTTAAAGGAATATTTCACTTTTATTGTTTCACTTTTAGCATTATTAAAATCACTGCTCCCGAAAAAACAGCCGTTTTTAAAACTTTTTTTTGCATTGATACATGTCCCCTGGGGCAGGACCCAGGTCCCCAAACACTTTTTAGGACAATAACTTGCATATTAGCCTTTAAAATTAGCACTTTAGATTTCTCCCATAGACTTTAACAGGGTGTTCCGCGGCTTTTCGGATTTGCCGCGAACACCCCAAATTGTTCGTTGTTCGCCGAACAGGCGAACAGGCAATGTTCGAGTCGAACATGAGTTCGACTCGAACTCGAAACTCATCCCTAGTGGTAACATATATGATCAGTTTTGGGGGGATATTTGCAGTAATGGTGAGTGGACCTTTACCCAGTACTGCCTAAATGAAGTCAATCTTTATTTTTACAGCCTCACTGCAAACAAAATATGCACGTTTAGCTAAGTGATATTATAAATCCATGTTTTGTTTGTAGCTTCGGGTTATCCTTTATCTAGAGCGTATATGAAACTGTTAAAGAGAAACTGTTGATTTACAACACCTTCCTGGACTGGAATTCCCTGACATTAGTCATCAAAGGTATTGGCATAAACAAAGATGAAACATGACTTATTTGAATAGATAACATAGAAATGGTTGGGGACTTTAAATGAGGCATGTAGACTGCCGCACCAGCACATGCCTCCATCCCCGAAATTGGAACAAGAAAAGAAGTTTGGGACTTTGAATGAGATGCGATTTGATGCAAACAGTAGTAAAGTAATACATGCGTAATAACCAAGCTCAAACTTACCACCCAAACAGCAAGCCACCTTCAACTGTCTAACTGTATGTTAAAAACAGAGGATTGGTTGCACACATTTGCAAATGCATGGATAAGCTACAGGCCACTCCACGGCTCTCTGCGTCTCTGTTTTTAACATACAGTTAGACAGTTGAAGGTGGCTTGATGTTTGGGTGGTAAGTTTGAGCTTGGTTATTACGCATTTATTACTTTACTACTGTTTGCATCAAATCGCATCTCATTCAAAGTCCCAAACTTATTTTCTTATTTGAATAGATAAGAATTTTTTTTTTGCATAGTATTGGGAAGTAAGAATATAAGGCTGCTTTAACACTGGGGCGGCGGGTCCGTTACCAGTAAAGGTTTACCGATGTGTAAGCGGCGCTTTTTGGAAACTACCAGGGCGCTTTTAACCCCCAAGAAGGGGTTAAAAGAGCCTATGTTGTGGCGCTTTCAAACCACTTTTTAGCGCTTCAGAAGCGCTGCCCATTCATTGCAATGAGCAAGGGTGGTGTGGGGGCACTGTATACAGCGCTCCTACACTGCCCCAAAGATGCTGCTTGCAGGACTTTTTTTCCCATCCCGTAAGCGCACCGTCCCAGTCTGAAAGCACTCGGGCTTTCACATTGGGGGGGCATGAAAGGCAATTTACAGGTGCTATTTTTAATGCTAAAATACCTGAAAGGGGTCTTATACACACAACTAAGGAGGTTTCAAAACTGTTGTTCATTCATAAAACCTTGGTTACCATGGTATGTTTATAAATCCCTTGGTATGCAAGAACTCATGGCTATAGAGTCGCCCAATCACTTTTACAGTTTGTGAAGTGCCCCCTCCCCCACTGCACCCCCTCGTTAGTTCCGCTGGAGGGGCGGACTGACCATTGAGTCACTCGGGCACTGCCCGAAGGCCCCATGCCACTAGGGGGCCCCATCAGGGTTGCCAGGCTCAGTAAAACCAGGGACAGTATGTAAAAATCTGTGTTTTTTTTAGATCTATCCCTGATATGTCCGAAACTGACATGCTTTTAATGTGAATATCCCAAGATTTTAGCTGCCCTGCCTCTGCACTGCCTCCTGGCGTGGTGGCCATCTGTAAGCCAGAGGGGCCCCATAATCTTCTATTGCCCGGGGGCCCATGAGTTGTCAGTCCGCCCCTGTTCCACTGTGATAGCAATAAACTTAAAGGGCCTGATTCCCAAAAGAGATACGCAGGCGGAACTGCTGTTCAGTCTGTGCCTAACTTTGAAAACGATCCTCAAAAGGCTTTTTCCAAAGTTAGGCAGAAAATCTGACATGTGTAAGACACTTACACGGTCAGATCTTAGGATGCAGTACCGCATCCGCCGCTGGGGGCATTTCTCATGGAAATGCAGCTTTGAGTATGCAAATGAGGACTTAAGCAGATCCACAACGCTTTTCATCAGCTTTTCAGCACTGTGATTTCTGCGTAAGTTCCGATTTGCTTGCGCAAAACTAGGGCTGGTTTTACAATGTGGAAAGTTAGTCACACCTTGTAAAGGCCCATTCAAGCGACGGCATTTGGTATGCATTCCTGAGGGAGAACTCCACAGCAATTTTTAAATTCAAAACCGGCATGGGTTCCCCCCCCAGGAGCATACCAGGCCCTTAGGTCTGGTATGGGTTGTAAGGAGACCCCCCCACGCCGAAAAATCGACGTAGGGGGTCCCCCTACAATCCATACCAGACCCGTATCCAAAGCACACTACCCGGCCGGTCAGGAATGGGAGTGGGGACGAGCGAGCGCCCCCCCCTCCTGAGCCGTGCCAGGCCGCATGCCCTCAACATGGGGGGGTGGGGTGCTCCCACGTGCACCCACCACGTGGGTACCTACCGGAGCATGATGGGACGGTGATGCCTATATAAATGGGATGCAAGGCGCGCTTCCATCATTGCAGTGTCAAGAGGCGACGAGTCAACATCGGAAGAGGGGAGAAGAAGAACCTGACGTCACAGAAGACCGCGCTGGCTGCCTGCTAGTAATTGAGCTAACACACGAAGATAGCAGGCAGCCAGCGCTGAAGAAGAAGGCACCGGACAGCTGCAGAAGAACCGGGGTTCGCCGAGTCAACAGCGGAGAGCGGCGAAGATAGAAGAAGACCCCCGGAGAGCGGAGAAGACCCCCCCCGGAGAGCGGAAGAAGAAACCCCCCCCCGGAGAGCGGAGAAGACCCCCGGAGTGTGGAAGAAGAAGCCCCCCCTGGTATTAGAGCTAATAAAGAAGACAGGGGGGGCCTCCGGAGCAGACTAATAAATTATTTTAAAAACCCTTGTGTTGTGTGTTTAATAACTTTTACTTTTTGCCTCCAGGTGAATGGGTAGGGGTACGATGTACCCCATATCCATTCACTTAGGGTGGGGGGCCGGTATCTGGGGGCCCCCTTATTTGAGGGGACTCCCAGATTCCGATAAGCCCCCCGCCTGCAGACCCCGACAACCAACGGCAAGGGTTGTCGGGAAGAGGTCCTGTCCTCATCAACATGGGGACAGGGTGCTCTGGGGTGGGGGGGCCCGCAGTGCGCCCCCCTGCCCCAGAGCACCCAACCCCCCCATGTTGAGGGCATGCGGCCTGGCACGGCTCAGGAGGGGGGGGGGCGCTCGCTCGTCCCCACTCCCATTCCTGGCCGGCCGGGTAGCGTGCATTGGATACGGGTCTGGTATGGATTGTAGGGGGACCCCCTACGTCGATTTTTCGGCGTGGGGGGGTCTCCTTACAACCCATACCAGACCTAAGGGCCTGGTATGCTCCTGGGGGGGGGGGAACCCATGCCGGTTTTTTCTTTGAAAATTGGCATGGAGTTCTCCCTCTCAGGAATGCATGCTGAGCGACGCTGTCATTTATTTTTTAAATTATTTGTTTTCCTGGCGCGTATATTTTTTTTCACCCGTCGCAACTTTAGTGTCCCGTCGCAATCCACAAAGTCCGGCGTCAATTACGTTCGCGCGCTGCACGTCGGGAAAATTACGTCACACGCATGCGCAGTACGGCCGGCGCGGGAGCGCGCCTCATTTAAATTTTAAACGCCCCCCGGAGAGGAGGACCGCCTTGCGACGGAGGCACTTAAGTTACACGGCCTGAAATTTCTAGGTAAGTGCTTTGTGGATCAGGCACTTAGGTAGAGATTTTAAGTCAGTGTAACTTAACTGCTGAAAGTTAAGTTAGGCAGCTTTTTTGGGAATCAGGCCCAAAGTGTTACTAAACCCAGTAATATAAAAATAGTTCATCCACCAGTATGTATATCCATAACTGAAATGTACTGAAATGTACTGTAGCTCATCACTCTAATGCAGTGGTCTCAAAGTACCGGCCCGCGGGCCATTTGCGGCCCGCGGAACAGTTATAAATGGCCCGCAGGCAGGGTGGAAGTGAGGGGAGCAAAAAAAAATTTTTTTTTTGGAGCTGGCGCCATCTGGTGGTGAGCCGTTGGTATTACACGTTATTACCACCAGATTTGAGCTGGCGCCATCTGGTGGTGGCCGTTGGTATTACAAGTTAAGCATTACAAGTTAAACAGCAATTCTAATGTCATTTTACACTATTTTCACTGCCATATTCTTCCCTCTAATTAGAACCCCCAAACATTATATATATTTTTTATCCTAACACCCTAGAGAATAAAATAGCGATCGTTGCAATACTTTCTGTTACGCCGTATTTGCGCAGCGGTCTTACAAGCGCACTTTTTTGGGAAAAAATTACACTTTTTTTAATTAAAAAATAAGACCACAGTAAAGTTATCCCCATTTTTTTTAATATTATGAAAGATAATGTTACGCCGAGTAAATTCATACCCAACATGTCACGCTTCAAAATTGTGTCCGCTTGTGGAATGCCGACAAACTTTTTTACCCTTTAAAATCTTCATAGGCGGCGTTTAAAAAAATCTACAGGTTGCATGTTTTAAGTTACAGAGGAGCTAGAATTATTGCTCTCGCTCTACCAATCGCGGCGATACCTCACATGTGTGGTTTGAACACCGTTTACATATGCGGGCGCTGCTCACGTATGTGTTCGCTTCTGCGCGCAAGCTTGTCGGGACGGGGCGCGTTTTCTGGCTCCTAACTTTTTTAGCTGGCTCCTAGATTCCAAGCAAATTTGTCAAACCCTGACTTACACCAGTGCTGGTGGTAATAATGCGCTCGCTGACACCAGTGCTGGTGGTAATAATGCGCTCGCTGACACCAGTGCTTGTAGGTAATAATCCGCTCGCTGACACCAGTGCTGGGGGTTAATAATGTGTTCGCTGACACCAATACTGTTGTTTTTGAAGTTTGAAAGTTTGCATGCGGCCCCCCATGGCATATGAAAACTTGTCTTGTGGCCCTCAGGTAATTTGAGTTTGAGACCCCTGCTCTAATGTCAAAGACAACAGCACCACCTACTGACAAAATGAAGAAGCCACAATTGAATGGAATTACTAAACACTACAAATTAGAGAGGCTAGCTACCACCCAGCACAACTAAAATTACCTGTAGCCTTATTCTAGGGACAAGGGTGCTACATTACATTAAAATACTGCCACTATATACCCTTTTGGCTGGTCTGTACACAGCGGTCTGTGGTAAACTGCAGGGTTTGCCCAAGTGCTGTGTTCAGGTAGGAGGGACTAGACTGTCATTTAGGATCTGTATACACACACAAATGTGTAATGTCAATATTATGTGACCTAAAAAGCTCACCTCAACAAGGAACTATTCTCTCCAGCAATAAAGACAAAACTGAGCATGAGCAGCTTTACTACTCTGACTATGTATTATCTGGCCTTGCCAAGAGTGACCCTGCAGAAGGATCTGTGCATACAGGATCAAAGAGCATTTTAACACAATGCAGAGGATTAACCCCTTAAGTTCCACAGTGAGCATAACAAGCATGCTATTCTGCATATACCAGGCATGTCCAAAGTCCAGCCCACGTTTCGGTTTTGAATGGCCCGCCTAGTTATTTGGAAATATGTATCTCTTGTGGCCCCCAACGATCTCCTGGCGCCAGAGCCACAAAAGATATATACTGTATTATGGCTGCCTTGGGGGTGACAGGGACAGGACGAGTGCCATACACAATGGAGGAGTATTTCCTGTTTACAGGCAGGCTTTGTAATAGGAACTAGTGCCGTCTCCTGCGCTGCCATTGGACGACTGTTCTGTCCATCATAGGAGGTGGGACTTTCTATTACACTAAAATTCAGGTTTATTCTTTTTTTTTTCATGAAAATATAGATTTGATAAACAGTTGTGCAAAATACAATGCAACTGCCACCATTTATTTCTGCAAGGCCTCGGTTTTCAGAAAATATAAAACTATTTGGGGGTTTTACTAGCAAAAATTATTTAACAATTAAAAAGTGCTCCGGTAGAGAAATGGTTAAATAAAGGAGATTTAAATTCAGACAAATATATGACTGGACATATGCTAACCACTTTTCCACTCTATCACCAGTCAGAAATTATACTGGCTAATAAACAGATAAAATAGAACACCAAAATTCTGAGGGGTCCAAGGCATGGATTTTCGAACTTGCTATAAAATGTTCATAATCAATCAGATCTTTTAAATGTGGGCTGCCTGAGTCCATTCTGCGTAATTTAAGCTGTGTTTCCTCTGCTCAGGCAGCCCAGGTGCAGCAAAAAAAAATCTTCAGTAACATGAATAGCTGTGCGGCACTGTACTTGCATATACAGAGGGCTAGATTCACATAGAAGATACAACGGCATATCTCCAGATACGCAGTCGTATCTCTGAGTGTGCGGGGTCGTATCTATGCGCCTGATTCATAGAATCAGTTACGCATAGATTTCCCTAAGATCCGACCGGCGTAAGTGTCTTACACCGTCGTATCTAAGGCCCCGTACACACGATAGAATCCATCCGCTGAAAAATCCCAGCAAATGGGTTTCAGCGGATAGATCCTATGGTGTGTACACTCCAGCGGATCTGTTTCTGCGGATATTTCTCCCCTGGGATGGATTCCAGCAGATTGAATATTTGCTGACATGCCAAACAAATCCATCTGCTGGAATCCATCCCAACGGATGGTCTGTATAGACTCACCGGATCCATCCGTCCGAAGGGATCCCCCGCATGCGTCGCAATGATTCGACGCATGCGTGGAATTCCTTATATGACAGCGTCGCGACACGTCATCGCCAGAGGATTTCGGCGCGGATTTCAATGCGATGGTGTGTACACGCCATCGCATAGAAATCCGCGGAAATCCTCGAGAGGATTTATCCGTGGAAACGGTCCGCTGGACCGTATCCGCGGATAATCCCCCCCTGTTTGAATGGGGCCTTAGGCTGCATATTTACGCTGGCCGCTAGGTGGCGCTTCCGTATATTTACGCGAGGAATATGCAAATGAGCTAGATACGCCGATTCAGAAACGTACGTCCGGCCGGCGCATTTTTTTACGTCGTTTACGTTAGGCTTTTTTCGGCGTTTAGTTACCCCTGCTATATGAGACGTATTCTATGTTAAGTATGGCCGCCGTTCCCGTGTCGAGTTTTGAAAATTTTACGTCGTTTGCGTAAGTCGTTCGCGAAAAGGGCTGGACGTAATTTACGTTCACGAAAGCAATGACGATTTGCGGCGGAATTTCGAGCATGCGCACTGGGATTTTTTCACGAACGCGGGGTCACAGTTAATATACATAAAACACGCCCACATCATCCACATCTGAATTAGGCGGGCTTACGCCAACACAGATACGTTACGCCGCCGTAACTAAGGGCGCAAGTTGTTTCTGAATACAGAACTTGCGCCCTAAATTATCTGAGATACGTTACGCCGGGCGGATAGATAGACCATTCTATCTGAATCTAGCCCAGAGTTGCTATCTCAAACAAGAGCTCAGCATGCAATTGTTTGCAATTGGTTGTATTCTGTATTTGTGTTTATCAAAGCACCATTGTATACACGAGTACAACGTCCTACAATCATTAATAGTAAGAGCCAGGCATTTACAGGAAGACCTTATTTGCCCATCGATGTGGACCAAACATATTTGGAACCTCTAAGCACAATACCCCTGAATGCCATGGTGAATTCAGCAGCTCTAATGCCGTGTTTTTTTTAAAAATGTCATTAAAAACGATCGTGTGTGGGCTTCAGAGCATTTTTCACAATCTAAAAAATGTCCAAATTTTTTTAGAACATGCTCTATTTTTTCACAACGTTTTTAATGTTGTCGCTTTTAAGATTGTAAAAAATGGTCGTGTGTGGGCTTTAACGACGTGAAAAAAAAGCGCATGCTCAGAAGCAAGTTATGAGACAGGAGCGCTCGTTCTGGTAAAACTACCGTTCGTAATGGAGTAAGCACATTCATCACGTAGTGAACCTATATTTCCTGATATCTGTTACATATGGCGGTGCGCTCATTAAGGGGGCACGGGCACCGCATCGTCTGCCACGCCACCAGGGTTGCCAACTTTCAGTAAAACTTTGCAGCCTACATGTCCGTAATGGACATTCAAGGACAGGTGCAAAAAGTAAGGATTTTACAAACTGTTCGTAGAATTACTGAAAGTTGGTAACCCTGCACGCCACTCCCCGGTGTAGAATGGATAGGTTCATGCATAGCATGAATCTATCCATGGGCGCTGTAGCCACCCCTTATTCAGGAGTCTGGACCCTTTTCGGATGCCAGGCGCCTAAATTACAGTGGCGGGGGTGTTTTTTTTTAAGCACTTGATTAGAGCCATAGGCTCTAAAAGTCTTCAAAAAGGTGTGTTAGCAAAGCAAATTAATATTTTCTTTGCTAACACTGAACCGCCTCTTAGCCAATCAGGGGGAGTGGATCTAATACTCGTCACTGATTGGCTGAAGGCACAGGCACTCCAATTGGATGTCTAACGGGATGGAAGAAGAGACCCATGGGAGGACATGTCGAACACAGAAGCCATCGCCTGACCCGCTGCATGCCCCACATTTTGGTGCCATCACCAGCCACCAGGATGGGGTAAGTATGTGCCGGTCAGACAGCGAGCGTGGAGGGGGGGAGGGGTCTCAAATGCTGCATATGATGAGCACAGGCTGCAAATAATGGGCACAGACTGCATATGATGGGCACAGAGGCTGCATATGATGGGCACAGGCTGCATATGATGGGCGCAGAGGAGTGGGGGAACCAAGGCAGTAGGGGGAATGTATGCTGCACAGGGTGATAAGGGTGTGCCTGGGCACACCTGGCACACCCTGTGCGCACGCCTATGCTCTGTTGCATATTCTGCCAGATTCAGGTAGATGGAAGCATCTTTGTGCCGGCGTAACGCAACGTATATGCGCTATGCCGGGATAAGTCAGAGAGGTAAATACATGATTCACAAAGCACTTGCTCTCCCCGTTGCACCGGCGTAACGTAAATGTGAAGGCGTAAGCCGGCGTAAGTGTAAGTGGGTGTGAACTTATGCAAATGATAGCCTGAGCGTGGAGCAGTGGATTATGCCCGGCGTATCTTCCACGGAGCATGCGCAGTGATGTCGATGTATGATCGCTTCCTTGTGCGCATGCTCACAACTACGCCGGCCGAACTTCGTGGTTTACGCCGGCCTACCGGCTTACACCGAGTGCATAAATACGCCCAGACATGCCCGTCCGACGCAAAATTACATCCTGTTTTTCCCCCCCTGAGCAAGGCAATTTTGCTGTTCTTTATTACTGGGCTCTTTTGCTGTGCTATGGCTGCTCCAGTCAGCAAGAGGAAGAGGAATTTTTCTCCCCAGGAGAGGGCAATCGTGATTGCTGGCATGGAGAGATATGTTGTGCTTTCTTAAGGTCATATTTACCCGCACAGTAATTTACTTTGAATTCTTTTATAACGAAGATGCTTTTAAATGCAAGACAATCTATATGCCATAGTCTGTAATATGAAACTTATTCACGGAGACGTATGATCATACAAAATAGCTAATTTATTGGTAGACAAAATATGAATATTTACATGAAATTAAAATACCAGTTGCGTCACATTAACGACTTGAAAAATCAATAAAATACCCCCAAAGTGGGCATGCAATACCTTTGATCTGAGTCATGGTAGGTTCTCAAGATAACTTTTATGTAAATGACAATGAAACAAAAACGTCTATTTCACACGTCTAATCGTTACTTTACTGCAGGTAAGTAAAAGATCAAATAATGTGAAATATATTGGACGTTAGTTTTGTCAATAGAATTGAGACTATGTAAAAATAAAAATATAATAAAAATTGTACTCTTAAGGAAAAAGGACAAGTTATTGATATGAGAACAAACCAGAACTACAGGATATTCAATACTTCAGTACTTCAACATTTCTAGGGAACAACAATATATTTGAGATAAAATCAAAAATGACATAGTTACCAATTCCAAGAATGGCTATTTCCTATTGGCAAGTGACCAGAGCTAAAATCGTTGCAGTCTTCATGCATAGTGCAAGCGTGCTCTCATGGGGCGCTCCTATTGATGGGGTCCTCTTCTCATCCTCCCATTGAGCTCAAGATTAAGATTTTAGATCTTAGATTGGATCCCCCTCTATCTGCCCCTTTCTATCTCATGGGTTTCCCTTTTTATTTTGAATAAAACAATAGGACTATAAAGATTATACCCACTCCTGCCCCTCTGATAGCTGTCCTTAAATCATAGGCCTGTGGCACATATGGGCGTTCCTGCCAAGACGTGTTTGGTTTCTATTGGCTGACAGTTTAATAATTGACTTGTTCTCTGGGCTTGGAGAACCTCGAGTAATATTACTTCCAGCCACTAGGTGTCTCACCTTTATTGTGAGATAATCTATACGTTGGATATCTATATTTAAGGTTTAGACTATCGACATATATTTATCCATATATATATATATATATATATATATATATACCTCTATGTATGACTCTGGTATCTTTATATTATATAAAATACAATTAGTATTCTGTTGATTTCGATACAATATGTTCCCATATTCCATTATAAATGTTTTTCCACAAAACAGTCTTTGCAATCAATGCATAGGTTACATCTCTCAATCAAATGAAAAATAATTATTAATGTGTTTACCTGACTTATTTTGATATGTGCTTGATGGATATGTGTTACATGTTAGTTCATATTTTTATACATTTTTCACAATGCGATATCTTTCATAATGTCGATTATGGTAGCTTATTTAAACACTTCTATTTATAAAACAAATTTCTCATATAAATCTTTTAGAACAAAGCTCTAACCTAATGGATCTGTTTCCCTTGGTCCTAATTCATCGATTATCTAAACATTACTTATTTCATTTCGATATATATTCTTCCAATACAATGCATTATAAAATATCTCTGACTTGTATCAGATTTGTCCATCTCATAGATAGAGGCATGTCTTGTCCTTGGTGTGAGCGATGACTTGTATTTTTCTGCCATTGTCTAAGTCGCAGCTGAGACAATACTGCCTGTTTACCTTAGAGCAACCTTTGTCTGTGATACAATGGGAGTTATTCTACTCCAATGTGATAGTAGCCCAGTTAGGTATCTGTGAAAGCTCTCCCTATGGCAGGATAGTTGACCAGTGGTGATGATACACCTCTTCTTGTTTATACACCAAAGCTGGGTCAACTCTTCTTTTGTTCTGTGAGAAGAGCTTCATTGTTTCAACTTTCACCCAAGCTCGTAAAAAGTCATAAAATAGCTAATGTATTGGGAACTTGGTCATCTGAGTCAAATGTCTCTTCTTCACCGACTGAATGGCCTTCATATGTAATCGTTATGATCAGATTTGAGACCTAATGGCCTTTTCATATTTTTGATGAATAATATTGAATATATTATCATTTCTTCATACAAAACTTACAACAGATATGAGACCTTCCTCCATGGTGCCCAGAGTCGGGATACCAGCCGCGCCAGGAAGCAGGAAATCCTGGATACGATTGCGACTCAAGTTAGTGCCCTTGGCAATGCCACCCGCAGCGCCAAGGACATTAACAAGAAAATGAACGACATGATGCTCCGTGTGCGGGAGAAGCTGTCCGCCATTCAGAAGCACCAGAGGGGCACGAGGGGTGGACCACCCAGCAAAATAGTTTTGACCCCGGATGAGGAGATGGTCGCCCGGTGTATACAGAGGGAGCAGTTGGAGGGAGTTGAGGGCTTAGACTCCCGTGATAAGGCCTCGAGGACAGGTAAGTGTTTTATATCCCCTATCCAGTGTGTAGCATGTGAGGGGGTGGAAGGGAACATGTGACAAGTGTGTGGGTCCCCCAACATGTGACTGCTTTATGTCATCCACACATGTGCAGGAGGGAGCGGCCCATCTGCTGCCGGTGGCCGTCCCACCACATCGTCCCCGGAGCAGCCTCAGCAAGACACCCAAGATCCAGCGGTGGAGGGAAGTGCCCACACCTCTTCTCTCGAGGAGGTGGTGGAGGAGTCGGTGGACTTAGGGAAGATAGGCCTGATTATAGAGGAGTGCAGTGTTCTGCCTGGGCCCTCTCCCAACTCCCCTCCCATCAGGGGAAGCCCCTCTGTGTCTGCCACCAGCAGGGGAACCTCCTCAAGGGGCTCACCATACACCCGCTCGCAAGCGTCTTCTGCCCCATGAAAGGCGACAAGGAAGACCAGGGGTGTACCTATCAGTGTCCAGGACCAAATAGCCCTGGACCAGGGCCAGCAGACCCGGCATATGGGGGATATAGCCGGGCACCTGCAGCGGATGGCACATAACACTGGCCAAAACTACGATGCAGTGCTGGATGGCAATGCCAATAGTGCTGCAGTGGTCACCTGCGTGGGGGAGCTGCAGGCCACCACTGTGAACCTTGTGGCCGAGGTTGAAAGCCTTACTGAGGCCGTCAACGCCAACACGGCTGCCATCCAGGAGGAGGGGAGACAGAGGAAGCGCAACAAGCGGCATAACATCACCCGCCAGCTAAGTATGCAGGCCCAGATAAATGTCTTTCTGAGCCGGATTGCCGTGGCCTTGGAGGGCAGGCAGCCATCACCTGCCAGGAGTGGCACACCCGGGGATGAGCCACCTCCAGATGAATAGGCCACGCACCCTAGGCTCCCCCCAGGCAGCTGAGGAGCCAGAAAGCTGCCACCAGACACAGCCCCGTCAGCCCAAATAAGTGGCTTTATTTTTTTTTTACCTTTTTTTCTATGCATGAGTTTTTTTTTTGTTTTTTTAAAGCACACGATGAGGAGTGCTGGCTACAGTGTGACTGGTGTGTGAATGGGGGGGTGACACTCCTGCCAGTAAGGGGTGTCACCCTCGGTCGTTGGGGAGAAGTTATCCCCACGACCCGTGTGAATGTGGTATGAATGTACAGCGACATAATTGGAGCCTTGGAGTGGCGTTGCTGCTCCCAAGTCCTGCATGGTGGACTTGGGCTAATCCAATGTAATGTGGATGTGGGGTGTGTGAGCTAGGGACCACAGTGGTGTGCATGCATGCATTCTCCTTGTGCCATGATGAATGTGTGTGTTTAACGTGCAAACATGTCTTCTGTGAGGCGTCTCCTGACTGCTGCTCCCTCAGCAGACGGGCTACCCTCGGTTAGGGGGGGACTGTGTGGTTCGGGGGTCAGGTCATCACGTAGGTCAATCTCCAGGCCCTTTCTCATGGCGTAGTTGTGTAGAATGCAACATGCACCGATGATCTGGCACACAAAGTTTGGGGAATACAACAGGGTCCCCCAGACTTATCCAGGCATCGGAAACGGGACTTCAGGAGGCCAAAGGTGCGTTCCACCACTGCACGGGTACGTATGTGTTCATCATTGTATTTTTGCTCTCCTGTGGTTTGGGGATTCCGGTATGGAGTCAGGAGATGGGGTCCAAGTGCATATGCAGAGTCACCTGGAAGGGAAAAGCAGGAGGATGTTAGTCGTGCATGTGCCCCTCGAGAAGTCTGCAACATGGGTTCAGACAGTCATGCCTGACACCCATGTCACTCACCAACCAGCCAGCTGTCCCCATACACGTTCTGTTCAAAATCCGTTGGGATGTTGCTTTGACGGTATATGTAGCTGTCGTGGCTGGACCCTGGGTGTTTGGCACGGACATGCCATATGAGGCATCGGCTATCATCTGTACGTTGATGGAATGCCAGTGCTTCGGATTGCGGTATATGTGCTCTGTGTCACGGGGGGGGCCGTAGTGCCACATGTGTGCAATCAATGGCCCCCACAGTGCGTGGGAATCTGGCAATTCTGTCGAAATCCTCCATTGCCTTCTGCTGCAGATGCTCCTGGGTGGGTCTGATGAAGTGGTGGGACATGCGTTTGAGGATTGCGGGGACAACCTGGTGTACACATCTGCTTATGGTAGATTGTGACATCCCAGCCACAACTCCACTTGTACGCTGAAAAGATCCACTGGCGAGGAAATGCAGTGTTGCCAGTACCTTGACCAGTGGCTGCACTGCATGTGCACGATGTGTCTTGCTGGTGATGTCATCATGCAGGGTTGTGGCTAATTCTAGGATGGCATTAGGGCTGAATCTGAAGATGCGATACACCTCTGAATCACCCATGCCAAAGACGTCCATGCGCGTGCGGTATATCCTCTCATGTGCCCTCCAACGAGTCATGGACCCATTAGTAGTGCTAGGACCACGGCTGCCCCTGGCATGCTGCTCCCAAGTCCTGCATGGTGGACTTGGGCTAATCCAATGTAATGTGGATGTGGGGTGTGTGAGCTAGGGACCACAGTGGTGTGCATGCGTGCATTCTCCTTGTGCCATGATGAATGTGTGTGTTTAACGTGCAAACATGTCTTCTGTGAGGCGTCTCCTGACTGCTGCTCCCTCAGAAGACGGGCTACCCTCGGTTAGGGGGGGACTGTGTGGTTCGGGGGTCAGGTCATCACGTAGATCAATCTCCAGGCCCTTTCTCATGGCGTAGTTGTGTAGAATGCAACATGCACCGATGATCTGGCACACAAAGTTTGGGGAATACAACAGGGTCCCCCAGACTTATCCAGGCATCGGAAACGGGACTTCAGGAGGCCAAAGGTGCGTTCCACCACTGCACGGGTACGTATGTGTGCATCATTGTATTTTTGCTCTCCTGTGGTTTGGGGATTCCGGTATGGAGTCAGGAGATGGGGTCCAAGTGCATATGCAGAGTCACCTGGAAGGGAAAAGCAGGAGGATGTTAGTCGTGCATGTGCCCCTCGAGAAGTCTGCAACATGGGTTCAGACAGTCATGCCTGACACCCATGTTACTCACCAACCAGCCAGCTGTCCCCATACACGTTCTGTTCAAAATCCGTTGGGATGTTGCTTTGACGGTATATGTAGCTGTCGTGGCTGGACCCTGGGTGTTTGGCACGGACATGCCATATGAGGCATTGGGCATCGGCTATCATCTGTACGTTGATGGAATGCCAGTGCTTCCGATTGCGGTATATGTGCTCTGTGTCACGGGGGGGCCGTAGTGCCACATGTGTGCAATCAATGGCCCCCACAGTGCGTGGGAATCTGGCAATTCTGTCGAAATCCTCCATTGCCTTCTGCTGCAGATGCTCCTGGGTGGGTCTGATGAAGTGGTGGGACATGCGTTTGAGGATTGCGGGGACAACCTGGTGCACACATCTGCTTATGGTGGATTGTGACATCCCAGCCACAACTCCACTTGTACGCTGAAAAGATCCACTGGCGAGGAAATGCAGTGTTGCCAGTACCTTGACCAGTGGCTGCACTGCATGTGCACGATGTGTCTTGCTGGTGATGTCATCATGCAGGGTTGTGGCTAATTCTAGGATGGCATTAGGGCTGAATCTGAAGATACGATACACCTCTAAATCACCCATGCCAAAGACGTCCATGCGCGTGCGGTATATCCTCTCCCGTGCCCTCCTACGACCCATTAGTAGTGCTAGGACCACGGCTGCCCCTGGCATGTTGGCACACAGATGTGTTGTCCTGCCAGTGTGGTTGCTCAGCTCGTCCGTAACGGTGCTGCTGTAGCTGCTCTCCAGCTGACCTGTGCACGTCTGGTGCAAAGATATTCCAGCTTTTTGATGGAAAAACTTTAGGCCTGACGTACGACTTATGCACACCGTGCGTAGCCTGCGTCGGGCGCACTTACGTGCGTGAATCGGCGTATCTCCCTCATCTGCATATTTGAATAGGAAATCAATGTGAGCGCAAGATGCGTCGAGCGTAAATATGCGCCCCACGATACGGCGGCGTAGGAAAGTTACGTCGGTCGGAGGAAGCCTATTTTCAGGCGTATCTTGTTCTGTGGGTACGGAACATAAATACGCCGACGCATATTTACACTTACGCCACGTATCTGTAGATACGCCGGCGTAAGTCTTTCTGAATCTGGCTAACTGTGTCTACATGAAGTGTATATTCCTAGCCCTGCCACACAATATACACAAGGACATTTTATATCCAAAAACACATTTATCAGTATTATACTATCATACAGAAAATATACAAATCTCCTCACTGGTATTTTTCACTATTGTTATCATATAGATAGAAAGATAGTGGTTTTCTTCTGTGTCCGTCTTTGTGTTTTCGTAATTGGGAGCGGAGAATCTGCATAGTGTTATATCAAAGTATCCAGAAGTAGTAAAAGGTAGAAAAGATACATGTAGCGCCCCCTTACTTTCAGTAAAGGCACTACACTAAAGTTAGTGGGAGAATGAGAGAGGTAAGTTGCTCTCATTTCTAATTGTGTTAAATTTGTCTGTCGCCAAATCTGGATTGTTCTGTGGGTCAGACTGCGTTGTAGGGATGTGGTGCCATCCCTGGGCGGCAGGTGGCGCCAGAGAGGTCCAGACGGAGTCGCTTTTTCCCAGTAGCCAATGAGAGGAGTTGAGCCTCGCTGTGCATGCTGGGAGGGAGTATTTCTGTGGCGAGAGCCGTTGTTCTGGGTTCTTTGCGGGTTCCTGGTTCCAGGTGCGGCACCCACCTTTAGGGTGTGCGCACATCGCGGGCCCCACCATTATGGCCTACCTGGCCTGGGGTCGCGCGCAACGCAGAGTTCCAGACTCTGGGCCCTCCTGGCCTGGAGCAACTGATGCCACAAAGGGGCCCCAGTGACTGACTGGGTCCCCCTTCTACTGAGGAGATCCCAGGCTGTATGCCGTTCAGTGGGGGATCGGCTTGAGGAGAACCCGGAAGGGCTTGAACGAACCATCGGGGATCTGATGACCGGGACATTGACAGGTACACTTCCACTGTCAACCGGTGACCCTAGCACAAATTTACTGGGAGAATAAGCTCAACTATTTAGCTCATCCAAGTGCTAGGCCTGTGGCAGAGGCCCCATCAGAGCCAGGCCTGTGGCAGAGGCCTGCTCCTCCCAGCATCCTTAAAGTGACGCTTCGGCTGCCAGGCTCGTGGCAGGAGTCTGTCCGGAGGCACCTTATCCACTCTGGCTAGAGTGGCGACGAGCTATACTACCAGGGCCGTCTTTAATATGGTTTGGGCCCAGGGCAAACATTTTTTTTGGGCCCCCCTCCAGCTTATTTTGGGCCTGGCTGGTTCACATGTATGTTTTGGCGGTCCTCATTTGTGCAGGTACAGCAGCCCATTGATTTGAATAGGCTGCCATGCCTTTGTTTCCTGCAGAAAAAAGGTGCATTCAGCATTTTAAAAATACAGTTGCCTTGAAATCCATTCTGCTTTTGCACCATGCTACTTACCTGCAGTTCTTGCACCATGCTACTTACCTGCAGTTCTTGCACACACAAACACAATGTTTTTTTAAAAGCGTGACCTAAACGTCTAAAAATGCAGCAAGTTTGACAGTGCGGGAACTGCAGATAAGTCACAGCAGACAGCATGCGCTTTTCTTTGCAGGAAACGCAGGCATGGCGGCCCATTCAAATGAATGGGCTGCTATGCCTGCGCAAATGTGGGCCACCAAAACACATACATGTGAACCAGCCAGGCCCAAAATAAGCCCATCAAGCAGTTAAATACAGACAGTAATGCCATGTGCTCTGAGGCCTTACTCAGCCTGGACTGCAGGTCTGGTCTGTGATTTAAAGAGTTCCTCTATTTTACACATGGCATGGCATGGGGTCCCATGGTGCTAAAGCAGAATGTACAGACGGTGCTGTGACCCCATGCCATGCCATGTGTAAAATAGAGGAACTTTTTAAAACACTGACCAGACCTGCAGTGAATCATCAAATATTATAAAGACTTTGGGCACACTCTACAGAAAACTTCTATTTACAATATAGATTAGCAAACAGTGACATACCTTGAGGAGCAGGACATGAAGAAGTCAGCCTCGGGAAGAGCAAACTGGGGATGTTATAAAATCACATTCTAATTCACTTTTATATACAAGCAGCACCCAGTGGCAGGAAGGGAGAAGTGCACATCTAAAGGGAAGCCAGGGGTGCTGTACATTTTAAAACACTGGGAAGGTAAGCAGTACTGTCACTGGCTGCGTGTCGCTGATGATTTTCAGCCTGATTTGTGGGCAGCACTGGGGCTTAACGGGCGGCAGGGCCGCCATCAGGAATTATGGGGCCACTTACACATCTTCAGGCATGGGCCCCCTGGAGCAGAGAACCGGGATAGGGGGGTGCTGCCGCCTGAAATTGAGAAGTAGGGGGGGGGGGGCTGCCACGAATTTAGAAGCGGGGGCCCTTTACAAAAAAAGAAAAAAGAAATAAACAAAAATATATATAAAAAAAGGGGTGTAGCCATCCTCTGGGCCCTTTAATAAAAAGAAAAAAAGAAATAAAAAATATATATAAAAAATATATTTTAAAAGGGGGTTGCAATCTGGGGCCATGGGGACCTCTGGGCCCTTTAATAATTTTTTTTTAATAAAAATAAATTACAAAAAAAGGGGGTTGCCATCCGGGACCTCTGGGCCCTTTAATAAAAAATAATAAAAAAATATATAAAAAAGAAACATTTATAAAAAAAAAAGGGGGGTTGCCATCCAGGGCCCTGGGGACCTCTGGGCCCTTCAATAAAAAAAAATATAAACAAAAATAAAAAAATAAACATTTATAAAAAAAATAAAGGGTGTTTGCCACATGGGGCCCTGGGGACCTCTGAGCCCTTTAATAAAAAAAAAAAAAATATATATATATATATATGTGTATATATATATATATATATATATATATATATATATATATATATATATATATATATATATATAAAAGAAATAAAAAGAAATACAATTTAAAAAAAAATGTTTTTTATAAAAAAAAGGGGGGTTGCCATCCGGGGGCCCTGGGGACCACTAGGTCCTTTAATAATAATAATAACATTTAAATTATATAATATATATATATATATATTATATCTGAAATAAAGAAATATATAAAAAAAGATATTTTTTATAAAAAAAAGGGGGGTTGTCATCCGGGGCCCTGGGGAACTATGGGCCCCTGGGGACCCCCAGACCTCTAAAAAAAAATGGCCCTTTAATAAAAAATAAAATAAAAATATATTAAAAAAATATATATTTTTTTTATTTAAAAATAAATAAAAAAAGGGGCGTTGCCATCTGGGGCCCTGGGGGCCTCCGGGCCCCTGGGGACCCCTAAAAATTGTCCCTTTAATAAAAAATAAAAATATATTAAAATATATATTAAAAATCTATTAAAAATATTTTTTTTTATTTAAAAATAAATAAAAAATTGGGGGGTTGCCATCTGGGGCCCTGGGGGGCTCCGGGCCCCCGGGGGCCTCCGGACCCCTAAAAAAAAAAAAAAAAAAAAAAAAAAATTTTTTTTTTTTTTTTTTTTTTTTTTTTAAGGGGGGTTGCTTTGGGCCCCCAACAGTGACAGGGCCCAGGGCACCTGCCCCATTTGCCCTGCGGTAAAGACGGCCCTGTATACTACTATCGCTGAAAGCAGGATTGCTTTCTCTTTCATCCAAGCCTGATACTGCAAAGTTCTTTACTTCATCAACCTTGCCTGTCCTACCTTATGTTGATGTTGGTCGTGTTGGGCCGTGAAATAAAGCATTCAGAAAACCTATTTTGGTGATTGGACATTCGTTTACTGCTCTACTCACTACCATCACCCCTAGACAACGATTAGAGGTAACTTAATACGCCGATCCCAAATCAACCAGCGGCTCCTGAGGAGGTAGCGCTACATACATTATTAATAAATGTGAAGAGTTATCTTTAATTGGTGGGATATGTGTTCATGGATTCAGTCTAATACAGTAAGGTGTCCTTTTATGAAGCAGTGAAATCTATTCACTGCTTCGTTCTCCGGCATTTACGGAGGAGATTTTTCTCCTCTGTGTGCCTGTTTATGAAGCAGAGTAGATCGCTTCACCCTTGGAGGAGTGAAGTGATCTACCAACGCTTCAAACAGTGGAGAACGGCCCCTGAGACTGGAATCTCGTGAGACTTTACGAGATTACAGTACCAGAAATTTACTGAAACACCGAGATGTCAGTTTATTGAGCAGTGATAAATTATCACCGCTCAGTACACTGACAGACGGCGTGGTTAATGTAAATAAAATAACGAGTCCCCCTACATAATATATATATGTATACACACACACATTATATATATATGTATGTGTATATATGTATACACATAAATATTACAGGGGGACGTAGTTACAGTGTTGGGGGGTCTGATTCTGAACGAGGTAGAAGGAAGTTAAAAATCTTCCTCCTTCCTCCTCAGATCAACCGGGATTCCCTCTTCACTCCCCGGGTGACCACATTTCCAAACTACAATTCTGGGACACCTCCCTTCCCAAAAATCAGCTTGTGCTGTAACGAATCACAGCACAGGGATTTATGATTTCTCCAATCACAAACAGGGGGCAGGGATTGTGCTCGTCCAGGCATTCCCCTGCCAGGACAAGTACTGTCATTGAGTAAAACGGTGATGTGGCGGCCTTTTTTGGGGGCATCAGATTGGCCCAGGGGGGTGGCTGTGTCAGGTTCATTCCGGGACACTGTATTGTCCTGGAAAGAAGGTGCCCGGGACAGACCTGCAAAATGTGGGACTGTCCCGGGCAATCCGGGACACGTGGTCACCCTACTCCCCGCTTCACCACCTCTGAGATGGTGAATCGGGGCATGTGAATTCAGACTCAGATCGCCAGTGAAGCGCTCAGATCGCAGCTTCATAAACTGTCCGTTACTGTGTCAGTCTATGAGGATTCTCTGTGTGTGGAGATAATCGGCGGGAGAACAAGTTCAAACACTCCCCCCCCCCCCCCCCCCCGAATTATCTCCGTTTCATAAACTGTTTATGGGCTGTGATCAGTGGTGATCCTTGGGATCACTGCTGTTCACTGCTTCATAAACAGACACCTATTCTTGTATTGTGGGCTTTGCCTGTTTATGTTGTCTACCTGTGTTCCAGGATCTATGTTATTTCCGGTGTCTGCCCTCCAGCTAGTAAGCATGTACAGGCAAATAAACTGGTTTTCCATTCCAGAATCCTGCTGAAGCTGCAGGGAGTTCATGCTGATCCTATCTGATGTCACAGGAAGCAAGGCAGCTCAGCAGGACACCTTAGATAAAAGCTGATTGCCTCTCTCCTGGAAAGCCAGAGGTGATGCCTGCAAGATTAGTGCTTCCAGTAAAGGGAGCTGATTATGAGTTTTTCCTGGAAGGGGAGTTTTAGCAAAGTGATTCGACTTGTCATTGCACAGGATGGGCTCTTTGATGAAAGGTGGTGCAGGTGGTGCTCTTGTGGAAACACCAATAACAAAACAGTCCTTCATAGAGTGTAAAAACGATGGCCCGGATTCACAAAACACTTACGCCGACGTATCTCGAGATACGCCGCGTAAGTGTAAATATGCGCCGTCGTATCTGTGCGCCGTGCACACAAAACTAGATACGCCTAAAAATAGGCTTCCTACGACCGACGTAACTTTCCTACGCCGGCGTATTTTAGGTGCATATTTACGCTGGGCGCATTTGCCGCTCCTATTGATTTTCTGTGCACATATGCAAATGAGGGAGATACGCCGATTCACAAACGTAGTTGCACCCCGCGCATAATATACGCGCTTTGCGGAAGTCCTACGTCCGGCGTAAATTTATTCCCCATATAGGAGGCGCAAGTCATGCAAAGGTATGGACCAGGGAACACAGCCGTTGTATTTTACATCGTTTACGTAGTACGTGAATAGGGCTAGGCGTAGGTTACGTTCACGTCGTAGGCAGTGATTCGACGTATCTTAGGCAGTTGTTTCAACGTGATTCTGAGCATGCGCACTGGGATGCGTCCACGAGACGGCGCATGCGCCATACGTTATTCGTATCTTTATGACGCTCAGTCCATTATTTACATGGGGTCACGCTGCATTAGCATGGCTCACGCCCACTTCCACCTACGCTGGCTTACGCCGAGGTGACCCAGCATAGATTTGGGGGCGAGTGCTTTGTGAATACTGTGCTTGCCTCTGCTGCGTCGGCGTAGCGTATATTCGATGCGCTACGCCGGCATAAATATGCGCTGATGTATGTGAATCCGGGCCTATATATATATATATATATATATATATATATATATAGAAAATGTTCACCTCCATCATCTAGGAGGCTGGAAGTGACCAATTTAGTGCAGATGGAAACCTTTTTTTTGTAAAGAATAAGATGAGTGTTTTTTTTGGGGTTTTTTTTATCTGATTATTTCAGGACAGATCTGGGGTCTTATATACACCAGATGTCTCCATGAAGAGGACCTGTTTTTTTTTTATCACAAAGAATGTTTACATTTCTTGTCATAGCAATAAAAGTTATCAGAAAAAAAAACAAGGGACAGTGTAAAAATAAAATATTTAAAATAAAGTGAATAATTTTTTTTTTAACACGCTCCCATTCCCCTGTGCTCGTGCACAGAGGCGAACACATACATAAGTCGTGCTTTGATAGAAGTAAATCAACAACAGAATGGCTTAAACAGAAGAAAATACGCCTTCTGGAGTGGCCCAGTCAGAGTCCTGACCTCAACCCGATTGAGATGCTGTGGCATGACCTCAAGAAAGCGATTCACACCAGACATCCCAAGAATATTGCTGAACTGAAACCGTTTTGTAAAGAGGAATGGTCAATAATTACTCCTGACCGTTGTGCACGTCTGATCTGCAATTACAGGAAACGTTTGGTTGAAGTTATTGCTGCCAAAGGAGGTTCAACCAGTTAATAAATCCAAGGGTTCACATACTTTTTCCACCTGCACTGTGAATGTTTACATGGTGTGTTCAATAAAAACATGGTAACATTTAATTCTTTGTGTGTTATTAGTTTAAGCAGACTGTGATTGTCTATTGTTGTGACTTAGATCACATTTTATGACCAATTTGTGCACATATCCATATCATTCCAAAAGGGTTCACATACTTTTTCTTGCAACTGTATATAACCAAGTGCAAAACGTGCAAAAAGTGCAAAATATTGTAAAAGATATCAATGAAGTAGAGTCCAAATGCTTCAATGTTGAAAGTGCCAGTGATGCAAATCAAAATATAAAATAAGCATCAAAGTAGAACCAAAAATGGAGAGAGTCCTGTGTCCATTTAGGCTACAAACAAATACAATATGCAATTAGCAATATGATTTAAGGTATATAATAAGGCAAAACACATATTTCTTATTTTATTTTCGATATAGCAAGTAAGTAGCTCAGGGACAGGACTCAGGAGGGCAAGAAATTTGAATGGGAGGCACACACATGTAAAATTGACTCTCAGGCCTCGTACACACGACCGTTTTCTTCGAAAAACCAATCAAGAAACTTGGTGGGAGAGCTTTTTTGCCGAGGAAACCAGTCGTGTGTATGTTTTTCATCAAGGAAACTGTCGAGGAACTCGACGAGGAAAAAAGAGAACAAGTTCTCTTTTTCCTCGACGGGAGTCTCAATTTCCTCGTCGTGTTCCTCGTCGTTCCTCTAAGAACCAGTGAATATCGGTGACACCACCCTTGTGACGTCAATGACCCAGCATGCCCTCAGTCAATGATGTCACAAGGGGGCGGGTTCAGCAGGTGAGCAGGATCTGGGGGCCACCTTGTTAAAGGGAGCTTCCAGATTCCGATAAGCCCCCTGCCCACAGACACCCACAACAACTGGCCAGGGTTGTGGGGAAGAGGCGCTTGTCCTTGAATTTTTTTTCTCATCATGGGTGTGAGTGGGGCCCCATGCCAAGTTTTGGCTAAGACCTCACAAAGCCTAGAGCCGCCTCTGTCTTGACATGTGTACGCAAAGCAAGCTTGTCGAGTTCCTCGACAAGCCTAACAAGGAACTCGTCGAGGAAAACGATGTGTCTTTTCCGACAAGTTCCTCGGTCGTGTGTACGAGGCCTGACAGTGGCACTGACAGCAGTGTGCAGCAGCACAGATGATGGGACCTCACTGACACAATACGTCCTCTCCTGAGTCACAGTGACTGTCTCTCTAAAAGTCAAGTGGTCCCTCCAGTCCATTTCAGTCTAAACACCACTGACGGTTCCTGTCCCAGTCTGCCTTGCTCCCATACCGCAGGCCCGCACACGAGGCTCTGGCCATCTGCTGGGCTCCATTGCACCATGACATAACACAACATGCTCAGGCACCACCTCTGTTGTAGTAGGCACTCGGATGGTCTCAGCTGGATCCGGACCAAGCCGAGCGTCACAGCCATATTTTTTACTGGCAACCTTTTACTTTTACTGGCATTTACTGACAGGAGAAAATTGCCAGTTTTTTACTGGCTGCCAGTAAAAATACTGCCGGTTGAAAATACTGCTGTAGGTCAGCTGGCACCTGTTTTTCCACAAGCTTTTGTTCAGATCTGGCTGCACTCAGCAGCTATGGGTATACTGTAACATGTTTGTTATTTTATATAAAAAAAAATCTGAAGCTTTGCAATCGCTCTTTAAGTGGAACAAATCAAAAACACTATTAAATAAATTTTTAATAATTAAAGAAAACTCACCCATACATCCATGTCTCAATGCCATGCTTTGCTAAGAAATCACATTGAACACCAAGGCATTTCTGGCCTTTCCCAGCTTGTGTAAGGGCAGATGATTTATGTAGCATTTATTTCCTAGAATCTCTCTGCCCTTAGTTCAGGCATTGAGGCAGGAGGGCGTGCTTAGATGAGAAAACCCCTTCCTCCCCTTCTAAAGACTAGGGTGACCATGTGTCCCGGATTGCCCAGGACAGTCCTGCATTTTGCAGGTCTGTCCCGGGTAACTTTATTCCAGGACAATACAGTGTCCTGGAATTAAACTGATACAGCCAACCCCCCCCCCCCCCCCTGGGGCGATCTGATGGCCCCAAAAAAGGCTGCCACATCACCACTTTACTCACTGACAGTACTTGCCCTGGCCAGGAATGTCTGGAGGAGCACAATCCCTGCCCCTGCTTGTGATTGGAGAAATCATAAATCCTGCCTCTTGTGTCCAATCACTGTGCTGTGATTCGTTACAGTACATGCTGATTTTTGGGAGGGGGGGGGGGTGTCCCTGAATGGTAGTTTGGAAATGTGGTCACCCTACTAAAGACTCCTGGGATGTATGACATAATTTGCCTAGACTTGGAAACCAGGAATTTGCTGAGGGAATGTAAACAAATACAAAATTGTAAAACAAATAAATATAATATACTTTCCTTATCCATTTACTAATGCTAGCAGCATAAGGACTAAAAGTAGTCAATGTTGATTGAGAAAGTGAAGTTACCATAGGTGTGCGCAGTCTATTGCATTAGGGTGTGCACACCGAAGCTCAAACACACATGCGTGTGTAATATACCATATATGGCAGTGGGCAAGTCAGTAGGGCTTTGTCAGCAGGGCAGAGATTGGTGTCAGTAGTTTATCTTTATTTGTATTATTATTATTATTATTATTATTATTATTTTACAATTTTATTATAATATTTTTTTTTTTAATATTAATATTCGTTTTTTTTTTTTTTTTAGGAGCCCTGTTTGTGGGCTTTGGTGAAATATCAGTGGTCTAAACAGACCCCTGATGTCTAACTTTTGAGACAGAGAAAGGGACTGAGGACAGAGATTCCCCAGTCCCTTTCTCTGCAGCCAGACAGCAGGGGGAATCTGCATAGTACAGAATGATTAGGGTGTGCCCAGGCACACCTTACACCCTATGTGCGCACGCCTCTGGAAGTTACGCTTTACGTTGCAGTAAAAAAATAAACCTATAACAATGTTTCTGCCATTCTTCTATAATTTCAGTGATCTTATTTAAACCATCTGGGTGCAGCATTTTAAGGTGAAGATTCAGTAGGATTTTCATTATTTTATTCTTCTGTATCTGTCATGTTGATCTGATACTTTGACATGTTCTATTAGTGTTGCTTGTAGTTGGCTGGTTGTTTTATTGTGTACTAATGTCACTGTGCCATTGTATTGTGACAACGAGACTCCACTGTCAGTA
The DNA here is from genome assembly GCF_905171775.1 of Rana temporaria. NCBI lineage: Eukaryota > Metazoa > Chordata > Amphibia > Anura > Ranidae > Rana > Rana temporaria. The sequence goes on along the minus strand of NC_053490.1, from coordinate 313,812,530 downwards.
TACACTGATCAGTGAACTGAACAAGAAGAACTCGCTGCTCCAGGTAAGAAATAGAAGCCTGATGGATCCAGTGGGTGCCCGACCTGACTCGCCTCCATATACAGCAGAAATTAGAAGAAATGGCCGCACACCTCTATATTGATCCAAGATCCTTAATTAGGGCATCCCAAAAAACACTACAGGAGCAGAATGCTAGGTAGACTGATCAGTGACTACAGCCGATTGGCTGCAAGCCACTGGTCAACAAAAGTAATCCGACAGTCCCGTTCAATAGAAGTCAATTATTAGATCGACTTCTATTGAGCGGGAACGGCCATAGAAAGATTGAAATTCGGCCAGTCCGTGCCAAACCAGCTAAATTTCAATCCATTTATGGGAAGCTTTAACCCCTTGCTGACCGCTGCACGACTATTTACATCGGCAGAATGACACGACTGCGCATATGCGTACGTCCCCTTTAAATCTCCGGGTTGCGGGCATGCAGCGCGAGCTCCGCGAGTCCCCTGGGGGACCGATGCTGCATCCACCTAGGTAAGTATAAAACTGCAAAAAAACTAAAACCCATACTTCTCTTTTAAGAAAAGCTGGGTGAAAAAAAAATCAACAAAATCGATCCTTATAAAGCTTTAAAAATGAAAAATCAGCCATATTCATCAACATAGCAATAAAACAATAGGAGTGCACTCACTAAGATGGCTACCGGTCCTGACGTTGGAAGCGACAGTGAAACATCAGCACGTAGCTCCGTCCCTAACGCGTTTACTGCAATAACCCCTCCTTTGGGGCACATTTTTCATATGTAGACTGTAGTGTATGGACTCGTTGATTACTATAGTGCTTACGCTTAGATGCATATGAAAATGCTGTACGCATCTAAACGCAGCATTTGTTTCTGTGAATGAGCTGTAATTTACCAGGTGAAAATAAAGGAAAGAAAGCCTAAAAAATTCATTGCTAAGCTGCAATAAAATAAATGTTTGCTTTTAGGTTTAATGCCGCATATAACTTTCAGCAGCAATAAATTGGAATGATGTTCTTGGAAATCAATAGAAAGTGTCTCAACAAGCCAGACAGAATTACCAGAAATGACCATATACCGTAATGGATTGGTATCTAATCCATTGTGGCACAACATGTTTATTGTCTTTACTGTATTGCCATGTGAACAGCCTGAGGCAATGAGGAAGTAAAACTGAAAGAACTGTATATGGAGGAGCTGTGCTTACTACGTATAATGGGGAAACCACAGGAGGCTGTGCTGTGTGAGGTAAACGCCTGCTCATTGGAGGCTTATAAATAGGTTGTTAGGTCACATAGCTGTATGAGTGTATACTGTACACACCGGAAACCTGTAGCACACTGACAGCCAACAGCAGAGCACCTGGGACACACAGCGAGCCTTTATGGAAACGCAAAGGTAAACTTAACTAAAGAGACGTAAAGGCAAATAAGCCTTTAATGATGATTTAGTATATAACCAGCTCTTTTTTTTTCTTCTATTCTACTTATCTGTGAACGCCCTTTACTTCCCTTTTCCTTTTTTTACAGCAATACACAAATTTGCGTCTACATACAATGTTTAGGTGGTAATTTACTAAAGTGAAGTGAAGTTTGATTTAAGCATCTAAACACGATAAAAAAAAAACAATTGTGAATGTCGTCTAAAAGATTTGAGCAAACGGTACTTTGCGTCATTTCACTTCACAGCACTCTACTAAATAACCCTCCAATTGAGAGAAAGAGTCAGACTACATGGGTTCCTTTTTATTGCTTGTTACTAAGTGGTGTAACTATTTGTTGGCAGTTATCGGAACAGGAGAGAGCTACACGGGAGATTTTTAGTAGCTCCATCTTACTACTAAAATTTGTAGCAATTTAATTGGCTGAACCAAAAAAAATAAATAAAACCCCCACAATTTACAATATTTGAGCTTACCAATCCTTATATATGGTGGCTGCATTTGTTTTCTATTTTAGTCTTTTTTTTCCTCTCTTTTCACTTTGAGATCCAACCAGTAATGCACATCCTTTCTTGGGCTGCATTCATACCTGAGCATCGCATTTTTGAGCAGTTTTATTACAGCGTTTAAGCTGAAGGAGTTTTTGTATTAGCCAATAGAGAACAGTATCATCTGTGACATCTCATGTTGCTGTGTGGATATATGCACCAATGCAATTCTATTGGACTCAAAACACCTTAAAATGCTGCAATCTGCCCAATTTGAGCTACAAAAAGAAGCACTAGAACTTTTTTGAGTGTTCAGGTGTGACAAGCGCCATAGAGAATAATTAAAACAATTTTTTTATGTTTGAGTGTTTTGTAGATTTGAGCTTTTTTTATGTTTGAATGTTTTGTAGATTTGAGCTTTTTTTTTTATGTTTGACTGTTTTGAAGATTTGAGCTTTTTTTATGTTTAAGTGTTTTGTAGATTTGAGCTTTTATGTTTAAGTGTTTTGTAGATTTGAGCTTTTAAGTTTGAGTGTTTTATAGATTCAAGCTTTTTTTTATGTTTGAGTGTCTTGTAGATTTGAGCTTGTTTTTATGTTTAAGGCCTCGTACACACGACAGAGGAACTCGACGGGCGAAACACATCGTTTTGCTCGTCGAGTTCCTTGTTAGGCTGTCGAGAAACTCGACAAGCCAATTTTCTCCATTCCCGTCAAGGAAATAGAGAACTTGCTCTCTTTTTGGCTCGTCGAGTTTCTCGACAGTTTCCTAGACGAAAATGTACACACGACCGGTTTCCTCGGCAAAAAAATATCTCCCAGCAAGTTTCTTGCTGGTTTTTGCCGAGAAACTCGGTCGTGTGTACGAGGCCTGAGTGTTTTGTAGAATGGAGCTTTTATGCTTCGAGTGTTTTGTAGATTTGAGCTTTTATGTTTGAGTGTTTTGTAGATTTGAACTTTTTTTTAAGTTTGAGTGTTTTGTAGATTGGAGCTTTTTTTATGTTTGAGTGTTTTGTAGATTCAAGCTTTTATGTTTGAGTGTTTTAAAGATTCAAGCTTTGTGCTACAATGCATTTATTGGAGGAAACTTATAATTTATAACATTACATGCAGTTTCTCTCCTGCTCATAGCAAGAAAAGGACTTTGATACTGTTCTTGTTGAAGCGGATGTATTTAAAATATATAGAAAATTGTTACATTTTTGCTAGAACATGCAAAAAACTATTTTATTTTGTGCATATGATATTGTAAACCTCTGTGCAGTTTAATTATCTTTGTGCCTACAGTATGTGTAACACAGTAATATCCAATGAGCAGGTTGTGTTTCCCCTGTTGTCCACTGGTATTGCATACCCATCACAAAGATATTTTAATAGAGTTTTGATCACAATAATGTGCTCCTTTCTCATAGGGCCGACTGCCAGGAGTCGCCTGCTCAGTGGGGATCAGCGGTCAGATTTCCCGCTGAGCAGACGGGTGGCTTGTCGGTGTCCGCTCCGCTTATACAGAACAGACACAGCCCGCTGTCCTCTATGGGCGATCGGATGTAAACAGACCCCATGCTTTTTACACCAGATCGCCATCCTAGTCGATCCAATTCACCAAATAAATAGGGAACATATCCCTATCCATCTTTTTATAGCCGATAGGATCGGACGTCAACGAACCCATGTTTGTTGACACCCGCCGTCTATAGAAGGCAATGGATGGTCTGATCGGGTCTGCCTAAAAGACGGACAGGCGGACTCGATTGGTCTGCCCGTGTGAAGGGAGCCTAAAGAATACCGTGGATGAAATGTAATAAGTCCATTTCCAAAATACAACTCTGCCAGCTAATACTGTAAATTAAAAATCATTTTATTTTTTTATTTTTGGACCATGGCAAAAAATTCATGACCATGGCAGCGTTTAAAAAAATTATTTCATAATGTTGATTTTTTTTAACAAAGTATCGTACAAATGGCAGCTAAGTAAATAACATTGTAGCAGAAACCACACTCCTAAGACATGCTGGTAGGTTAATTGGCTCCTGCCTAATTTGGACCTAGTATGTGTACCTTAGATTGTAAGCTCCCTGAGGAAATGCGTTGCCATAATACCAGGCTGCCAGCTATATACTACATATTTTAGAAAAAAATGCAATGATTTTATTACAATCATTAAAACGCAATCATTGACAACTTGCTTGGAAGAGCTTGAGGTTTCTTTATGAGGCCAAAAATGTCATAGGTATATAGGTGTACAGGTGGCACCGGGCACATGAGTCAGCCATGGGACGTGCACCAGATAACGTTTATGGAAGGCAACAACTTGTGTTTGATCCTGAGCCAAAAGGAAATTCATAGAAACTTTCTGTAACCAAGCCTTGGATTCAGCATCAGATAACAGTTTTGTACTGGAGTTGCACACTGCTTCGCCTTTTAGTACCTTAAGGCTGGATTCACACCCATGCATTTTTTTGTGCTTTTTGCATTTTGCAGATTTGCACTACAGAATGTATCCCATAGAAATCCATATTAAATCAATGGTAGTGCAAATCTGCAAAAAGCACAAAAAATGCATAGGTGTGACTCCGGCCTTATGCTGCGTACACACGACCATTTTTCATGTCATGGAAAAAAACGAAGTTTTTCTCAACGTGATTCTTGTCAAGCCTGCCTTGCATACACACGATCGTGATAAAAAATGCTCGAGCAAAGCGAGGTGACGTACAACACGTACGACGGCACTATAAAGGGGAGGTTCCATTCGAATGGCGCCACTCTTTGGGCTGATTATGCAAATTTCCCTTCTCATAACTTGCTTCTGAGAATGCACGTTTTTTTCACGTCCTTAAAGCCTACACAAAACCATTTTTCACGACGAGAAAAACGCAGAGAAAAAATAGAGCATGTTCTAAATTTGTAATTGCCATTTTTCTTGTCGAGAAAAATGCTCTGGAGTCCACACATGATCGTTTTTAATAAAACAATTAAAAAAATTGCATTTTTCTTGTCATGAAAAACGGTCATTTGTACGTGGCATTAGGCTCGGTTCCAGTACGGGTTCCCGCATTACACTTCTCTATGGCTGAAGCACATATTCCCTCATCCACATTGTTCAACATCCTCTGCTGCAATATTATATTCTGACAGCAGGGGAAATAATTCCTTTCTGATCCCCTGAGAGGCAATCAGATATTCCCTGGATCAACATTACCTATAAATGTTAGTCATATTATGTACCTTGTGTACCATTATGTATTTTACGCCTTGTGTTTTCTGGGATACTACATCATAATTACTTTCCTTTAGGAGTTTGTATGCGACACAGATAATGGCTTGGTGTCACTTCCAAACACTCCCTAGGGTGTTGTAACCTCTAAAAGAAACTACTTCACCCCCCACTGGTTGCCTAGTAATTTACATTTAAATGTTAACCTTTTTTTTAATTGTCCAGGATCAAAGCAGGGAGGCACTTCTGGTAATTGCAACTTCTTATCAGTTAGCAGGATGTGAGGAGGGTGCAAGAGGAGCCACAGGACCTAAGATAAATAGATAAAGCCAACAGAAAGATTCTGTACCTTTTGTTCTTCCAATTCAGCTAAAGCTGTTAATCATGAAGACAATAAAGGAGGGCTTGGTTGTAGTGGGTGAGGCCTCATACACACGACTGTTTTCCTCGACAGAATCCATCAAGAAACTTGGTGGCAGAGCTTTTTTGCCGAAGAAAACGATTGTGTGTATGTTTTTCATCGAGAAAAACAGTAGAGGAACTCGACGAGAAAAAAAGAGAACAAGTTCTCTTTTTCCTCGACGGGAGTCTGAATTTCCTCGTCGTGTTCCTCGTCGGGCTGGTTTTCAACGAGAAGCACGTTTGTGTGTATGCTAAGAAACCCGCGCATGCTCAGAATAAAGTATGAGACGGGAACGCACCTTTGGTAAAAGTAGCATTTGTAATGGAGATAACACATTTTTTTCACGTTGTAACAGTCTGAAAAGTGCAAATCGTCTCTTACCAAACTTTTACTTAACATGCAGTAACATGAGATTAGCAAAAGCAGCCCCAAGGGTTGTGCCAGTGGAATCGAACTTCCCCTGCCGTTGTATGTGTTGTACGTCACCGCGTTTGAGAACGAGGAGATTTGGTCTTGAACGTGTGTACGCAAAGCAAGCTTGTCAAGTTTCTCCACAAGCCTGACAAGGAACTCGTTGAGGAAAACGATGTTTCATTTACGACGAGTTCCTCGGTCGTGTGTACGAGGCCTGACACTCCCCCCCCCCCCCCCCACCAATGTCCATTCCAGTTCCATCCTTCCCCCAATCCATCTAATAATTAGGCTATGTAAAAGATGTGGCTTCAACAAAGTGCAAGGCAGCCTGAAGAATATCTGAAAATCTATTACCAGAAATTACTTTATCCTAGCTTTGCTCCAATCTCTTCACTGGGTTTCATAGGGATTTCTTTACTAAAGATAAATAGGTTGTTCATTTTGCAAGGGAAGTTTTACTTTGCAAAGGAATTTGCACCAGAGTTTAGTGAATGACGCTCTGCTGACTTCCATCATCCAATCATATGCAAGCAAAAAATGTTTTTTTAGTTTCTTTGCCTGTGATTGGGTATTCTTTGTAAATGGAACTTCCTTACATTCACTAAGCTTTGGAGAAAAGTTCCTTGCAAAGCTAAGAGCCTATTTTCCTTTAGCAAATCAACTCCATTGAATGCAATTTCAATTGCTTGGAACATAAAGCCTAGTCCAGCACTCAATGGTAGTTTATGTGAATGGGCACTACTTGTCTTTTATAGTCAGCCCAGGGGCGGACTGACCATTGAGTCACTCGAGCACTGCCCGAGGGCCCCATGCCACTAGGGGGCCCCATCAGGGTTGCCAGGCTCAGTAAAACCAGGGACAGTATGTAAAAATCTGTGTTTTTTTTACATCTGTCCCTGATATGTCCGAAACTGACATGCTTTTGATGTGAAAATCCAGGAATTTTAGCTGCCCCGCCTCTGCACTGCCTCCTGGCGTGATGGCCATCTGTAAGCCCAGGGGCCCCATAATCTTCTATTGCCCGAGGTTGTCAGTCCGCCTCTGAGTCAGCCTAATTATGGAAGTATTTCTAGGTGACGTGTGTGGTGGTATTTATCTACATGTAATACTTGTGAATGAACGTTCGGCTCTAAATAATGGCCTAAGAAATGTGTAGCTTTCCTTGATGCGGTTCAGAAAAGAGCCTTTATATAGTATTGTAAAAAAAAGTAATTTATTATCCCTTTTTATTTGAATGCAGGAAAAATATGACGGAAACAGATATAAACAGCCCTAAATTGGAAAGGAAAGAAAGAGGGAAATTTTCTTCTTTAAACAAGCAAGAGGCTAAACTGATACTGGAAACTTATATAAAAAGGAGTTTCAGCAATCGAGAAACAAAGAGGACTGTGGAAAAGAGAGAAAGGAGACATGATAGAGTGCAGCGATCAGTCACTGACCTCACTAAGTTTAAACAAAGACTACGGGAGAATAATATACCTGTAGTTACCAAAGCAGAAGTACAGGAGACAGAGAAGAAAGATGTGGGTAATACCAACAAGCCATCAGAATCTCAAGAGACGGTCCAGAACCATCAGCCTGCCAGCATGGCCAACGTTAAACCTGCCAAAAAGTCATGGTTCAGGAACCTAATGAGTCAACTCTTTAGTAAAAAGGAACATCCTTCCGAACAAACGGCCTCAGTGGTTAGTTCTGCCAAGCCTGAGACTGATGGGCATTTAACACACACTTCAAGAAAAGCCAGCTCTAAAAAAAATAGCATTCGAAGGGCGCTTTCTTTAAAGAAGAATGTTTCAGAAGAACACACAAAGTTGAAACGACCCGACTACCTTCCACTGAAACGCATCAATAAGCTATCATCGACTAAACAACGTAAGTTATTGCTTCAGGCATTATACGTCCTTAGTGACCTAGACACACAAGTCTAAACAGAAACAGAACGATTGTGTGAGAGCACGCAAGTGTGGTTGTGTTATTCTAAACTGCAGTGTGACTGGTAGAATATAGGGGTACTTAGCATGAAAACACAGTCTTCAATTAAGTTATATTAAAAATTCAATTCAACCAATATTGGTGTTTAACTTATTAACGGGTTAAACCACTAAATTGCTTTTTATATATTTATTAAATGCCAGTAGCCTTATGCTGCGTACACACGATCGGAGTATCCGATGGTCTAAAATCCGATGTATTTTTTCATCGGAAATCCGTTCAAGCTGTCTTGCATACACACTGTCAGGCTAAATTCCGTCCCTCCAAAACGCGTTGACGTAAAACACTACGACCAGCTAAGAAAGAATGCGTCGACTTGATTTTGAGCATGTGTGGATTTTTCTCTGATGGAATTCCACACAGACGATCAGAATTTCCCATCTGATTTTTTTCCATCGGAAGAATTTTTAAACATGTTCTATTTTTTTACTCCGATGGAAAAAAGTCAGATGGGGCCCACACACGATCGGAATTTCCGATGAAACAAGGCCATCTGACTTGGCAAACTTTTGCAGTAGCGCTTTTAGCTTTTTATAGCAAAATTATACTCCCACAAAAGCTTATTGCGTAAAACACCTCTTAAACCCAGCTAGCTCTGAGTCTTTTTTCCAGCCAGAAAAAATATCCTGCCAAAAAAGGCTGATAACAACCTATGGCCTCGTACACACGATCGGAATTTCCGATCGGAAAAGTCAGACGGACTTTTTCCATCGGAAATTCCGACCTTGTGTATGCCCCATCTGAGAAATTCCACTACATAGAGAACATGTTCTCTTTTCGTCCGATGGAATTCCGTCGGAATTCCGATGTGAATTTGGACGGACAAAGGTCCGATCGTGTGTACAGGGCATAAGTGTGCATGAATACATAGGATACACTGGCTGCAAAAAAAATAAAAGCCTGAAGCCAAAAACAGCAGCTGTAAAAAATTCCAGTGTGCATTAAAGTGGTTGTAAACCCTCACATATGCCCAGTAAAATGACTGGCTTCGTGTGATACACAGAGATGAAACAAATCTTCCCACATATTTTGTTTCTGTCTGCAGTCTCCTCTTCTCTACATCTGTTCAACATGCTGAATTTTTTAAAGCTTGCCTGAGAGTTAAGATCAAAGGGGGCGGGGAATTGAAGTTACAATCTGCAGAGCACAGTGAGGAGAGCTCTGAGAGTTGATTGGAGGGAAGGAACACACCTACCTGCACACAGGAACACAGCTGAGGCTCTCAATCAGCAGGAGGTGCCTCCCCTGTCAACCCTTTTCCTCTTGGTGTCAGGAAAACTTGTCAGAAGTGATTCATGCTGAAAGCAGAGGAACAAAGCAGCAGACAGAAATTACACTTAGAGATTGATTTACTAAAAGCAAATAGACTGTGCACTTTTCAGAGTGCAATCGCACTCCACAAGTGCAGTTACTCCAGAGCTTAGTAAATGAGGTAAACTTTGCAAAGTGAAGGAATACCCATGCTCTTAACTGAGACAAGTACACACTATAGAGGGATATGCTTTGTTCATATGTCATGTCTGAGCTTTACAACCACTTTAAGGGCCTCCAAACACAAGATTTTCCTGTAAGAATCCCTGCCTGCCTCCCACCCACAAATATGGGCATTGCCACTATACCCGGTCCCTTTGTTGACATTTAGTTGGACTATCTCCCGGCTGACAACTAAGTTGGGCCAACGTGCATGAAGTTGTCACATTCAAGAAAGCTTTGTATATATAGTTATAGTGATGTCAGTGGTCATTTAGATTTGTAACTGCCCAAAGATCTGCCTTTACATCCCATGCACCACATCACAGATGATTACGCCCTAGGTAGGCATGTATGGGATGGAAACAGCAGTGTCAACTGAAACAGCAGCTCACGTTGTATATGGCGTCTCATGCAGCAGTGAAAATATCTCAAAGAACGTTAATGTCAAGAGGTTTGGTTAATTTTCCTATTGATGGCACCAGACAGAGCTCAACCTGTGTTGACGCTCACAACTGTAGTCCTCTAACCTGAGGCTGGGTTCTCACCATCGCCGCATGCGGCTCAAAGCAGGGGTCCATTGCGTCCTGGTTTACCGCTTCAGATCCGATTTCAGACCAGAAACGGACCAAAAGACGCACAGGGCTCCTGTGCAAACTCGCACCAGAGATATGTGAACCGGCTCCATAGAGAGACAGTCAAAATCTCCTGCTATTGAGAATTGGATGCAGGTTCCCAGAATCCAATTTGCATAGGTGTGTAGATATACTAATAGCTGTGGAGTTTCACATTGCAATTAATTTAGAGGAAAAGTTCTTTACTTAACTAGGGTGTAAAATAGTAGAAGAGTTTAGCGCTTTGGTCTTGGAGTCAAACCTTTATTCACGTATACATATATCATTTTTTTTAAATGCAGGAGAAAAGCATGGAGACTGTTATTATCAACAAATGTCTGCGGAGATCGAACTGCTTGTGAATGATACAGAGAGTACAAGAAAGCCAAACCTGGGCGAAGAGTTAAATGATGGAGAAACAAAGGGAATTGGTAAGCTGACACAGATAACAGCAATAGATGCAATTAGAATTCATACATACTGTATCTACTTTTCCCATTACTAGTTTATTATTGCCTTCTTTATTTAAAAATAAATCCTAGACACTGGAGCTCTGTACATAATGGTCAGTACTTTAAAGTGGAACCCTAGGCAGATATAAAACATGTAATGCAGTAATGTTTTTTCCTAAACAAACATTTTAAATGTATTTTTAAATAAATGGACACTCGCTCACAGTGTCCATTCATAGCTTAAAGGGGTTGTAAAGGTACAATTATTTTTCCTAAATAGCTTCCTTTACCTTAGAGCAGTCCTCCTTCACTTACCTCATCCTTCAATTTTGCTTTTAAATGTCCTTATTTCTTTTGAGAAATGCTCACTTCCTGTTCTTCTGTAACCCCACACAGTAATGCCGCATACACACCATCACTTTATGTGATGAAAAAAAACGACACTTTCTGTGAAGTAAAAAATGACGTTTTTGAAACTTCAATTTTCAAAGACGAAGTTGCCTACACACCATCGTTTTTCTCACAATGTTCTTGCAAAGTGAGGTTACGTTCCACCACGTTTTACCATTGAAGCTTGCTTCATAAGTAGCTTCTGGGCATGCGTGGATGAAAAAACGTCTTAGAAAACGAAGTTTTTTGCTACACACGGTCAATTTCTGTGAAGTAAAAAGTGCACTTTTGAAAAACGACGCATAAAATTGAAGCATGCTTCAATTTTTTTTGGTCGTTTTTTACAACACATAAAACAACGTTTTCCCCCACACACAGTCAATTAAAGTGACGTTTTTAAAAACGTCATTTTTTTTCATCACATAAAGTGATGGTGTGTACGCGGCATAATGCAAGGCTTTCTCCCTGGTGTGGAGTGTCGTGCTTGCCCCCTCCCTTGGACTACAGGAGAGTCAGGACGCCCACTGACACACAGCTCCTTTCTCTATCTGCAACGTAGAGGGCGTCCTGACTCTCCTGTTGTCCAAGGGAGGGGGCGAGCACGACACTCCACACCAGGGAGAAAGCCTTGCATTACGGTGTGAAGTTACAGACAGAATAACAGGAAGTGAGAATTTCTCAGAAGAAATAAGGACATTTAAAAGCAAAATTGAAGGATGAGGTAAGTAAAGGAGGACTGCACTAAGGTAAAGGAAGCTATTTAAGAAAAAATTATTATAGGTACTTACTATACAGTAAGGCCTCGTACACACGACCGAGTTTCTCGCAAAAACCAGCAAGAAACTTGCTGGGAAATATTTTTTTGCCGAGGGAACCGGTCGTGTGTACATTTTCGTCGAGGAAACTGTTGAGAAACTCAACGAGCCAAAAAGAGAGCAAGTTCTCTATTTCCTTGACGGGAATGGAGAAACTTGCCTTGTCGAGTTCCTCAACAGCCTAACAAGGAACTCGACAAGGAAAACGATGTGTTTCGCCCGTCGAGTTCCTCGGTCGCGTGTACGAGGCTTTAGTATAACATGTTTGTTAATAAAAAAATAAAACCGAAGCTTTAATATCACTTTAATTGCTTATCAGGTTTTTCATGATGGTCAGTGTAGCAGTTAATTTATTAACCCATTTTGTTCTTTTTTAGATGATGTGATAAAGCTTATTGTTTCCATACTTCAAAAAGAAGGAGATGCCTATGACAGAAAGGTATACTGTGAACAATTATGTACAGTATTACAGTAATCTAATTTGATACTTTTCTTAAAGATTTAATAACATTTAATACTATATATGTTGTCATGCATACAGGTGTTAAAAGGGGTATTATTATATGGTATTATAAATACAGGTATACATACAGTATACAAATGTAGGGTACAAATGTAATGGATGTTTTCATCAGAGATATAAAAACTAATATATGTTCAAATCTTATCCCCTGCTTAGATAAAAGAAGATTCCACCCTCAACAGCTTCTTTCGGAACATCTCTTACAATTCCTTTAAGCAACTTGCAGATGTCTATGTTGATAAAAAGATGCAAAAAAGCGGCTCAGCTGAAACACCCGAGGACGTGAAGTTTGCATTCTCCATTCACTTTACAAAACAAGTTGCTGGAATCGCTACCCATCCTGTAAACAGAATAATGGGTTTTGGAAATCAGTATCTACAAGACACCTTTACGTGGTTATCACAGAGTCGAGAAAATTTGGTAAGTACATACCTTATAGTTACCTAATCTAGCCCTTGTTCTCGTGATGCAGACTCTGTTGACTAAGGAAATAACAAACCTCTACTTCCTGTTGCTGTGTGTTTCCCAGGCCTCATTCACACGAGGCGGATCCGCTCAGCGGAGTCCGCCAGCTCAGCAGAAGATCTCTCTGTTGATCTCCATTGAGCCAGCGGATGACAGGTCAGTCTCTGCTCACTGAGTGGGGAGGGGTCTATCAGAGCACCGCTGATTCCTATGGAGATATCGGACGGCATGTCCATTTTCATCCGATCTCAGCTGATCCGATCTGCCAAGATAGATGGCGAACGTATCGCCATACGTCTGATTTTAGCAGATCGGATGGCAGGCCAGTCTCTGCTCACTGAGTGGTGAGGGGCCTGTCAGAGCGCCACTGATTCCTATGGAGAAATTGGATGAAAACAGACAGCATGTTCATTTTCATCCAATCTCAGCCGATCTGATCTGCCAAGATGGATGGCGAACGTATCGCCATACGTCTGATTTTAACAGATCGGATGGCAGACACATCTCCGTTGACATTCCTCTCACCATAGGAGTCAATGGATGGCCCTCTCGAATCCGCCTGAAAAACAGACAGGTGGATCCGAGCCAGCTTGCCATGTGAAAGGGGCCTAAGGCCTCGTACACATGACCGAGTTTGTCGGCAAAAACCAGCAAGAAACTTGCTGTTTTTTTTTTTTTGCCAAGGAAACCGGTCGTGTGTACATTTTTCGACGAGGAAACTGTCGAACCAAAAAGAGAGCATGTTCTCTTTTTCCTCGACCGGAATGGAGAAAATTGGCTTGCCAAGTTCAGTTCAGTTCAGTTCGCCTCACAAGGAACTCGACGAGCAAAACGATGTGTTTTGCCTGTCGAGTTCCTTGGCCGTGTGTACGAGGCTTTAGAGATTCCTTTTACTTCTTGTGCGGTCTCTGGGGGAGGAATTGAAGGTTAATCTACCTAAAGAGGACAAAGACAGCAATAAAAAAAACAACCCCACTATAAAAAAAAAAGACACCAATAAAAAAATTACCCCCACTCTACAGGTACACGTTCCAATACAAGGGAAATAATAAAAATTCATACTAGAACAGACAGCTGCTGGAACGCTTTACCTTACTGGCAGCTGTCCTGGCCAGGGTATCACACAGCTCCCTTTTTTTGTTTTGTGCAAACTTTATTTGAAGTTTACAAAAATAAACTTCATTCATAGCACTGTACACTACCATGCAATTCTGTACGGTGTGCTGAGATAAAATGCATTGTTGTGTGTTATCCCTTCCTCTATACTTGTTTTTCTTCTTCTTTCTTATTTCCTTTCTATTTTTTTATCCCACCTCTCCCCTCCCCTTTTTCCCCCCATATATATATATATTCTTTACCTAGTTTTTTAATAACATTTATTGATATATTCAACACTTTCTCTACGAAGCTTTAAGGCTGGGTTCACTCTATTGCAAACTGGATGAGGGTTTCGCATCCAATTTGCATAGCAGGAGATTGTGACAGTCTCTCTATGGAGCTGGTTCACAAATCTCCTCAGTGGCTCCGGTGCGAATTGCACATGAGTCCTGTGCGTCTTTTGGTCCGTTTCAGGTCCGCGTTTTGCATTTTATTGCAGCTCACCACAGCACAGCTCTTGGCTGCATTCCAGTGTGAATGGGACACACAGAAAACAATTACATTCTGTGTGTCCTTGCGGTGACCAGTGTTTAACTTTGCAGTAAAATGTCTGTCACCGCACTATGGGGTTGATCAGCCATAGGGACTACAGGGAGTTTCCCGGTGGGCCGATGGCTCAATGGGCCGTTTTTTAAAACAGAGATGCTGCTTGGAGGACTTTTTCTTACGCCCTGGCAGTGCCCCAGTGTGAAAGCACTCAGGCTTTCACACTGGAACTGCAGCGGAAGCGTTTTTCAGTCGCTTTACAGTCGCTATTTTTAGCCCAAAAGCGCCTAAAAAACGCCTCAGTGTAAAAAGGGGTCCTACACTCACCCCCTCTTTTACACTCGCTCTCTTTTTCTTACACTCACCCCCCTCTCTCACCCTCTTTCCCTCAACCCTCCCTCTCTCTCTCATTCCCCTCTCTCTCACCCTCTCATGATATACAATAATGGATGTAGGGGCCTTTTGGTGGGCGTGATTTTTATTTATTGAATTAAAGTGGGCCGGTCTGGATGAAGTCCAGGGCCAAATTTTTGTCCCAGTCCAGCCCTGAGGTTGATTTACTAAAGGCAAATAGACTGTGCACTTTGCAAAGTGGAGTTGTTCCAGGACTTAGTATATGAAGCAAAGCTTCACTTTGCAAAGAATACTAAATCACATGCAAGGAAAAAAAAGCCTTTTTGCTTGCACATGATTGGATGATGGAAGACAGCAGAGTTTCTGCTCATTTACTAAGCTCTGGAGCAACTGCTCTTGCAGAGTACAACTGCACTTTGCAAAGTACACAGTCTATTTATTTGCCTTTAGTAAATAAACCCCTATGTGTGAATTTGCTCGAAGAAATATATGATTGGGCTATATAAATCAAAGACTCTAGTAATGAATGCATTTCAAGCTCATTTTTAGTTTCACTCGAATGTGTTTGATTACGTAGTAGTGTGTAATATTTTCATCTGACCTCCATGCTCTACATTTGGATTACACAATCCTTTAATGTTTATATAATCATACTTGGTTCCTTTACAAATTTTACATAGCTCTATACGATGCTGCTCATTATAATGAATGACTGATGTCACCTAGTATTGTTTACCATAGTGATACGCCGATGTGTAGAATGCTGAGTCATTTGCACATAACAACAAAGCAATTCTGACATGGGTAACTCCAGCCCTGTGAAGAATACCAGATGGCATTTGTTCTGTATAGCAAGCCTTTGAAGGCATCGGGAATAAGGGCACATTGGTGTCAACTCATCACCTTAATATTTGTGTCAGCAGATCATCTTTGCTAAATGCCAGTGTATGACAATACAATTACATACGGATACTAGTTAGTGACATGCCGCCAATTAAAACATCATCCAAGTGCTTAGAGTCGGACCAGTTTAATAAGGAACAATGAGGCACAATTCATTAGACATGACAAAGTGCCCAAAGCACATGACTGTGATTGGTATATTACCGCAGCAGGCAATTAAGACTTGTCATATGTTTCGTTTCACAAACAAGGAAATGCAAAATAATTTTGTACATAGCAACTATTCTTTACTGTTGTAGGCCAAAAAATATAAACATAATAAGACTACGCTAATATTCCTAGTTTATATTACATTATACAGTATATTTGCTAAACTAAAATAAAGCAGCTGCTGAAAGGAGGTATAAATACACAGAAGCCGATTTATTAAAGGAGTCAAAGTAGAACTAAAGGCAAAACTTTTATTTTCATTTTGGATGAGTATACCGTGTTTCCCTGAAAATAAGCCTGGGTCTTATATTAATTTTGGCAACAAAAGACACAGTAGGGCTAATTTTCGGGGTAGGTCTTATCATGTAATGTGCTGTCTTCTCTTCCCCTCTCCCTCCCTGGCTGTTAGGAATCCCCAGTGTGAACTTAGTTAAAATGCTTGTAAAATCTTGTAATCCACTCTATTACAGTATTATATAATGTACAATGTGTGTATTTCTGTAATATAATTGTGCCAAATACCTTCATTATAGCGCCGCTCTGCGCTTTTGTGACCTGCCGGAGCTCTCTTCCCTGCATTTATGTTACAGAAACACACACATTGTACATTGTGTACTACTGTAATAGAGTGGGTTATAGGATTTTAAACTGGGGCTTATTTTCGGGGTAGGGCTTATATTGCAGTCCTCCTGGAAAAGTACGCTAGGTCTTATTTTAAGGGTAGGTGTTATTTTCAGGGAAACAGGGTGGAAGGTTATAATTCTTGTCTGTTTTTTTTTTGTCCCCTGTATCCCTTTGGGAATCCAGCATATTTTGAGAAAAAAACAGGTGCATGACGCCTATGTAGTACTGAAGGCAGCATTTTTTTCCATTTTAGAGTAAGGGAGGGTTTTAGCTCTTGTAAGTCTCTTTGCCATCTGTGTCCGATTGGGGAGATTCCCATTCACTTCCTGTCCCATTGCCAAAACAGGATGTAATAGGAGGGATAAAAAACGCCGCTATTTTACTATCGGATTTGTGGCGCATTTCGGCCGCTAGCGGGGT
The DNA here is from genome assembly GCF_905171775.1 of Rana temporaria. Classification (NCBI taxonomy): domain Eukaryota; kingdom Metazoa; phylum Chordata; class Amphibia; order Anura; family Ranidae; genus Rana; species Rana temporaria. The sequence goes on along the minus strand of NC_053490.1, from coordinate 313,795,676 downwards.
GCTTTAGTGAAAGGAGTCTAAAAAAAAAAAAAAAAAAAAAGTTATACTTTAAGGCAAGATGGTTCCTGTCTTAAACTCCTGGCATCACTTGCAATTTACTTGTTTCAGCGAGCTGCAGGGACAATTAAGGATACATTTTTTTTCCAGTACTGTACAGTTTATAACAATGTAACATGCAACTAAACTGTGTTTTCATGTTTCAGAATAATGATGTTGAAACAGAGAGATGCATCAGTCCAGACTGAAGAAGGCACACTGTACATGGGAACAGTCCTTGATGTTGGCGCGTGGCAGCCATGATCAGTCATATATTTACACTGTGAAGCACCTTGAGATATGACGATGCTATGCAAATCAATAGTAATATATAACAGTCACACTTTTTGTGACTCTATCTTCATTTCCTTTAAAAACTTGCATTACTGCTGGTTCAGTAATATTTTTTTTAAGCCTATATGTTTACATAAATGGAATATTCAGGGAAACAAGAACTACAAGGATCCAAATGGAGAAAGTGAATAAGCACCAGGCAGGGAGCTCTGGTCCAGGGCCATTAAGACATGGCCCTATTTGCTTCTATTGAATGTTTACATTATACATTATATATCAAAAAATTACCTGAAATTTGCATTTTTTGTGAATAGTTTACTGTAGAATGTTTGCACTTTAAGTTTTTATAGTTTGATTACATTAATATTATGTGAATATGTAAATAGTCAAAATTACTTATGTGTGAAATAAGTAATAAAATAAAAAAGATAAAAACAAAATACTGTTTCTGTCTTGCATACTAGAAAGAACGTTGATGTACATTGTAAGATTTTCACTAGGTCAGAGCTTTGTTTCAAATATAATATCTGGTTAAAGTGGTTCTAATGTAAAAAAAAAAAAAATCACCATAACCTGTATTAGGTAAAAAAAAAAACACCCCACTACCTGATTTTTCAGTCTGCTCACACAATTTGTAATAAAAACATCTTTGCCTACCATCGCTAGGGCTTGGAAACAACCCAGGGTTTCCATTAAAGCGGTAAACCGCAAGATTTTGTGGATCATGATGCAGGAAAAGCTGGCCAGCATCCTATCTAACAAGAAACAAAAATTTGAAGCTGTATGGGAACCATGGGCGTCCCACGTGGCGTCCCACGTTCTGCCACTGATTTTGCGTGTGGATGAAAGCGTTTCTAATGGTATTTTGATTCCCTAAATAGCTTTCCTTACCTCAGTGCAGTCCTCCTCCCCCACCTCATGTGGAGAAAGCCTCTTGAGGGGGGGAGGGGCGACCAGGCAAGTCAGGACACTCTCTATATTGCAGATAGAGAAAGGAGCTGTGTGATATTAGGCTTTATAAGTACTGAAGGAACACTGCTTGTATGTCCTAAATATACTGTAGTGGTTATGGTGAATGGCTTTGGTGCGGGCTCAGCAATTCAGCATTCCCACTCGCATTTTCCTCAGGAAATGCATTGTCTAGTTAATACTGAGTTTTGTTTTTTCACATTAAACGTATTTTACCTGATTAGCACGGCCCCTCAGGAATTGTGAGCAGTGAGCTGTTCCTCATCTGCTGCATTTTTTATAACAGTGTCAGTACTATACGTGGTTTAATTGTGTCATCTTTTCCCTGGGTTCAGGAGCTTTGAGAGTTTTAAATTGTGAGCCATGGATATAATAACTTTTTCTGCAGCAAGTGACAATTTGCTACATTTGGCACCCGGAGGCGAGCAGAGCTGATTGGGCAGTACTAGTGTAGAAGGAGGCGAGCGTAGCTGAATGGGCAGTCCTGTTGGAGGAGGTGGGCGGAGCTGAATGGGCAGTCCTGTCGGAGGAGAGGCGGGCGGAGCTGAATGGGCAGGACTGCCGGAGGAGGAACCGTAGCGCCGCGTCGATGACTGCTGAGGGAGGAGACATTCTCTGTGCACAGGTGAGAGGCATCCCCCCCCCCCCGCTCATCAACTTAAATTGGCCCCCCCCCCGCTCAACAACTATCCCGCAGTGGACTTTTTAAATGTTGGGAGGTATGCATTATATGATTGATTTTTATCTATTTTTAATAATTTTTAAAAGGAATCAGTTAACTATTATGTCTCTATACCCTGTAAACAGTCATTTCAGCAAAACATTTTTTTCCCGTTACAACTCCTTTCTTAAAACAACAAAAAAAACATTTTAAAAAGTGTACAATGCATTTGATAGCTTTTATTGAATGCTACCTTTTATGCTACCTTTGAGAAAGCTCCTTATCTGTGGGCTTGTTCAAGGTTAGTGCATCAAAGCACTGCAGAGGTTCAGCATAACAGCCTGGCAGCGAGTATCTTTAGAAGAAGAGCTCAGCAATGGCAGCCCTCATGTTTATTTCATGCTGTATGCCTTTTAGGAGCAACAATTTTAAATGATGGATAAACATGGGAGATATCAGATGGCTTCATCCATAAGGGTAAAATTGCCAGTCAACAACATTTAACGTTTTAATACAAATATTGGGTACACTGAATAAGGTAAGTGTGGTATTCCAGGGGTTAATTATTGTAAGGTATAAAAAGAGGGGTCAGTTTATGGTTGGGTGGTTACAGTTAACTGCAAAGTTTAAGGGATCACCCGCCGCAGTTGTACTGTGCCTGCCTGAAATGTTGTACCTGTTCGTCATTCTGTGCAACAGCCACTCTGTGTAGTCTTTGCACCCTTCAGTTATTTTTATTAGTGGGAATGCTTTAATAAGCATTCCCAGTATTGATATTCGTTTTTTATTATTAGTGGGAATGCTTTAATAAGCATTCCCAGTATTGATATTCGTTTTTTATTATTAGTGGGAATGCTTTAATAAGCATTCCCAGTATTGATATTCGTTTTTTATTATTAGTGGGAATGCTTTAATAAGCATTCCCAGTATTGATATTCATTTTTTATTATTAGTGGGAATGCTTTAATAAGCATTCCCAGTATTGATATTTAGTGGGAATGCTTTAATAAGCATTCCCAGTATTGATATTCGTTTTTTATTATTAGTGGGAATGCTTAATAAGCATTCCCAGTATTGATATTCGTTTTTTATTATTCTTCTTCTTAATTTTATTTTTATTATTCCGTACGTTTTTTGGCTCTGCGTAACTTCTGCATACTTTCAGCTATTGAGACCATTCAACTATTAAAATGTTCGTCTCGTTCAGCTAACGATGGGACTTCTTCAAGTTTTTTTGTACTATTTATACTTTTTAAAATATTAAGCTTTTAGACACTTTTTTTTAACATTGAAGTCAATGAGAACATGCTTTTTACCGCTTCAAAACACACGTTCTGCCAAAAGTTTCAGCTCCTTCATACTTTCACTTACAGACACCAAACAAACTTTAAAGCGGTCACAAAATATTCAGCTATCCAAACATGACTTTTCAGATTGATATCTTTTACGGTTTTTGTGAAAACGCATTTACGTTTAGTGATTTTTTTATCGGTTATAATGTAATCCTATGGAGCAGGTTTAGAGTGTGTCATGTGACCTTTAGAGTGGAGATCTTTGAAAACAAAAATTATCTTTAAAAAAAGGGCGAACAAATTGCTCTCACGCCCACAAGATCTACTTGTCATACACAATTTATATATCAAAACGTAGGTATGCTTGTCTGGTTTCAGGCAATGTGATCAGTTTTGCGATAGGCATTTGACTTTTAGTTCCAGGAGCTTCTAAAGGACAAGTGCCTCAAACGCCCTCCCATTGACCGTCATGTTAAAAAGTCTAAAAAAAATTCCTGCAAACACACAAAGACGCTCTTTTCTAAATCGCTGACATGGCCACATTTTTAAGTTTATCAACATAAATTTCATATCGATGCGTTCACAAGGGCCGTGTCTTTCAAACGGTGAAGTCGCTGTATCGATCGCATGTACGGTTGTGGATTTATTACGTTTTGTTTGGAGGCGTAATTAATGTATTGGTCTGTGAATTAAAAGGCGTTTGTAATGGTATTTCTTTCCATAAATAGCTTTCCTTACCTCAGTGCAATATTCCTCCTCACTGACCTGGGGGGAGGGGAAACCTCTTGAGGGGGGAGGGGCGACCAGGAAGTCAGCATACTCTCTACTTTGCAGATAGAGAAAGGAGCTGTGTGTCCTAAAGATAGTGTAGTGGTTATGGTGAATGGCTTTGGTGCGGGCTCAGCAATTCAGCATTCCCACTCGCATTTTCCTCAGGGAATGCATTTTCTAGTCGTTTTTAGTGGGAATGCTTTAATAAGCATTCCCAGTATTGATATTCGTTTTTTATTATTCTTCTTCTTCTTAATTAGTGGGAATGCTTTAATAAGCATTCCCAGTATTGATATTCGTTTTTTATTATTCTTCTTCTTCTTAATTTTAATTAGTGGGAATGCTTTAATAAGCATTCCCAGTATTGATATTCGTTTTTTATTATTCTTCTTCTTAATTAGTGGGAATGCTTTAATAAGCATTCCCAGTATTGATATTCGTTTTTTATTATTCTTAATTTTAATTTTAATTTTATTCCGTACGTTTTTTGGCTCTGCGTAACTTCTGCATACTTTCAGCTATTGAGACCATTCAACTTTTAAAATGTTCGTCTCGTTCAGCTAACGATGGGACTTCTTCAAGTTTTTTTGTACTATTTATACTTTTTAAAATATTAAGCTTTTAGACACTTTTTTTTAACATTGAAGTCAATGAGAACATCCTTTTTCCTGCTTCAAAACACACGTTCTGCCAAAAGTTTCAGCTCCTTCATACTTTCACTTACAGACACCAAACAAACTTTAAAGCGGTCACAAAATATTCAGCTATCCAAACATGACTTTTCAGATTGATATCTTTTACGGTTTTTGTGAAAACGCAATTTACGTTTAGCGATTTTTTTTCAGAAAATGGAATCGGTTATAATGTAACCCTATGGAAGGGATTTAGAGTGTGTCATGTGACCTTTACAGTGGAGATCTTTGAAAACAAAAATTATCTTTAAAAAAAGGGCGAACAAATTGCTCTCACGCCCACAAGATCTACTTGTCATACACAATTTATATATCAAAACGTAGGTATGCTTGTCTGGTTTCAGGCAATGTGATCAGTTTTGTGATACGTATTTTAGTTTTAGTTCCAGGAGCTTCTAAAGGACAAGAGCGACAAAACCACTCTCATTGACCGTCATGTTAAAAATTTTAAAAATGTCCTGCAAAACACACAAAGACGCTCTTTTCTAAATCGCTGGCATGGCCACAATTTTAAGTTTATCAACATAAATTTCATATTGATGCGTTCACAAGGGCCGTGTCTTTCAAACGGTGAAGTCGCTGTATCGATCGCATGTACGGTTGTGAATTTATTACGTTTTGTTTGAAGGCGTAATTCATGTATTGGTCTGTGAATTAAAAGGCGTTTGTAATGGAATTTCTTTCCATAAATAGCTTTCTACCTCAGTGCAATATTCCTCCTCACTGACCTGGGGGAGGGGAAACCTCTTGAGGGGGAGGGGCGACCAGGAAGTCAGCATACTCTCTACTTTGCAGGTAGAGAAAGGAGCTGTGTGTCCTAAAGATAGTGTAGTGGTTATGGTGAATGGCTTTGGTGCGGGCTCAGCTATTCAGCATTCCCACTCGCATTTTCCTCAGGAAATGCATTTTCTAGTTTTAATTAGTGGGAATGCTTTAATAAGCATTCCCAGTATTGATATTCGTTTTTTATTATTCTTCTTCTTAATTTTATTCCGTACGTTTTTTGGCTCTGCGTAACTTCTGCATACTTTCAGCTATTGAGACCATTTAACTTTTAAAATGTTCGTCTCATTCAGCTAACGATGGGACTTCTTCAAGTTTTTTTGTACTATTTATACTTTTTAAAATATTAAGCTTTTAGACACTTTTTTTTAACATTGAAGTCAATGAGAACATCCTTTTTCCTGCTTCAAAACACACGTTCTGCCAAAAGTTTCAGCTCCTTCATACTTTCACTTACAGACACCAAACAAACTTTAAAGCGGTCACAAAATATTCAGCTATCCAAACATGACTTTTCAGATTGATATCTTTTACGGTTTTTGTGAAAACGCAATTTACGTTTAGCGATTTTTTCAGAAAATGGAATCGGTTATAATGTAACCCTATGGAAGGGATTTAGAGTGTGTCATGTGACCTTTAGAGTGGAGATCTTTGAAAACAGAAATTATCTTTAAAAAAAGGGCGAACAAATTGCTCTCACGCCCACAAGATCTACTTGTCATACACAATTTATATATCAAAACGTAGGTATGCTTGTCTGGTTTCAGGCAATGTGATCAGTTTTGTGATACGTATTTTAGTTTTAGTTCCAGGAGCTTCTAAAGGACAAGAGTGACAAAACCACTCTCATTGACCGTCCATGTTAAAAAAATTTAAAATTTTCCTGCAAAACACACAAAGACGCTCTTTTCTAAATCGCTGGCATGGCCACAATTTTAAGTTTATCAACATAAATTTCATATCGATGCGTTCACAAGGGCCGTGTCTTTCAAACGGTGAAGTCGCTGTATCGATCGCATGTACGGTTGTGGATTTATTACGTTTTGTTTGGAGGCATAATTAATGTATTGGTCTGTGAATTAAAAGGCGTTTGTAATGGAATTTCTTTCCATAAATAGCTTTCTACCTCAGTGCAATATTCCTCCTCACTGACCTGGGGGGAGGGGAAACCTCCTGAGGGGGGAGGGGCGACCAGGAAGTCAGGATACTCTCTACTTTGCAGATAGAGAAAGGAGCTGTGTGTCCTAAAGATAGTGTAGTGGTTATGGTGAATGGCTTTGGTGCGGGCTCAGCAATTCAGCATTCCCACTCGCATTTTCCTCAGGGAATGCATTTTCTAGTTTTAATTTAATTTTAATTTTATTATTCCGTACGTTTTTTGGCTCTGCGTAAACTTCTGCATACTTTGAGCTATTGAGACCATTCAACTTTAAAATGTTCATCTCGTTCAGCTAACGATGGGACTTCTTCAAGTTTTTTTGTACTATTTATACTTTTTAAAATATTAAGCTTTTAGACACTTTTTTTTTAACATTGAAGTCAATGAGAACATCCTTTTTCCTGCTTCAAAACACACGTTCTGCCAAAAGTTTCAGCTCCTTCATACTTTCACTTACAGACACCAAACAAACTTTAAAGCGGTCACAAAATATTCAGCTATCCAAACATGACTTTTTAGATTGATATCTTATACGGTTTTTGTGAAAACGCAATTTACGTTTAGTGATTTTTTTATCGGTTATAATGTAATCCTATGGAGCAGGTTTAGAGTGTGTCATGTGACCTTTAGAGTGGAGATCTTTGAAAACAAAAATTATCTTTAAAAAAAGGGCGAACAAATTGCTCTCACGCCCACAAGATCTACTTGTCATACACAATTTATATATCAAAACGTAGGTATGCTTGTCTGGTTTCAGGCAATGTGATCAGTTTTGTGATACGTATTTTAGTTTTAGTTCCAGGAGCTTCTAAAGGACAAGAGCGACAAAACCACTCTCATTGACCGTCCATGTTAAAAAAATTTAAAATTTTCCTGCAAAACACACAAAGACGCTCTTTTCTAAATCGCTGGCATGGCCACAATTTTAAGTTTATCAACATAAATTTCATATCGATGCGTTCACAAGGGCCGTGTCTTTCAAACGGTGAAGTCGCTGTATCGATCGCATGTACGGTTGTGGATTTATTACGTTTTGTTTGGAGGCGTAATTAATGTATTGGTCTGTGAATTAAAAGGCGTTTGTAATGGAATTTCTTTCCATAAATATCTTTCTACCTCAGTGCAATATTCCTCCTCACTGACCTGGGGGGAGGGGAAACCTCTTGAGGGGGGAGGGGCGACCAGGAAGTCAGCATACTCTCTACTTTGCAGATAGAGAAAGGAGCTGTGTGTCCTAAAGATAGTGTAGTGGTTATGGTGAATGGCTTTGGTGCGGGCTCAGCAATTCAGCATTCCCACTCGCATTTTCCTCAGGGAATGCATTTTCTAGTTTTAATTTTATTATTCCGTACGTTTTTTGGCTCTGCGTAACTTCTGCATACTTTGAGCTATTGAGACCATTCAACTATTAAAATGTTCGTCTCGTTCAGCTAACGATGGGACTTCTTCAAGTTTTTTTGTACTATTTATACTTTTTAAAATATTAAGCTTTTAGACACTTTTTTTTAACATTGAAGTCAATGAGAACATGCTTTTTACCGCTTCAAAACACACGTTCTGCCAAAAGTTTCAGCTCCTTCATACTTTCACTTACAGACACCAAACAAACTTTAAAGCGGTCACAAAATATTCAGCTATCCAAACATGACTTTTTAGATTGATATCTTATACGGTTTTTGTGAAAACGCAATTTACGTTTAGTGATTTTTTTATCGGTTATAATGTAATCCTATGGAGCAGGTTTAGAGTGTGTCATGTGACCTTTAGAGTGGAGATCTTTGAAAACAAAAATTATCTTTAAAAAAAGGGGGAACAAATTGCTCTCACGCCCACAAGATCTACTTGTCATACACAATTTATATATCAAAACGTAGGTATGCTTGTCTGGTTTCAGGCAATGTGATCAGTTTTGTGATACGTATTTTAGTTTTAGTTCCAGGAGCTTCTAAAGGACAAGAGTCATGTTAAAAAGTCTAAAAAATGTTTCTGCAAAACACACAAAGACGCTCTTTTCTAAATCGCTGGCATGGCCACAATTTTAAGTTTATCAACATAAATTTCATATCGATGCGTTCACAAGGGCCGTGTCTTTCAAACGGTGAAGTCGCTGTATCGATCGCATGTACGGTTGTGGATTTATTACGTTTTGTTTGAAGGCGTAATTCATGTATTGGTCTGTGAATTAAAAGGCGTTTGTAATGGAATTTCTTTCCATAAATAGCTTTCCTTACCTCAGTGCAATATTCCTCCTCACTGACCTGGGGGGAGGGGAAACCTCTTGAGGGGGGAGGGGCGACCAGGAAGTCGGCATACTCTCTACTTTGCAGATAGAGAAAGGAGCTGTGTGTCCTAAAGATAGTGTAGTGGTTATGGTGAATGGCTTTGGCGCGGGCTCAGCAATTCAGCATTCCCACTCGCATTTTCCTCAGGGAATGCATTTTTAGTGGGAATGCTTAATAAGCATTCCCAGTATTGATATTCGTTTTTTATTATTCTTAATTTTAATTTTAATTTTATTATTCCGTACGTTTTTTGGCTCTGCGTAACTTCTGCATACTTTCAGCTATTGAGACCATTCAACTTTTAAAATGTTCATCTCGTTCAGCTAACGATGGGACTTCTTCAAGTTTTTTTGTACTATTTATACTTTTTAAAATATTAAGCTTTTAGACACTTTTTTTTAACATTGAAGTCAATGAGACATCCTTTTTCCCGCTTCAAAACACACGTTCTGCCAAAAGTTTCAGCTCCTTCCATACTTTCACTTACAGACACCAAACAAACTTTAAAGCGGTCACAAAATATTCAGCTATCCAAACATGACTTTTTAGATTGATATCTTTTACGGTTTTTGTGAAAACGCAATTTACGTTTAGTGATATTTTATCGGTTATAATGTAATCCTATGGAGCAGGTTAGAGTGTGTCATGTGACCTTTAGAGTGCAGATCATCCACAAAAAATATTATCTTTAAAAAAAGGGGGAACAAATTGCTCTCACGCCCACAAGATCTACTTGTCATACACAATTTATATATCAAAACGTAGGTATGCTTGTCTGGTTTCAGGCAATGTGATCAGTTTTGTGATACGTATTTTAGTTTTAGTTCCAGGAGCTTCTAAAGGACAAGAGTCATGTTAAAAAGTCTAAAAAATGTTTCTGCAAAACACACAAAGACGCTCTTTTCTAAATCGCTGGCATGGCCACAATTTTAAGTTTATCAACATAAATTTCATATCGATGCGTTCACAAGGGCCGTGTCTTTCAAACGGTGAAGTCGCTGTATCGATCGCATGTACGGTTGTGGATTTATTACATTTTGTTTGAAGGCTTCGATAACTGATTTTGTGTGTGGATGAAAGCGTTTCTAAAGGTATTTTGATTCCCTAAATAGCTTTCTTTACCTCAGTGCAGTCCTCCTCCCCCCACCTCATGTGGAGAAAGCCTCTTGAGGGGGGAGGGGCGACCAGTCAAGTCAGGACACTCTCTATATTGCAGATAGAGAAAGGAGCTGTGTGATATTAGGCTTTATAAGTACTGAAGGAACACTGCTTGTATGTCCTAATGATAGTGTAGTGGTTATGGTGAATGGCTTTTGTGCGGGCTCAGCAATTCAGCTATTCAGCATTCCCACTCGCATTTTCCTCAGGAAATGCATTGTCTAGTCTAGTTTTAATTTTAATTTTATTATTCCGTACGTTTTTTGGCTCTGCGTAACTTCTGCATACTTTCAGCTATTGAGACCATTCAACTTTTAAAATGTTCGTCTCGTTCAGCTAACGATGGGACTTCTTCAAGTTTTTTTTGTACTATTTATACTTTTTAAAATATTAAGCTTTTAGACACTTTTTTTTAACATTGAAGTCAATGAGAACATCCTTTTTCCTGCTTCAAAACACACGTTCTGCCAAAAGTTTCAGCTCCTTCATACTTTCACTTACAGACACCAAACAAACTTTAAAGCGGTCACAAAATATTCAGCTATCCAAACATGACTTTTCAGATTGATATCTTTACGGTTTTTGTGAAAACGCAATTTACGTTTAGCGATTTTTTCAGAAAATGGAATCGGTTATAATGTAACCCTATGGAAGGGATTTAGAGTGTGTCATGTGACCTTTACAGTGGAGATCTTTGAAAACAAAAATTATCTTTAAAAAAAGGGCGAACAAATTGCTCTCACGCCCACAAGATCTACTTGTCATACACAATTTATATATCAAAACGTAGGTATGCTTGTCTGGTTTCAGGCAATGTGATCAGTTTTGTGATACGTATTTTAGTTTTAGTTCCAGGAGCTTCTAAAGGACAAGAGCGACAAAACCACTCTCATTGACCGTCCATGTTAAAAATTTTAAAAATTTTCCTGCAAAACACACAAAGACGCTCTTTTCTAAATCGCTGGCATGGCCACAATTTTAAGTTTATCAACATAAATTTCATATCGATGCGTTCACAAGGGCCGTGTCTTTCAAACGGTGAAGTCGCTGTATCGATCGCATATACGGTTGTGGATTTATTACGTTTTGTTTGGAGGCGTAATTAATGTATTGGTCTGTGAATTAAAAGGCGTTTGTAATGGAATTTCTTTCCATAAATAGCTTTCTACCTCAGTGCAATATTCCTCCTCACTGACCTGGGGGGGAGGGGAAACCTCTTGAGGGGGAGGGGTGACCAGGAAGTCAGCTACTCTCTACTTTGCAGATAGAGAAAGGAGCTGTGTGTCCTAAAGATAGTGTAGTGGTTATGGTGAATGGCTTTGGTGCGGGCTCAGCAATTCAGCATTCCCACTCGCATTTTCCTCAGGGAATGCATTTTCTAGTTTATTATTCTTCTTCTTAATTTTAATTTTAATTTTATTCCGTACGTTTTTTGGCTCTGCGTAACTTCTGCATACTTTCAGCTATTGAGACCATTTAACTTTTAAAATGTTCGTCTCATTCAGCTAACTATGGGACTTCTCAAGTTTTTTTGTACTATTTATACTTTTAAAATATTAAGCTTTTAGACACTTTTTTTTAACATTGAAGTCAATGAGAACATCCTTTTTCCTGCTTCAAAACACACGTTCTGCCAAAAGTTTCAGCTCCTTCATACTTTCACTTACAGACACCAAACAAACTTTAAAGCGGTCACAAAATATTCAGCTATCCAAACATGACTTTTCAGATTGATATCTTTTACGTTTTTTGTGAAAACGCAATTTAGGTTTAGCGATTTTTTCAGAAAATGGAATCGGTTATAATGTAACCCTATGGAAGGGATTTAGAGTGTGTCATGTGACCTTTACAGTGGAGATCTTTGAAAACAAAAATTATCTTTAAAAAAAGGGCGAACAAATTGCTCTCACGCCCACAAGATCTACTTGTCATACACAATTTATATATCAAAACGTAGGTATGCTTGTCTGGTTTCAGGCAATGTGATCAGTTTTGTGATACGTATTTTAGTTTTAGTTCCAGGAGCTTCTAAAGGACAAGAGCGACAAAACCACTCTCATTGACCGTCATGTTAAAAATTTTAAAAATTTTCCTGCAAAACACACAAAGACGCTCTTTTCTAAATCGCTGGCATGGCCACAATTTTAAGTTTATCAACATAAATTTCATATCGATGCGTTCACAAGGGCCGTGTCTTTCAAACGGTGAAGTCGCTGTATCGATCGCATGTACGGTTGTGGATTTATTACGTTTTGTTTGGAGGCGTAATTCATGTATTGGTCTGTGAATTAAAAGGCGTTTGTAATGGAATTTCTTTCCATAAATAGCTTTCCTTACCTCAGTGCAATATTCCTCCTCACTGACCTGGGGGGAGGGGAAACCTCTTGAGGGGGGAGGGGCGACCAGGAAGTCAGCATACTCTCTACTTTGCAGATAGAGAAAGGAGCTGTGTGTCCTAAAGATAGTGTAGTGGTTATGGTGAATGGCTTTGGTGCAGGCTCAGCTATTCAGCATTCCCACTCGCATTTTCCTCAGGAAATGCATTTTCTAGTTCTTCTTCTTCTTAATTTTAATATTAATTTTATTATTCCGTACGTTTTTTTGGCTCTGCGTAACTTCTGCATACTTTGAGCTATTGAGACCATTCAACTATTAAAATGTTCGTCTCGTTCAGCTAACGATGGGACTTCTTCAAGTTTTTTTGTACTATTTATACTTTTTAAAATTATTAAGCTTTTAGGACACTTTTTTTTAACATTGAAGTCAATGAGAACATGCTTTTTACCGCTTCAAAACACACGTTCTGCCAAAGTTTCAGCTCCTTCATACTTTCACTTACAGACACCAAACAAACTTTAAAGCGGTCACAAAATATTCAGCTATCCAAACATGACTTTTTAGATTGATATCTTATACGGTTTTTGTGAAAACGCAATTTACGTTTAGTGATTTTTTTATCGGTTATAATGTAATCCTATGGAGCAGGTTTAGAGTGTGTCATGTGACCTTTAGAGTGGAGATCTTTGAAAACAAAAATTATCTTTAAAAAAAGGGCGAACAAATTGCTCTCACGCCCACAAGATCTACTTGTCATACACAATTTATATATCAAAACGTAGGTATGCTTGTCTGGTTTCAGGCAATGTGATCAGTTTTGCGATAGGCATTTGACTTTTAGTTCCAGGAGCTTCTAAAGGACAAGTGCCTCAAACGCCCTCCCATTGACCGTCATGTTAAAAAGTCTAAAAAAATTCCTGCAAACACACAAAGACGCTCTTTTCTAAATCGCTGGCATGGCACAATTTTAAGTTTATCAACATAAATTTCATATCGCTGCGTTCACAAGGGCCGTGTCTTTCAAACGGTGAAGTCGCTGTATCGATCGCATGTACGGTTGTGGATTTATTACGTTTTGTTTGGAGGCGTAATTAATGTATTGGTCTGTGAATTAAAAGGCGTTTGTAATGGAATTTCTTTCCATAAATAGCTTTCCTTACCTCAGTGCAATATTCCTCCTCACTGACCTGGGGGGAGGGGAAACCTCTTGAGGGGGGAGGGGCGACCAGGAAGTCAGCATACTCTCTACTTTGCAGATAGAGAAAGGAGCTGTGTGTCCTAAAGATAGTGTAGTGGTTATGGTGAATGGCTTTGGTGCGGGCTCAGCAATTCAGCATTCCCACTCGCATTTTCCTCAGGGAATGCATTTTCTAGTTCTTCTTAATTTTAATTTTATTCCGTACGTTTTTTGGCTCTGCGTAACTCCTGCATACTTTCAGCTATTGAGACCATTCAACTTTTAAAATGTTCATCTCGTTCAGCTAACGATGGGACTTCTTCAAGTTTTTTTGTACTATTTATACTTTTTAAATATTAAGCTTTTAGACACTTTTTTTAACATTGAAGTCAATGAGAACATCCTTTTTCCTGCTTCAAAACACACGTTCTGCCAAAAGTTTCAGCTCCTTCATACTTTCACTTACAGACACCAACAAACTTTAAAGCGGTCACAAAATATTCAGCTATCCAAACATGACTTTTTAGATTGATATCTTTTACGGTTTTTGTGAAAACGCAATTTACGTTTAGTGATATTTTATCGGTTATAATGTAATCCTATGGAGCAGGTTTAGAGTGTGTCATGTGACTTTTAGAGTGGAGATCATCCACAAAAAATATTATCTTTAAAAAAAGGGGGAACAAATTGCTCTCACGCCCACAAGATCTGCTTGTCATACACAATTTATATATCAAAACGTAGGTATGCTTGTCTGGTTTCAGGCAATGTGATCAGTTTTGTGATACGTATTTTAGTTTTAGTTCCAGGAGCTTCTAAAGGACAAGAGTCATGTTAAAAAGTCTAAAAAATGTTTCTGCAAAACACACAAAGACGCTCTTTTCTAAATCGCTGACATGGCCACATTTTTAAGTTTATCAACATAAATTTCATATCGATGAGTTCACAAGGGCCGTGTCTTTCAAACGGTGAAGTCGCTGTATCGTTCGCATGTACGGTTGTGGATTTATTACGTTTTGTTTGAAGGCTTCGATAACTGATTTTGTGTGTGGATGAAAGCGTTTCTAATGGTATTTTGATTCCCTAAACAGCTTTCCTTACCTCAGTGCAGTCCTCCTCCCCCACCTCATGTGTAGAAAGCCTCTTGAGGGGGGAGGGGCGACCAGGCAAGTCAGGACACTCTCTATATTGCAGATAGAGAAAAGGAGCTGTGTGATATTAGGCTTTATAAGTACTGAAGGAACACTGCTTGTATGTCCTAAAGATAGTGTAGTGGTTATGGTGAATGGCTTTGGTGCGGGCTCAGCAATTCAGCTATTCCGCATTCCCACTCGCATTTTCCTCAGGAAATGCATTGTCTAGTTCTTAATTTTAATTTTAATTTTATTATTCCGTACGTTTTTTGGCTCTGCGTAACTTCTGCATACTTTCAGCTATTGAGACCATTCAACTTTTAAAATGTTCATCTCGTTCAGCTAACGATGGGACTTCTTCAAGTTTTTTTGTACTATTTATACTTTTTAAAATATTAAGCTTTTAGACACTTTTTTTTAACATTGAAGTCAATGAGAACATCCTTTTCCTGCTTCAAAACACACGTTCTGCCAAAAGTTTCAGCTCCTTCATACTTTCACTTACAGACACCAAACAAACTTTAAAGCGGTCACAAAATATTCAGCTATCCAAACATGACTTTTTAGATTGATATCTTATACGGTTTTTGTGAAAACGCAATTTACGTTTAGTGATTTTTTTATCGGTTATAATGTAATCCTATGGAGCAGGTTTAGAGTGTGTCATGTGACCTTTAGAGTGGAGATCTTTGAAAACAAAAATTATCTTTAAAAAAAGGGCGAACAAATTGCTCTCACGCCCACAAGATCTACTTGTCATACACAATTTATATATCAAAACGTAGGTATGCTTGTCTGGTTTCAGGCAATGTGATCAGTTTTGCGATAGGCATTTGACTTTTAGTTCCAGGAGCTTCTAAAGGACAAGTGCCTCAAACGCCCTCCCATTGACCGTCATGTTAAAAAGTCTAAAAAAAATTCCTGCAAAACACACAAAGATGCTCTTTTCTAAATCGCTGACATGGCCACATTTTTAAGTTTATCAACATAAATTTCATATCGATGCGTTCACAAAAGCCTTGTGTTTCAAATGGTGTAGTCGCTGTATCGATCGCATGTACGGTTGTGGATTTATTACGTTTTGTTTGAAGGCTACGATAACTGATTTTGCGTGTGGATGAAAGCGTTTCTAATGGTATTTTGATTCCCTAAATAGCTTTCCTTACCTCAGTGCAGTCCTCCTCCCCCACCTCATGTGGAGAAAGCCTCTTGAGGGGGGAGGGGCGACCAGGCAAGTCAGGACACTCTCTATATTGCAGATAGAGAAAGGAGCTGTGTGATATTAGGCTTTATAAGTACTGAAGGAACACTGCTTGTATGTCCTAAATATACTGTAGTGGTTATGGTGAATGGCTTTGGTGCGGGCTCAGCAATTCAGCATTCCCACTCGCATTTTCCTCAGGAAATGCATTGTCTAGTTAATACTGAGTTTTGTTTTTTCACATTAAACGTATTTTACCTGATTAGCACGGCCCCTCAGGAATTGTGAGCAGTGAGCTGTTCCTCATCTGCTGCATTTTTTATAACAGTGTCAGTACTATACGTGGTTTAATTGTGTCATCTTTTCCCTGGGTTCAGGAGCTTTGAGAGTTTTAAATTGTGAGCCATGGATATAATAACTTTTTCTGCAGCAAGTGACAATTTGCTACATTTGGCACCCGGGGTTAGGGTGCCCACGTGTCCCGGATTGCCCGGGACTGTCCCGCAATTGACATATCTGTCCCGGGCACCTTCATTCTGGGACAATACAATGTCCCGGAATGAAATAGAGGACACAGCCACCCGCTACTAACTAATAACTACATTTCCAGAACTGGTTGCTAGGGCCGGCGCTGACTCGCATCTTGCAGCCAGTGACAATTTACTCTCAGACAGTAAGACCGGGAGCGAGGCCTGTGCCTAGTGCAGCACTGCTATCCCCACCCACCTTGGCACCTCCTCCTTCTCTGGCACCCAGCGGCAAGCACCAGAAAATTACCCCACTCCTTTCCTTCTACGCACATGGCTCATGCAGAGGGAGTGACAGCAGCACTGCATCTGGTGGCAGGCGGCACTGCATCTGGTGGCAAGTGGCACATTCACCTGACAAATAACCTGCCGCCAAATTCCCCATCAACCCCGAGACTACATTACCCCCTCATCTTTTTTGGGGGAAAGTGAGAGAGTGGGTGTGTCCCTGAATGGCAGTTTGGAAATGTGGTCACCCTACCCGGGGTGGATCCTATATCTGGTACCCCTCCCAGGCAGGCAGGCACCGCACACTGCACGTCGACATCAAAGTGATATTAGGGTAGTATACTGGCAGGTTAGGGTGGCATAGTGGCAGGTTAGGATGATATAGTACCAGGTTAGGTCTGCATCTAGTGACAGTGTGCCCAGTCACTTGCAGCATGGCAGGTGATGGAGATTCCTCTCTTCTTTAGCTGCAGGATCAGCCTGAGGGAAGGAGTCTGTAGGAGGAGTGAAAGAGGCAGCCACACACCGACCCTGCCCACCTTCTGGAGATAGCGAACATCTCAGAGGGACAGCCTAACTTGATAAGATGACAGGGGAGTGTTGCAGAGAGCCTCCCCCACACCGATGGGCTCTGTGCTGACCCGATCAACTTTTGCCAAAGCTGTAATGACAGTGAAAGTGCAGGGGCCCCAGATGCACCCAGGGCAGTGCCTTACACCCCCCAATGCGTGGCACCCGGGGTGCTCCCACATCACCTTGGTACGCTTCTTTTGTGTTGTTCGGCACCATAGGTTTCTTTTTGGTCCCGAATTAGTGTCACCCATTACACGCAGGTCCGGGAATTATGGACCAGTCACCGTCTACAGGCGGCCAGCCCTCACGCACAAGGTATGTGCGGGAAAGGGTTCGGGCTAGGGGCTGCTAGTCACAATCCATGTGTGTTGACAGTTTCCTCCCTAAATGTTTTTTATCTAGCCCTTCCAATCCAGAACCGAACGCCGAAGACCTTGCCAGACCGCAACGCACTTCTTCTTCAAAGTCGAGGTCCAAGCGTAGATCTCCATCTACTTCTTCCCACCGGAGGAGAAGCTCACATTCCTCCTCACGACACCGCTCCCACCGCCATGATAGTCGCTCTGATCGCAGAGCCTGCTGGGGATGTGACACTCGTGTCCCTGAGGGCAAGTCATTATGCGACTGATGCTATGCCCATGCGGTCGGGGAAAAAGAGACTGAAGGTCATCATATCGAGTCTCTGGTGGAACGTGTGGTTCAACGAACTCTAAGAGAGAATATTTCCCACACACAGAGTCGGACCAATATTGTCAGGTCCGTTTCTCCGACCATCGAGATCCATGAGGATCCAGGTCCTTCCCAGCCTCAAGCCTCCGCACCGGCTTTTCTCGAAGGTGATCTAGAGAGTGATGAAGAAGGCTTAGAGTTTGATTTCGCACAAGTGATACCGCTCATCAAATCAATTAAAGAGGCTCTTCTATGGGAAGAACAATCCACTTCTCCAGCCAAGCAGAAAAAATATTTTAAACGCTTGGGGAAAGAACGCCCTACGTTCCCGTTCCTGACTGAACTAAAGGGTATCTTTGAAGAAGAATGGAGCAAGGTGGACAAAAAGTCTTCCATGGCTAACAAAACCTCAAGACTTTATCCCTTCAAACCGGAGGATGTCAAGCATCTGGAGAATGTCCCTCTGGTAGATGCTGCAGTAACAAGACTGGCTAAACACGTCACACTACCGCTTGCCGACTCTGTCTCTTTCAAAGATGGTCTTGATAGGAGAATGGACCAAGACCTCAGAAGGATCTATGGCCTGGCAGGCACAGCGTGCAAACCGGCCTTAGCGTTAGCGGCATTATCAAAAGCTATGGAGGCCTGGACGGAAAATGTAGACTCTTTTCTCAAAGGCATCTCGGAAGACCTGGCCAAGAACTCAGCCGCTGCGGAACTGAAGCTGGCAGTTGCATTTCTAGGAGAAGCTTCCGTTGACTTAATCCGTCTATTTGCTAGGATTATGTTATCATCTGTGACGGCAAAACTGGCTCTCTGGCTACGCCCCTGGGTCGCTGACCCATCGTCAAAGCAAAACTGGTGTAAAATCCCCTTCGAAGGGTCAACCCTATTTGGCAACAAGCTAGATGACGCCATCTCTAAAGCTACTGGTGGCAAGTCAGGTTTTCTTCCCCAGGACAGGCGTCAGACCGGGAAGAAGAAACCTCAATTTCGGAGACACAGCCCGGACCGCGCTAGGGAAGCTCGCGCTTACAGACCTGGCGGGAACTTCAGAAGGAACTGGAGCAGGGGCAGAGGCTCCTTTCGTAAACCCACTTCAACTACCCAGGCATCAAGCGGATGCGATCAGGGGAAATCTTTTTGAAACAACGCCCGCCCAAGCGGATCGCGTGGGAGCACGTCTACTCCTCTATCGGCACGTTTGGGCGGCCTCAATCAAGGACTTTTGAGTTATCAAGACCGTGACTTCAGGACACGCATGGTCCTTCTCCAGTCTTCCTCGTCCCAAATTCATTTCCACCCTTCTTCCAGGGTCACCGGAACAGAGACAGGTTCTCCTAGACTACATAGACCTCCTGAAGAACCAAGGAGCAGTAGTACACGTCCCAAAAGACGAACAGTTTCTTGGGGTATACTCCCCTCTCTTCTTGGTACAGAAGAAAAACGGTACCTGGCGCCCAGTCATAGATCTGACGTATTTGAACAATTTCATAACACGCAGAAAATTCAAGATGGAAACTCTATCGACAATACAGCAAGCCATACAGCCGGGCGACTGGATGATTTCCGTGGACCTAAAAGACGCCTATTTTCACGTCCCAGTAGCAACAGAACTACACAAGTATCTCAGGTTTCACGTCAATCAGGAACACCTTCAATTCGTGTGTCTACCCTTCGGCCTTACAACCTCGCCACGGGTCTTCTCCAAGATCCTTCTAGCAGTGGTAGCTCTCATCAGACTGAAGAAAGTTCGCCTTTATCATTATTTGGACGACCTCCTTATCTTGTCCCAAGACAGGACTCATCTCTTGGCACAGAGAGATCAGGTTATCTCGACCCTGTCCGAGTTCGGATGGCTCCTGAACCTAGCGAAAAGCCACCTGGAGCCAACTCAGTGTCTAGTCTATTTAGGGGCTCAATTCGACACGGTAAAGAAGACCATCTCTCTACCATTAGAGAAGATTCCGGTAATTCAGGAGAGGATTTCTCGGGCCCTAGGTACTCGCCATCTAAAAGCACATCAATGTTTGAAGATCATCGGAACAATGGTATCCACAACACCAATGGTGAAATGGGCACTATGGAGACTACGTCCCTTCCAATCCGGCTTTCTCAGACAGTGGAAGTCAGGGAGCAAGAATCAATGGATTCTTATATCGACAACTATGAGGGGCAGCCTCTTCTGGTGGCTTCAACCGAAGAATCTGCTGAATTGCCACTCTATCGCTCCAGTCTCTTGGGTCACGGTGACGACAGATGCCAGTGGCTCCGGTTGGGGGGCCCTGTGCGGCACGAACATGGCGCAAGGCAGGTGGGATGCTCGCCTCCACAATCCAGGCTCGAACATTTTGGAGCTTCGAGCGGCTTGGTGTGCCCTGCAGTCCTTTTTCCAACTCCTGAGGGGAGAATCAGTAATACTGAGGATGGACAACACCACAGCAGTATCATATGTCAAGAGACAAGGCGGGACTCGGAGTTCATCTCTTCTTCAGGAAGTCGAACCCATTATGAAGTGGGCCCAGGTAAATCTGGTCAACCTGACGGCTGTCTTTATCCCAGGTATTCAGAACTCCCAGGCGGATTTCCTGTCACGAACTCAAGTGGACATCAACGAATGGTCTCTCCATGACCAATCATTCCGTTGGATCTTATCTCTAGGGGTCAATCCCCAAGTGGATCTCTTTGCCTCCCCGTTCAATGCCAAGTTGGAGAAATTCTACACGAGGGGTTATTGCAGTCAAGCAATCAGGACAGATGCCCTAACGGATCGATGGAGATTCCAGAGGGCGTATGCTTTTCCCCCCGATCCCAGTAATCTTGAAATTTTTGAAGAGGCTTCAAGCGGAAGAGGTAGAAGTTACGATGGTAGCTCCATACTGGCCGAACAGGCCATGGTTCCCTCTCCTGGTCCAGCTGAGTCTTCGGGACCCAATTCCAATACCAGTCAGACCAGACCTTCTCTCCCAGGGATCACTCCTTCATCCCTGCCCGGCTCAGATGAAACTGATGGTCTGGTTCTTGAAAGGGAAAGGCTGGAATCCCTTGGCTGCGCCTCTCGGGTGATCTCTACTCTTATGAGTTCGAGGAAAGTAAGCACAAACAAAGTGTACGGTGGAATTTGGGCCAAGTTTGTGGAATTCTCTTTAACTTCAGGCAGATCCTTCAGGAACCCGGACATTCAAGACATCCTAGGCTTTCTTCAATCAGGGTTAGATCTTCCCCTGTCTGTAAGCTCACTGAGGGTTCAGGTTTCGGCACTATCAGCCTTCTCTGGAATCTCTTGGGCAGCTCACCCGCTAATCAAACAATTTTTTCGAGGAGCTTCAAGGCTGAGACCTCTAAGGAAGACAAGATTCCCCAAATGGGATCTTCCGTTAGTACTCGATTTCTTAAACGGACTCAGTATGTCGGGGCCCTCCCCGTCCTCGTTAAAGGACTTTTCAGCTAAAGTCGCCTTTTTGGTCGCTATCACCTCGGCCAAGAGAGTGTCTGAGATCGGTTTTCTTGGTTACAAAGAACCGTTTCTCACGTTTTTTCCAGATAGAGTGGTTCTGATACCTATGCTGGGCTCCAAACCAAAGGTCTCATCGGTTTTCCATGAAAATCAGGAAGTAGTCCTCCCTACTTTTAAATCCCCAGATTCTGACGAGACTCACCCTCTGGACATGGGCAAGATACTCACTGAATACCTTCAAATTACATCTACCTTTAGACACTCCGATCATTTGTTTGTCCTGCACTCAGGCAAGAACAAAGGGAAGAAGGCTTCTTCGAGAACAATCGCAACCTGGATCGTCCGGACGATACAACAGGCTTATTGTGCAAAGGGCTTGGCTCTTCCGCAGGCGGTAACAGCTCACTCCACCAGAGGGATGGCAGCTTCCTGGGCAGCAGCCCGTCATGTGGCCCCAGACGTCATTTGCAGAGCGGCCTCTTGGTCTTCTATAAATACCTTTATGGCCCATTATTGTGTTGAACCTGCAGCACTGTCTTCTGTACATTTTGGTTTATCAGTTTTGTCAGTTGACGGGACAAATTAAAATATATTTTTTGTTCAGCATACCCACCCGTGTGGTCTGGCTAGTTATTTCCCACACGTAGGCTGCCATGGAGTCAGTCAGGAAAAGGGAAAATTTATTATCATACTTACCGTAATTTTCCTTTCCTGATGGACTCCATGGCAGACGGAGTTCCCACCCTGAAATTATGGAGTCGGGATAGTTACGGAACACTGAGGCTATTGGTGAGTTAACTTTTATGGGTATGGGGTCCTATCACATTGGAGAGGAGGCGGGATTAACCCACACGTAGGCTGCCATGGAGTCCATCAGGAAAGGAAAATTACGGTAAGTATGATAATAAATTTTCCCTTTTCTCCCTGCAAACTGTAGATTGTCCATAGCAACCAAAAGTGTCCCTTTATGTCAAAAATGGTTTTAGAGCAGCTAGAAAACAGCGATAATAAATTATAATCACTTGCAGAATTGTGCGATAGCGATTTGTGGGGAAAAAAAAATAAAAGTAATGACAGCGACAATTCTGCAACTGAGCAAATTTCAGTGATTTTGAGTTGATTACATTATTGAATAATTTTTATTATAATTATATTATTATTTGTTATAATTATTTATTAATTATATTATAATTTATAATTTTTGTTTTTAAAAAAAATTCATACCCGGGATGCCTACTAGACTCTTGTTTGGTCAGATTTAAGTGAGTTATTCCTAAAAATTACAGGCCTACCGTATAAAACGCCAAATTTCCTTGCAAATAATGGTACCGCTTTCAGCACCTTTTTTCTGAAATAATCGTACCGCCAGGGAGGTTAAAGCTACCTAGACTTGTTCCTGTGCCCAAAAAAAAGGAATCTCATTGGCCTTATTAGTTAAAGAATTCTAAATAAATCTACCCTACATACTCCATTCCAAAAAAAAGTCAGGAGGATCAGACTAGCTGATTTTTTCCATGCAAATTTTTCCTAAGCAGAGCGATAGTTCACTTTATGAAATTAAAGGGGTTGTAAACCTTCCTGTTTTTCACCTTAATGCATCCTATGCATTAAGGTGAAAAATATCCGATAATTACCAGCCCCCCAGCCTTCTTACCTGAGCCCTCGAAAGTTCCGCGTCCATAACGTGCTGGATCTCGACCCAGTCTTCTCGGGCGCCGGGGGGTGGGGCCGATTCCGGCATTCGTGTCTATGGATGCAAATGCTGGACTTGGGAGCACGCCCGCAAGGTAACCCCCTTGGAAAAGCGTTTCTCCAAAGGAGGTTATCTGATGCGGGGAGGAGCCGAGAAAGGTACCGAGGGACCCCAAAATACGTGGATTGGGGCAACTTTGTGCAAAACGAGTTGCATAGCGGATGCAAGTATGACATGTTTTTTTTTTTTAAATATGAACCTTTTGGTATCACTTTAAGTTCTTGCCATTTTAACAAAATTTCACCAAAGGTGAAACTGTTAATGTTGCAAAAATTACTCCACTCATTCCCTACTTCCCACCAGTGATGCACTCACTTTCCATGGAGTGGTGTCACAGCTATGTTTTTACAGTCAAATCTACTTTCTTCACTTCCAAAGCTGCCCAATCTCTGTATTTAACATTCACTGTTCTGTCTGGCCCAACAAATACTAACATAAAAAAAAAAAAAATGTAGTCCCAGTTTCCCATTGGTCCTATTCCTAATGTGAATCTAGATCTGACCTTCTCCTGAAAACATATGTCACAAATGGGGTGAGTTCTTGTCTAAATATTGTTGATGGTCAGGGCCAGATTAACCATTAGGCGTAGTAAGCACATGCCTTTAGGCACCAGAGACATATAAGGGATGCCTCAAAGGGAAACAGGGAATTTTCCTATGTTGCTTCTCTAAGGGTGCATTCACACCACGATTTTATCATCCTACTTGTTCTCACGATTTTTAGGTTTGAAATCGTACAAATCTGTATGGCAAAACGTATCCATTCACTTCCATTCATTAATGTAGGTCCCCAAGTGCATCCGATTTGATCCGCATCAGATTTGATACGATTTAAAATCGCATCAAAAATCGCGTTTGACCACGATTTTTGGTCCTGATTTGAAATCGTATTAAAATCGTGTCCGATTTATTTTATATTGTGGTCAATCTAAATCGTAATAAATCGGATGACTGTGCGTTTTTATCCGATAAATCGTACCCGATTTTTTATCTTTTATCTTTATTTTCGAGCTAGAAACTTCAAGAATTGTACAAAAGAAAAAAAAAACATTCAAATAGCCAAAACTTTATGGCCATTGCCAGACATTATTTAAAATCAGGATCCGATTTTTTAGTGAAAATCGGATGGAAAATTTACATACGATTTTGTCATATACGATTCCATCCGATTTAACGGTCCGATTATCGGATGTAAAAATCGTGATGTGAACCTAGCCTAAGCTAAAGAGTGTAAGGCACAAATTCCTGCTTGGCTGATCTGACATCTGAAGTGTTACGCTTGGGAGCAGGACTGTTTCCATATCATTACACCTGAATTTGCTATTCTCCTTTCTTCCTTCAACTTTAATTTCCTCACCACAAGTTTTATTGTTTTTACCCGGCTGGGTTAATAAAGAGCACAGCAAAGAGCACCTATTCCGGATATTCCTTTACTTCTACTAAATGCATCATGCACCCCTAGGAATTCGGATGAGCCACAAGGTAAATGTGCCACCCAAAACAACCAGCAGCTCCTCCAGGAGTAGTGCTACATACACATTATCAAAATTCTAAGCCATGCTAGGACTAGCAAATCTGGGGCATGTTCTGCGTAATATACAGTATTTGATTATGTGCCTATAGGCTCTGACGATGGTGTGTGGAGGAAAAGTCTAAGAAACACTGGATTTTGAAAAATGTTCTGATTGTATTGATTTGAATTATATGTGTATAATTATATATGCATTGCTGGTGTAGCACTACCCCCGGAGGAGCTGCTGGTTCGTTTTGGGTGGTATGTTACCTCATTGCTCCTCCGTCGTCTTAGGGGTGTATGGTGAAGGTAGCAATAACGGAATGTCCACGACAGGTGTCTTTTCTGTGCTCTTTATTACCCAGCTGGGTAAAAACAGTAAACTTGTGGTGAAAGGTAGAGTTGAAAGGAGAAGGAGAACAGCAGATTCAAGCGTAGTAGTAGGGAAACAGTCCTGCTCCCACGTGTAACACTTCTTGCGCCACTCCTGCTTGAGTGGACTTAGTGTACCTGGACAGGCCTCTCCCACTGACCTGGCAGCCAGAGTATCACTCGAACCTTTAGGGAAAAGTCTTTGCCACAAACCCTCCAGGAATGAACTTGAACCTTTAGGGAGAAGTCTCTGCCACAGACCCTCCTGGAGTGGACTCAGGGAAAAAAAACTCTGCCACAGGCCCTCCCCGTGATTATGGAGATGATCCTCCTCGATAGAATTGCGCCTGGATCTTCTTCAGATTATTTTCAAGTACCGACTGACAGGTGACCAGCCCCTCAGTGTCCGTCTACCTTGATCCCTGGTGGTTTGTCGAGACCCTATTGGATCGCCAGACTCTCATTGGCTCTCCTCAGATGGACTCCCCACCGAGCAGCTATCTTGCTTGGGATCTTCAGGGTTGGGAACCCAGTTGACTACTGGGCTCCCAGCCATAGCTCAAATGTTCCGGACCAACATGGTCCCGGAACACCGTGTGGCACGTGCACCCGGCCAGGAAGGCCATTACGCCGGGGCGCCGTGATGCAGTCACCCTAAAGGTGGGTGCCGCACTCAAAGAAGAACCCAGACCAATGGTGTCTGGCCCTTAAATACCCTCCCCCAGCATGCACAGCGAGAAAACTCCCTCCTGATTGGCTGCTAGGGAAGAGCACCCAAACCTCGACTCCACTGCTGCCACCCATTGTCCTGGGGTGGGAATAGTACCCCAGAAGCAATAGAATGAGCCCACAGCACAGCCAAGCTGAGACAGAGACCCAGATTTAAACATATTAATTGGATCAGAGTCAGTTAACACTCTGATCCCCCTCTAAATTTAACTAGCACCGGTACTTTGAAGTAAAGAGGCCCTACACTGGCAGGACATGAAAATGTATATAAAATAAATTTGTAAACTGTTCTTGTGATACTTATTAGTAGTCAGTCAGGTATTTATATACACATTTAACGTGATTTTATATCACAGCATTAGTAACTTTTTCCATTTACCTCTGTAGCATACATATATTGGTTATGTTTATGTTTGTATGCTCTAGCATAAATATGTGACAAATGATATTGGCAATTATCTATAGCTCACCCCTCCCTTCCCATGTGCTACCCGGGAATGTGTATTTCTTAACTTTGAATAACTCATTGTTTTGGCACCTGGGTAAGTCCAGTAATACCAGTTTCCGTTAGATTTCTCATCAGACACGTCATAGAGTGAGAAGAGAGATAGAAATGCATCTTGACTAAAAGACAGATTGAAATTAACAGTGATGTTGTTAGGACAATAAGCAATATGGGAAACTGAAGATACAATTATACAAGGTTTCATTCATACTGGTGCAGGAAATACCTGTTACAAAAAAAAAATGCACCTCACTCTCCACTGAGACGTGGCAAAGCCGCATCATAGTTAAAGGGGTTTCCCTAAATAGCTTCCTTTACCTTAGTGCAGTCCTCCTTCATTTACCTCATCCTTGGATTTTGCTTTTAAATGTCTTTATTTCTTCTGAGAAATCCTCACTTCCTGTTCTTCTGTCTGCAACTCCACACAGTAATGCAAGGCTTTCTCCCTGGTGTGGAGTGTCGTGCTCGCCCCCTCCCTTGGACTATAGGAGAGTCAGGACGCCCACTAACACACTCCTTTCTCCATCTGCAACGTAGAGATCGTCCTGATTCTCCTGTAGTCCAAGGAAGGGGCGAGCACGACACTCCACACCAGGGAGAAAGCCTTGCATTACTGTGTGGCTACAGACAGAAGAACAGGGAGTGAGGATTTCTCAGAAGAAATGAGGACATTTAAAAGCAAAATGGAAGGATGAGGTAAGTGAAGGAGGACTGCACTAAGGTAAAGGAAGCTATTTAGGAAAAAAATTAATTGTACCTTTACAACCCCTTTAAAGCGGGAGTTCACCCAAAAACTAAATTTTTAACATTAGATTGAGGCTCGTTTTGTGAAGGGGAATCGGGTGTTTTTTTTTAAATCGAAGCAGTACTTACCGTTTCAGTGATAGTTCTTCTCCGCTGCTTCCGGGTATGGGCTTGCGGACTGGGCGTTCCCATTTGATTGACAGGCTTCCGACGGTCGCATATAGCACGTCACGATTTTCCAAAAGTAGCCGAACGTCGGTGCGCAGGCGCCGTATAGAGCCGCACCGACGTTCGGCTTCTTTCGGCTACTCGTGACGCGATGTATGCGACCGTCGGAAGCCTGTCAATCAAATAGGAACCAGTCCCGAAGACCATACCCGGAAGCCGCGGAGAACATCTATCTCTAAAATGATAAGTACGGCTTCGATTTAAAAAAAAAAAACACCTGATTCCCCTTCACAAAACGAGCCTCAATCTAATGTTAAAAATTGTTTTTCGGGTGAACTCCCGCTTTAATATCACTTTCTTCACTCCTAAAGTTGTTAGAAACTTGGAGACTCCTGTAAGAATGGTGCATTCTCCAAAACCTTAAAAAAAAAAAAAAAAAAACACACAGGACAATCCAACAGGGTCCGCCTCCTATTATACATTCCTGGCTGCCAGACATTCAGAAGACACTAATCTGCAACATTTACGGTTTTGTCCAACTCAATGAATACTAGTCTAAAATACAATAAGAACAATTCCTCTCAAAACAAGGATACAAGTTCTGCTCCATTCTATTCAGTATGGAACCAACACATAAATTATGTAATTTTTTCTATATCATGGAGAATGAATAGAAGTTGCAGAGATGTCAGCATAAATTCAGTTCAATACACTTACACAAAGGTGTTCAAAATAGAATACCGAGTATTTCTTCTCAGTGGCTTGGGGATAGGTACAGTAGTACCAATGACCTTTGGGTGTCATTTCTTGCATGCCATATCGGCTGACATGGAGTCACAGATCAATTTAAGAAAACCCAAAGGGTTGGCGCTGCGCTAAAAATTTGTTATGATAAAAAATTGTGATAAGTGATGTTATGAACAAACAAAAAAGTATATAGCAGCTAGCACTAAAATGTGTACAACAAATTAACAAGCATAAATGTAAAAAGCAGTGCAGCGCTAATATAAGTGATAAATGCTTATATGCAATTAAGTAATAGCAGTGAAACCAAAAGAAAAAAATTGTTCTTTGAGAAGAGACCAAATAAGTAAAATAAATAAAATAAATATGTGATGGAAAAGACAGCAAAGTCCGTTTGGAAACCCAATTATAAAAAATGTGTCTCAATCAAGTGAAAAAGAGTCCTTAATTAGCAAAATGTGATGAGATCTTGATTGCTGTGAAAAAGGTGTTCACCCATGCAGTTTGTGAAAGGAAGATTGGCCGCTTACCAGAGGTAAAGACTGTTTTCCACCAGTCTTATGAAGCCTATGGGAAGTCTGGTCTCCCAATACCTTTTCTGCAAAGTTAAACCTCAGTAATCGCTCCGGATATCATAAATTGGAATAAAAGAAACTTTTCATAGTGCATACCGTTTAAACCAGATGTAGGATTTAATAAAAGTAATGCACTTACAGTTATGTTGCCAAAAAACTGTATATAAATGGACAAGGGAAAGAGAGAGCGCTTCAGCTGTAGTGTTCCGATGCTCCTCGCTACTCAATCTGCAACCACGGCCAGCGTTCAGGACGGAACGCAATGACGTCACGGCACCCAACAATTGTTTCGTCGCAAGGGGACTTCTACGGGGGATTAGCCGGATATGGACGTCAGCGCGCTTAGTGGTTTTAAATAGCCCAGGAATCCATTAATGAAACTGGAAACCGGATCTGGTCTGCCAATGGAACTGAGGGCAAACCAATTGTTAAAGGTAGCAACAGGAGCGGAAGTCGGCTTAATGAATTATATAAATCAGACCACCCGGAACAAAAAAGAGATTAAATATATAAAAAGAACGTGGCGGTGTTTCCATTTAAGGCAGCAGGAGCAACGAAACATCACAGGAGAAGCGAATACATCATGCATATCATATATATCCACTCATCGATAAATCTATCTGGATATGAATACAGCTTCAATTATATCACATGTTCAATAGAACTGCAAAGATGGATATGTGCATTAATCTTTAAACACAAGATATATAGTTATATAAAATATATAGACGATTTTATTTATGAGGAATAAAATAAAGATAAGTGTATATAAAAAATGAATGAAAAAAATAAAAATTATTTAAAAAGGTTAATTAAAAAGATTAAAATAATTGCATCATTTTATGAAAAAATTAAGAATTATTTAAAAAGCAGTTGACATCCCAATCCACGTTAAGCCCGAAAGGGATGAACGATTTTAAACAAAAGATCCAACGAGTTTCAAGCCTAGAGATGGCACGTACCATATTAGTGCCTCGCCAGTGTGGGCGGACATTATCTATTGCAAAGAAACTGGTACCTTTCAGTTGCCTCCCATGATATTTATCATAATGCTTTGATAGATTATGTTTCGGAAAACCACTTTTGATTCTTCCAACATGTTCACTGAGGCGAATATGTAATTCTCTTTTAGTACGCCCTATGTACTGTTTAGAGCAAGGACATTTTATCATGTACACAACGTACTTGGTGGAACAAGTAATGAATGAGTCTATGTCGTAAGAGATCCCAGTGACTGAGGACTGAAAGTTGACACATTTGCGCTCCTTAAAAGAGTTAATTTTGCAAATGTTACAACGGCGACATGGAAAGAAGCCTTTGAGTGAATGAAAAAATGATATTTCCTTAGGGGGGTCTACAACATTCGGTGCTACACTGTGTCTCAAAGCAGGTGCACCCTTAAAAATTAAAACAGGGTGCTCAGGGATGTGGGCCCCAAGGATCTTGTCGCTCCTCAAAACATCCCAATGTTTATTTAGAATTTTTTTGATGGAAAAATGTTGGTTAGAATATTTGGTTGTCAGAGACCAACTGAATTTGTCTGCAGGGATGAGATTCCTTTTGTTGGTACTTTTAGTTAATAAAGATTCTCTCTCCATCATTTCCACATTATTGATGGTTTCATCAATCAAATTGATTTGGTATCCTTTACTAATGAATCTTTGTCTAAGTACACTAGCTTGGTTGCGATAATCCTCAATCTCTGTGCAATTACGCCTTAAGCGCTGAAATTGTCCCTTTGGCACTGCAGCAAGCCAAGAGTTATGATGACAACTGGAAGTCGGGATAAAAGAATTCCGATCTGTATCTTTGAAAAATGTGTTGGTAATTAATTGACCTTCCTTAACAAAGATATTTAAATCCAGAAATTGTATATGCGAAGTGCTGATAACATATTGCAAAGTGATGCCTTTTGTGTTGGAATTGAGATTAAAAAAGAATAGTTCAAGTGATGCGACATCTCCTTCCCATATCACCAACACATCATCGATGTAGCGTTTCCAGAGTCGCAGTTGCGGTGGTGGTTGAGTATCAATAGCTTCTCGCTCCCAATAGGCCATGAATAAATTGGCGAGGCTAGGGGCAAATTTAGCCCCCATCGCCACACCACAAATCTGGAGAAAGAACCTACCCCCGAACCAAAAATAATTATGCGTTGTCGCAAATTTTAATAGTTCTAAAATAAATTCCTTTTGTAGGGGAGGTATAATAGATTCACGCTGTAGGTAGAAATCCACTGCTTGTAGGCCATGCTGGTGTGAAATAACTGTGTATAAGGAGGCGACATCTGCGGTGGCAAGAATGAAGCCTTCCTTCCATTTAACATTTTTTATTAGAGTTAACACTTCCATCGTGTCCCTGAGGTACGCAGGAGTAGATGTAACCAGTGGCTGTAAAAAATTGTCTACATACTTCCCAATCCTGGCCGTAACGGAATCAATTCCGCTTATGATTGGGCGGCCAGGGGGATTAACCAAACTTTTGTGGAGTTTCGGTAAGTAGTAGATGACTGGTACTCTAGGTGTGATCGGAATAAGGTAGGCATGTTCCTTCTCATTTAATATACCTCTCTGTAGACCGTGATCAACAAGGGTAGATAAAAGCTTTCTATATTTAACTGTGGGGTTTGAAGGTAAAGGAGTATAGGTGGAACTATCGGATAGTTGGCGGTTCATTTCCTCCACATATTTTGTTTTGTCCAATATAACAATCCCCCCTCCTTTATCTGCAGGTCTAATTATTATTTCGTTCCGCTGGCAGATGTTTTTAATATTGGTCTGAATAGAAAAAAGACCTTTGGGTTTACTAAGGTTCAAAGATATGAGGTCTTTGATCACTAATTCTTTAAAAACCTGTATGGCTGGTGCTACAAATCCCGGAGGGTTGAATAGTGAAGCGTTCTTAAGGTTAGTATGCTGGATAGGTGCAATAATTAAAGGTGAAGTGTCATCTGGATTGACTCCTGATCGGCGTATAGAAGATGGAGGAATTCTATGTATGATTTGACTGCCATTCCCAATTGGGTTTAGAATGAAATGCCTCTTTATGTTCATCTTCCGTATAAATTTGTTGACATCGATGAAAGTCTCAAATTTATTAAGTTGGCGTGGGGGGGCATATTTGAGTCCATGACTTAACAGATTTTGTTCACCGACGGTCAAATTGGCTGTGCTGAGATTGAAAATGCCCGCTATGTCCGTGGTTTTCCTCTCTTTGGCCCGGATTCTCCTCCCCCCTCTGAGGCCCCTCTCACGTCGTAATCTTTTTTGCTTTGGCTCCGTGTCATAGGAAAAAAACGTGATGTATTGATGTCCTCAAAGTCTCCCGGAGATTCTATATAATAGTCTCTCTGCGTTGGATTTTGTTGATAGCCTGGATGCTGTGTGATGGCATGATCATCCTCATATGTGTCTATTTGCTGATCAGATAGTCCTGCAAAACGATTTTCTAGAGAAATATAGTTCGGACTGTGATTTCCACCTTCAGCTATGTATCCCATCTGTCTCTGTGTAACAGGTTTGAGATTCCAGCGATCACGAGGGTCTAGATGGTTATCCCTTGGTTCATTCTTTGAATTGTTGGGATTCTGAACATAAGGTCTAAAGTGCCATGTGCCTTTAACTTCTCCTCTATGATCAGAAGAGCTAATGGAAGGCTGGGGTTCTCTTGGGACATAGTAACCATTATGTACATTCTCCCTAAAATTAAGATCTTTACCTATGTAAGCTCCTTTAGGACGAGTTCCGCCCGAAGGAGCTTGGGTAGAGGTCTTTTTCTGAAATTTAAGAGGTTTAGATGGCATAGAGGTATTGCCATTATTGTGATTTTTATTAATCACTGGAGCCTGAGGTGGTCCACGTGAGGGGACCCGATTGCCACCAGATGATTGTGGGAGGGATGCGGTGTTGTCTGATTTTCTGGAATCCATATTCTCCAAGGTGGTCTGCCACTTAAACACCACCTTATTTGAATAATCTGACAAGTCTCGATTGAATTTCTTCTTTTTCTTGTTTTTCTGATCAAGACCCTCTTTTTCAATGGTTTCTCTCAATTGATCAGATTTAGAGATGTAAAGTTCTTGATCTTTAAAAACAATGAGCTTCGTTTTCACAACACTAATCTCCTCATTTAAAGATTTAATTTTAGCGTGTTTTTTATCTAAAAGAAATTTGAGGAACTTAACCCCTATTTCATTAAAGTAGGTGTACCAGCCATCTGTGTCTGTCTCCCCTTTTTGGGGGGCCACTTCCCACCTAAGGCTTCGAGGTACCATTTGTTTCTCTACATAGTGTTCCAAATAAGCAATATCCCAGATGGTATGAAGTTCTGATATTAGAAGGTTTTTTAATCTGAGAAACAAACCGCCTAAAACGTCTGTTTGTTCAGTGTTACCATCAAATACTCCCTCCAGGTTAATGCTATACTGTGATCTAAAATCAAAGATATCCATAATGGAGAATGAGCAGCAACGTCTTAGTACAGAAAACAGAAAAATTTAAGAAAACCCAAAGGGTTGGCGCTGCGCTAAAAATTTGTTATGATAAAAAATTGTGATAAGTGATGTTATGAACAAACAAAAAAGTATATAGCAGCTAGCACTAAAATGTGTACAACAAATTAACAAGCATAAATGTAAAAAGCAGTGCAGCGCTAATATAAGTGATAAATGCTTATATGCAATTAAGTAATAGCAGTGAAACCAAAAGAAAAAAATTGTTCTTTGAGAAGAGACCAAATAAGTAAAATAAATAAAATAAATATGTGATGGAAAAGACAGCAAAGTCCGTTTGGAAACCCAATTATAAAAAATGTGTCTCAATCAAGTGAAAAAGAGTCCTTAATTAGCAAAATGTGATGAGATCTTGATTGCTGTGAAAAAGGTGTTCACCCATGCAGTTTGTGAAAGGAAGATTGGCCGCTTACCAGAGGTAAAGACTGTTTTCCACCAGTCTTATGAAGCCTATGGGAAGTCTGGTCTCCCAATACCTTTTCTGCAAAGTTAAACCTCAGTAATCGCTCCGGATATCATAAATTGGAATAAAAGAAACTTTTCATAGTGCATACCGTTTAAACCAGATGTAGGATTTAATAAAAGTAATGCACTTACAGTTATGTTGCCAAAAAACTGTATATAAATGGACAAGGGAAAGAGAGAGCGCTTCAGCTGTAGTGTTCCGATGCTCCTCGCTACTCAATCTGCAACCACGGCCAGCGTTCAGGACGGAACGCAATGACGTCACGGCACCCAACAATTGTTTCGTCGCAAGGGGACTTCTACGGGGGATTAGCCGGATATGGACGTCAGCGCGCTTAGTGGTTTTAAATAGCCCAGGAATCCATTAATGAAACTGGAAACCGGATCTGGTCTGCCAATGGAACTGAGGGCAAACCAATTGTTAAAGGTAGCAACAGGAGCGGAAGTCGGCTTAATGAATTATATAAATCAGACCACCCGGAACAAAAAAGAGATTAAATATATAAAAAGAACGTGGCGGTGTTTCCATTTAAGGCAGCAGGAGCAACGAAACATCACAGGAGAAGCGAATACATCATGCATATCATATATATCCACTCATCGATAAATCTATCTGGATATGAATACAGCTTCAATTATATCACATGTTCAATAGAACTGCAAAGATGGATATGTGCATTAATCTTTAAACACAAGATATATAGTTATATAAAATATATAGACGATTTTATTTATGAGGAATAAAATAAAGATAAGTGTATATAAAAAATGAATGAAAAAAATAAAAATTATTTAAAAAGGTTAATTAAAAAGATTAAAATAATTGCATCATTTTATGAAAAAATTAAGAATTATTTAAAAAGCAGTTGACATCCCAATCCACGTTAAGCCCGAAAGGGATGAACGATTTTAAACAAAAGATCCAACGAGTTTCAAGCCTAGAGATGGCACGTACCATATTAGTGCCTCGCCAGTGTGGGCGGACATTATCTATTGCAAAGAAACTGGTACCTTTCAGTTGCCTCCCATGATATTTATCATAATGCTTTGATAGATTATGTTTCGGAAAACCACTTTTGATTCTTCCAACATGTTCACTGAGGCGAATATGTAATTCTCTTTTAGTACGCCCTATGTACTGTTTAGAGCAAGGACATTTTATCATGTACACAACGTACTTGGTGGAACAAGTAATGAATGAGTCTATGTCGTAAGAGATCCCAGTGACTGAGGACTGAAAGTTGACACATTTGCGCTCCTTAAAAGAGTTAATTTTGCAAATGTTACAACGGCGACATGGAAAGAAGCCTTTGAGTGAATGAAAAAATGATATTTCCTTAGGGGGGTCTACAACATTCGGTGCTACACTGTGTCTCAAAGCAGGTGCACCCTTAAAAATTAAAACAGGGTGCTCAGGGATGTGGGCCCCAAGGATCTTGTCGCTCCTCAAAACATCCCAATGTTTATTTAGAATTTTTTTGATGGAAAAATGTTGGTTAGAATATTTGGTTGTCAGAGACCAACTGAATTTGTCTGCAGGGATGAGATTCCTTTTGTTGGTACTTTTAGTTAATAAAGATTCTCTCTCCATCATTTCCACATTATTGATGGTTTCATCAATCAAATTGATTTGGTATCCTTTACTAATGAATCTTTGTCTAAGTACACTAGCTTGGTTGCGATAATCCTCAATCTCTGTGCAATTACGCCTTAAGCGCTGAAATTGTCCCTTTGGCACTGCAGCAAGCCAAGAGTTATGATGACAACTGGAAGTCGGGATAAAAGAATTCCGATCTGTATCTTTGAAAAATGTGTTGGTAATTAATTGACCTTCCTTAACAAAGATATTTAAATCCAGAAATTGTATATGCGAAGTGCTGATAACATATTGCAAAGTGATGCCTTTTGTGTTGGAATTGAGATTAAAAAAGAATAGTTCAAGTGATGCGACATCTCCTTCCCATATCACCAACACATCATCGATGTAGCGTTTCCAGAGTCGCAGTTGCGGTGGTGGTTGAGTATCAATAGCTTCTCGCTCCCAATAGGCCATGAATAAATTGGCGAGGCTAGGGGCAAATTTAGCCCCCATCGCCACACCACAAATCTGGAGAAAGAACCTACCCCCGAACCAAAAATAATTATGCGTTGTCGCAAATTTTAATAGTTCTAAAATAAATTCCTTTTGTAGGGGAGGTATAATAGATTCACGCTGTAGGTAGAAATCCACTGCTTGTAGGCCATGCTGGTGTGAAATAACTGTGTATAAGGAGGCGACATCTGCGGTGGCAAGAATGAAGCCTTCCTTCCATTTAACATTTTTTATTAGAGTTAACACTTCCATCGTGTCCCTGAGGTACGCAGGAGTAGATGTAACCAGTGGCTGTAAAAAATTGTCTACATACTTCCCAATCCTGGCCGTAACGGAATCAATTCCGCTTATGATTGGGCGGCCAGGGGGATTAACCAAACTTTTGTGGAGTTTCGGTAAGTAGTAGATGACTGGTACTCTAGGTGTGATCGGAATAAGGTAGGCATATACAATTTCTGGATTTAAATATCTTTGTTAAGGAAGGTCAATTAATTACCAACACATTTTTCAAAGATACAGATCGGAATTCTTTTATCCCGACTTCCAGTTGTCATCATAACTCTTGGCTTGCTGCAGTGCCAAAGGGACAATTTCAGCGCTTAAGGCGTAATTGCACAGAGATTGAGGATTATCGCAACCAAGCTAGTGTACTTAGACAAAGATTCATTAGTAAAGGATACCAAATCAATTTGATTGATGAAACCATCAATAATGTGGAAATGATGGAGAGAGAATCTTTATTAACTAAAAGTACCAACAAAAGGAATCTCATCCCTGCAGACAAATTCAGTTGGTCTCTGACAACCAAATATTCTAACCAACATTTTTCCATCAAAAAAATTCTAAATAAACATTGGGATGTTTTGAGGAGCGACAAGATCCTTGGGGCCCACATCCCTGAGCACCCTGTTTTAATTTTTAAGGGTGCACCTGCTTTGAGACACAGTGTAGCACCGAATGTTGTAGACCCCCCTAAGGAAATATCATTTTTTCATTCACTCAAAGGCTTCTTTCCATGTCGCCGTTGTAACATTTGCAAAATTAACTCTTTTAAGGAGCGCAAATGTGTCAACTTTCAGTCCTCAGTCACTGGGATCTCTTACGACATAGACTCATTCATTACTTGTTCCACCAAGTACGTTGTGTACATGATAAAATGTCCTTGCTCTAAACAGTACATAGGGCGTACTAAAAGAGAATTACATATTCGCCTCAGTGAACATGTTGGAAGAATCAAAAGTGGTTTTCCGAAACATAATCTATCAAAGCATTATGATAAATATCATGGGAGGCAACTGAAAGGTACCAGTTTCTTTGCAATAGATAATGTCCGCCCACACTGGCGAGGCACTAATATGGTACGTGCCATCTCTAGGCTTGAAACTCGTTGGATCTTTTGTTTAAAATCGTTCATCCCTTTCGGGCTTAACGTGGATTGGGATGTCAACTGCTTTTTAAATAATTCTTAATTTTTTCATAAAATGATGCAATTATTTTAATCTTTTTAATTAACCTTTTTAAATAATTTTTATTTTTTTCATTCATTTTTTATATACACTTATCTTTATTTTATTCCTCATAAATAAAATCGTCTATATATTTTATATAACTATATATCTTGTGTTTAAAGATTAATGCACATATCCATCTTTGCAGTTCTATTGAACATGTGATATAATTGAAGCTGTATTCATATCCAGATAGATTTATCGATGAGTGGATATATATGATATGCATGATGTATTCGCTTCTCCTGTGATGTTTCGTTGCTCCTGCTGCCTTAAATGGAAACACCGCCACGTTCTTTTTATATATTTAATCTCTTTTTTGTTCCGGGTGGTCTGATTTATATAATTCATTAAGCCGACTTCCGCTCCTGTTGCTACCTTTAACAATTGGTTTGCCCTCAGTTCCATTGGCAGACCAGATCCGGTTTCCAGTTTCATTAATGGATTCCTGGGCTATTTAAAACCACTAAGCGCGCTGACGTCCATATCCGGCTAATCCCCCGTAGAAGTCCCCTTGCGACGAAACAATTGTTGGGTGCCGTGACGTCATTGCGTTCCGTCCTGAACGCTGGCCGTGGTTGCAGATTGAGTAGCGAGGAGCATCGGAACACTACAGCTGAAGCGCTCTCTCTTTCCCTTGTCCATTTATATACAGTTTTTTGGCAACATAACTGTAAGTGCATTACTTTTATTAAATCCTACATCTGGTTTAAACGGTATGCACTATGAAAAGTTTCTTTTATTCCAATTTATGATATCCGGAGCGATTACTGAGGTTTAACTTTGCAGAAAAGGTATTGGGAGACCAGACTTCCCATAGGCTTCATAAGACTGGTGGAAAACAGTCTTTACCTCTGGTAAGCGGCCAATCTTCCTTTCACAAACTGCATGGGTGAACACCTTTTTCACAGCAATCAAGATCTCATCACATTTTGCTAATTAAGGACTCTTTTTCACTTGATTGAGACACATTTTTTATAATTGGGTTTCCAAACGGACTTTGCTGTCTTTTCCATCACATATTTATTTTATTTATTTTACTTATTTGGTCTCTTCTCAAAGAACAATTTTTTTCTTTTGGTTTCACTGCTATTACTTAATTGCATATAAGCATTTATCACTTATATTAGCGCTGCACTGCTTTTTACATTTATGCTTGTTAATTTGTTGTACACATTTTAGTGCTAGCTGCTATATACTTTTTTGTTTGTTCATAACATCACTTATCACAATTTTTTATCATAACAAATTTTTAGCGCAGCGCCAACCCTTTGGGTTTTCTTAAATTTTTCTGTTTTCTGTACTAAGACGTTGCTGCTCATTCTCCATTATGGATATCTTTGATTTTAGATCACAGTATAGCATTAACCTGGAGGGAGTATTTGATGGTAACACTGAACAAACAGACGTTTTAGGCGGTTTGTTTCTCAGATTAAAAAACCTTCTAATATCAGAACTTCATACCATCTGGGATATTGCTTATTTGGAACACTATGTAGAGAAACAAATGGTACCTCGAAGCCTTAGGTGGGAAGTGGCCCCCCAAAAAGGGGAGACAGACACAGATGGCTGGTACACCTACTTTAATGAAATAGGGGTTAAGTTCCTCAAATTTCTTTTAGATAAAAAACACGCTAAAATTAAATCTTTAAATGAGGAGATTAGTGTTGTGAAAACGAAGCTCATTGTTTTTAAAGATCAAGAACTTTACATCTCTAAATCTGATCAATTGAGAGAAACCATTGAAAAAGAGGGTCTTGATCAGAAAAACAAGAAAAAGAAGAAATTCAATCGAGACTTGTCAGATTATTCAAATAAGGTGGTGTTTAAGTGGCAGACCACCTTGGAGAATATGGATTCCAGAAAATCAGACAACACCGCATCCCTCCCACAATCATCTGGTGGCAATCGGGTCCCCTCACGTGGACCACCTCAGGCTCCAGTGATTAATAAAAATCACAATAATGGCAATACCTCTATGCCATCTAAACCTCTTAAATTTCAGAAAAAGACCTCTACCCAAGCTCCTTCGGGCGGAACTCGTCCTAAAGGAGCTTACATAGGTAAAGATCTTAATTTTAGGGAGAATGTACATAATGGTTACTATGTCCCAAGAGAACCCCAGCCTTCCATTAGCTCTTCTGATCATAGAGGAGAAGTTAAAGGCACATGGCACTTTAGACCTTATGTTCAGAATCCCAACAATTCAAAGAATGAACCAAGGGATAACCATCTAGACCCTCGTGATCGCTGGAATCTCAAACCTGTTACACAGAGACAGATGGGATACATAGCTGAAGGTGGAAATCACAGTCCGAACTATATTTCTCTAGAAAATCGTTTTGCAGGACTATCTGATCAGCAAATAGACACATATGAGGATGATCATGCCATCACACAGCATCCAGGCTATCAACAAAATCCAACGCAGAGAGACTATTATATAGAATCTCCGGGAGACTTTGAGGACATCAATACATCACGTTTTTTTCCTATGACACGGAGCCAAAGCAAAAAAGATTACGACGTGAGAGGGGCCTCAGAGGGGGGAGGAGAATCCGGGCCAAAGAGAGGAAAACCACGGACATAGCGGGCATTTTCAATCTCAGCACAGCCAATTTGACCGTCGGTGAACAAAATCTGTTAAGTCATGGACTCAAATATGCCCCCCCACGCCAACTTAATAAATTTGAGACTTTCATCGATGTCAACAAATTTATACGGAAGATGAACATAAAGAGGCATTTCATTCTAAACCCAATTGGGAATGGCAGTCAAATCATACATAGAATTCCTCCATCTTCTATACGCCGATCAGGAGTCAATCCAGATGACACTTCACCTTTAATTATTGCACCTATCCAGCATACTAACCTTAAGAACGCTTCACTATTCAACCCTCCGGGATTTGTAGCACCAGCCATACAGGTTTTTAAAGAATTAGTGATCAAAGACCTCATATCTTTGAACCTTAGTAAACCCAAAGGTCTTTTTTCTATTCAGACCAATATTAAAAACATCTGCCAGCGGAACGAAATAATAATTAGACCTGCAGATAAAGGAGGGGGGATTGTTATATTGGACAAAACAAAATATGTGGAGGAAATGAACCGCCAACTATCCGATAGTTCCACCTATACTCCTTTACCTTCAAACCCCACAGTTAAATATAGAAAGCTTTTATCTACCCTTGTTGATCACGGTCTACAGAGAGGTATATTAAATGAGAAGGAACATGCCTACCTTATTCCGATCACACCTAGAGTACCAGTCATCTACTACTTACCGAAACTCCACAAAAGTTTGGTTAATCCCCCTGGCCGCCCAATCATAAGCGGAATTGATTCCGTTACGGCCAGGATTGGGAAGTATGTAGACAATTTTTTACAGCCACTGGTTACATCTACTCCTGCGTACCTCAGGGACACGATGGAAGTGTTAACTCTAATAAAAAATGTTAAATGGAAGGAAGGCTTCATTCTTGCCACCGCAGATGTCGCCTCCTTATACACAGTTATTTCACACCAGCATGGCCTACAAGCAGTGGATTTCTACCTACAGCGTGAATCTATTATACCTCCCCTACAAAAGGAATTTATTTTAGAACTATTAAAATTTGCGACAACGCATAATTATTTTTGGTTCGGGGGTAGGTTCTTTCTCCAGATTTGTGGTGTGGCGATGGGGGCTAAATTTGCCCCTAGCCTCGCCAATTTATTCATGGCCTATTGGGAGCGAGAAGCTATTGATACTCAACCACCACCGCAACTGCGACTCTGGAAACGCTACATCGATGATGTGTTGGTGATATGGGAAGGAGATGTCGCATCACTTGAACTATTCTTTTTTAATCTCAATTCCAACACAAAAGGCATCACTTTGCAATATGTTATCAGCACTTCGCATATACAATTTCTGGATTTAAATATCTTTGTTAAGGAAGGTCAATTAATTACCAACACATTTTTCAAAGATACAGATCGGAATTCTTTTATCCCGACTTCCAGTTGTCATCATAACTCTTGGCTTGCTGCAGTGCCAAAGGGACAATTTCAGCGCTTAAGGCGTAATTGCACAGAGATTGAGGATTATCGCAACCAAGCTAGTGTACTTAGACAAAGATTCATTAGTAAAGGATACCAAATCAATTTGATTGATGAAACCATCAATAATGTGGAAATGATGGAGAGAGAATCTTTATTAACTAAAAGTACCAACAAAAGGAATCTCATCCCTGCAGACAAATTCAGTTGGTCTCTGACAACCAAATATTCTAACCAACATTTTTCCATCAAAAAAATTCTAAATAAACATTGGGATGTTTTGAGGAGCGACAAGATCCTTGGGGCCCACATCCCTGAGCACCCTGTTTTAATTTTTAAGGGTGCACCTGCTTTGAGACACAGTGTAGCACCGAATGTTGTAGACCCCCCTAAGGAAATATCATTTTTTCATTCACTCAAAGGCTTCTTTCCATGTCGCCGTTGTAACATTTGCAAAATTAACTCTTTTAAGGAGCGCAAATGTGTCAACTTTCAGTCCTCAGTCACTGGGATCTCTTACGACATAGACTCATTCATTACTTGTTCCACCAAGTACGTTGTGTACATGATAAAATGTCCTTGCTCTAAACAGTACATAGGGCGTACTAAAAGAGAATTACATATTCGCCTCAGTGAACATGTTGGAAGAATCAAAAGTGGTTTTCCGAAACATAATCTATCAAAGCATTATGATAAATATCATGGGAGGCAACTGAAAGGTACCAGTTTCTTTGCAATAGATAATGTCCGCCCACACTGGCGAGGCACTAATATGGTACGTGCCATCTC
Source organism: Rana temporaria (assembly GCF_905171775.1). Lineage (NCBI taxonomy): Eukaryota > Metazoa > Chordata > Amphibia > Anura > Ranidae > Rana > Rana temporaria. Next base: position 313,753,768 of record NC_053490.1, on the reverse strand, counting down.
TAGGCTTGAAACTCGTTGGATCTTTTGTTTAAAATCGTTCATCCCTTTCGGGCTTAACGTGGATTGGGATGTCAACTGCTTTTTAAATAATTCTTAATTTTTTCATAAAATGATGCAATTATTTTAATCTTTTTAATTAACCTTTTTAAATAATTTTTTCATTCATTTTTTATATACACTTATCTTTATTTTATTCCTCATAAATAAAATCGTCTATATATTTTATATAACTATATATCTTGTGTTTAAAGATTAATGCACATATCCATCTTTGCAGTTCTATTGAACATGTGATATAATTGAAGCTGTATTCATATCCAGATAGATTTATCGATGAGTGGATATATATGATATGCATGATGTATTCGCTTCTCCTGTGATGTTTCGTTGCTCCTGCTGCCTTAAATGGAAACACCGCCACGTTCTTTTTATATATTTAATCTCTTTTTTGTTCCGGGTGGTCTGATTTATATAATTCATTAAGCCGACTTCCGCTCCTGTTGCTACCTTTAACAATTGGTTTGCCCTCAGTTCCATTGGCAGACCAGATCCGGTTTCCAGTTTCATTAATGGATTCCTGGGCTATTTAAAACCACTAAGCGCGCTGACGTCCATATCCGGCTAATCCCCCGTAGAAGTCCCCTTGCGACGAAACAATTGTTGGGTGCCGTGACGTCATTGCGTTCCGTCCTGAACGCTGGCCGTGGTTGCAGATTGAGTAGCGAGGAGCATCGGAACACTACAGCTGAAGCGCTCTCTCTTTCCCTTGTCCATTTATATACAGTTTTTTGGCAACATAACTGTAAGTGCATTACTTTTATTAAATCCTACATCTGGTTTAAACGGTATGCACTATGAAAAGTTTCTTTTATTCCAATTTATGATATCCGGAGCGATTACTGAGGTTTAACTTTGCAGAAAAGGTATTGGGAGACCAGACTTCCCATAGGCTTCATAAGACTGGTGGAAAACAGTCTTTACCTCTGGTAAGCGGCCAATCTTCCTTTCACAAACTGCATGGGTGAACACCTTTTTCACAGCAATCAAGATCTCATCACATTTTGCTAATTAAGGACTCTTTTTCACTTGATTGAGACACATTTTTTATAATTGGGTTTCCAAACGGACTTTGCTGTCTTTTCCATCACATATTTATTTTATTTATTTTACTTATTTGGTCTCTTCTCAAAGAACAATTTTTTTCTTTTGGTTTCACTGCTATTACTTAATTGCATATAAGCATTTATCACTTATATTAGCGCTGCACTGCTTTTTACATTTATGGAGTCACAGATCACCTGAAAAGTGCCACTCTTCCTATTGACGTCCTGCTGCATACCCAATGTTATGGTGTGACAGTGTGGTTGCTTATGACCTTCTCTCCCTCTCTGGGTGGTCCAGTACCCGGTGTGCTACCCTCATGCTTTTCTTTTATTATTATTTTTGAAGATAATATTACATCAAAGCCTATTGGGCATACCCAGGCTTGAATTGAGAAAAAAAAAAAAAAAAACACACACCACACAATTATAACCTATTAACACAAGGTATTTGGTAACCAAGGCCTGTGATGACTTCGTACATCGTAGCTGGAATGTGTGAGGTAGACATCTGAGGATTGTCCTTCAATTTACAAAACTCAGCAAGAGAAATACTCAGAGGCAAATCAGTACATAATATGGAGGAATCCGATTGCCTCTGCCGCCAACGACAGCTCCGGTAAGTGGCGGAGGGCAGAGCGGCGGAAGGGCAGTGAATTTATTTTATCGGGAAGCGGACCGCCTGCTCTTGAAGAGGATACCAGAGTTATGGCAGCTAGCTGCTGCCATAACAACGGTATACCTCTTCAAAGTAGTGACGTAAAACAATGGAGGGCGGTCCGGAAGTGGTTAAAGTGTTAAAAAAATTAAAATAAAGTGTATTTCCACTTTTGCAGTCACATGTACAGTTAGGTAAGTTTTTTAAGTATCTAGGCGTTTAGAACAGACCTTAGGCACACTGTAAAGCAACTCTGACACAATTTGAAATGAGCAGAAACTCAAGTATATCCCCACTGACAGAGGAACACAATGGTGTTTATTTACTAAAACCCCTTTCACACTGAGGAGTTTTTCAGGCGGTACAGCGCTAAAATTAGCGCGGCTATACCGCCTGAAAATCTCCTGCACAGCCTTCTCAATGTGAAAGCCCGAGGGTTTTCAAATTGAGGCGATGCGCTGGCAGGAGAGAAAAAAATCTCCTGCAAGCAGCATCTTTGGAGCGGTATGTATATTTTTAGCGGCGCTATACTGCCACCGCGGCACCTGCCCCAGTGTGAAAGGGGCCTAAAGCTGGAGAGTGCCCAATCAGGCTCACGTCTGCATAAAAACCAATCATCTTTCAGGTCTTATTGCTAAAGTTTAATTTAAAACCATTCACAGCTGCACCAGATTCTGAGCACATCAGTTTTAAGCCTGGTACACACTATAGTTTTTTTCATGCAACCTGAAAAAATTAAAACCTGACAGCTCCAGTCGGGAGCCGCTGTACTAATCATGCTGGTTGGTTTGTATTGGGACATATACCATCATAACAGAGTCTATATAGGCAGTGTGTTGATGGACATGGATAGTGACTGCATTGTAGAGCCCTTGGTTAAGTGCGCCTACATAGCAGCCACAGTAATGCGTGCCTAATCTGTGATTCTGCATTAATACAGCTGGTGGTACTTAAATGCAGCCAACAAAAAGCGTGAACATTTAAGAGCATTTGTAGGACTCTTCAGGTATTCAAGTACCTTATGCTCTGCATCATAGGACTATTACATGGCAGATATCACATATGGGTATATATATAGTCTCATTTTAGTTACGTCACTTGCGTTCTGGGAATTTAAGATATCAACACATTTTCTTGCCCTGCTATTAATCCCTTGAGGATTTTGCTTGCCTCTTTGCATGCATGTCTAGACTCTTAGGGCCAGATCCACATACACTACGCCGCCGTACCTTACCTGGCGTATATTCGAATCCTCAGCAAGTTCGCGCCGTAAGTTACGGCGGCGTAGTGTATTTCTGGCGGCGGATTTCAAATTGGGCGGGTTGGGGGCGGGTTTCATTTAAATGAAGCACGTCCCCGCGCCAAATGAACTGCGCATGCGTCACCCTGAAATTTTCCGCCGTGCATTGCGCTAAATGACGTCATTTTTTAACTTAGACGTGAGTTACGTCCATCCCTATTCACGGACGACTTACGCAAAAAATAAAAAAAAATTGACGCGGGAACGACGGCCATACTTAACATGGCAAGTCTATCTATACGCCGCAAAATACCAGCTTTAACTATATGCCCGAAAAAGCCGACTACAGACGACGTTAGAAAATGCGACGGCCGCGCGTACGTTCGTGGATCGTCGTAAATCGCTAATTTGCATACCCGACGCGGAAAACAACACGAACTCCACCCAGCGGGCGCCAAAGTATTGCATCTAAGATCCGAAGCCGTACGCCTGTCGGATCTTACCCAGATACCGTCGTATCTTGGTTTGAGGATTCAAACTAAAGATACGACGCGGGAAATTTAAAAAGGACACCGGCGTATCAGTAGATACGCCGGCGTACTTTGTCTGTGGATCTGGCCCTTAGTTTTACCGCCTATTTTTTGAAAGATTCTGCCTGTTTGCAATGCTGCCTATAACATGCATTTGAATTATATTATTTGTGGTTACATAACCTTTTATAGTTGATATAATTAAGGTGTCAATTTAACCAGCCTGGGTGCAACCATATACAGTACAGATCCCTGACCTCCAGAATTGGTGTATACTATAAAATGTTATGGTGTCTTTGCATTTTGTGACCATTCTGGAATATGTTTATGCACCCTTCAGTAATGCTATAAGCCCATGGCCATGTTTTTTGATGGATTATGTTTTGTAAGTTTTATATATTATGATATATTTTTATTTTGAGAACAACAATTTGGATAAGGACACAGTCTTTTCATTGAAAAAAAAAAATAATACGTTTGCCTTTTTTGGTGATTTTGGCTCAGTTGTAGCCTTATAAAACAGTATTGAGAAAAGGTATTGTATTTGAACATTCAGACTCCGGCTCTATTTTTTTCTCCTTTGACTTTTTTAAAGAGGTAATAAATCCATAACTAACCTAACTGGTCTCCAAATAGCTTATAAAAGTAAATGTTTGATATCAAAAATATAAAATATACTGTACTTAACATTTCAATGTTAAAAAATGAAGGACCCCCACACATCATTATTTTCTCCAGATATCAGTTTTAGATCTCGCTGCAGTTGAGAATTTATTTTGCACATATGAACTTTAGTCTCTGTACACAGTAATTCCTAGCACCATTGTATTGAGCTGAATGGCTCAGTTAACATTGGCAATTGTCTTCTACTTCAAAACATTGGGAAGAGCTGGGGAATGTGATTAGCAGAATAAAAGCCACAGTTAAGGCCTGGTTCACACTGGTGCGTTTTGACATGTCAAAACGGCGGTATTTGCCCAAATTGCCGGCAATGGTTACGTCCTAATCGGTGCGGCGCTGCACCGATTTCAAAAAGTAGTTCCTGTACTACTTTTTGAGATTTCCGCCCACGATTTACATTGACATCTGCACAGATGTCTCTAAAATCGCGGCCAAAATCAGGACTGCCAACGGGAGTGAAATCGTGTGAGTTCAGCTGAACTCACACGGCTTCACACCCGCAGCCCAGTGTGAACCTGGGCTAAATCATTAAAAGCTCATTTCCAAAAGATTTAACACAAGAATATTAATCTCTGTTTAGCCAAGTGCCTAACTTTCAAATCTCACTGGGGTCAGCTGAAAAGAACACTCACTTTTTTAGGTACCCATATCACGGTGTGCTAGCTTTGTGAATGGTTTGTCAGCCATTTAGGTATTTGACAATAGCTTTAAAAAAATGCCTGATCAGGCAGATCATTATATCACTATGGTGTAGGTTTCATAAACATTGGAAGCAGCAGATGCCAAATCAGTCTTAGGCTGCATTCACACCTGAGCGTAGGTCGTTTTTTTTCGGATTTTTGTCGCGCGTATTCATGCTTATTTGCGTGTTTGCATACAGCGTCGTCCGCCGTTTTTGTACTATAACGTTTTTTATTTTAGCCTATAGGAAAAAATTATCATCTTTTCATCACTTGTTGGTAGATTTTTTTTATCTTCTGCCTGGGTGAAATGTTCTATTGATTAAAGCGTCAAAACGCCTGTAGCAGTCGCGCTAGTCGCTTGAATCAAGCGTTTCCATTACTTTCTATGGGAAATAGAAACGCTCAAACACGCCCAATTTGCGCGAAAAAGGGTCCGGAACTTGTTTGAGGTTCAGGTGTTCGGCGTCAGGCGTTTTGGAGTGGAGATGTGAACCATCTCCATAGGGAAGAATGTATTTTTTTCCCCTCTAGCGTTTGAGTGTCGCGCTTCAGGCGGCAAAACGCTCAGGTGTGAATGCAGCCTTAGAGCTGCCCTGGTAAGGTGAAGGATACAGCCTGAGCCTAGCGTTGGTTCTGGTGCTATTGATGTCACTAGAGGTAGTAGCTAGCAGGAGGACACATTTGGCTTCTTTAGATGTTTGTACTTAATGCCCACCAAAAACTCCCACCAAAGCATGGTTAAAAGCAATGTCAGGACATTTCACTTCGGACCAAGTCACTACAGTACTGCATTACAAAAAAAAGATTTGCAACCACTGGTACCTTGTGTCCTGAACATCACCATCTGCCTGGAGTTCCAAATCCTGCAGGCGGTAATCAAGGCACCAGTGGAACCAACATTCATGTAAACATTAAGTTCGTTCAGTAGGTGGAGTGAAAAAGAAGAACAACAAATTATTTCATTCTCTAAATTAGGTATATTGTTTGAAGCTTCAACCCTGTACACAAGGGCCTCTGATGAAGTCCAATAACATGTAGCCAGTCAGAATTTTTATTCTTCCAGCGCATAGTTCTACTATTCCAATTTGTGCTTCATATCCTCCAGTACTGTTCTTCTCACTCCATTAAATATAAACACATATATACCGATCTTCTATTTAACCAGGACTGTTTCGTGTTGTCTCAGTTTAATATCCTCGTTTTTCAAGACCACATTGATATTTTTCTGATCTCCAACGCACAGCCGATGTTTACCATTCTTAATGAGATATAAAATAGCTTCTTTATAGCCTTGGTAATAAAAGTCATTTAGCACCTGTGGGTGAAAAGGATGATCTATTAGGTATGAACTATTACTACCTGTAATCTAAAAGGAATATATTACATCATTGTTATTTATTTCACACTCAAATCCCAGCTCCACAGTTTAATGCCTTGTACACACGATTAGTCAGACGTACTTTTTCCATCTGATATTCTGATCGTGTGTAGCCCCATCTGAGTTTTTTCATCGGATATTCCGAGGCCATACTTCAAATCATTTTAGTAAATATGCCTGTGAAGCTCTGGTCTTGAAACTGAGGCAAAAGCATACATCAAAAGGTGTCGGCAAATACACTATATTACCAAAAGTACTAGGATGCCTGCATATATATATATATATATATATATACACACACACACACACACACACACATATATACACACACACACACACACACACACATACATATACACACACACATACATATACACACACACACACACACACACACACACACACACACACACACACACACACACACACACACATATATATATATATATATATATACACACACACACACACACGCCCGGATTCACAGAGCACTTACGCTGACGTATCTCGAGATACGCTGCGTAAGTGTAACTATGCGCCGCCATCGGATCGCCGCCGTAGGCAGTGATCCGTCGTATCTTAGGCATTCGTTCCGACGTGATTCGGAGCAAGCGCACTGGGATGCGTCCACGGGACGGCCCATGCGCCGTTTATTATTCGTATCTGTCTGGTGCTCGGCCCATCATTTGCATGTGGTCACGCCTCATTAGCATGGCTCACGCCCACTTCCACCTACGCCGGATTACGCCAAGGAAACCCAGCGCAGTTTGGGAGGCAAGTGCTTTGTAAATTCTGTGCTTGCCTCTCTGCGCTGCGTCGGCGTAGCGTATATTAGATACGCTACGGCGGCATAAATATGCGATGTATGTGAATCCGGGCCATTAACTTTAATGGCATCCCAGTCTTAGTCCATAGGGTTCAATATTGAGTTGACCCACCCTTTGCAGTCCTTTGGGATAAATTAGAGCAGAGACTGTGAGCCAATGCTTACGACGGTGACGTCATTCTACGCAAATCCCTATTCGCAAACTATGTAAAAAATTCAAAATTAGACGCGAGAACGACGGCCATAATTAACATTGAGTACGCCTCATAATAGCAGGGGTAACTATATGCCGGAAAAAGCCGAACGCAAACAACGTAAAAAAATGCGCCGGCCGGACGTATGTTCGTGGATCGCCGTAACTAGCTAATTTGCATACTCGACGTGGAATTCTACGGAAACGCCACCTAGCGGTTGGTGGAAAAATGCATCTACGATCCGACGGCGTACTAAGACGTCACTGGTGCTCTTCCCATATGCAATTTCTGGTAGTAATGCAGAGAGGCCAATTCATTTGAATGCAGTAGAATCTACTAGGTAGTTTAATGGTACTTACATAGGGTGGAGGTGGGAATAAGGCGTAGCTCACTCTGCACAGATTTTGAACAGACAGCTGGAAGCTGGTATTAAAAATATGAAGACATAAATGGCTGACAGGGCAGTCTCGAGGGCAAATGTCAATCTCTCCAGTGAAAGGTGACACAGTTATGATGGACTGTAGATCGTAAAATGGTTGGAAGTTTGATAATCCCCCATCAATATACCGCTGTCGAAAAAAACAGAAAGAAATGCTAATGATTAAAGTGGTAAACAGAGCATAGAGAATTTCCTTTAATGGCAAGAAAAGCTAATGTAATGCAATTTGAAAGAATAACGTTTTAACTGCATGTACAGTGCCTTGAAAAAGTATTCACACCCCTTAAAATTTTCCATATTTTGTCACGTTACAACCAAAATCTTACATTTATTTTATTGGGATTTTATGTGATAGACCAACACAAAGTGGCACATAAAAAAAAATTTAAGTGGAAGGAAAATGATAAATGGTTTTCAAAATGTTTTACAAATAAATCTGTGAAAAGTGTGGCGTGCATTTGTATTCAGCCCTCCTGAGTCAATACTTTGTAGAACCGCAACAGCCGCAAGTGTTTTGGGGAATTTCTCAACCAGCTTTGCACATCTAGAGTGAAATAATTGCTCATTCTTTTTTGCAAAACAGCTCAAGCTCTGTCAGATTGGATGGAGAGCAATTTAAGTCTTGTCACAGATCTTTAATTGAATTTAGGTCTGGACTTTGACTGGTCCATTCTAATGCATGAATGTTTGATGTAAACCATTCCATTGTAGCTCTGGCTGTATGTTTAGGGTCATTGTCTGGAAGGTGAACCTCTGCCCCAGGCTCAAATCTTTTTCAAACTCTAAGGCCCCGTACACACGACCGAGTTTCTCGGCAGAATTCAGCCAGAAACTCGGTCGTGTGTACACTTTTCAGCGTGGAACCCGTCGAGGAACTTGTTGGGCCAAAAAGAGAACATGTTCTCTATTTCCTCGTTGTTCAATGAGGAAAGTCGGCCCGCCGAGCTCCTCGGCGGCTTCCACACTGAACTCGCCGAGGAACTCGATGTGTTTGGCACGTCGAGTTCCTCGGTCGTGTGTACGGGGCCTAACAGGTTTTCTTCTAAGATTGCCCTGTATTTGGCTCCATCCATCTTTCCATCAACTCTGACCAGCTTGCCTGTCCTGATGAAGAAAAGCGACCCCACAACCTGATCCTGTCACCACCATGTTTCAGGGTGATGTGCAGGGTTAGTTTTCTGCCACACATCGTGTTTTGCTTTTAGGCCAAAAATTAAAATTTTGGTCTCATTTGACCAGAGCATCTTCTCCAATGTTTGCTGTGTCCCCCACATGGCTTCTCGCAAACTGCAAATGGGACTTCCTATGGTTTTCTTTCAACAAAGGCTTTCTTCTTGCTACTCTTCCATAAAGACCAGATTTGTGGAGCACGCGACTAATAGTTGTCCTGTGGACAGATTCTCCCACCTGAACTGTGGATCTCTGCAGCTCCTCCAGAGTTACCATGGTCCTCTTGGCTGCTTCTCTCATTAATTCTCTTCTATCTGCAAATTGTCGTTTGACAAACAAGAATGTACTAGGAGTGTATAAAGAAAAAGTTCATTTCTCAAGCGTCACCCTTTGGGCCCCTTATGCCAATTTCGTGTTAGTAGAATTTTGGTGAGTGTTGATTCGTGACTTTCCGATCGCACAAAACAAATGCCATTTAAGATAAGTTTGCCATAACTACATCAGTATCGCCAACAAAGCAGCTTCATTAATATCCCATTATAAAAGATGAGAATGTGCGCTGCATTTCGACAATTGCCGCGTCACAAATGTTAATTCTAGATTACGAAGGGTAGTTTACAAAACCGAACTCTTCTCAGGTGTTCCTCGATTCTGAGCATGCGTGTTTGTACTTTCGACTTGTGTGACGATTTCTGTACTGACCATCCGAAAATCAGACTGAGTTCACATCCAACAAAAATTTTATAGCCTGCACATCCAGCTTTTGTCTGATGTAAAAGTCAAGTTGTCTGTCAAATACACCGTACTAACTATTCGAAAATCCACAGACAGCTCGTCTTCAGACTTTACATACTGTGTGTATGAGGCCTAAGGGTCAAATGGGGAAAAATATTATTTACTTGTTGGGTTGATTTAATTGACCTTTATCTGCAGATGAGTGAAACTTTTCCACTTTGTATCACTGTATTCTGCTGACCGACTCTGATGAAAGGTAAGAGCTTCCTAGGAAGGAGTCCTACAAGATGCAGTCACAAACTTTGCAGGGGATATACACACACACACACACACACACACACACACACTTGTGGTGTACAAGTTCACCTTCCAGTATTTAGAGCTCTGTGTTTATCAATCATTCCCTGAATGATGGAGCCGATTAATCATTGGCCATCACCCGCTGATCGCCTTGTATTGTAACCAATCACAGCCAGGGCTGCCATCAGGGGGATACAGGCATTACACCTGTAAGGGGCCCGGCTGGCCCCCCTCCCGTTTTTTTCTGAATTTTTTTATTTATTTTTTGCATTACACCTGTAAGGGCCCCGATGGTCCCCAGGCCCCCCTCCCCCCGCTAATTATCTTGCATCAGGAGAGAAGACATTACACTTGTTCCCCCCCCCCCCCGCCCCGGTTCTCTGCTCCAGGGGGGCCCTGCTTAAAGCTGTGTAAGGGGCCCCAAAATTTGTGATGGCTGTCCTGATCACAGCACAGCTAGGGCTGCATGCATGCATCCCCTACTAAGAAGTTTTGGATCACGCATCAGATACGTGATCCAGCAAAGAGGCTGCTTTGCCGCCGTACTTCTAAGCAAGGTGGTCGGCAAGCGGAGAACAGTAATACAATTGCTCAGCACACACAGCTTGTGACAGTCATTTGTTCATTTTGCATATTTTCTTGTTTTTAATTAAAGTAAGTGAACTTACTTGGTCATTTTTAATTATTCAACATTTTACAGTAGTATTCTGCTTTTAAATTCAATCAGAGCCCTTCTGGAGAATATCACTAATGTATATCCACAAATCGGTATGCTTTGCATGATGGTATACTGCCATCTAGTGGATAAACATAAGAGGAAGGAAGAAGGAAGAAGAAAGAAGAACTGCCAGGCTATCACCATCCAGCCTTTCAGTAAACGGTGCATCCTTCGATGTAGTTCAAGGCCTCTCCTGAGATACCAGCCTTGTGCTCGGTGCTCTCCAAGATAGGTCCTTCATCAAACACATTCATCCCTCCTGGACGGACAGCACAGCATCACCCTTGAAAGCGTAGACCCAATCTGACTACTGGGCCCACTTAGACAGATCACAACCCTGGACCAACATGGTCCCGGAGCCAGGATTACAGAACACGCACCCCCGGCCAGGAGGGCCACACACAGGGTGGTGGGACGACAGACCAGTGACCGACGACCCCGGTCCAATGACGTCTGTCCCTTAAATACCCCTCCCCAGCATGCACAGCGGGACGATCAACCCCCACTGATTGGCTGCCGAGGGCAGACACCCAAATCACCTTGACCTACCTGCTGCCACCCTTAGCCTGGGGTGGTAACTCACAGCCAGCCATAGCTGGAACATAGGCCCAATTTGCTCAAAATCATACATGTCTGAGTCAACTAACTCTCAGACTTCCCCCTAAATTTAAAGCAGCGCCAGCCCAACAGGAGCAGAATGCTACATATATAATCTCTATATATCTATCTATCTATCTCGCATACACATTATTAGAAAAAAATAATTAAAGACTGTATAGTCCAGTAAAAAACAAATATTTTTATAATTTTTCCCCTTAATGTACTATATTAAAAGCACCATTTTAAAATGTCCGCCACTGTCATCTTACATGTAATGGTAAGGCTGAGGGAACAGAACGCCAACAGCATCCACTGGGTGGAGTGTTGTGCATGCATGCTCTGCACTCTTGCTCCCACCATTCAACCTTGAAAATAACCTTCCTGTTGCTGCTCCTGCTTCTGAGATGAGTGGTGGATCATTCAGTCTCTTATTCAGTTCACCTACCTAACTCCGGCTGCCCGTGACCCTATTCAGATACAGCTGCTTACGTTTGAGTACGAGACCTATAGCTGGATTCAAGTAGGCGGGCGCATCCTTGCGGCGGTGTATCGTATTTACACTACGCCGCAAGTTAGCAAGGCAAGTACTGTATTCACAAAGTACTTGCCTGCTAAGTTACGGCGGCGTATCGTAAATGGGGCCGGCGTAAGCGCGCCTAATTCAAATGAGGATGTGGGGGGCGTGTTGTATGTAAATTAACTGTGACCTGACGTGATTGACGTTTTTTTACGAATAGCGCATGCGCCGTCCGTGTACATATCCCAGTGTGCATTGCGGCAAAGTACGCCGCACGGACGTATTGGTTTCGACGTGGACGTAAATTACGTCCAGCCCTATTCACAGACGACTTACGCAAACGACGTAAAATTTTCAAATTTCAACGCGGGAACGACGGCCATACTTAACATTACTAGTCCAGCTATTTGATGGAATAACTTTACGCCTGAAAATGCCTTACGTAAACGCTGTATCTGTGCTGCGTCGACCGGGCGTACGTTCGTGAATAGGCGTATCTAGTGATTTACATATTCTACGCCGAACGCAATGGAAGCGCCACCTAGCGGCCAGCCTAAAAATTACACTTTAAGATACGACGGTGTAAGACACTTACGCCGCTCGTATCTTAGCCTAATTTAAGCGTATCTGGTTACCAGAATACGCTTAAATTTGCATCTGCGCAGATTCAGACTTAGGCTGGCGTATCTACTGATACGCCATCCTAAGTCTTTCTGAATCTGCCTACTTGCCTCACTTGGGGCCAAACTGTTTTCCGGAGGACAGTCCTGCTGCAACAGATGAGGATCCAACAAATTATGTGATTGAAGGAGTACCCAAACTCCGGAGACCACTAGGAGAGGGGCAACCTGGTTTTTATAGCCCAAAAAAAGTAAAATAAAAAATAGATCTGTTCAGGCACTGGAAAAATATGTCCCATCTCAACAGAATGTTACTTTTCGGATATTTGGAGTGGAAGGATACAATTTGAGTTCAAAGCGCTTCTAAATTGCTTTCGGGACTGCCCCAGATACACGAAATAAGTCCGTTCCAGGGAAGATTTTTGAAGGGTTAGGGTCCACTTTAACTGATACAAACTTCTAAACAACTGTCAAGTTAAGCTGTGCTGCAGAACCAGCCCCAACTTTTCTCTCAACAGCAGATTGTCCAAGCATTCCACAAAAAGAGTATAGCAGGGCTAATACTGGTGAATATCTGGTACAGCGATAGGCCAAATGGGCAGAGCCACAAATTAGCAGGTAGGTGCCCAACAATGAAAGTTCCAGATTCAAAATTAGACAGTCAGAGACATGTAGACATCCAAGACTGAGCAACCTTGGGTTTAAGAATGATGAGCAAGTAGAATGTAAAAAGCGGAAACCATTCTCATACAGGAACTGAGGCAATAACAGAGATTCAAAAGACCCGATAGGTCATGATAAAGATCTGTTAAACTGGGGGGTAAAACAGGAGGGTTGGAGGTGAAAATCTGTTGATAGGGCAGGAATAATTTCAGTATGTAGCCATAGGATATCATCTACCGCTTCCAAATGTAGGAGATGAAAGTTGTTCCAGTGTTCCTGCACTGTGAAAGTGGGGATTCACCTGCAAGCCGAATGTAGCGCACAGACCGGATTGGTCTGGCGGTTTGATCCCAGGTTCTATTACCCAATAGGCACACACCATTTTCCATTAACTCACTTTGTAGTTTTTATTTTAGGTAAAACTTGGATAGGGTGAGGATGAGCCCAGGGGTCTCAAGAAAGCCAAGGAAAGTCTTTAAATCCAGAAGGCTGGTGATAACGGTTTGCTGAGCTCCAGGCAGCCGTGTGCAGGGTCAGACAATGGAAGTACTTTAGCAGCTTGTGTCCTGGCTCCTTGAGAAGCTTTCTGGGAACGCTCCAGGAAAATAGAACAGAGATCCCCAGCCAAACTGTAGCTGGGATCCCACAAAAGTGCTTGTAGTTCCACTATCTTCCCATGGATGCAACAGCCCTCAGGAACAAGAGACTTCTGCTTTGGACTATTTATACTTCCCTCAGCCCGCTACTGCCATATTGACCAGGGATTGGCTGGGGAGATATTAACATGGCGTCACACTTCTGGCACCAGGTTTTGTCTCCTGTCAGAATTTCTGCCCTGAATCTAGGTATTAAGAGAGTCTCTCTCTAACAGATGAACCTTATCACCTGCAGATTTCAACTAATGCCTTCTGCAAAGGCTCAGGGCTCAAGAATCTAGTCAAGTTCAATGTATTTGTCATCTCCATTCCCTAACTCCTTGTTTGGATCAACTCCAAGCTTTGCTTCTGGCGCCTGCAGACTTGCCTCAAGCAGCCACTGCAACGCAAACCATGCTGCTAGTGACATCCATGCTTCATCTTCCGCTCCACCGTGATTCTCTGGAGATCCGAAGGCCTGCCGCGGGTTTGTTAACCAATGTAACTTTCAGTTACAGCCACAGAATTTTCATTCTGGTCGGGTCAAAGGTTACATACGTAATTTCTCTGCTTTCTGGAGAGGCTTTGGCATGCTGGGAAAAGGTCCATGCAGTAACCAAATGATATCACAGAATTTCTTGCCCTTTTTAAAAAGATTTTGATGAGCCAGGCCGTGCATCCATCTTAGATGTATGGCATTTTTATGGTGTGCCCCCAAGTATGTTGTATAGACCCTGACCAGGTATCTTGGGCTGGAGAACCCCTCCCCCTCTTCATTACCTCTTATTAGTGGCCACCAGTACATAGGAGGAATCCCTTCAGTTCTCACATTTAGAGGAGTTTATCTCCCAAGGTTGAGACACTAGGTTCTTTCATTCTATTAACAGGTTAGGACCCACTAATTTGGGGTACTTTGACACAGTAAGTGGGCTTAGCACTATATGACCATATAGTGTGACCAAACCCCTGTATTTTTGAATATGTTCAGGTGTTTTTAACTAGCCTTGCGGGATAAATGTCATTTTTGCATGTGTGGCTATAATCTGTTTTTTCCCAAGCCGTGCATCCTCGCCTCTGTTAGGGTCCCCTCGCTGTTGGACAGTAGGTTATTCGGTTCTGCGCCCTAGCAGCTGAACTTTCCTGGAACAATGAAGCACTTATGGTGGCTTTCTGGCAAGATTTGGCAGAACTTAGCAAAGATAAGTTGGCGGGTCACCAAATTCCCATCGTCCTGGAAAATCTTATTTTCTTGGCCATCCAGATCAACACCGTTTCCAGGAGCGCTCCCAGGAATGGGCCAAGCAGCACAAATCCTTGGCTCCTCGACTGGCTCCAACTTTCCAACACCCCTCAACGTGGGTGCTCAACCCTTTGGTCCTCCAGCTGTTGCAGAACTACAAATCCTATGAGGCATGGAAAGTCTGACAGTTACAAGCATGACTCCCAAAGGCAGAGGCATAATGAAAATTTTGGTTTCACAACAGCTGGAGGGCCACAGGTAGAGCATGCATGGCTTAGAATCTCCTAATGACTCCTCTCCCGCCTCTCAAGTAGAGCCTATGCAACTAGGCTTTTCACACCTATCCATTGAGTAAAAGGAACTCAGGGACTGTGCATCTACTGTGGACATTTCTTGAAACAGTGCCCACAGCCGCCAGGAAACTTCAGAGGCTAGTATATCTAGAGGGGGGTATGCTAGACCAGTGGTCTCTAAACTGCGGCTAGAGGGCTTGCCTTTATCCAGCCCTTGGGGCACTATCCCTCCCACTGATACAAGACACTATTCTGCCATCTGACAATGACAATGGAGCACCATTTCTCCCACTGACACAACTAATAGAGCACTATTCCTCCCTATGATACCAGCAATGTGGCACTATTCCTCCCCCTAATACCAGATGTTTACTAACAATGATGCCAGGAAAATTTGCACTCCCGCTGGCCAAAGTCCGGCCCTTGAAGAGCCTGAAGGACAATAAACCGGCCCTTTGTTTAGAATGTTTGGAGACCCCTGTGCTAGACCATTATTCTTGCCTCTCAGGTCCACGTTCGACTATTACTGTTCAATTCCACTCAAATTCATTCATTGACTCTGGTGCAGTGGACAGTTTATCTCTGCGTTCCTGGTAAAGGAATTTTCACACATAAAAGTCCCACAATGTCAGAAAAACTGAGTGAGCGAGGTCATAACGCCTGCACATATAGCCCTCTGTGGGGTCTTATGGTCCACCTCATCCCAGGAGCTCTCAGGCAGCTGCTGGAGGTCCTCCAAAGGATCCGGCTTATGTCAAAAAGCCCGTCTGGGAGACACACTCAGTCATGTGTGATGGAGTATAAAAACATATGAGGCTCCAATAGTGTGATAACGTTTAAAAAGATGCCTTTATTGCTAAAATCATATACGAAGATCCAAAGTACAAAACGCAGAACGTTTGCCGGCAAAAAAAGTAAGTCAACCGTACTTCCGGGGGCACGTGGGGCGTGATGATGTTAGCGTGTGGCTTCGACCAACATGTTTTGTCACAGTGATATGTCATAGGCCGGATACTGTGGAGGACCTTCAGCGGGTGCCTGAGAACTTCCGGGACGAGACGGACCATCAGACCCTGCAGAGGTCTATATCTGCAGACGTTTATGGTAAGAGTCCCCACTCATAAAGTGGGTTGTTATACTCCAAAACCCCTATCTACTTGGTGGTGGTTGAAAACTCTGGAACACATCTTATCAGAAGAAGTTTTTCTCACATTGTGGGACTTTTATATGTGGAATTTACCTTCACTTTCAGTATGTGAAGGACACTTGCATTTATTTATATATATTTTTTATTGGCACTTTCACTTTGTTCAAGGTTATTCAGTGATCACATTTGTTTTGTTTTTATAAGAGCGTAACTATTTATTTATATACATTTGTGCACTGTGGAGTTTTTTGTTGCTGCTGTATACATTTTTAGTTTAATTATAGTATGATCTAGCGCAGTATACAGTACTTTTATTTAATTCCCCAATAATCGACTGGTCTAGTCTTTATTTGTTATCCTGGGGGCCCACCTATCACACCAGATGCCTAGGCAAGGTGGTTGCAGTTAAAACCCTTCCAGTGGCATCGGCTGAGGTTTCTTCCCTGGTGCCAATGCACTACTCTGAATTTCTGGATGTGTTTTCCAAACCAAAGGGGACCAACTTCCTCCCCACAGACCCTACGATTGTGCTATAGACCTAGTCCCAGGCTCCAGCATGCCTAGGGGCTGGGTATATCCTCTCCATGTCTGAGTACATTGCAGAAAATTTCCAAAATAATGTAAACCAACAATACTTCCTAATGCCACATACACGATCGGAATTTCTGACAACAAAACCATGTTTTTTTGTTTGTTTTTTTTGACGGAATGTTGGCTCAAATTTGTGTTGCATACACATGGTCACACAAATGTTGTCGGAAATTCCGAACGTCAAGAACATGGTCACGTACAACACCACGATGAGCCGAGAAAAATGAAGTTCAATGATTCCGAGCATGCGTAGGATTTTTGTGCGTCGGAATTGCATACAGACGATTGGAATTTCCGACAAATTGAGAACCAGCTCTCAAACATTTGTTGTCGGAAATTCAAACAGCAAATGTCCGATGGAGCATACATACGGTCGTAATATCCGACCAAAAGCTCACATCGAACATTTGTTGTCTGAAATTCTGATCGTGTGTAAGCGGCATAAGAGAATATGACATACTTTCCAGTAAAAAAACATTTTTTATTTGTAGCCAATAATTTGGGTTTCATATCTTAAAGAAATTGCTATAAACTTACCACTCCTCGGAATGAAGGAGGGACCAGGCCACAGTAAAAGGGAACAAAACAGCTACAGATCAAAGCCTGTAACGATACAATCAACACATTTTTCTTAGTAAAAAGGTATACCATCTTGGCAGAAGTATAGGGGAACTGAGCAGGTTGTCCTAAAGCACAAATCCAGAAAAAAAAGAACATCTAACCCCCCCCCCCTCCCCATCAGCACTGCAAGGGTTTAATGATTGTTATATCTGAGGGCTACAGTAAGAGGCATTACTTACCTTGCACCCCTGTTCAGGTGCTCTGCTCTCAAAGTACCACTCTGTGGATGGTTTCATCACGTGTAGGTTATCATGTGCAATGCTGGGTACTGACCCTGTAAACCCTGCACTGTACGTTGAGGAGGCAGGAGTGTGACTGTCATAGGGTTGCCACCTCATCCCTTTAAACCCAAACACATATTACATGGGCTCTGTGGCTGAAGGTGGTAATTAAACTCACTTAGTGCCTTATCTGCATTAAATAGCCTCAGAACCTGTGTAATTAACCACTTAAGGACCGCCTCCTGCACATATACGTTGGCAGAATGGCACGGCTGGGCACATGTACATACAGGTACGCTCCCGCGACCCGGTCCGAAGCTCCGGGACCCGATCGCCGCTGGAGTCCCGCGATCGGTCCCCGGAGCTGAAGAACGGGGAGAGCCGTGTGTAAACACGGCTTCCCCGTTCTTCACTGTGGCGGCAGCATCGATCGTGTCATCCTTTTATAGGGGACACAATAGATGACGTCACACCTACAGCCACACCCCCCCCCCCTACAGTTGTAAACACACTTCAGGGAACACATAACTCCAACAGCGCCCCCTGTGGTTAACTCCCAAACTGCAATTGTCATTTTCACAACAATGCATTTTTTTGCTGTGAAAATGACAATGGTCCCAAAAATGTGTCAAAATTGTCCGAAGTGTCCGCCATAATGTCGCAGTCACTAAAAAATAAAAACCGCAGAGGTGATCAAATACCACCAAAAGAAAGCTCTATTTGTGGGAAAAAAAAAAAAAAGGACGCCAATTTTGTTTGGGAGCCACATCGCACAATTGTCAGTTAAAGCGACGCAGTGCCGGATCGCAAAAAGGGGCAAGGTCCTTTAGCTGCATTTTGGTACGGGTCTTAAGTGGTTAACATGTGTTTGGGTTTAAAGGGATGAGGTGGCAACCCTAGCCTGTGGATCAGCTAACACAGGGCTCAAAATTTCAAGTCCTGAGCTACTAGCCAGGCCTCAAGAGTTACTCGCCACCAGTTGCCCCACCTAATTCATACACTGCCCTGCACCCAATTGAGCCCGTAAACACGCCCACGTAGATTATCTCATGAATGACAATGTTTTATGCAGAATCAAGTTACAAAATTAAATATTACCAACAACAACTTTAACAAAATGGGACAGGGCACTGGGGGCAGACCAGAGGGACAGGGCACTGGGGGCAGACCAGAGGGACAGGGCACTGGGGGCAGACCAGAGGGACAGGGCACTGGGGGCAGACCAGAGGGACAGGGCACTAGAACTGGGTCTCTTCCCCATTCTCTTGCTGTCTCCTCTGCAACTCCCATCCATCCTCTCTCTCTCTCTCCATTCATCTCATCATCAGGAGCCTGTGTGTGCGGCTCCACGCTTGCATGTCCCCACTTCCCCCTTTTATTCAGGCTGGCAGAGAGGTGAGGAGCTGCAGCACAGCGGGAGGGAGTACAATCCAGCGCTGAGATCCACACAACTGCACAGCCATTGACACCATAGCACAGCGCACACTGACAGCGCACAGCACACATTGAGACCAGTCTGTTCACAGTGCTCAGGCTAAACTTACATAGAGCACAAGGAGAAGAAACTGCACAAACTAGAAGGCTGCCGCTCTCATGTCAGGGCAACTTTCAGTGAGCGCTGTACGGGAGTGGTAATTTTTGCAATCCTCCACCTCACTCATTACTTTCTGCTCTCCAGCTACATTGGTCGGGGCCCGGGGGAGGGGGGCAGGCTCAGAGAGGTCCTACTGTTAGGTCCCATGGCTTAATGAGAATTGTAAGAAGAGCACCTGTGTACTGCTCTGCCTGTGCGCGGCTCACCAGACTACTTCCCGAGCATGCATCTTTTCTCCTCGGCCGCCAATCTCATCGGGACTCTAAGTGTAGGCACAGATTGGAGGGAGATTGGTCATGCAGCCCTGTCATCACTCGCCCCCAGCTTAAATCCACTCGCCAAATGCTAGTAGGCGAGTGGAAATTTTGAGGGCTGAGCTAACAGATACCATTAGACTTGGTGACCACTGACCACCATTACTGGGACTGAAAGTGAGGGGAGATCAAAAATTCTGAATCTCCACCAGAACAGGAATAGTGGGGAATGTTCAAATAGGCAAATGTGGTGCAAGACGCCACTCAAAACGAACCCAGTGCGTCAGATGTGGATATGGCCGTGTATGGCCAGTGCTGCCCCGGCCATGACCCCTGACACATTTTGCTCTGCCTATCGGGGCTTGATCACAGAGGTCCTTTGCAGTGGCGGCTGGTGCTCAAAATTTTTGGAGGGGCGCAAACGTAAAAAAAAAAGAAAAAAAAATTGCAGCCTCACTGTGCCCATCAAATGCAGCCACTGTGGCATCAATTGTCACCACTGTGCCATGCCATCAAACACAGCCACTGTGCCATCAATTGTCACCACCGTGCCATGCCATCAAATGCAGTCACTATGCCATCAATTTGCACCACTGTGCCATGCCATCAAACGCAGCCACTGTGCCCCTCAATTGTCGCCACTATGCCAATTGTCACCACTATGCCCATTGATGCCACTGCGCCCATTGATGCCACTGTGCATGTCACTGTGCCCTTTAATTGTTGCCACTCTGCCTATTGTCACTACTGTGCCCATTAATGCCACTGTGCCCTTTGTCGCCACTGGGCCCTGTAAAATGCACTTGCCTTAATCCTTTGACGTCCCTCGATGCCTTCTTCTCCCGCCTGGGTGACGCTTCAGCCAATCAGGTTACCGATAACTAGAATCGGCGAACCTGATTGGCTGAGACGGCCGTCAGTCTTATCCAAGGAACGCACCCTGTACGTTCCCTGGATAAGACATCCGGGAGGACGAGGGCTGTACACGGAAATCCTATCAGAGCCACTGGCTCTGATTGGCACTTCCGCACAGCCAACCAGCTGCTGTTATTCAGGTGGTCAGCGCTCAATGTCCAGCCACCTTGAATAAGACCAGTGGCAGCTGGGCTGGCAATAATAACATACATTCATACAATGCATGAATGTATGTTATTTTCAGTGGTGGTGCGGAGCCAGAGGGGGCGGCGCTCCAGCGCCCTCTATGGACGGACCACCGCTGGTCCTTTGTGACTAAGCCCCAGTGGGTTGCACAAAACATGTCAGGAGTGCAATTTAAAACTACTCAGTTTCTGTCAGTGCTTGCCTTTCACAGACATCCCAAGTCTCCCACGAGTCGCGGGAGGCTCCCACATTTGACTGCGGGTTCCTGGACACATGTGAGCACCGGGCGATCTCCCGCCTGGGCCTGTCACTCAAACACAGACAGAGCAGCCAAACGGAGTAGGGCTGCAGCGGCCGCTCGGTCTTCTGTCTGTGGCCAGGGGAGGGGGCAGGACAGACCTGGGAGCACTCCGCTTGTGGACACTGAGGCTGAGCTGGTGGACACTGATGGGCTGCACTGGTAGGCATTGATAAAAGGTGGCACCAGGTGCGGACAGACCATTCGGGCACTGCCCGTCAATCACAAATGATGGCTAGTTCTGGTCCCTGCAAAGCAGCTGTCATTAGACCTCATGGCACGCTCCTCCCCGATGGCCCCTCCACTGTTCTCGTCTTGTGGATGAGGCTCTTTATCTTCTCAGATGGTAAAGCTGCCCATTCCTTTTGGCAAAAAGCCTCCAGTGCCTGTAATTTCTTGGGCTGTCTTGCATGAACTGCACCTTTGAGTTCTCCCCAGAGTGGCTGGGGAGTGGCCCAATGATATTGAGGTCAGGAGACCGAGATGGCCACTCCAGAACTTTCACTTTATTCTGCTGTAGCAAACGACAGGTCGACTTAGCCTTGTGTTTTTGCTCATTGTCATGTTGGAATATCGAAGTAAGTCCCATGCGCAGCTTTCTGGCTGATGAATGCAAATGTTGCTGCAGTGTTTTTTGATAAAATACTGCCTTCATCTTGCCAACAATTTTGACCAAATTTCCTGTGCCTTTGTAGCTCATACATCCCCAAGACATCAGCGATCTATCTCAGTACCTCTCATCATAGGCCTTGTTGACTTCTCTCCAAATGTAGGTTTATGGTTGTGGCCAAAAAGCTAAATTTTGGTCTCATCATTCCAAATTACTTTGTGCCAGAAGGTTTAAAGCTGGTCTCTGTGCTGTTTGGTGTATTGTAAGTGTGATACTTTGTGGCATTTGAACACTGCTGATTGGCATTCTCAATTCCTTGGATATCTTTTTAGATCCCTGTCCTGTTTTATACAGTTCAACTACCTTTTTCCCGCAAATCCTTTGACAATGATTTTGCTTTCCTCATGACTCAGAATCCAGAAACGTCAGTGCAGCACTGAATGAAAGATGCAAGGGTCTGTCAGGAGTCCAGAAACTCATTGGGGACACACACACACACACACACACACACACTACAAGCAAACAGATCACAGGTGAGGATGGTTACCCTTAATAGCCATTCAAACTCCTCTCCTCCTCTCCTGTGCTGGATCACATACCTAGCACATGATCCAGCACTTCTGGGTATGAGGAGCTGTGCTGTGATTAGTCACAAACCGATCAATGATTGACTGCTGGCATTCGCTGATCGGCGAGGAGGAATACAGGACAGGGCTCTGATGATGTAAACAATACAGAGCTAGGTCCTGTGAGCAGGGATGTGCTGGTTTTTGCTTCCCTGCCAAGTAGGCAATTTAGTAAAAAGCACTTCATAGTGCACACAAACACTGGTTAGGAACACATTTAACCCCTTCCCAGCCAATGTCATAAGTACAGTGACAGTGCATATTTTTAGCACTGATCACTGTATTAGTGTCACTGCTTCCCACAAGTGTCAGATTGCCCGCCATACTATCACAGTCCTGCTATAAGTCGCTGATCGCCTACATTGCTATATAAAAAAAAAAAATAAAAAAAAAAATGGCCTTGTTATGAAAGCATTTTTTTTTTTTTTTTAAAGCCAGAGGGCTAGTGCCCAGACTGAGGATGATACATTTTCCTCTCCCATTTATCAGGGGACTCTGATGGGAACCCTGTAGTAAGGGGGGGAGGGGGGACTCTGATGGGCAGTAAGGGCCCTAATGTAAGCAAGACTCCAACAGTGACACTAAAAGTAAAAGGGAACTGTGATAGTATCACTGTTGCAAGAAGGATTCTCATGGGGACCCAGATGCAAGAAGGAAATCTGATGGGGACTTATGTAAAGGGGGGACTGATGAGATTTTTTTGGGGGGTTCGTCAATATTTGTAAAATATAGGATGTGGCCCTGGTACTGAAGAGTTTGAAGATCACTGGACCTAAAAGCTAAACACATGAAATGTCACAATGGAGTCATGCACCGCTAAAGGAAATTCCAAGCTCCACCCATGCCTGCTGTAACGGAATGACCCGGGACACCCAGAGACTTTGTGAGGATGGGGGATACTCCTGTGTCAGCGTCACTGATAACTCTTGGGTCTGAGTCCACCCTGTGCCTTTTGGGCATGGGGTGGCAAGTGAATCATAATTCATGTATTACATGAGATTTGACATCACTGATAGTTCGTATTGCAGGATTTTGAGATACTGCAGGATGTTGGCCCAACCAGTCAATAGTGACTCATTCTATGATTAGCCCTGACTAGTGACATGCTAATTGAGTCAGGCTCCTGGAAGACATTTAATTGTGTGATAACACTGTCTAAAACCTATTGATGCTCAGAGGTGTGAATAGGTGTCAAGCTGCATGCGGAGACGAAACGTCTGCCTAGGAAACTCAGTGTGTGATGGGTTTGTTTGTTATGCTGTTAATTAAGGAATGTGCAGTAATTAGACATGATAATTATAGGCCGGTGCCGACCTGACTAGAATGTTTAAGTAATTAGCCTTAGTGTGTGATTAGGGGGGTGGAGATCTCATTGTTGCTTTAATGCCTTGTACTGTATAAAAAGCTGAGAAGAAACCATTAAAGTATCATTACATTTGGAACAAGCATAGAGCTGTGTCTCGTCTTGATTCTGGGCAAATGAAATGGGATCGGGTCCTGTCGGTTGGAGTGTCGATAAGCTGTCTTGGATGTGATGGAAGGTCGTAAACGGTGGTGACCGTTACACCTGCGTTTCAGTATACCACATTTTCTAAGGAGCTTTGTATAATAATGTTGGCTTAAAACTTGTGTAGCCTGTACAAAACAAATACATCACATCAGGGCAGCATAATATATTTCTACCTGTATAACTTCCTCCTTGGAGTTGAAATCAGAGACCAGTATAGTTTTTCCATCTGGCAGTCGTGTAAGAGCAACATGAAGCCTTCCACTCGCTAGGTGATGTGCGGTTTCTGGCACAAATCTAGGCAGAGCCTCCTTTAAAATGGTATGTAGATTAAAGGTTGGATAAAATGGCCCAAGAATGGACTTCCTAGCTTCATTGGCTGCATCAATGATTATTTGTTGCAGGTCATCTGAAAAACAGAAGAGAAAAAAATAAATAAAGTACTAATATAGTGGGTATGGAAAGTATTTTGACCCCCTTAAATTTTTCACTCTGTTATATTGCTGCCATTTGCCAAAATCATTTAGGTTCATTTTTTTCCTCAATGTTCACAACATATTGACCGAAAAACACAGAATTGTTGACATTTTTGCAGATTTATTAAAAAAGAAAAACTGAAATATCACATGATCCTAAGTATTCAGACCCTTTGCTGTGACACTCATATATAACTCAGGTGCTGTCCATTTCTTCTGATCATCCTTGAGATGGTTCTACACCTTCATCCGAGTCCAGCTGTGTTTGATTATACTGATTAGACTTGATTAGGAAAGTCACACACCTGCCCATATAAGACCTTACAGCTCACAGTGCATGTCAGAGCAAATGAGAATCATGAGGTCAAAGGAACTGCCTGAAGATCTCAGAGACAGAATTGTGGCAAGGCATAGATCTGGCCAAGGTTACAAAAAAATGTCTGCTGCACTTAAGGTTCCTAAGGGCACAGTGGCCTCCATAATCCTTAAATGGAAGACGTTTCCTAGAGCTGGCCTAGAGCTGGCCGTCCGGCCAAACTGAGCTATCGGGGAGATGAGCCTTGGTGAGAGAGGTAAAGAAGAACCCAAAGATCACTGTGGCTGAGCTCCAGAGATGCAGTCGGGAGAAGGGAGAACATTGTAGAAAGTCAAACATCACTGCAGCCCTCCACCAGTCGGGACTCAAATGGTGAGAAATAAGATTCTCTGGTCTGAGGAGACCAAGATAGAACTTTTTGGCCTTAATTCTAAGCGGTATGTGTGGAGAAAACCAGGCACTGCTCATCACCTGTCCAATACAGTCCCAACAGTGAAGCATGGTGGTGGCAGCATCATGCTGCGGGGTGTTTTTCAGCTGCAGGGACTGGACGACTGGTTGCAATCGAGGGAAAGATGAATGCGGCCAAGTACAGAGATATCCTGGATGAAAACCTTCTCCAGAGTGCTCAGGACCTCAGACTGGGCCGAAGGTTTACCTTCCAACAAGACAATGACCCTAAGCACACAGCTAAAATAACGAAGGAGTGGCTTCACAACAACTCTGACTGTTCTTGAATGGCCCAGCCAGAGCCCTGACTTAAACCCAATTGAGCACCTCTGGAGAGACCCAAAAATGTCTGTCCATCAACGTTTACCATCCAACCTGACAGAACTGGAGGGGATCTGCAAGGAGGAATGGCAGAGGATCCCCAAATAAAAGGTGTGAAAAACTTGTTGCATCTTTCCCAAAAAGACTCATGGCTGTATTAGATCAAAGGGTGCTTCTACTAAATACTGAGCAAAGGGTCTGAATACTTAGGACCATGTGATATTTCAGTTTTTTCTTTTTTAGTAAATCTGTAAAAATGTCAACAATTCTGTGAATATGGGGTGCTATGTGTACATAAATGAGAAAAAAAATGAACTTAAAATGATTTTAGCAAATGGCTGCAATATAACAAAGAATGAAAAATTTAAGGGGGTCTGAATACTTTATACACACACACACACACACACACACACACACACACACACCATAATTTATATTGAACGTACAGTATATGTAAACCCACTCACTAAAATCTTATATAGGTTTCAACATTGATAACATTTTAAAGAGGCAATGTCACCTTACTCATGCATGGCAAAGTGACAGTATCACTGCAAAGGGGTTCCCCAACTTACAGATACTTACCTTGCTAGTGCTTCCCCACTGCTCTTTCCTCTGTTGCAGCTGGTTTTAATAGTTGATGCCAATAAGAGTTGTGACATTATTGCTAGACCTAAACGCGGTCACGGCAAGGTAACATGCTTCCCCATACCCTGACGCACCAAGTAATCCATCGGCTGTAACGGAGGCAGCAGTGAGGGATCACAGGCAAGGTTGAGTATAGTGGATCATCAGGAAACCCCTTTGCAGAGGAAATGTCACTTTACTTTGGATGAACAAAGTGTCAGCGTCTCCTAAATGTATTTTCAAAAAAATAAACAATATTTTTTTAAATTGTTCCCACTCTGCAGTGTTCCAAAAGAACGAAAGGCAAATCCACTTTGTACTACCAGTGCGCTTTTAAGTGCAGTCGCTGTAGATCTGAGGTGGGAAGATCTGAAATGAAGGGAAGCTCTGTTGATTTTATCATTCAATCATGTGCAAGCTAAAATGCTGTTTTATTTTCTTTGCATGTCCCCCTCGGATCTACAGCGACTGCACTTCCAAGTGCACTTTCAGTGCAAAGTGGATTTGCCTTTCGTAAATAACCTCCTATGTGCCACTTTGTGGTGGTCTATCAAATAAAATCCCAATAAAATACATTTACGTTTTTGGTTGACAAAATTTCAAGGGGTATGGATACTTTTTCAAGGCACTGTACGTCTTATAGCTCTGCTTCCCGATTTGCAGGTCTATACAGTGGTTGTGCTTTATGGCTTTCTTCATGGCGTTAGCACCACTTTTTTTTTTTTTTTTTTAATGAGCTGAGCCTTATGCCGCGTACAGATGGTAGTTTTTTGTGATGGAAAAAAACGTTGTTTTTTAGCATGAAAGAAAACAACGTTTTTCAAACTTCATTTTCAAAAACGACGTAGCATACACACCATCGTTTTTTCCAAAAGCTCTAGCAAAGCGTGGTTACGTTCAGCACGTACGACGGCACTGTTCCATTCAAACTCGCATCCTAACTTGCTTCTGAGCATGCGCGGGTTTAAAAACGTCGTTTTAAACATCGTTTTGCTCACACGGTCATTTTTTATGACACAAAAAACGACATTTTGAAAAACGACATAAAAAATTCAAGCATGTTCGAATTTTTTTTTGTCGTTTTTTTGAAGACATAAAACTACGTTTTGCCCACACACACCATCATTTTAACCACTTCCCGACCGCCGCATGTATATGTACGTCGGCAGAATAGCACGTACAGGCACATTAGCGTACCTGTACGTCCCTGCCTAGACGTGATCCCTTTTATAGGCAGACTCGATCGATAACGTCAGTCCTACAGCCACACCCCCCTACAGTTGTAAACACACACTAAGTGAACCCTAACTCCTACAGCGCCCCCTGTGGTTAACTCCCAAACTGCAACTGTCATTTTCACAATAAACAATGCAATTTAAATGCATTTTTTGCTGTGAAAATGACAATGGTCCCAAAAATGTGTCAAAATTGTCCGAAGTGTCCGCCATAATGTCGCAGTCACGAAAAAAATCACTGATCGCCGCCATTGGTAGTAAAAAAATAAATAAAAAAAAATTATAAAAATGCAATAAAACTATCCCCTATTTTGTAAACGCTATACATTTTGCGCAAACCAATCGATAAACGCTTATTGCAATTTTTTTTTTTTTTTTTACCAAAAATAGGTAGAAGAATACGTATCGGCCTAAACTGAGGACTTTTTATTTCTCATATATGTTTTTGGGGGATATTTATTATAGCAAAAAGTAAAAAATATTGCATTTTTTTTTTCAAAATTGTCGCTCCATTTTTGTTTATAGTGCAAAAAAATTAAAACCGCAGAGGTGATCAAATACCACCAAAAGAAAGCTCTATTTGTGGGGGAAAAAGGACGCCAATTTTGTTTGGGAGCCACGTCGCACGACCGCGCAATTGTCTGTTAAAGCGACGCAGTGCCGAATTGTAAAAACCCCTTGGGTCATGTAGCAGCATATTGGTCCGGTCCTTAAGTGGTTAAATGACGTTTTTTAAAACGTCTCTTTTTTCATCACAAAAAACGACCGTGTGTACGCGGCATTACATAGACAAAGTGGTGAAGAGGATAAGGACCCTACGCCGTCATGTGACCATACTCATCACTCAAGACATCAGAAGAAGGCAAGTATAAAAAAAAAAAAAAAAAAACTCTACACTGTGTGAAAGCGCATTTTTATTCATATGGCGTTTTTTTTTTTTTTTTTGTACATTTGTCTATTTGTTTATAAATGGTTTCACACAATCTAAACCACTGGGGAATTTTTAATTTTTTTTTTTCTTAGAGGACATCTATTTGTTATCGTTTGCACTTTATCATGTTTGGAGAATATGTTGTCTGAGTCCCTAGAGCAGTAGGGAGGTTGTACCCAGGGCCAGTGCTACCACTAGGGCGCATTGCTGCCTAGGGCTCCCGGCCACTGGTGTTCCTACTCTCTTCTCTCTGCAGCAAGCAACTAAGTCTCAGCATCAGCAGGCAGCCTCTGCTCCGTTCACACATAGTGTCAGAGGCACAGCGGCGGTGGAGGACGACTCCCAAATGAATGGGAGCAAGCAAACATTCATTGATGGGCGCTGGTGGGCTGCATTTGATGGGCGCTGGTGGGCTGCATTTGATGGGCGCTGGTGGGCTGCATTTGATGGGCGCTGGTGGGCCGCATTCGATGGGCGCTGGTGGGCCGCATTCGATGGGCGCTGGTGGGCCGCATTCGATGGGCGCTGGTGGGCTGCATTTGATGGGCTCTTCATTAAAAAGGTGAGATATACATGGGCAGGGCAAAGGGGTTGACCGGCAAAATAAGGTTTCGCCTAGGGTGTCAACAAATCCTTGCACCAGCCCTGATTGTACCATACAAGGGAGAATACTGACCTCTGGTAACTGGGGTCCATGCTACTGGTAAGCCTTGATTGCCACAGGTTGGCGACGGTGGCAGTTTATTACTTCAAGGAGTCTCACTCATTTTGCTACACTGGATAATAAAAAATTATATGTGAATTTGACCTCTGTAGCACTGGGAGCTAATATTTTGTCGAGCAGCTTGAATATATTTTTGATGAAAGTCACTTAATGAAA
This sequence comes from Rana temporaria, assembly GCF_905171775.1. Classification (NCBI taxonomy): domain Eukaryota; kingdom Metazoa; phylum Chordata; class Amphibia; order Anura; family Ranidae; genus Rana; species Rana temporaria. Next base: position 313,724,742 of record NC_053490.1, on the reverse strand, counting down.
GCACATTCTAGGAAGAAAATGTATTAGAGGCTTTGTGCAAATATATTTTTTAAGGGCACCGCAATGTACGTTTTAGCGCTATCTCACCGTATAAGTGGGAAGACAGCCTAAAGAAACTATTGTCCTGGAGTTACATTCAGCTTTTAACAATCATTGTTTATTGCATAATTTTAGTTAGATCGGTGAATGCGTAAAAAAAAAAAAAAAAAATAATATTATATATATATATATATATATAACAACTTTATAATCTTTAAATTTTTTTACGCATTCACCGATCTAACTAAAATGATGCAATATATATATATATATATATATATATATATATATATATATATATATATATATTAATAAAACATCTTACAATATAAAATTAGATTTTGTGCTGACAATATGTTATAATACATAAACATTCCATACCGAGGTTCACGTTGAAGACCACCGCAGCTGCAACCAGAGACCCTGCTGAGGCTCCATACACCTTGGGAGCAGCCTTCAGGATTTCAGGGGCCAGGTCCAGAAGAGCTTTCACTGCTCCAATCTGATACAAAGCCAAAAATCCACTCCCAGAGAATGAGAGAGATAGAGGGTTGTTTTCAGGATCTGTCTTCTTTGCCATGGCAGACTGTTAACTGCTGCTTTCTTGATGGCAAAACACACCATCTAGGACTCTTAGGAGAAGAAACTGGACATCTGTCTACCACATGAAGTGTAAAAAATCCTCAGCCTTTTTGTAGTCACTGACCATTTAAATAGTTAATTACCTCTGCTTGTTACATAAGCTGATTGATAGGTAACTAGTCTGGTTGTAGCAGTCGTTTGTTGCTGCTGGTCCTGTTTTTGTACGCCCCTTGTGTCATATTTCAGATCCCCCCCCTTAGAGCTTTAACCATTGCTATGTGCATAACTGGCATGCTTAATTCCATTGAGAACAGGATTCAAGGCTACTGCTGCTGGTCTTGTGATAGGTATTATGGTTTGATCAACCCCAGATAGCCTCTGCACATTTTATTTTTTTTCCTTTGTGTTTACAATCCATATTAATAAGGAATTACATTTTTATTTTTTTATTTCAGAGATAAGGTCAATCCATTCAAGTTGATCTCTATTCATTGCAAGGATTGTAGTACACCTTTTTGTAGATTCGTACCTTACTTTATTCGGAAGCAATTCACATTTTCCCTTTAAGATTGTGTTATAACGTGTGTACCCAGCGCTGTCTCCACATCAACAACGTTTTACAAAAATCACAATGACTTATCATAAATACAAGTGCAAGTGCCATAACAAAAAAACAAAAAAATTAACAAAAAGGAACAAAAAAACAAACATGTTCTATATATATTTATATGTAGAATTTTTTTTCTGGTTTTGGCACTTAAAATTAATTAATCTTAAGTGACAAAACAAAAAGAACAAACAAAAAGAACAAACAAAAAGGAACAAAAACATTTTATATTTTTATATATATATGTTGTTTTTATTCCTTTTTGTTGAATTTTTGGGTTTTGGCACTTAAGATTAATTTTCACTTGTATTTATGATAAGTCATTGTAATTTTTGTAAAACATTGTTGATGTGGAGATAGCGCTGGGTACACACGTTATAACACAATCTTAAAGACACCTACACCTTTTATCATAGCAACAGTCAATTAGGCAATTTAAACACAGAAAAATACAATATAATTATAGCGCGGGGATCACTACTAATTTTCCCTCTAGCATAAAATTAGGCATAGTAGCGCGAGCTACAGTATGCCTGTATTTATTTTTTTAGCCCGGTACTCACTGTGCAATCGTATATTGAAGATTCCTATCCAGAGGGAAGGTGATTGTTGGCCGGCTCTGGCACGTCACGCTTCTCCGGAAATAGCCGAAATAGGACTTGGCTCTTCACGGCGCCTGCGCATAGTCTGTGCGCAGGCGCCGTATAGCGCCGTAAAGAGCAGAGACCTACTCCAGCTGTCTTCGGGGAGCGTGACGTGCCAGAGCCGGCCGTCAATCACCTTTCCTCTGGATAGGAACGCCCATTCCCCGCGGGGAGTCGGAATCTTCAATATACGATTGCACAGTGAGTACCGGGCTAAAAAAATAAATACAGGCATACTGTAGCTTGCGCTACTATGCCTAATTTTATGTTAAAATGTTGTTATGGAGGGTGAACCACCGCTTTAAGTCTGTCTGATTTCTGAATAGGAGAGTCTGCATTCTTTACTAAGGATGAGCTCCAGCGTGTTCGCATAGTAGACGTGCAGAGCCCGCCAGGAAGTCTGCACAGCGCTGCGCTAATCACAGCCAGGGAGATCTCTGCAGCTGAGCATCGGGACAATATCTCCCTGGCTGTGATTAGCGCAGCGCTGTGCAGACTTCCTGGCAGGCTCTGCATGTGTACTATGCGAACACGCTGGAGCTCATCCTTATTCTTTACCACCAGCTGATTAATTTCAGTGTTGTAAAAGGAAAGGCACAGCATCTGCATCCCTTTAACCGAAGTCTAATGCTGGCCATACACTATATGAAAATCGTTCAAACCCATTTTCGAAAAGCAAAAATTTGTCCGTGAGAGCAAACGATAGTGCCATCATGTAATGACCGATAAATCGTTCATTTAACATAAACAAATAATTTTTTTTTTTTTTTACATATACCTAGTGCAAACAGTTTGGACGGAAAACACATTAACATTTCAATTTATCGTTAGTTCGGCAGAAAATTTCCAAACTTGTCCTTCATTTTTTTTTTTTGCCTCAAAAACATCCCTAACGATTTGTGCCCATTAACTGGCCAAAAAACGAACAAACTGTCGAAATAAACACATTTTGGCCATTTGTTCGTAAAGTGTATGGCCAGCATTAGGCTGGGTTTACATATATGCAAATTGTATGCGTTTTTAACCGCATCCAATTCGCATAACATGTGAATGTGAGTGGCTTTCAATGGAGCCAGTTTACACGTCTGGGGCAGCCACGATGCATCTTTTGAAAAGGGTCCTGTGCGTTTTTAGGTCCGGTTCCGGTGAAAATTCACACCTGAACCAGTGAACAGAAATGCACCGGACTCTGGACTGTAAACCGCAGCCAGACATATGTGAACCCAGCCTAAAGCTGTCAATCCATGGATCAAAATTTGGACATTTCAGCAGGGACTGGGAGAATTCTGATCCATGTGTGCCCACTGTGGTTTAACTGAAGTCGATCCACCGATTGACTTTTGTTTATCCCGCCCAGTCGAATTAAAGCTGCTCTATCAATGCTACAGACAATAGGCTGCAGCACTGATCTGTGTATTCTGACAGCAGTGGGAGTCTGCCCACTGTCAACATACAATAGCACGGCAAGGAGGAATCTCACTCCAACGTGTGGATGAGGGAATAGGTTACATTTTTTTCATTCAGCCTCAAAAATTGAACCATGTATGGCCAGTTTATAGTAGGCTTCACACTGTAAGAAAATCAGAAGAAAAATTCCGTACAAGGCATGATTGTTCGATTTTCGCATTGACTGTCAACATCCGATTCAGACTTTACCAATGAGAATTTCCAAGCTCCAAAAATTTTCTTGTACGTGAACAGAACAAACAAATTAACTTTAATGTGTACTGTTTTCATAAGAGAAAAGTGCGCATGATCAGAAACAATAAACAACAACAAAAAAAAGCCTTTGTCGTACAAGAATTTTTAACATTATTTGCATCCTTGGTTTCGACTTGCTGTGAAGCACTGAGGAAAACTGGATGATCGCCCAACTTTCTTAGTGTGTACCCACCTTAAAGTGGTTGTAAATGTTTGTGTTTTTTTTTTTACCTGAACCCCAAACTTCAGTGGGTTAATTCCTGCGTCAATTTCCAAACAGCCCGTCGGCTGTTTATTAGTTAGATTGATAGCAGTGCAGCCATTGGCTCCCGCTATTGTCAATCAAATCAATGACAATGTGCGCCAGGGGAGAGGCCGATTCATACACTTGGCGGCTATGGCCTACGAGTGTATCACACGGAGCGTGCCCGCAAGGTGACCCCTCGAGAACACTTCCCAGAGGGAGTTAGCTCTTGCAAGGAGGAGCCGCAAGAGCCGGCGTAGAACCCCAGAAGAGGACATTCGGGGCCACTCTATGCAAAACAAACTACACAGTGGAGGTAAGTATAACATGTTTGTTTAAAAAAATAAAAGTGAACCCATACAACCCCATTAAGGCACCGTTCGCACTGATTCCTGCTGCTGGGATAGACAGCTGTGTGCACATAACAGCTGCTGAGCTCGTACACTTGGAATGACAGGCTGTAGCTATTTGTGCCTTTTCATAAAGCCAGCGATTACTACTGGGATTTGCAGCAGGGAAAAACGCCTGTGCGAAAGCATGGATTACCTCTCAACTCAGACTTTTTTGTTTTCCAACTTACTGCAGATTGGGTCATTTTCTACCCTGCTGCTTCCTTGAGCTGAGGAGCAGGAGGTGAACCAACCTGCAGGTCACTGGGGTACAAAAAAGGGTGCGTTTGGAGTTTGGGTTTCGATAATGCCTGAGCTCATCTCTAAAAAGCTCCTTTCACACGTGCAAAAAATAGAAAAAAGTGGTAACCACCCCACTCTATAACTCAGGGATCCTCAAACTACGGCCCTCCAGCTGTTGCAGAGCTACACATCCCATGAGGCATTGTAAAACTCTGGCATTCACAGACATGACTAGGCATGATAAGAATTGTGGTTCCTGAACAACTGGAGGGCCGTAGTTTGAAGACCCCTGCTATAACTGGACCAAGGAAGGGCAATACACATCATAGACAAACCAAAGATTTCCTAGCACACTTACTGACCAGCCTTCACATGGGCGACCATGAGGTTGATCCATGTTTTTACCACCCCCGGCCACTCCCCTACAGGCAGGCATGGGGCCATTTGGATGAGTACACATTGCCGCAGCCACAATGCTTGGCATCGCAGAGTGGCAATTTTAACGCTACATGCTGAGTTAGACAAGTGACGAATTGGCTCGCAGTTGTCCTGCAATTCAAAATTGCTGTTGGTCAAAAAATAACATTTTGTAATGTATGGCTTGCTTAAAGTAGCACTATAGGCAAAACTTTTTTCACTTTGGATAGTGCAAGGGAAGATTATAACCCCTGTCAGATTATTTTTTTCACCATTTGTGCCCCATTGCAGAGATTTCCCTTCACTTCCTGTCCCATAGCCAAACAGGAAGTGAGAGGTAATCCCTGCAAATGAAGGGAATTCCTTGGGGACCCTCAGGTCACCAGATCTAGTGTCCTCATTGCAATGGCAGCTGGTGCTCAAAATTGTTTGGGGGAGCGCAAACAAACTGAAAAATTCTGAAAAAAAACCCCATCAATTGCAGCCACTATGCCCATCAGTTGCCGCCGCTGTGCCCATCAGTTGCCGCCACTGTGCTCATCAGTTGCCGCCACTGCTCCCATCAAACACAACCACTGTGCCCCATCATGCGCAGCCACTGTGCCCATCAAATGCCACCACTGTGTCCATCAATTGCTGCCACTATTCCTATCAAACACAGCCATTGTCCCCATCAAATTCTGCCACAGTGCCCATCAAATGTCCTCTATGCTCTTCCATGTCTTCTCCTGTCCTCTCTTATAGTCCAATCACAGCGTCTGTCGTTTCAGCCAATCAGGTGATGGGTAACAGAACCGAGCACCTGATTGACATAGAGGAGGTTAGTGTTAGGAAAGCAAATATTCATTCGCTTTCTTTTACTTTTATTTTCAATGATAATGGTAAACAATACAAATAGAGAGGGTGAATCTTCCTAATGGGGGGCACAGACAGCAATAAAAACTGACAAGTGTTCTAATCCCTCTCCACTCTATCCAAAACTAAAATAAAAAAAGATTTGCCTTTAGTTATTACTTTTAAGACAGCATCTCACCAGGGGATGCCTGAAATCTGACTTGTATCAGCCATACATGTAAGCAGGGTGTTTTGTCAGAGAATGACCATTGACAGTAATTTGTGTAGCACAGATTGCCCCCAGGCTGCCATAGTCCAAAGGAAGCAATGTTTGGATGTTTTGACAGTTTAAGAAACTCGCAGGACGTGTAGATTGAAATGCAAAGGCTTACATAACATACATGTATATTTTTTTTTTTTTAAAGTAGATGTTTCCTTTTAAAGGAAATTTTCAGAAAAAACCCTCGACAAATGATTGGCTTTGTGATTGTGTTAAAAACAAATATATATGTATTATAGCATAATTAAATACATAAATAAAAATTAACTTAAAACTTGTAAATGGAAAATTAACAAAACTGGTATAGCGCTCACCCCCGAAGGAGCCGCTGGATAGAATTGGGATGGCGTGTTACCTCTGTGAGCGTCTCGGGGTAGATGATGATGAGAGCAGCAATGATGGAATGTCCGAACAGCATGTGTCTCTTCTTGTGCTTTATTTTTACCCAATACGGTAAACAGTAAACTTGAGGTAGATAGTAGAGGTGTAGAAGAAGGAGAAGTAGCAGATTCAGGCTCAACAGTATGGAAGCAGTCCTGCTTCTAATCAACACTTTAATTTTGTCGCCACTCCAGCCGGAGTGGGTATAGTGTACCTGGACAGGCCTCTCACACCGACCTGGCAGCCAGGGTATCACTCGGAACTTTGAGAGGGACAGGTCTCTGCCACAAACCTGGCCTCAGAACTTAGGTCATGGAGACTATTCTCCTCAGTAGACTTCTTCTTGCCTAAATTTTTCTCAGGTAGTTTCAATTTGGTTACGACTGACAGGTGGTCAGCATCCACCCCTCAGTGTCCAGTTACCTCGATCCCCGGTGGATTGTCTAGGCCCTGTTGGACCGCCAGCCTCTCATTGGCGCTCCTCAGACGGACTCCTCACCGAACAGCTACACTTGCTTGGGATCTTCTTAGAGTTGGGGCCCAGTCGACCACTGGAGCCCCGACACAGCTTTACATGGTCCGGACCAACATGGTCCCGGAACCAGGAACACTGCGTGGCACGCGCACCCCGGCCCGGTAGGCCATATTGCCGGGGAGCCGTGATGTGTGATCACCCTGAAGGTGGGTGCCACACCAGGAACAAGAACCTCGCCTAATTGCATCTGCTCCAGAAGTACCGTCTCCCAGCATGCCCCGCGAGGGAAAACCCCCTCCTGATTGGCTGCTGGCAAGAGACACCCCAGCCTGGACTCCACTGCTGCCATCTACCGCCCTGGGGTGGAACAACACCCCAGGAACAACAGAATGAGCCCACAGTACAGCCCAGCTGAAGCAGAGACCCAATTTAGACAAATCAACTGGATGAGAGCTAACTAACTCTCTCATCCCCCCTTAAATTTAATATAGCACCTGTACCTGAAAGTACACAGGCGCTACACTGGCAATTGTAGTCTCCCTTTCAAATTAAATCAACCCTTTTTAAACTTTGGAGAGGGTTGTCGCTGCTGTCGGTTTTTTCTTTTTTTGTAACATCTGTGTCCCATTGTGGACATTTCCCTTTACTTTTGGTCCCATAGCTAAAACAGGAAGTGAGAGAAAATCCTCCAAAGTGAGGGAATCTCTGCTTGTCACCAGAACTAGTGTCCCCATATGAAAATTTCCCTCCATTCTTGTTCTGGTGACAATTTGAAATTTTGGTATTCTCTTTCACTTTCACTCTCAGTGATATTGATAAACAGGACAAATAGAAAAGCAGAATCTCCTTAAAGCGGGAGTTCACCCATTTATAAAAAACATTTTTTTCTCCCCTTAGCTTCCTGCTCGTTCGGTCTAGGGGAATCGGCTATTTGTATTAAAATATGAGCAGTACTTACCCGTTTTCGAGCTGCATCTTCTTCCGTCGCTTCCGGGTATGGGTCTTCGGGAGCGGGCGTTCCTTCTTGATTGACAGCCTTCCAAGAGGCTTCCGACGGTCGCATCCATCGCGTCACTCGTAGCCGAAAGAAGCCGAACGTCGGTGCGGCTCTATACTGCGCCTGCGCACCGACGTTCGGCTTCTTTCGGAAAATCGTGACGCGATGGATGCGACCGTCGGAAGCCTCTCGGAAGACTGTCAATCAAGAAGGAACGCCCATACCCGGAAGCGACGGAGAGGATGCATCTCGTAAACGGGTAAGTACTGCACATATTTTAAAATAAATAGCCGATTCCCCTAGAGAAAACGAGCATACATCTAAGGGGAAAAAGTGCCCTCTAAGGGTGAACCCCCGCTTTAATGTGGATACAGACAGCAATAAAAACCTAACAGAGGTTGTAAACGATCTCAACTCTATCTAAATGTGAAAAAAAAGCTTTGCCTTTTATTATCCTTTAGGCTGGATTCAAACTATCTTTGCATGCGGCTCACAGCAGGGGTCCGGTGTGTCCCCGTTCACTGTTTCAGGTCCGATTTCAGACAAAATTTGTGGCTGAATTTGGGCCTGTAGGGGACCAAAAGATGCACAGTACTCCTTGGCAAATTTGCACCAGAGCCTTAAAGGATAAGTTCACTTATGGGAGCATTCGCTGTCACAATTTAAAAAGTGTGAAGTGAACTACAACTACCTTCTACTATTGCAACAGATGGCTTGTTGTTCTGAATAACTTGTGAGGGTGCTGGTGAGCTCCCCCTAAGTTCATTGATCTTCCTGCTCTTCCAGAACTGTCTGCTTGTACTGGAGGTATGGGCAGGCACTATACCAAATGTCTGCAGGGACTTAGCATTGAACCCATGGTCTAGTGATCACTGATTTCCAGGCTCCTGTGGGAAAAGATTATAAATGTGCATTTATTATTTTTTTCCAACAGCTGAACTTGGTCTTTAAACTGGAGTTCCACCCTGAAAAAAAAATTACAGGAAAATGCTGCAAAAAAATAAAAAATTTTTACTCACCGGAAATACCTGTTACTATGCGGATGTTCCTAATCTGCCTCTTCCTTATCCGCGGTGGGTCTTCTTCCGCATCCTCATTCTGGTGAAAGGGGCGCACTGCAGGAAATAGGCAGTGACGCCGCAAGCTTCACTGCCTGTTTCCCTTACTGAGGATGGTGGTGTGGGACCTGCAATGATCCGAAATGGCATCGGGGGGGGGGGGGGGGGCATCATTGCGGGCACCTAGGACAGGTAAGTGTCCTTATTAAAAGTAAGCAGCTACAGTGTTTGTAGCTGCTGACTTTAAGAAAATAAAAATTAATTGCGGAGGGAATCCCGCTTTAAGTGTGATAAGACATGTCTAAACAGCTGGAACCTATGCCTGTGGCAAACATGAGGTCTGAGGACTCCAAACAGAGTGGAGAATAGTATCATACTCAAATTTTATAACTCCACAACCAAATCATAAAACTGAACAGTTCAGCCTAACCCTTTTGCTGCTGGAGCATGTGACACACATGTTAAAATACACATTTTAAGCTGGAAAATTAATTGAAACCCAAAAACATAATAGATTTTCTGAAAGCAGAGACACTGAAGAGTAAAATGGTGGCAGTTGCAATTTTTATGTCACAAGATATTAGCACAATGGTTTATCAAATCCCTTGTTTCTAAAGTAAACAACGTTCTTCCTACCTAGAGGATGTTTCTTTCCCCCTCCCTAACCCCTCCGTACAGAGGAAATAGAAAAGGCTACCTCATTCTTTGTCTATTTTTGTCTTTCTTTGGTCTTTTTTCTTTCTGCATCGTTACAGGTTTTTGAAATCTATTTTGGGACTACAGATCGGCTTCTGCAGGTAGGGAAAAAGATGTCACTCATGCTGAGGTGGTAGTAAAAACCTTTGAGTCAGAAGACGTATTTCACTATGGGAGTTTCTTTGCTTAATACCCGGTGAGTCTCATGTGATTAAGAGGTATAGGTACGATTGTGAAGCCTACAAGTACAGTCCTTTAGAGGTTATTGGAGCCGCTCCATCGTGTTCAGTGTTCAGTGATGATGTGAATATGCTCATACTACATGCTCATGTGATCACTCTATAATTTGAGGGTCCAACCTTTCTGGTAAGGAGACCTGCTGGAAACACGACGTTGTGTGCATTTCCTGCTGCACTGGAGTTAGTGTGGGGCTTTTATCTTTTTCCTCCATCCTAATTACATGGGGCCATATTCTGAGTAAGGTTACGATGGAGTATCTCAGGATACTCCATTGTATCTCTCTTTTTTGGCCAGTGTATCTATGCGAGTGATTCTTAGAATCATTTTCGCATAGATACACTGAAGATCCGACATGTGTAAGCCACTTACACTGTCGGATCTTAAATGTAATTACTCCGCCGGCCGCTAGGTGGCGTTTACGTTCAGGTCTCATTTGTTTATGCAAATGAGCCTGATACGCCGATTCCCGAACGAATTTGCGTTGCGTAACCGTCGCTTACGTCGTTTGCGTAAGCGTAAACTTACCCCTGCTATATGAGGGGTAAGTTTACGCAAGTCCCACGTAGGCCATGTTAAGTATGGCGTCGGGTCCGCGTCGTGTTTTCCCGTCGGGTACGTCGCTTTACTAAGTCGTTCTTGAATACGACTTTATGTCAATGACGCACACGTCGGCGTCATTGACGTTTTACGCCGAGAACTGGAGCATGCGCACTGGGCTATTTTAAGCCCGGCGCATGCGCAGTTCGTTAGAATCGGGGGCGCGCTTAATTTAAATACAAGCCGCCCCCTTGGATATACGCGTGGATACGCCGGGCCATTTATACTCCGCCGCCCCAAACTACGGAGCAAGTGTTTGGGGAATACAGCACTTGCTCCTGTAGGTTGGGGCGGCGGAGTGTAAATGGCTTACACGCCGCCCGCCTAGAATCTTAGAGAATATGGCCCATGGACTTTATTTGTTATCCTTTTTTTTTTTTATGTCATCTTATAAATCTGATATGTACAGTATAAATATGTGACAATAATGTAAATACCTATACTTTTGTACGTAATTTATTTGTATCATAGCCCTGTCCAAGTTTTTCGTAGCGTGATTGGGGACCCCAATTGGCAATAGGGGGCCTCAATGGTACCATACAACAATAAATACAGTAAAGTGTTATTAACTTGTTGTTTACCTGCCACACAGGTGCGAAAGACAGAGTTACACACAAATGTAGCTTAAAGCGGGGGTTCACCCAAAATTTTTTTTTTTAAATTACATCTAGCAGAGCCAGCATACTAAGGACATTTCATTTTGGCAGCACTTTTTTTTTTTTCTCTGAACATACCTTTATATCCTGATGTTGTCCAGGGCTTCCGGGTCCTGATGACTGCGGGACTAAGCGTTCCTATCCTTCCGTTCGATGATTGGCGGCTTGTGAAACAGGTGACCTGTCGTACAACGCGCGTCACCAGATGTCAGGAAATAGCCGAGCTGCGAGTCGGCACTATACGGCGCCTGCGCAGTCAGCGCTACACGGCGGGCGCAGGCGCCGTATAGTGCCGACTCGCAGCTTGGCTATTTCCGGAAATCTGGTGACGCGCGTTGTGCGACAGGTCACCTGTTTCACAAGCCGTCAATCATCGAACGGAAGGATAGGAACGTCCAGTCCCGCAGTCATCGGAACCCTGAGGCTGGGATAGGAACGCCCAGTCCCGGAGTCATCAGAACGCGGAAGCCCTGGACAAAATCAGGATATAAAGGCAAGTACAGAGAAAAAAAAAACCTGACAAAATGAAATGTCCTTACTATGCTGGCTCTAATGTAAAAAAATCGTTTTTAGGGTGAACCTCCACTTTAACCAGTGGTAAGGCATTTACATGATGAAAAAGTAGAACAATGGTTATACAATAAACATTCAATACATACAGTTCTCTGTATAAGTCAGTGAAACCCCACTGGTACTGAATATCGCTATAATCAGACCTAAGTAATGCGACCTGAGGGCCAGGCCTGAGTGAGAGTATAGTGGAGGAATCTCTCAGTGCAAAGTCACCAACACTGAAGCACCTCTCCACCAAGTCTCACGTAAACAGTATAAATCACAGGAATAATGCAAACATCAATATCAACACATAAATGTTCGACTGTAATTGCTCCCCCTAGTGAACAGCTCAACTGGTGCGTGTCCTGTGGTAACTACTTGCAAGGATGGGAAACAGGTGACTGTTCCTCTAAAGCCTTGTACACACGATAGGTTAACCAGAGGACAACGGACTGATGGTCCGTCACGCCTACACACCATAGGTTAAATAACCGATCGTGTCAGAACGCAGTGACGTAAAACACAACGACGTGCTGAAAAAAATGAAGTTCAATGCTTCCAAGCATGTGTCGACTTGATTCTGAGCATGCGTGGGTTTTTAACCGATGGTTGTGCCTACTAACGATCGGTTTTGACCTATCGGTTACCAATCCATAGGTTAATTTTAAAGCAAGTTGGCTTTTTTTTAACCTATGGTTAAATAACCTATGGGGCCCACACACGATCGGTTTTGACAGATGAAAACGGTCCTTTAGACCGTTGTCCTCTGGTTAACCTATCCTGTGTACGAGGCCTAAGAGTCAATCAATCTTCAGCTAGCCACGTTGGTGCACTAACTTATTTGTACTCCAAAGGATATGGTGAAGAAAGAAAACTACTGGTTGAGGCACACACAGATTGACAGTAAAATGGATACTGATTTCTTCAAGGTGGTGTGTCCCTACTGCTGCGCTACAGATGCCAGCAAGTACAGATAAGCTTGTGAAAGTTCCATTCCTGGCAGTCAATTAACTAAGTTAAATGTAAAAAATCTCTCACGCTACTAGTGAGTAGATGAAAAATGTGAGGGAACCAAAACTCAAAAGCTGCTAAATCTGATGCCGCGTACAGACGGACGTTTTTTGTGATGAAAAAAAAGACGTTTTAAATCATGAAATAAAACGACGTTTTTGAAACATAATTTTCAAAAACTACGTTGCCTACACACCATCGTTTTTTCACAATGCTCTAGCAAAGCGAGGTTACGTTTCACCACTTTTTTCCATTGAAGCTCGCTTCATAACTAGCTTCTGGGCATGCGCGGGTTTAAAAACGTTGTTTTAAACGTCGTTCTTTGCTACACACGGTCAATTTCTGTGAAACAAAAAACGACGTTTTGAAAAACGACACAAAAAATTCAAGCATGTTCGAATTTTTTTTTGGTCGTTTTTCAGAAGACATAAAAATGACATTTTGCCCACACACGATCATTGATCGTGTGTACAGGGCATAATCGTGTTCACCATACACATAAAAAATAAATGAATAAAATAATGATTTTGCGCTTGAATAAATGCAAACAAACTTCTCACCGTGCAATGTGGTGATAAAGTGCTATCTGAGCAATGACAAAACGGCTTATATATTAAAATCAAATATACAAAATAGTGATCCAATATAAATATAAAGTGCTGCTGTGCAAAATAAAATGCAATAACTGCAAATAGTGCAACTAAACTACAAACAGTGCAAAAAAATGGAAAAAAGTGCTGGCCGCGGATCACTGAAAGAGGGGAGGGGGAAGTGGGAGGGAGAGGGAGAAAACTCCAAACCAAGGAATAAGCAAGGAGGAGAGGAGACTCCAATGGTGTAGTATTTTAAATAAAAGCTTTAATATACACACACATATGTATGGACTCTTATGCCCCGTACACACCATCACTTTATGTGTTAAAAAAAAACGACATTTTCTGTGAAGTAAAAAATGACGTTTTTGAAACTTCAATTTTCAAAGACGAAGTTGCCTACACACCATCGTTTTTCTCACAATGTTCTAGCAAAGCGAGGTTGCGTTCTCACCACTTTTTCCATTGAAGCTAGCTTCATAAGTAGCTTCTGGGCATGCGCGGGTGAAAAAACGTTGTTTTAAACAACGTTTTTTACTACACACGGTCAATTTCTGTGAAGTAAAAGTTGACGTTTTGAAAAACGACACATAAAATTGAAGCATGCTTCAATTTTTTTTGGTCGTTTTTTAGAAGACATAAAACGACGTTTTCCCCCACACACGGTCATTTAAAGTGACGTTTTTAAAAACGTCATTTTTTTTCATCACATAAAGTGATGGTGTGTACGCGGCATTACAATGTATAAAGTTAAAGCAAGCCTGTAAGGGTAAAACCGCAGTGTATATACACTGTCTTACTGTTCCTTCCGCTTCCTCCGATCTGCGCTGGCCTCAGACTGAGGGTAGGTGGGACAGGAGCACATGCCATGGATGTGGTATCCACTGGTAGCTCTGTGGTGACAGCAACATCTCTTCCAGATTTACTCGCTGTAGCAGATGTAGTGTGCGCAGGCTGAACCACAGGGGCGAAGGCAACATCTTCCGATGTGGCAATGCCTGTGCTCCAGTCTACCCGATAGGCATGGGGCGACACAGTGGGTTGTTCCACCTCAAACAAATACTCCCCACAGGATAGACACCGGGCAAATGGACTTAACTGCACGCCCAGTTCTTCACACTTAGGGCACAGCATGCCCAGCTTCTCCACATCTCTGCTCGTGTACAAAATAAAGCATCCGCGTGGCTTCAGTCGGATCCCATATCTGTCAGCGGGGCTCCGGATGGCGTGGCACCCACAGCGGTGGGCATGGAAAGCATTCTAGGCCCCGACATGGATGGTGCCCACGAGAATAGCGACATGGCTGCTTTCCGATCCTCTCGCTTGATCTAGCAGCCCCTGGTCTCTGGCGCCAGACACACCCACGCGTCTCATGCAGCAGGCGGAGACTCCTCCCCCTTTGGCCCTTTCCTTTTTGTGCACGTAGCTTGTGGGCCTTCTTGGCTCCGCCCACGGCCTATGCAGTTAACAAAGTGATCTGTACCCTCAACCCCTTTCTTTCAAAGCACAGTCCAACACCTTCTTGATTGTAGACTTTCAATAAAGCACACAAAACTTTTAGTCTAGTTGCGGGAGGTAATGGCAAATATCCCGGACGAGCCCCCACATGTAGCACATACCCCCGTAGGAGCTGCTGGATTAGATTTGGGCCTTTCACGTTACCTCACCGTTCGTTGTCCAGGGGAAGAAAGTCTGTAAAGAACTCCAATGTCCACACAAGTTGTAAAACCTTTAGCTGTTTTAGGTTTTATTTTTCTCATAACTTGCAGGAAAGTAGAAGGATGGAGGAGCAGAGGAAGGCTCAGGCGCATAGTACAGATCACTGAGGAAAACTTCTAAGTCCCAATTTAGTCACTCACCAATTCCTCTTGAGTGGGTATTGCTCACCCGGGATGATGCACGAACAATGATTAGT
This sequence comes from Rana temporaria, assembly GCF_905171775.1. Classification (NCBI taxonomy): domain Eukaryota; kingdom Metazoa; phylum Chordata; class Amphibia; order Anura; family Ranidae; genus Rana; species Rana temporaria. The sequence continues at coordinate 313,709,588 of NC_053490.1, read as the reverse complement.
AACAGTCTCTGCCACAGACTGGTTGCAAACAAAGTGAACAGTCCGGAATCTTCTGCCATAGGATTGGGTACCCGAACTTCCAGCCTTACAGTCTCAGAGCCTTTAAGTCAACCCGGCACACTGTAAGGTTTCGTAGACTACGATGCATCCTCCAATAAGGTTACCAGGCCTTTTCCAAAATGGCAGCCTACCGCTCGGTCCTTTCCGGGACAGGTCCTCCCCTGGTTTCCTCCATTGAGTGGCTTCTTCCCTCAGGACAGACAGCACAGGATCACCCTCAAAGCGTAGGCCTCAGTCAGGAAAACTGTGCCTACCTGGCAGGAACACAGTCTCGGTCCAGCATGACCCAGAGGCCAAAAATCATGCAGCACATACCTCGCGCCAGAAGGGCCACGAGGCGGAAAAAGAGCCCAAAAAATGGCGTCTGCCCCTTAAGTATTCTTCCCCAGCATGCCCAGCGGAGAGACCACTCCCACTGGACTGTTCCCAGAGAAAAACACCCAATACACCCTGACCTGCTTGAGTTCCAACATTGGCCTAGGGTGGTAATGCCACCTATAGGCAAACAAAGGGAAATCCCTCCAAGCACAGCCAGAGCTGAAACAGAGGCTGATTTAGCCTTAATGAACAAAGTCTGAGCTAATCATCAGCTCAGACACCCACTAAATTTGAACATAGCGCCTGGTCATCAGGAGCAGGGCACTACAGTAGGTTCTGTCAGTGCAGGTACATTTATGCAGGGCTATGCTGCAAGCTAGGCCCGTTTGTTGATCTGGGGGCAGGGAGTGGTTAATGATGGCACATAGTTGCCATCATTGTAAAAAAAAAATATTTAGGGGCACTTTTTGCCTGGAGTGTTCCTATAAAATGGGTGTGGTTTAAGTGAATATTGGGTGTGGCTTAAAGGGGTGTGGCTCGAAGGGGTGTGGTTAGAGTCTGAGATGAACAAGGGATGGAGGAAGAAAGAGAGGAGGGAGAGCGAGATGGAGGGACAGCAGGCCCAGATCCTACACTACAATAGAAATATGTGTATTCCAGAAAGTTTCCACCCTCCACCTCCACTCCCGCTCCCGCTCATTTGACACCTTTTTAGGGGGGTGCAGATACCTGTCTAAAGACAGGTATTTGCACCCACTTCCGGCCACACAGTCTGCGGGTAGACTGCCGGCAGGATGTCAGATCCCGTCCCCCCCTGTTGTGTTCTGGAAAACACACAGCTCCCAGAACACAGCGGGAACCAGTCAGCATGGCGCAGCGCCACTGGCCGATGCACCGTAGGGAACCGGGCAGTGAAGGCAGAGTGCTTCACTTCCTGGTTCCCTCACCGAGGATGGCGGTGGGGGCAGCAGAGTGATGAGCGATCGCTCGTCCTCTGCTGCGGACGGCGCTGGACTCCAGGCCAGGTAAGTGTCCTAATATTAAGTCAGCAGCTGCAGTATTTGTAGCTGCTGGCTTTTGATATTTTTTTTTTTCAGAGGACATCCGCTTTAACAATCAGCAGATAAAGATACTCCAAACACTGGTGTTAGTGCTTCAATCATCCCGGCACCATGGTTGTTATGGTGTCAGGGTGATTGAAGTGCATTATTACTATTATTACATTGTAATATACAATGAAATCATTTAACTCGCCATAATGCAGAATCAGTGGAAGCCCTAAGCATGTCACCTGCAACCTGATTCCATTAGGTGCCCCCAGCAGAGTCCGTCCTTACATCAGGTACCCCCAGAACAGTCCGTCCTCACATTAGGTGCCCCCAGCGGAGCCCGTTCTCACATCAGGTGCCCCCAGTGGAGCCCGTCCTCAAATCTGGTGTCCTCAGCAGCGGAACCCCTTCTCACATCTGGTGTCCCTAGCAGCAGAGCCCCTCCTTACATCTGGTGTCCCCAGCAGCAGAGCCCCTCCTCACATCTGGTGTCCCCGGCAGCAGAGCCCCTCCTTAAATCACAGGCGTCCCCAGCGGAGCCCCTCCTTACATTTGGTGTCCCCAGCGGAGCCCCTCCTTACATTTGGTGTCCCCAGCAGAGCCCCTCCTTACATCTGGTGTCCCCAGCGGAGCCCCTCCTTACATCTGGTGTCCCCAGCAGAGCCCCTCCTTACATCTGGTGTCCCCAGCGGAGCCCCCCCTTACATCTGGTGTCCCCAGTGGAGCCCCCCTTTACATCTGGTGTCGCCAGCAGAGCCCCTTCTTGCATCTGGTGTCCTCAGCGCAGGCAGCCCCTCCTCACATCAGCATCTCCAGCAGTGGCGATCTCCTTCATGTGTCTGTCCCCAGCAGTGGCAGCTACAGTTCCTGCCTTTCATTTGTGTGTTCAGTGGAGAGGGGAGGGGCCGCGATGGATCCATGCAGCCAGTAGGCTTCAATGTACAAGAGAATTGTCTACTTGTACACTGAAGAGAGAAGCCAATTGGCTGCCCCTCCCCTCTTCACTGAACACAAGGGGAAATGTAGTTGCAGAGCCGGCGGCCATCTTTTTGTAGCCCACCGGCCGTTTTTTGCCTAAAACTGTCCTGATTTTCCTGGGACAAAGGCAAAATCCCAGGAAATTAACCGGGACGAGCTCTGATCGGGATGAGGGTCCCAAATTTGGGATTGTTGGCAAGTGGGGTAGCAGTAGGTGTGACTGACATGTACTTCAGCTTTTGGGCGCATCACCTGCTTCCAGTGAGAATGTTCTGGAAGAGGGGCATGGAGTATATGTGAGGAGTCCTGACCAATCCCCAACTAGGATTGGCAGGGGGCAGGCCTCCTACACATATACTCATGGTCAGCCCGCTGGGGGGAGTTGTTGGCTGGGTGAACTGAAGGATGGAGTGCTAGACTGCATGCAGGAGGAGCACCCCCCATCTGGGGGAGGTGTGATTTAGGCGGAGGAGCTGGGAGGGAGCCTCTCCTTACACGGTCATGGAGAGGTGTCCTGGAACAGGAGCTGGATAAGTAGCTGGTCCGCACGTTCCGGGTAAATCCTTCAGGAAGGACTCAGGGCAGGAGTTGGTGAGTGAAGCACAGTGGACATCTGGAAGAGGCATGCCAGGGGAGCTGGGTGCAGAGCCAGAGGAGAGACTGTAGGGTTTTGTGCCAAATCGTTGCAACCTGAGGGCGCAGGATTTGCAAGTCGGGCTTGCTGGGATCAGTAGTCCCTCATCAAATATCCTTTTCAACTTTTCAATTCTGGGCTCTGTATACAGTATGTGGTGTATCTGTGGGGTAGTCTGACTTGGGAGTTACACTACTGAATAAGGTACGGTGTTTATAGTTGGGCCTGTGGTGTCAGGGGACACAAGAGAGGGGTCGGACATAAGAGGAGGTCATTCTTCTGCTCTCCTCCAACCAGGACTTATAGAGCAAATTTGAGTAAAGGTAACCAATCCGGTATAAGGTGTCATATTGTGATTTATTGCTATTAGAGTGTTCGCCTCTGCTCTTGGGGTTATTCGCAGTTGTGGAAAACCCTGAAAGCAGCCTGATATAATAGATTGAGTTATAGTGCTTTTGATCAGCAGTCATTACTATACAGTAAATTTACTGATGGGTATATTTTATGTTAAGGGACACTCTGATGAACACAACAAAATGTGTCCATCAGTGTGCCCCTTAACAAAATATGCTCATCAGTGTGCACATTAAAAATATGCCCATTAGTGACCACCAATTAACATGTCACATACCAGCAAGATGGGCGGAAACTGCGAGATATAGAGAGCCCGGGACCGCGAGTAGCAGGGGGGCGGGGCGCGCACGTGACATCACACCCCAATCTCGCAAGAAGAGCAAGGAGTGGACCAGTGAGCAGCAGGGGGCGGGGCACGCATGTGACGTCACGCTCCTACTCGCGGCCCATGAGTGCAAGCTGGTCTACTCCGAGACCTGCGGTGCACTCGCTGCGTCACCAACGCTGACATTTAAAATTATACTGGCGGCATTGGCGGTCCGGGCAGAAGCGCCACTTGGGCCGGATTCGGACCGCGGGCCGCCATTTTGTGACGGCTGTTATACAGGATTTATATAGCGCCAACAGTTTGCACAGTGCTTTATAACATGAGGACAGACAGTACAGTTACAAAACAATTCAATACAAGAAAAATCGTGAGGGCCCTGCTCGATGGAGCTTACGATCTAGAAGTATGTGTGTGTGTGTGTGTGTGCCCGTATGGCACCAGTAACTTCAGTCCCTTGGAAGAAGAATGAGGCCTTGAATTTTCAGCTAGCCACTTTAGTTGGTGCACTTAGAATTTCTGCTTGGCAAATTGTAACTGTGGTATGCTGACGGTATCCAGATAGCAAAGCGGACACTGTAACTGCTTAACAGGGCATCAATGAGATCCAGGTTCTGGTAAGTGTGGGCAAAGTGAAGTAACTCTGTCTGTGTGCAGTGTCCTTGTTTCCTGCAAATGGGCAAGTGCCCTCTCACCAATCCTGCGGTCAAGGCCTAAACAATGTCCTGGAACAGGCAGGCTCTTCTGGTAACCTGACTGGTCACCCCACACACACTGGAGCACCTCATGCTGTCGATGCAGGTGTGCCTGGAGATGCACCCCGGATCCCCTCTCAGGCTGGATGTCCCCGACCGGCCGTGGATGAGAAGCGATGAACTGACCCAGAATGCAACACTTCTCCCCTTGGTCCAGTCTCTTCTCCTGCCTTGTGGTGACTGACTCTCATCAGGCAAAATAAGGTGTTGTCCTGGTTCTTTTCTCCCCACAGCATGCTGGGGTGTGTATTTGTCAGAGAAGTTCCCATGATGGACACGCTGTTGGCCACTCTGGCGAGCGCCTGTGTGTTCCTGTGCACGCTGGTGCACGTGTGCCTATGCGCGCTGGTGTGCGTGCGCCTGTGTAGGCTGCACCTGACCTTGGCTTGCCTTGACCCTGAACCTGCCTGTTCCTCTGTACCTAGCTGCCTAACCATTGCCAACCCTGCCTGTGACCTGACCAATCTGTTCTGCTCCTGCTCAACATCACTCACCGGTGTACCTGTCTGCCTGTCTGCTGCCAAGTGGGTCATCATTCCCTCTGCATCCGGTTCCAAAGCCGCTTCTCCTGCAAATACCCGCCAGGCTCTTTTACCACTCCGCACTCCCGTGCCTCCTGTCTACACTACCAGGGGCCGCGAGTCGGACACCTTCCTCTGCTCCATTGGACTCGTCAGTCAGGTATGTGCAAGTCTGACAGTACTTCTGTCCCCCATTGACTGCTATGGGGCCTTTTGCACAAGGGACTTCATGTCCCACAATTCCTTGCTGCACTACTGCTTGTTAATGCTTGGCTCCCTCCCCCTGCCAATGAATATGCAGAGGAGGGAGCAGATGAATGGATGCCTGTGTGTGTGTGAGCGCCGTTCGCATTACTAATCAGTCAGTAAGGAGTAGAGGGAGGGTGAGAAATCCCCCGCAGCAGCTGACAGGGACGCTCTCTCTTTAGTGAGAGCCTTGCTCAGCTTGGCATGGCTGCAGGAGATGCGGGGCACCCGCTACACACTGCCCCCACCAAGGAACTTTTGGTCCTCCGAAGGAAGTAAGTCCTTGACCTGGTACATGCTTTTTAAAACAGAGGTCGTTAACCCCCAGGCCAAAGTTCAACACCGGACCGCAGCGCCTCTATTGCGGGACTGTGCCGTGAAGGAGACAGCGGTAATATGCACCTGACCACTGACCGCCCTGTGCAGCGAGGCATGGACATTGCCTTTCACATGCCGGTAGAGAGCCGGAATCGCCTTCCACAAACTCACGGAAGGAGGCAGAATCTACCAACTGAAAAGGCAGAAGTTGAAGTGCTAGCAATTTAGCTAAGCTAGCATTCAACCGCTGGGCATGTGGATGGCTGGGAGAGAACTTCTTTTGGCGCTGCAGCAGCTGGGGCAGGGAAATTTGCTGGTACAATCTGCCATCGGTGTACCGATAGTAGATTCCCCGCAAGTACTTGGCTGTGACACACCTAATTCTACACCTTCAGTCCTATCAGTGCAGGCTTCAGAGAGGACTGAGGGTATAGTGGGGTTGGAGATCCCTGCTGATTAGGAGCAAGGGGAGGTCCGCTTTGTTCTTTGGTGTGGGTCTTTGAGGTACGCTTGCCAATGAACTGCATGGGAGGTCGACATATGTCTGGTCAAGCATGTTTTGGCCACGCGAGATACCCTTGAGACATATGTTGCAAATAGCAGCGGTGCAATCTGATGCACTCGTCTAAAAAAAGGCCCATACCAAAGAACTTTTGGAATAACGCTAAGAGACAGCAGCGCCCTGCACATGCGTAGCTCTGCGTTGTGATGCAGTCAGTGTGCTGCCCTTAAGCTGGCCCCTGGAGGGCATCCTGCCTCGTTGGAGATGTGCCTGTGCCTCCTCTCTCCTATCAGGCACCCACGTAGAGTGACCTCATCATCCCCTCCCTCCTCATCACTATAGAAAACCTGGCAGTATGCTGCATCTGGGGGAACATGACTGCCAGATTGCTGTCCTTCTTGGGCACCCCCTCTCTCTGGGCTCACGTTACTGACTTCCTCTAGCTGTGTACCATCATCGGAGCCTTCAAAACACTGCACATCCTCATGCAGAATGTACCCAACACTGTGGTCAAACAGTTCAGGGGACTCCTCAGGAGGACATGGTGGGGCTAGGGAAGGAGTTACTGATGCCATTGAGCAGAGGAAAGACAAAGTAGCCTGAGCCTGGGTGAGAGAGGATGAGGATGGCTTGGTCATCCACTCTACCAAGTCTTCGGCATCTTGCGGCTCAACATGGCCAGCTGTCAAAAAAAGGACGAGCGTGTCCCACGGCCACGTGCTGATGAGGATGCACCGTGTCCACGACCAGCACTGTTGCCTCTAGATGCAGAGCCTGCTTGCCCTCTCTGCCTCTCCTTGTTGTCCTTCCAGACATACTAATGGCCTGCACACTGCAGAGGACACAGGCAGTACACACACCACGTAGCTTTAGGTGCACACTGCAGAGGACACAGGCAGTACACACACCACATAGCTTTAGGTGCAAACTGCAGAGGACACAGGCAGTACACACCACGTAGCTTTAGGTGCACACTGCAGCGGACACGGGCAGTACACACACCATGTAGCTTTAGGTGCACACTGCAGCGGACACAGGCAGTACACACCACGTAGCTTTAGGTGCACACTGCAGCGGACACAGGCAGTACACACCACGTAGCTTTAGGTGCACACTGCAGAGGACCAGGGCAGTACACACACCACGTAGCTTTAGGTGCACACTGCAGAGGACACGGGCAGTACACACCACGTAGCTTTAGGTGCACACTGCAGAGGACACAGGCAGTACACACACCACGTAGCTTTAGGTGCACACTGCAGAGGACCAGGGCAGTACACACACCACGTAGCTTTAGGTGCACACTGCAGAGGACACGGGCAGTACACACCATGTAGCTTTAGGTGCACACTGCAGAGGACACAGGCAGTACACACCATGTAGCTTTAGGTGCACACTGCAGAGGACACAGGCCGTACACACCACATAGCTTTAGGTGCACACTGCAGCGGACACGGGCAGTACACACACCATGTAGCTTTAGGTGCACACTGCAGAGGACACAGGCAGTACACACCACGTAGCTTTAGGTGCACACTGCAGAGGACACAGGCAGTACACACCACGTAGCTTTAGGTGCACACTGCAGCGGACACAGGCAGTACACACACCACGTAGCTTTAGGTGCACACTGCAGAGGACACGGGCAGTACACACACCACGTAGATTTAGGTGCACACTGCAGAGGACACGGGCAATACACACCATGTAGCTTTAGGTGCACACTGCAGAGGACACAGGCAGTACACACAACGTAGCTTTAGGTGCACACTGCAGCGGACACAGGCAGTACACACCACGTAGCTTTAGGTGCACACTGCAGAGGACACGGGCAGTACACACACCACGTAGCTTTAGGTGCACACTGCAGAGGACACAGGCAGTACAAACCACGTAGCTTTAGGTGCAAACTGCAGAGGACACGGGCAGTACACACCACGTAGCTTTAGGTGCACACTGCAGAGGACACAGGCAGTAAACACACCACGTAGCTTTAGGTGCACACTGCAGAGGACACAGGCAGTACACCATGTGAGAATACTGCAGCTAGCACAATCACCTGCCTGCCAGTAAATTAGGAAGAGCGGATCTAGCTATACTATACAGTGTATAAATAGATATACAACACCTGGGATGCATATATATCCTCTACACACTGTAACTTTAACTGACTAGCCTGCCTGCTCTATCTACCTACAAAAAATTACACTCTCTCTGTCTTCTCTCTCTTAACCCCCACAACACACTACACAAGGCCGACCTGCAGGTGGCCTTTTATAGTGTGAGGCGTGTACTAAACCCCCTGAGCCATAATTGGCCAAAGCCACCCTGGCTTTGGCCAATTATGGCTCTCCGTTTTTTGCAAGCTGTTATTGGCCAAGCATGCAGGTCATCAGTCAGCAATGCACTGCGATGCCACAGTGAATTATGGGGCGTGACACGCCACTCGAATTTGGCGCAAACGGCCGTAACGTTCGGATTTCGTCAAACATACGATATTCGAGTTGAACGTGAGTTCGACTCGAACACGAGGCTCAACCCTACTGTTCAGTTTTTCAAAAGAAAAAAAACGTGAACGAGAAGAACAGAATACATTATTAAAGGCCACCTCTTCGATAAATGCATCTGCATTGAGAGCCTCATTATTAGTGGCTAACTGCATTGCTAAATCTAAGAAACCCTTTAAAATCGGAGAACAGTTGATCCTGCCTGCTGCAAAGGACATTTGCAATGTAATTCTAGGAGAGGCTGTGGTTGAAAGGGTGAAACGTGTTCCTCTTTCGGCTAGCACTGTAGCTAGACAAATTAATCAAATCGCAGAGGATATTGAGACACAATTGATAGAGATAATTAAGGAGTCACCGTGGTATGCCATACAGAGTCTGCTGATGTTGACAACAAGGCAACAATGGTTGTTTTTGTGCGATATGTTTTTCAGAAGGATGTGCTTTGTGGACTCTTGTTGCCAACCAACACCACAGCTACAGAATTATTCAAGCCTTTAAATGATTTTATGTCAGGAAAAGTTAATAGGTAATTTTGTGTTGGTATATGCACGGACGGAGCTACTGCCATGACTGGACGACTTTCTGGTTTTACTACTTGGGTCAAGGAGATTGCTTCCGAATGTGAGTCTATGCACTGTGTCCTCCATAGAGAAATGCTTGGTACCCGAAAAATGCCACCTGAACTGGACAACATTTTGCAGGATGTGATTAAAATAATCAACCACATTAAAGTACATGCCCTCAACTCACATCTGTTCACACAGCTCTGTGAGGAGATGGAAACAGGGCAAGATGGCTTTCTAAAGGTAGAGCACTGAGCAGAGTGTTTGAGTTAAGCCTCGTACACACATACGGGTTTCCCGGCTGACTTAAAAGCGAGAACCTGCTCGGTAACTTTTTCCCCTTACACACGACCGGGTTTCCCGACAGGAAAACTGCCATGAGAGCTTTGGTCGGGAATCCTGGCCGTGTGTATGCTCCATCGCAGGGTTTCCCATAGGAAAACTGCCGGGTTAAAAACCGCCGGGAATTCCAGTGGGAAAAAAAGAGAGCTGGTTCTCTTTTTTTCCCCGGCAGTTTTCCTGTCGGGAAAACTGCGATGGAGCATACACACACGGCCGGTTTTCCCGGCCGGCAGTTTTCCCGATGGGAAAACCGGCCGTGTGTATGAGGCTTCACAAGAGCCACTCCAGAGATTTCTTTCTGAAAAACAGTCACCACTTGCAGCACATTTCAGTGTCACAGAATGGGTCACAAAACTTGCTTACTTGTGTGACATATTTAACCTGCTTAACTAACGCAATCAGTCACTTCAGGGGAGAATGAGAACAGTGTTCAAGTCGGCAGATAAAGTGGCTGCATTCAAAGCCAAACTGGAATTATAGGGGCGAAGACTGAATAATGGTATTTTTGACATGTTTCAAGCACTATCGGAGCTTTTGAAAGAGACTGAGCCAGGACCTTGCTTCACCAACATGGTCCATGATCACCTCTCTCGGCTTTCAAAAGAATTTGAGCATTACTTCCCAACCACAAAAGACCCCCGAACTGGAAAGGAATGGATCTGTAACCCATTTGTGAATAAGCCAGGTGAATCCACTTTGTCCACGCTAGAAGAGGATCAACTGCTTGAGATCGCAAATGATGGTGGCCTTAGAAAGTGTGTTTGACATGAATTAAAATCTCTATACGTTCTGGATTAAAGCCAAGGCAAAATATCCTGCAATGGCCACAATAGCACTGAAATGCCTGCTGCCATTTCCAACATCTTATCTTTGTGTAGCTGGGTTTTCTGCAGTGACAGCAACCAAATCGAGATTACGGAGCAGATTGGACATAAGCAACACACTTCAGGTGTCACTGTCTCCTATCACCCCAAGATGGGGCCGTCTAGTTGCAGGAAAACAAGCCCGGGGCTCCCACTGATCCTGCATTATGGTGAATGGAACAATTTTATTATATAATAGAAATAACGTGCTTCAGTCATCCTGACACCATAACACTGTCTAGTTGCAGGGAAACTAGCTCGGGGCTCCCACTGATTCTACATTACGGTGAATTGAACTATATAATCATTGTATTATATTGAAATAATATAATGTGCTTCAATATTATGGTATCGGGATGATTGAACCGCTAACGCAACACATTGCGATTCCTCCCCCCTACCGGGCCTTGGAAGAATATTCTTCCACAAAACCGGTTCCTGGTGCCAAAAATGTTGGGGATCCCAGTTTTAAAATAAACGTAGAAGAAAAACAGGTTAACCACTGGACCAGCCACTGCAATTATATTGTGGCTGGTTGGCTCCCCTGGGCGAATTGCCGTAACTGTACGTTGGCTGATTTAAGAGCTCTAGGGGGCCCACAACGCCAAAGCACGTGGCCGGCGGGTGTAATGCTCGACATCCACCCGCAATCGCTCCTGACAGAGACAGGACTGAGATCTGTTGATGTAAATAGACAGATCTCCATTCTGTCAGGGGAGGAAAGACAGATCTGCTGTTCCTACTGATTAGGAACAGCAATTGGTCTCCTCCTCCAGATGGTCCCATCCCCCCCACAGTTAGAAACCCTCCCTATTTAACCTGTTGATCGCACCCTAGTGTTAACCCCTTCCCTGCCAGTGACATTTCTACAGTAATCAGTAGCTATTTTTTTTGCGCTATATAAATGGGAATGGTCCGATCCGTCCACCGCAGTCCCATAAAAAATAAAATAAATCGCCAGTACTAGTAAAAAAAAAAAAAAAAAATTATAATAAACAAATTCCATATATCTATCCCCTATATTGTAGACGCAATAACTTTGGCGCAAACCAATCGATATACACTTATTGGGATTTTTTTTTTTTTAACCAAATAAATGTAAAATACATATTAGCCTAAACTAATTTAAAAAAAAAATGATATATAAAAAAAAAAATTGGGATATGCATTATAGCAAAAATAGAAAAATCGTTTTTTTTTTAAATTGCACTATAACTATAAACAAAAAAAACCTTACAATTAAAAAAAAAAAAAAAAAAAAAAAAAAAAAAAAATATATATATATATATATATATATATATATATATATATATAATAAAGATTTTTCTATTTTTGCTATAATGCATATCCCCCCAAAAAAAATTTTTTAATTGCACTATAACTATAAACAAAAAAAGTTACAAACAATAAAAACCACAGAGGTTATCAAATACCACCAAAAGAAAGCTCTATTTGTGGGAAAATAAAGCATTATTTGTTTGGGTACAGTGTTGCACGACCACGTAGTTAAAGCAAAAAGGGGCCTGGTCATTTAGGGGGGCAAATCCTTCTGGTCACATATGAGGACAACAGGGGCTAAGAGCCGCTTCAGGTCTGTGTACGATTAGGTAAGAGAGCTGCCGCTCCAGGTGAGCTCACTAGGGTAATTGATGTCCACTCAGAAGCAGATGGGTGCTGGCAATGCACAGGATGTGCAAAAACAATAAGGATATGGACAGCCGCACTCCAGTAACTTGAAAAAAGACGTGCCCTTTATTGGGTACAGGAAAAAATGCACTACAGGTATCAGCACACAGTGGGATAAACACCTGACGCGTTTCGCATTGAGTGTCAATGCTTAATCATAGCTATGATTAAGCTATGACTATGATTATTATGTCGTTTTTTGCACACACACCTGCTCATGCTTGATTGGGACATCCCAGCCACAATTCCACCTGTGCGTTGAAATGATCCACTGGCCAGGAAATGCAGGGTTGCCACTACCTTGACCAGTGGCTCCACTATGATTAAGCATTGACACTCAATGCGAAACGTGTCAGCTGTTTATCCCACTGTGTGCTGATACCTGTAGTGCATTTTTTCCTGTACCCAATAAAGGGCACATCTTTTTTTCAAGTTACTGGAGTGCGGCTGTCCATATCCTTATTGTCTGTGTACGATTAGTAGACTTTCTGTGGATCCTGGCAACCTAGGACACAAAATGGCCAGTGTGTTGAAGTCCTGAGACTGACCAATCTTCCATGGATCACACGATAACATGATCCGCAGGTAGCCATCACAAGGATAGTCTTCCATTTGAACACTACACTTGGATCTTGATATCGTCCAACTTCTTTAGGGGTATAAAAGACAAATACCTCTCGTAAAAGTCTGGTCAGCAAAGTAACCTGAGCCAAAAAGGTCTCTTCTGTAAACTCCTTCAACCCAGACAGACACTACGGACAAAGGGCCTACTAACTTGGCAGGAAGTTTTGAACTAGCAGATTTTCCTGACTGGACTTGTGCTCCTGTCCTCTTATGGTGACATTATGGAGACCCATAAGCATTCTTTACTGAAACATCATAAACTGCAGGTGCCCTCCATTGTTCTCTTGCAGAATCAGCAAAGGTTCTCCTTGAAGGCCCTGGCCTTCTCTCCATGCTTGGGTCACTTTGCTGTGGTCCATGCCAGCCTTCTACTCTTTAACGGACTTGGGCATACCCTCTGGTAATGATCCACACCTTCACAATTTAGGCTGACGGATGGATTTGGTAGCCTCTTGCCAGGTGCGGCCAGAGGTACATTTGGCCCTACAACATCCTCATCTGACAACTCTGTGAACCTTGCTTCCAGCAGGTTCATCATCTGGGACATTTGGATCTTTTCAGACTTGATATGCAGCTGCTCTGCTTCTTTGCACATGTGGGCAGTGATGGTGTCCACTTTAGTGACTTGCCTTGATGACCTGCTTGGATTCTTAAAATTCAGTTCATAAACTTTGCGCAATGAAAAAAACCTAATACTCTTACAGACATCTAAAATCGATACAATACTTTATTATCTGACATACATCTGATAACTTTGCATAGATACTATTTGGTCAGCAAATGTATCCGTGCTAAAAGAATGTAAAAAAATTCTAAATACCAACTGGTTTTAGAACCAGTTGGTATTTAGTTTTTATTACTTTTTACATTCTTTTAGCACCGATACATTTGAAATTATATTTGCTGACCATATAGTATATTTGCAGTTATCAGATGTAATCGATTATGTTCAGTATCAAGTAGATGTATGTCAAGTAATTGAGTATCGTATTTATTAGATGTCCGTTAAGATATTAGGCTTTTATTGTTGCGCAAAGTTTATGAATTGTACATTAAGAATCAAACATGAATATCTGTTGGACCTTTAATATGTATATGCAATAACCTCACCTTAGCGATTTGCAGGCAAGTGGTGGTGGCGGCGGCTTTGGGACAGCCTCGGCATGTGGATGTCCTTGGTGCCGCCTTCCCTATACTCATACTGATTGGCTTAAGACCACTCATGGTGAGAATCAATGGGGGTCTGCAGTGTAGTTCTGATTGTTCTGTGGCGAGAGATACTGGGGATTGTGTCCCAACTTTCAGAAGGGGTTAGTGTGCAATATTGGGAGGCTATAATGTTGCAAGTCCGTGCCATGAGGTCAAGCCTATTGACAAAGACAGAATGACGAAACACGTTTAGGCGTGACCATATGGCTTGCTGCATCTGTCCTGATCTCCTCCCAGGAACCACCACAAATGATCTGATCTTCATGAGTGGTGATGATAGTATCGGAACATAATACACAGTGCAATCGTTTTATACTTAATGAGATCTTTAAAATGTTGTTTGTAAGTGCATAGGGATAAGGGAAGGGGTTCCTTTTATGAATAGGTATAATTAATTTTACGCTGAGGATTATTTCCTTCCTCATGTCCGAGCACACTGAATGGTTATGGCTTGTAAAGCATGAGTGAATCACAGGACCAGAACGTTTGAAATCTTTTTGCTGATAGTTTCTGGATATCCGGGCAGATGGCTTCTAGGCAGCGATCGTAAAGGCATAACATATCCAAAGGAGTTCATCAATTATAAATCTGGTGAGTGCAACTCACTTGGTGTGGTGAAGGTTTAATCCTTAAACATCTGACGTTTTCCCATATGAACTGATATACAAGTACTCCTGACTTAACATCCATCACCTGGATTCACACTATTTTTTTCTGCATGTAATTAACGTGTAGCGCTGCTTAGCCAGAAGGACTATTGAATTTAACTTACGATATGACTAAATATGTTGACTCCTTAGGTATAATAGATAAAAAAAAAAAAAAAATCTATGCACATTACCATCTTATGTGGTTACGGTTTACTGCTCAAAATGGTTGTAAACCTCAGACATGAAATATGAACAAAGCATACATCTCTATAGTGTGTACTTGTCTCAAAAGCACTAGCTGTCATTTCTGTCTGCTACATCATTCGTCTATTATGAGCATGAATTACGTCGGACAAGTTTTCCCCAACACAGAAAAATGGTGCAGGGAGCTCCAGCAGATTGAGTCTCAGCTCTGTTCCTGTGTGCTGTATGAAGGTGGGCATGACCCATCCCTACAATCAGCTCTCCTCACTGAGTACTGCAATTTAAGCTCACTACCCCCTGATTTGTGAACTCATACAAGCTTTATAAATTCAGCACTTAGATACAACTTATGAAGGAGAATTGATTTTATTGTGTATCACCTGAGGCCAGTCACTTCAATGGGTACATGTGACGGTTTACAAACACCAACTATGCACACTGTCAGCTGTAGCAGAGGAACTCCAGGTAGGAAATGCATCCAATCCTTGCAGTTCTGCATGCACCTAAGAGGACATACCCTTACTATAGATGTCAATGCAAAAACTGTTAACATGAAAAAGCAGTCCATACAATACCAAAGATATTTATTCTTCTGTCAAGCAGTAGAATGATTGGCTACTGCAAAAGCGAAGCACATTCGATTACCTGCCCCAACATTCCTTTACACCATACTTCATTATTCAGCCCCAATTTAGTTCATATACAGTACACGTTCCAGTAACTGATCACCAGCAGTTTAACATATACACAACAAACCAATCTGATGGAAAGTATTTTTATTAAGTTACAAGAAAGCATTTAATCAAAGAGCCCAAATCCCATGTCTTCATCAGACTCTTCAGATTCTTCCTTTACTTCTTCCTTCTTTGCAGCTAGAAAAAAAAAAAAAAAAAAAAAAAAGGGAAATTAAAAATTATGGATTCAAATCCTTCAGACTAACTATGCTTAAAAAAAATAAAATAAAAATAAGATACAAATCATTGTAGATGCTTTATAAAAAGAAAGCACTTGTCCCCCTCTCACTAGTGAATGGCAGGGCTCTGCTCAAAGCACCCACTGATCACTGGTTTTAATGGAAAATCCTTTACCACTGCTTTTTACTTTTGGTTCCACCTCCGTTCACCTGACCGCTAGCGGCCAGGAAAGCAGCCGATCCGTGTCTGACTGGCTCTATTCGAGGCTAGAGGAGAGATTTGGGGTCTAATAGACCCCAGATCACTCCATAAAGAGGACCCGTCACAGTCCATGCTACCACACACAAGGGATGTTAAAGTGGTTGTAAAGGCACGTTTTTAACCTTCATGCATGGAGGTAAAAAAACCTTCTGTTCGCAGCAGCTCCACCTAATACTTACCCGAGCCCTCTCGATCCAGCGATGGCCGAGAGCCTTTGCTCTCCAGGGACTTGCACTCCGGATTGAATTTGGCAGCAGCAGAAGACATGGCTCCCACTGCTGTCAATCTCAGCCAGTAAGCCAATCAGTAGACAGGAGGGGGCAGGGCCAAGCTGTGGCTCAGTGTGTAAAAGGACACACAAAGCTGTGGCACAGAAGCGCGCCTGCTTGGGTGCCCCTAGAGCAGGGGTGCCGAACCAGTGGCCCTCGACCTCCTGCTCTGGGATGGCAGGTTGGCAAGCCCAGATCACAGGTTGCCAACCCACCATCCCAGAGCAGCCATTTTGTGAATGCCGCCTCTGTTAAAGGAAGCAAGTGCCTGCAGAGCCACATAAGCCGATGCTTCCTGTATTGCGCCCACTGTCACAGGCGGAATACCACCAAATGCACTCTGCCTGGGACAGCAACAGCCGAAGATACATGAATAGAAGACAGTCATTAAAGGTAAGTTTACTACTACAGTGTAGAAGATATATATATATATATATATATATATATATAACACCAGCGTTTTGGGCAAATCGCAGCACATCAGTGTGAAAGCAGCCTTAGGCCCCTTTCACATGATCTGGTCGGGGGAAAAAAAAAAATTTGGGAAAGAAAGAATGTTACGCTAACTAAATTGATGCCCAACATGTCTTGCTTCAAAATTGCGCCCGCTCGTGGAATTAGCGTCAAACTTCGGCACATAAAAATTTCCATTGGCCTTGTTTACATTTTTTTTTACAGGTTACCAGTTTTGAGTTACAGGGGAGGTATTGTGCTAGAATTATTGCTCTTGCTCTATCGTGGTGATAGCTCACACGTGTGGTTTGAACACAGTTTTTATATGCCGGCGCGACTTGTTATGGAGCCGAGTGGGGGGGCATCATACCCTTACTTGGCTTTATGCTACCGATAGGATCGGATCGTCTCTACCGCTACCAACGGCTCCGGTAAGCGACATGTCTGATCAATATCTACCACAATCCCATGTCTAATCCTAGTGTTTTATTGATCAAATGCATCTAACAGGTGGAACAAGTGGTCACAAGCACATTCAGAGGAAAAATACATTTGGCGATTACCTGGTGCAGCAGCTCCAGCAGCTGGAGCTGATGCAGGAGCAGCAGCAGACACGGCACCCCCAGATGGTACTGAACACAGCTTTGAAAGGCCTTCAGAGAAAGAAAATAAAATGTCAAATTATATTTTACTGAAGTATAAAAACGTGTAGCCAGCTGCACAGCCAACAATGTTTTAACAAGATACTAAATTTTGTCAGACTGGGATATCTAGCATAGCTCTGAGAAAGCCTCTTGCACACGGCTCAGTACAACGTTTTTTTTTTTTTTTTTACACAGAGCTAAAAATGCATCCCATTAATTGTAATGTGCCTATGCACACAGGCGTATAAACAAGTATATACAGTGGTATAAAAAGATAAATAATTTCAGAACTTTACACCTTTAATGTGACCTATAAAACTGTACAACTCGGTTGAACAAACTGAAAACTATTGAGGGAAGTAAAAATGAATATATGGTTGCATAAGTGTGCACACACTTAAATGAATACTTTGTTGAAGCACATTTTGATTTAATTACAGCACTCAAGTCTTTTTGGGTACGAGTCTATCAGCATGGCACATCTTGACTTGGCAATATTTCCCCACTCTTTGCGAAAACACTCCAAATCTGTCACACTGAGGGTATCTCCTGTGCAACAGCCCTCTTCAGATCACCCCACAGATTTTCAATCAGATTTAGGTCTGGGCCATTCCAAAATTGTAATCTTCTGGTGAATCTATTCCTTTGTTGATTTGGATGTATGTTTTGGGACGTTCTAATGCTGAAAGATGAATTTTCTCTTCACGTTCAGCTTTCTAGCAGACGCCTAAAGGTTTTGTGCCAATATTGATTGGTATTTGGAACTGTTCATAATTCCCTCTTGACTAAGGCCCCTGTTCCAGCTGAGGAAAAATAGCCCCAAAGCATGTTCCATTGATGATGTGCATTGTTTTTGCACCAAACATATCTTTTGGAATTATGGCCAAAAAGTTCAACCTTAGGCTCATCAGACCAGAACACATTTTCCCACATGCTTTTGGGGAACTTCAGATGTATTTCTGCTAAATTTAGCAGGGCCTGGATGTTTTTCTCCGTAAGAAAAAGCTTCCATAGCCCAGACATATGAAGAATACGGGAGAGTGTTGTCGCATGTACCACACAGCCAGTACTGTAGGCCCTTGGCAGCCTCCCTGACCAGTTTTCTGCTCATCTTTTCATCAATTTGAGGGACGCCCAGTTCTTGGTAATCTCACTGTTGTGCCATATTTTTTCCACTTGATGACTGTCCTCACTGTGTTCCATGGTATATATAACACCATGGAAATTATTTTGCATCTTTCCCCTGACTGATAACAATGAGATCCCTCGGATGCTTTGGAAGCTCTCTGCAGACCATGACTTTTGCTGTAGGATGTGACTAAGAAAATGTCAGGAAAGACCCAATACAACAGCTTAACGTTATTTGGGGATAATTAGAGGCACTTTAAAATGACGGCAGGCATGTACCGACTCCTATTTAACATGAAATGGAATGTGATTGCTTAATTCTGAACACAGCTACATCCCCAGTTATAAGAGGGTGTTACACACTTATGCAACCATATTATTTTATTTTTTATTACCCCCTAAAAGATTTTAGTGATTTGCAGATTTGCTGCTGCTTGTGTGAGTGGGATGTGTACTGCACCAATCACATCTGATGGAGAGGAGGGTCAGCAGGGATTGGCGGAGTAAGATGCTCCACCTCTGGGTTCTTCCTTAGCCCCTCAAACAAATGTTGGGTGGGTGGGGTGTGAGAACCATGGGGTAGGAGAAGGGGGGGGGGGAAAGCAGAGGTGGGTAGAGCAGAACTGGAGTGAAGCTAGGGGATCCTCTTCTGTATAGGGATATAAAAAAAAAAAAAAAAAAAAAGAGGATTTGTTCTGGCATGAGGAAAGAGGGGGTAAGTGGTAAATAGATGGGTGTCAAGGGGACTGGAAATACTGTCGGTTGGTAAGGAACAGCCACAGTATAAAAAGTTTAGTGAGGGAAAGTGGAGGGACTATTAGAAAATAATTCCAGCTGGCTGGGGAAGAGATTGTAAAGTAGCAGGGCTGCGAGATGTCCGCAAATCGGCTGGGAGAAGGGAGCAAGAGAGAACAGATCTGGGCTAGGAGCAGTGCGACATGCAGAGATAGACCTGTGCGAGGATGAAATGGAGTAGGATGGTATAGTGGCTGAGGAGGAAGAGAGCACTGAAGATTGTCACGAGACAGAACAGAACTGACCTATAGTGTAGCAAAAAAGACAGCCAAAAACGTGAGGGAAACTGTTGCCACTGACAGAAAACTGTGGGGAGAAAAATTTCAAGTACTGAATATCATTGAAGTCTGACCAAAGTAGGATCCTTGTCCTTACCATCTGACTTTTGACATCCGACACGCGATTACAGCAGCAGTAAAAGGAATTTATCTCACTCTGGGATTATTTTCATTGGTCAAAGAACAAGTCAGACTATCACAAAGCCGGTCATACTGCTGTCGTGTAGTATAGTGTGAACCCAGACTAAGACAGCTCTAGGAAGGGGCTGGTAAATGACATTCACTGGCCCCTTCCCCCACCTTGTGTCCTGACAGATCCCTCTGCTTTCCGAGAGAGAACAGGCAGTGCATCAGCAGAAAGCTGACAGGAGGGGGAGAAGCACACATCGGGGAGATGTGCGAAGGTCGGAAATTGCCCAAGTCATTTTAGGAACTATGGTGCTGCTTTTAAAACAAGACCTAGGAAAATAAAGACATTGTGGTTTCAGCTTTGGGTAGGGGTTCTGAACTTGTACTTCTCACAACATCAACTTAATGCATGACTTCAAAAATTACTCAATTAAAAAGGGTCTCTTTTTTTACCGACAATGGTTCTGTATAAGGGAAGTGTATTTCTCAAACACAGTGGTATAAACATTCATTCACATACATACTAACCGTTATTGATGAGGTCATCGACATTTTTTCCACCAAGCTCAGATATAATCTAAAAGAAAATGCAAGAGGAGATTAAAAAAAAAAAAAAAATGGGAGATATAGGCACTTACCACTCTGATAAGACACTGTTGAAAATAGCACACCACCATTACGTTAGAGGTCATCTTCCCACTCCACCAACCCCAAACACAGAGCATAGATACTTTACCTCACAGCAGTCCTGTGAAATACCCAGCACTTGTGGATATGGAGGACTGTACGACTCCCTCCTTTTCCTCACTTTATGCAGTGCCCAACGCCTACAATTTGTGTGGCTCCCACAGACCATCACCGAGTTTACAGGAGGGGTTTCTACTGGGGGTTCTCCACCAAGTGAACAGGTCAACAGGGAATAAAACAATATCTTAGGACAGGGCTACCAAGAGATCCTTTTACTTTGCACAGAACGAGAAAGCGAAGGTTCACTTTAGTACACACAAGGAAAAATAGAATGACCATGGGTGGTGGGGTGGGGTTGAATGAATGAATGAGATGTACATATACCAAACCCATGATGCTTTGTATTCTGCGGGCACTACCACCCACCAAACATGAATGGGGCCCATGCCGCCACTGCATGCAAGTGGCGGTACAGTATTTAGGGGGTTAAAACAGGCAGTGAGGAGGCAACATATTGCCTCTTTACTGCCCGTTAAACACCTCTGAAATGCAATCTGAACGCAGATTGCTTTTCAGAGGAGCAGTAGTTCTTGCTGCATATATAAACAAGCCCTAAACGAGTCAAGAATCTTCACTCAAATTACATCCGAGTTCAATTTAAAAAACCAATCATGCATAGATGAAACACAACTGGGTAATAAGTGAAAAGAGCCAAACTTTACCATAAAGACATTCTCTCCTTTAATTGTCAAAACATCCCTTGCACATGCGTGGGAGTTCAGTTGTTCCAACACACAGGCGCTTGCTTGGTGTAAATACTAAATACAGCTGCATGCTGGCAGGTTGCTTCATTTTATTGCAGAGACATGCAATAAGGAACCTGCCTGCTCAGAACTTTAGTTCCATTTTAAGCAGTCAGAGCCGGTTCACTCCCATGGCACGACTTCGGGGGCGACTCTGCAAGTCGTCCTGAGGACGACTTCAGAGGCGACCAGCAAAATGACTTCTGTATAGAAGTCAATGCAGGTCACCCCGAGCCGCCCAAGTCGCGCAGGAACCTTTTTCTAAGTCGGAGCGACTTGCGTCGCTCCTATTAGAAAGATTCCATTGCATTGAATGGGAAGCGACTCGTCAGACGGCTGAGCTGCCTGACGAGTCGCCACAGTGTGAACCGGCTCACAGAAACTTGTTTATTACTTTTGGTATAAACGTTTGAACCAAGTGAAGGAATGCTGACCAATGTAAGCATTAAATGGTTTCTGTTTAAACTAAGTTTTGCCACACAGCTTGTTGCGCTAAAGGAATTTGAAAAAGAACAGCAGAATTAACCGGTAAAAAAATAAAAATACAGGGCAGCCCAGAAAAACAGACTGCTGTGTTAATGCCAGCGACATTATACATATTTTTTATTTTAGCAGCTTTAACCTAAATAACGTTTGTGCGCTGCACTAAGCAGAGGCAATAGAAGTCCATGCATAGCGTCAGATTTATAACATCCATATCATTGTAAAGCGCTGCGTAAACTGTTGGCGCTATATAAAATCATGTATAATTACAAAACACATAAGGTAACCAGTATAGAGCTTATTCACCTTGTCCAGGCGATCTTGATCAGCTTCGATTCCTACGCTGGATAGGATTTTCTTGATATCTTTTGCTGAGGGACTGCTGTTACCACCAAGGGTAGCAAGCAGGTAAGCGGCCATGTAACGCATTCTGCAATTAGAAGAAAAAAAGTTTATGACAACGCTGTACCTTTATATACAAGTACATACATTATCCCCAAAGTGATTATTCATGAATTAGGTCATTAAAACCTGCGTACATTTTTATTGAACCCCATTACTGAGAAGTGTGCATTTCAATAGGTCCACTTTAAAATGAATCTGCGTTTTGCCAATACACACAGTATGTCACAAAAGCAAGTACATCCCTCACATTTTATAACTTTAATTATATATCTTTTCATGTGACAACACTAAACAAATTACACTTTCCTATAACATAAAGTAGTGAGTGTACAGCTTGTACAAGTGTAAATTTGCTGTCCCCTCAAAATAACTCACACAGCCATTAATGTCTAAACCTCTGGCAACAAAAGTGAGTACACCCCTAAGTGAAAAATTTCAAAATTGGGCCCAATAAGCCACCCCCCCCCTCCTGTCATTGCAACTCATTAGTGTTACAAGGCCCCAAGTGTGAATGTGGAGCAGGCGTGTTAAATTTGGCGTCAATCTCATTCTCTCATACTGGTCACTGGAAATGGCACCCCATGGCAAAGAACTCTCCGAGGAGCTGAGAGAAAAAAAAAAAAAAAATAAAAAAAAAAAAATTGTTGATCTAGATAAAGATGGCCTAGGCTATAAGAAGATTGCCACGACCAGGACAGTGACCAAGACCATACAGAGGTTTAACAGGACAGGTTCCACTCAGAACAGGCCTCGCCATGGTCCACCAAAGACGTTACATGCACATGCTCAGCGTCCTATCCAGGCGATTGTCTTTGGAAAATGCTGCCAGCATTGCTGCAAAGGTTGAAGGGGTGGGGGGTCAGCCTGTCAGTGCTCAGACAATACGCCGCACACGACATGAAATTGGTCTGCATGGCGGTGGTCCCAGAAGAAAGCCTCTTCTAAAGATAATGCACAAGAAAGCCCAAAAACAGTTTACGGAAGACAAGCAGACTAAGGACATGGATTACTGGAACCATGTTCTGTGGTCTGATGAGACCAAGATAAACTTATTTGGTTCAGATGGAGGAGTACAAAGACAAGTGTGTCTTGCCTACAGTCAAGCACGGTAGTGGAAGCATCATGGTCTGGGGCTGCATGAGTGCTGCCAGCACTGGGGAGCTACAGTTTGTAGAGGGAACCATAAATGCCGACATGTACTGTGACATACTGAAGCAGAACATGATCCCTTCAGAGATTGGGCCGCAGGGCAGTATTCCAACATGATAATGACCCCAAACACACCTCCAAGATGACCACTGCCTTGCTAAAGAAGCTAAGGGTAAAGGTAATGGACTGGCCAAGCATGTCGTCTCCAGACCTAAACCCTATTGAGCATCTGTGGGGGATCCTCAAACAGGAGTTGGAGGAGCGCAAGGTCTCCAACATCCAGCAGCTCCTTGACTTCATCATGGAGGAGTGAAAGAGGACTCCAGTGGCAACCTGTGAAGCTCTGGTGAACTCCATGCCCAAGAGGGTTAAAGGAGTGCTGGAAAATAATGGTGACCAAACAAAATATTGTCAATTTGGGCCAATTTGGACATTTTTACTTAGGGGTGTAATCACTTTTGTTGCCAGTGGTTTAGACATTAATAGCTGTGTGTCGAGTTATTTTATACTTCTCATACTCTGAGCCTTTTGATATTGGAAAGTGCCCATTGTCATCATTGCCTGGTTTAGCTGTCCTTTTCCATCGTTTTACCTTACACTGCGTATGCAGTGGAAACCTTCAGGATTCCATCCCTCTGTCCGTCATTCAAGCTGCCTTGGAGTTAGGACATCGTCCCCCTTTTAAGCCTGTTTGACCCAATAAGCATATGCTTACTTGGGTCCATTCTCTCTGGTAAGCCTCCCATTTAATTTGGTGGTGGATCTACTAGCAAATTTTCATCATTATTATCAACACTAAGTCACCCTTGGTTGGATCATTTTGATTATGAATTTTAGAGACTGTTTTCCTTTTTTCACAATCTATGGACTTTTGAGCACTTATGGTGTTATCACATGTTTATAGGACTCATTTGCAGTCTCTTATT
Organism: Rana temporaria; assembly: GCF_905171775.1. Classification (NCBI taxonomy): domain Eukaryota; kingdom Metazoa; phylum Chordata; class Amphibia; order Anura; family Ranidae; genus Rana; species Rana temporaria. The sequence goes on along the minus strand of NC_053490.1, from coordinate 313,685,556 downwards.
TTTTTACACATATATATTTAGCGCTGCACTTTGTTTTTTTGTGTTTGTTTGCAGAATCGATCCAATTCTGTGGTGTTGGCTGCCATTTATATATTTATTTAGGTAGCGCGGTGATTATATATACAAATTTTTTGTATATTGTTCTTTTTGGAGTTATTTTGAGGGGACAGCAAATTGACACCGTTATACAAGCTTTACACTTACTACTTTACATTGTAGCAACGTGTCATTTCTTGTGTTGTCACATGAAAAGATAATAAAATATTTACAAAAATGTAAGGGGTGTACTCACTTTTGTGAGATACTGTATAGTATGAATACCGGGAGCCAGGAAGCTCACCTCCTGCCACATTAGAGCATTATTACAGTGTAAGCTCTGACCAGGACACCAGTCCACAGCTGCTGTGTAAATCCACCTGTACAAGTCAATGGCTGTATACATTCCATGCCCAGAGTTGAACAGCCATAAACATACATGTGCTTATCAGGGAAGATATAAATCAATGATTTATTTTTAATAAACAAGAAAAAATATAAATAAATCAGATTTGTTTGATTTAAAGCGGATTTTTTGGATTTAAATAGGATTTGTCATATTTTAATAAAATGCTTTTGGCGTAAAAATCTATCCAAAGATAGTTTTCAAATTAAGATACATTAATAATTTAGTTTATTCAGCACAAAATACAGCTTAGTTATGTAGCTTAAAGCGGGGGTTCACCCTATCGACGGGAAAAATTTTTTTTTTTTTTATTTTACCTTAAAATCAGGCATTGTAGCGCGAGCTACAGTATGCCTGTCCCGAATTTTTTAGCCCCGTACTCACCTTGTAGTCGTCCATCGAAGATTCCGGGGAATGGGCGTGCCTATGGAGACGGAGGATGATTGACGGCCGGCTCTGGCGCGTCACGCTTCTCCGGAAATAGCCGAAATAGGCTTGGTCTTCACGACGCGTGCGCATAGCCTGTGCGCAGGCGCCGTGAAGAGCCGAGACCTACTCCGGCTGTCTTCGGGGAGAGTGACGTGCCAGGGCCGGCCGTCAATCATCCTCCCTCTCCATAGGCACGCCCATTCCCCGCGGGAGCCGGAATCTACGATGGACGACTACAAGGTGAGTACGGGGTTAAAAAAATCGGGACAGGCATACTGTAGCTCGCGCTACAATGCCTGTCTCGATGGTAAAATGTGTCGGGGGGGGGGTGAACTACCGCTTTAAGACCCCTTTCACACTGGGGCGTTTTTCAGGTGCTTTAGCGTTAAAAAAGCGCATTAAATGCACCTGAAAGAAGCTGCATCTGCAATCCCAATGTGAAAGCCCTTAGTGCTTTCACACTGAGGAGCTGCGCTGGCAGGGCGTCAAAAAAAAGGTCCCGCAAGCAGCTTCTTTGCAGCGCTTTAGGAGCGTTGAATACACCGCTCCTAAAGCGCACCTTCCCATTGAGTCCAAATTTTTTTTTTAACGCCAAAGCGCCTGAAAAACGCCCCAGTGTGAAAGGGGGTCTTAGTGGAGCTTTACCAGCATTTTTCGGGCACTGGCAGTGTGAAAGGGCTCTGAAAGCACTTGTGCTTTCACATTGGATTGCAGATGAGGCTTCATTCAGGCGCTTTTTTTTTTAACGCCAAAGCGCCTGAAAAAAGCCCCAGTGTGAAAGGGGCCTAAGGTTGTATATATTCTGCAATATTTACATTTTTGATAAACTCATTCAATGAATCCAAGCTCTGCAAGCCAAGATAGCATGCACTGCCTTGATGCATTCACACAATATCAGAGTAACCATGAGATAAAACAAAGGTGAGGAATATTCCTTTAACCCAATGTCTTGCAAATGTATGTACACTACAAACTAATTGAAATTGGTTCGGACATCGCCGTTTTACTGACCTCACAGCTTATTCTAAATAGGAAACCTTCATTGAAGTTCATTTTGTTTGTAAATTTTAAAGATTCTAACTACCAGCAAGAACGAGTCCTTACATTTAAAGGAGCACCCATCATTTCACACCCATCAGGGCAGCACCTAATAGAGGGCATCCACTCACCTGCTGCATCACTGCCAGTGTTTTGTCGAGATTGTTCCCCCATCGGATAGGGTCTGGCCTCGACTGCGCACTTACCTGGGTGGATGAAGCATCAGTCCGATGCTGCATCTGTCCCCTGGCACCTCCAAGACTGAGAAGCAGGTGATCAAACACAGCTTATTGCTCGGTTTTCAGGGCTCCCTGAGCAGAGAGCTGGTGACTGTCAGCAGCTCTCTGCTGTGCCCCCCAGCTCACTGGCACCCTGGGCTGTGGAGGGGGTGACCCAGGCTCTCAGCAGCTTACAGAAGACAGGCTGAGCCTGGCGACGGTCGATTCGTGTGGGCAGATCCCGACAATGGTGGCGATCTTTACCAAGCCCAGCTCTGACTTCAGCCCGCTGTCTGCTGAAAATGGGTCAAAGGAGTGCAAAACAAACTGCAGTCCTGTGAGCCACAGGAAGAAATGCCGCCAAACGAGCTTTGGCTGTGCCTTTCCCTCAAGTAGTGGACGCGTATGGAGTATTTTTGAAGAAGGATATCGTTCAGACCCTGTTCCCACTTGGTGATCTGCAATCCTGAGGGAGAATCAGTGCGTTTCTGCCCGCAAATCCAAATCGCGTTGACGTGCATTTGGGTGCCATTTCTTATAAAATGCACGGTGCGACACATGGAAACGCAAGCAAATTACTCTTAAGCCCTGTGCAAACTGGCCAAATATCAGGCTGTTCAATAGAAGGGCCATGACTGAAAAAGGTCTGTCAATTGGCATCTGCCCCGTGTGCGCGAAAGGTCTGTCGATCAGCTCTCTCAGCCAATGCCCAGGTGAACGATGGGTTCTGGGAGGGGGGGGGGGTGCCCCCTTGTCAGAACACAATAGCTCAGTAGGGAGATCACTGTGCTAACAGTATAAGTTATGTGATACAGATGGTATGAAAACAAATAGAAACCATGGAATAGATAACCTAGCACATGGAAGCTGTAGCAACATTCACACACATTCTAGATTTATACATATCCCCAACACACAGTGCCCACAGCCATGTGCTCAGTAAATACAGCTTCCCTCAGCTCCCCCATCAGTATATGAGGAGGATTCCTCCCTCACACGACATAAATTCGGCACAGACAGTCTATAAGTCCCTTATTAAACTCACTTTAAGTCTAGAAAGACACGAAACGATGTGCACGCTCCTGATCTTCGGCTCCGAGAAGGAAAGAGAGAGGCACGGGGTTTCCTGAGCAAAGAAGCAAGGAGCTGAGAGTTCAAAGGTCAACATCGTATCCCCCGTTCAAAACCACTCCAACCCCGCATATAACGTTCTGTAATATCGCTTAATACACCATTTAAAGATTTTTATGTGATTTGAACAGCCTATTAATAATTAAGTTACTCGAGAGGTTTCATAGCTAGCTAATACGCATGCTCAGCCCGGAACGCACTGGCTCCGTTGTATACAGGACGTTGCATGACCTACAACGCATGCGTAGAAGGAATCGGGAAATACTGCGTTGCTGACAAAGTGTGATTGGGATACATAGGTGGCGTATAGTGTCTGCTGCTGGGTCACGGCGCATGCGTGGTTGTGCATGTTAGTTTGTAACCAAAGTAGAATGGGGATTGCCGCTTGTCATTAGATGTGGGAAGAGTTTGGGTGACTTGTAGCTGTGGAATGACGTTAAAGGTATCCACATGGGATGACAGAGCGTGCAGGTGCCAGTACAGAAGCTCATGGAAGCTGACATAATGTAGGTACTGTGTACATAGTCTGATCTATGCTGGGGTATGGCTGGGAGTACTTATTGTTCAGGGAAGGAGGACCCTGACTCGTGGAAAATATGATTTCATTTTATAACATCAGCAATAATGCAAACAATAGTTATGTATGACAATCCAATATAAGCTTACTTACAAAAAATATCATTTTATGTTTATGTTTTACCTGCATGTCTGCTGACTATCTCTTTCCACAACTTTCCAGATTCCCTGCATGCTTGACAGCTTCTTCCCAATTTATAAGGACTACATATCCCATGGTTCCTTGCTATTTTCAATCAGTGATTCCTGTACTGGCTCCACCTCCTGAAATTCCTATTGGTATCTCTGTAGTTTAAAAGTCAGGTGTCAGAATCGGCGACCCGTCAGATTTGGTAATGGAAGTGATGTTCCGTCGCCGCCATCTTGGTACACCACGCACTTATCTGTAGTAAGCCTACAGACAGAGGGAGGCAAGCGGACATCTTTTTACACCCACTGAAGTCTTGCATTTCACACAAATTTTTACCGATAAACTGAGCTTATATACTAAAATACAGTATTTAGACATCCGTGACACTGTTTTGATGCTAAATTTGAAAAGCAGCGGCAAGCCTGTTGATCTGACAGGTTTTCTGATCAGACAGAACACCGCTGCTTTTACAATTCAACATCAAAACAGTCTGACAGATTAAAAAATACTGTATTTCAGTTTTATTTTATTATGTTTACAATTCTACTTTTAAATATATTTATTATTATTTTTTCCTTTTCTTTATTATTATTATTTTTTGTATTAACGCTGTTGGGGGGGGGGCTTTGGTGAGATATCAGGGGTCTAAACAGAGAAAGGGACTATTTACACAGATTCCCCAGTCCATTTCTCTGCAGCCTCAGCTGCACTAAAGATGAATGGACATCTTTAGAGGCTCCTTTCCATTCATAAACTGAGCATCGTAAACATAGTTTACGATGCTCAGTTATGAATGGATAGTCAGTAATCACTGACTCTGCATTCAGAAAAGAAAGGAGCCGGAAAATTACAGATTTACCGGCTCCTTCCTCCACTCCCCATCCTGGCAGATCTGGGGCAGGGGGGAGCGGAGGAGGACACGGAGGGGGAGCGGAGGGGGACCATAGGACGATCAGTGTGGCGGTGGGGGCTGTTACAAGCACCAATCTTTCTGTATAGATTTAAATAAAGCAGTTGAAAGCTGCAGAAGGGAGAGGAGGAGAAGCTGCTGTCAGCTGCTTTATTGAAATCTATTCAGGGAGATTGGTGCTTGTGACGACCCCCACTGCCACACCGTTTATCCCCTGACTGCCCAGGTATCGGATTAGGCATCAGAGCATTTGCACGAGTACAAGTACTCGTGCAAATGCTTGGTATTGGCACCGATACTAGTATCGGTGCAACCTTAGAGCTGACCGCTGTCTCTAAAAAAAGGGTACTGAGAAGTTGCCTGCAGCTGCAGGCATTATCCTGGTATAAGCACCTGATGTCCAGCAACGTACAGATATGTCGCTGGTCCAGAAGTGGTATAACCAAAGACAAACTTTTATGCAGCTCTGTATTCATTAGGTGCTAGTCTAAGTACCTGGATGTTACTTTCTTTGATACGTTCATAGATAAGGAATTGGAACGGCCGCAGAAGTCCTTTGTGGTCCCTCAGGGCATGGCGGTCCGTTATCCTTTTGAGGAGAACCTTTTGAAAAAATGGTCCTCTACTCCGGTCGTGGACCCCCCCGGTCTCTCGGCTAAATAAAGTAACCACTCTCCCGGTAGAAGGGACCCCTGCCTTTAAGGACCCTACTGATAGGAGGTCCGAAGCGGTGACCCGTTCCATGTTCACCATGTTGGGGTCTAGGTTGCGGCCTATCTTGGCTGTAAGGAAGAAAAGAACATCCTGGACTGCCGCAATCTGTAGAAGCAAATTTTATTTGAGAAAAGCCAAAGGATAAAATCCAAAAAATATAATCTAAAAAATCATCCAAAAACAGTCACAAGCAAATGGTGGCCATACAGGGACAAATAGGCTAACGCGTTTTAACATCAGAGTTTGATGCTTACTCATAGCTCTATCTATCTTGGCTGCAACTTTGGTGTCTCAGACACTTACTGAATGGGCAAAGATTTTGTGTAGGAGCATCAGCTTCCCCCTGGGTGTGTGACGCTGGCTGACCAGTTGGTACAGGGCCTTGTGTATGTCTGTGATTCCACTCTGGATGCGACTCCCCTGATCTCCAGAGCCTCTGTATCTGCGGTGGTATTACGGCACCTGATTTGGCTGAAAAACTGGTCCGCTGACCAAGCTTCCAAGAAAGTTTTGGCTTATTTACCCTTCAAAGGTTGGAGGCTTCTTGGTACTTCGCTGGTACTTCATTAAGGATGTCACTGGAGGTAAGAGCACTCTTCTCCCTCAGTCCACCAAGGGGAAGGAGCTGCGTCATAAGTCGGGGCCCTCCTATTCCACGCAGAAGCGGTATTTTTGTCAGTCAGGGTCAGGCGGCAGATCCTCCCAAAAAAAAATGTAAGCGTCGCCTATGGAGATTTTTAAGTACCGAAGTTTGGCGCCATTCCATGAGTGCGTGCAATATTTAAGTGTGACATGTTGGGTATCTATTTACTCGACGTAACATCATCTTTCACATTATACAAAAAAATTGGGCTAACTTTACTTGTTTGTTATTTTTTAATCCATGAAACCGTTTTTTTTCCCCAAAAAAGGCATTTGAACAATTATTGCGCAAATATCGTGCGAGAAAAAAAGTTGCAATGTCCGCCATTTTATTCCCTAGGGTGTCTGCTAAAAATATATATATAATGTTTGGGGGTTCTGATAAATTTTCTAGGGAAAATTGTGATTTTTACATGAAGGAGAAAAGTGCCAAAATAGGCCCGGATGTCAAGTGGTTAAAATAGATTTACGTTTTTAGTTGTAACATGACAAAATGTGAAAAATTTCAAGGGGTATGAATACTTTCTCAAGGCACTGTAACTACCTTGTGTCTTGTTGCTGTGCTCCCCTGTGTCAGTGAGCCTCAGCCACAGAGAAGAGGAAGGAGCGCCAACAACAGCTGAGCCATAAGAGCCTATGAGTGATATAAAACAGGAAAAAATCTGCGCCAGGTCAAGTAAAAAAATAAAAAGTGAGCAGCCACTTAACCAACTATGATACCAGCTGTGAACAATCAATATAAATAAGAAGCTGTACTAAATCTTGAATAATGCAATCCTGAATAATCATATGGCATGAAAACAATTAAACATGCAGTGAATAAAATATACATATACAAAAATAACATAAAAAAATCAATCATATGAACGTGATATAATGAAATAGTTGCAAAATCCAGTGTTAGTTGAACATGAAAAAATAATTTTCAATGATAAACGAGAGTGTCGATAAAGTGCAAAAAGGTGTATGTAACGTTGATTGATGAAATCCACCACCAAGCACCAACAATTAGCATACGCTTCATACCAGATAGCGTGGACCATGAATTATAATGGTCATAAAAGCACAAAATAACTTGCCATCTGAAATAGGCAGTGACTGCTTAGCAGCAGCTCCAAATGGATCAGGAATAAAGACGCATAGTGAAGCCTGCTAACATTTAAGTCATTTTATTTAAAATATGTAAGGGCCCTTTCACACAGAGCGGATCCGTATTGATCCGCCCAGTGTGTGTCCGTCTGCTCAGCGGGGATCATCCGTTAATCCCCGCTGAGCTGTCGGCGGACAGAGCGGTCCCCGCACACTGTGCAGAGACCGCCCTGTCTCTCCTCCGCTCTCCCCTATGGGGAATCGGATGAATACGGACCGTGTGTCCGTATTCATCTGATCCGTTCCGCCAGACGGAAGAAAACTAGGGTTTTCTTCCGTCTGAAAAAGCAGATGTTTGCGGACGTTAGCGGATGCTCGAACGTCAGATACCGTGCTCCATCGAAATAAATAGTAACGCATAGTCTGCGGTAATTGGTTAAGCTAGTGAGACAAGGGATTATATGCAAATGGATCTAGCGCAGCTATACACATTGTACAAAATTGGGTGTGCAAAAGACGCCGCTTCATCTAGTGGTTAGTATCCATATGAGCAAATAGAATGTATTTGTAAGAAAAAATCCTATGCAAAGAATCATACATAAGTGTACAAAAGGCGCTGCTCCATCTAGTGGTTAGAAACCATATGACAAAATGAGTGAAGTCAGTGCTCCCGCAATTCCCAGCAACTGTCAAGCACTGCCTGACATGGGAGTGCCAGAGCTGCGGGGGATCACATGACCAGACTGAAAAAAGGTAAGTGTACAGATCTTTGTTACACAGGGTAGGTAGCAGGAGGGGGAGAGGACACTTAAGAATAGTTAGCATTAGGCACGCATTCCACTTTAATGTCAGGCATTGTAATGTTCTTTTTAAAGGCTTTTTGTATATTTTCTTTACTGAGTAGCTTTTAAAGTACAACTACCTAAGTGTGAACTCTTGTCAGAATCTTTGATGCCAGTCCTGCACACCCATGACACAATTTACTTTCAATCATAAGGAGAGTTTGTACATTGGCAGTTGTCAGAGCTTTCCCTATTCAAGAAGGCAGGGGTTGACACATTTGCTTGGAATCTAGGAGCCAGCTAAAAAAGTTAGGAGCCAGAAAACTCGCCCCGTCGCGACGAGCTTGCGCGCAGAAGCAAACACATACGTGAGCAGCGACCGCATATGTAAACGGTGTTCAAACCACACATGTAAGGTATCGCCGCGATTGGTAGAGCGAGAGCAATAATTCTAGCCCTAGACCTCCTCTGTAACTCAAAACATGCAACCTGTAGAGTTTTTTAAACGTCGCCTATGGAGATTTTAAAGGGTAAAAGTTTGACGCCATTCCACGAGCGGACGTAATTTTGAAGCGTGACATGTTGGGTATCAATTTACTCAGCGTAACATTATCTTTCATACTATTAAAAAAAATGGGGATAATTTTACTGTTGTCTCATTTTTTAATTAAAAAAAGTATAATTTTTTCCCCAAAAAAGTGCGCTTGCAAGACCGCTGCGCAAATACGGCATGACAGAAAGTATTGCAACGATCGCCATTTTATTCTCTAGGGTGTTAGGATAAAAAATAGATATAATGTTTGGGGGTTCTAATTAGAGGGAAGAAGATGGCAGTGAAAATAGTGAAAAATTACATTAGAATTGCTGTTTAACTTGTAATGCTTAACTTGTAATACCAACGGCCACCACCAGATGGCGCCAGCTTACACATCTGGTGGTAATAACTTGTAATACCAACGGCTCACCACCAGATGGTGCCAGCTCACAAAAAAAAAATTTTTTTTTTTTTTTTTTTGCCCCCCCTTCCAAGCCAAGTCGCCAGGACCCTATTTCTAGTCGCCATGGCGACCTGGCGCCCGGGATTTGTCGACCCCTGCAAGAAGGTATTATGACAGTGCAGTAACACGGTGTACAAAGTCAATAGCTGCAGTAGCGGTTGTAAACTTGTTCCTGCTTACTTCTGCTGGCTCTGGGGTAGGGCTGTCTAATCAGCCACTGTCCACCCCCTCCCCTGCTCCTCCAGGGAACCCAGGACCACAAAAAGCTGTCATGTTGGCACACAAGAGGAGATTGCCTTCTGCATAATATGGACCAGGCCTTGCCTACCTTTTAGCACTTTCGGGTTCAGAGCAAAGCTCTCACATTGAGGCCCCTTTACACAAGAACCCTCCTGGACCAATCTTCTGCTGTATGGGATTAGAATGGAAACAGATGTCACAATTTTTCCTCCAACTTGTAATGGAAGAAAATAGACCAGAGTGAGCATATATAATCAGAAACCCGATCGATTACTTCCAGTTACTCTTAGGGATAATTGTTGTCCATTTTTTTAATCTGTGTAATCATGATTCAGAAATGGACTACCAAAATGGCCTAACTGGTAGTGTTGGAGCTTGCCTGCTCTTTCTGGCAACCATACATCTGGGTTGAACATATATTGTGATGTGCTTCCTTATTGGCCAATAGGAATATGTGGGAGGTAGGAGGGGGTAAAAAAAAAAAAAAAAAAAAAGCTTTAGCCGTGTGAACTTTTTTTACCTGATGAGAAAGACTTGTTTGTATTCAAAGAGGGCATTGACGCTGAACATTGCTGGTGATTGTATATCTGAGCAGCTTGTTCTTGTAGTTAAAATCAAAGTCGTGAAGCCGTGCTGGATAGAGATGAGAGTTATAACCTCTGTGATATTGCGCGGTCATACAACACTGTACCCAAATGAAATTTTTATCATTTTTTTTTACAAAGCTTTCTTTTGTTTTTATCTTTTGCTAAACTAACAAAAAAAATAAAAACATTGAAAAAATTTTTTTTTTTCTTAGTTTCTGTTATAAATGTTTACAAATAAGCGATTTTTCATCTTCACTAATGGGCACTGATGAGGCTACACTGATAGGCGTCACTGTTAATCTGCACTGATGGGGCTTCACTGATAATTAGTGTATATAATGCACTGACAGGTTAACGACTCACCTTTCCTCACACAGACACAGCGGGGGACTGCTGATAACTGGCAAATCTATTTACATGTGACCAGCTGCGATTGGACACAGCTTATCACATGGTAAAGGACCGCTGTGATTGGCCCTTTACCTCTGGATGCGCAGAGTTTTGGGAGTAGGTCCATAGATGCTATCCCAGAACTGAAAGCCTGTGCTTTTTTTGGCTATAGTGCGAGCAGGAAGAGGTTAATGAAAAAGAGTCCTTCAGTGTCTAAATACCTGTTTTCCCCTCTTTTGCATTACTAAAGTTCTAGATCAGCCTTTTTTAACCTGGGTGCCCAAGCATGCCTTAAAAAAATGCCTTAAAACTTGCTGAAATATGTATACAAGCCAGTGAATTGATGAAGCCTGCCTTTTATTGAAAATGTTTTCATTGTGCACCATGACATCCTTCCAGCCGCCAGCATCCTAACAACCAATGACGTTGGGTGCCTGCACTGCATCCTTGTTTGCCCATCCTCAGCCCCTCTCCATCACCACTGGGGCCACAGCTGAGTGAGGGAGAAAATTGAGGGGAAGGAAAAATGCTGGAATATTAATACCATTATGCAAAGTTATATTTGCTTTGGAAGAATTAATTCTAAAATTGGGTGTTCTACATGTGTGGATGTTGCTGCGTTGTGTAACATTTTAGAATGGGGTGCCTTGATTGAAAAAACACTGTTCTGTGTTCAATGTTCTTTACAGCTATACAGTGATACCCCGGTTCACAAACCCCTCTGTTTGCAAAAATTAGCTTTGGTTCACGAACACAAGCCGTGGCCATCTTCCCTGCTCTGACACATTCATAATTCATAGTGCAAGATGAGAGTCTTAGGCGGACCTGTCCACTAAGATAGGGATTTTTACCCCCTGACTACCATGAGGGTGGGCTCACTTCATTGGGAATCATGGAAAAACAGTTCATCTGAATACTACAAATTTATCATGCCCTCAGATGATCTTTTCCTGGCTGCACAGTGCGGTTTTCTGGCCCCTAGATTAGTCATATAAATTGGGGTTAGGGATTGTTTCTAACAAGGATTAAAGAGGAACTATCGTTTTTTTTTTTCTTTTTAGATGTACAGATGAAAGAGGTCAGCTTAATGTAAAAGATCGTTTGTAATATATGTTTAAAATCCCCTTTTTTTTTTTTTTTTTTTTTTATTTCATAATTTTACTGTATATATAAACAAAAAAAAAAGTTCAGAATGGATTAACCTGATTTACATTGAACCCTATGGGAAAATTTGCCTCAGTTCACAACCAATTTGGTTTGCCACCAGAGTCGTTTCACAAATGTTCGTGAATCGAGGTACCACTGAATATTGTTTGGCATCTGTTCACCAGGTGAGGGCAGCAAAAGCACTTGCAACCTATATTGCTTAAGAGTAGCAGTAATCAATGTGTTTGGTTTTCTAGGCATAGCTGGACAATATGAGCAATTTCTAAGAATAAGGATGGTGATACACGACACAGTTTATGTAAGAAATGCAACCAATTAATGCATTGTTCATGATAATCGAGCAAATGCAGCAGTAAAAAGAAAGGGCCAGATTCTGATACATTTACGTTGCTCCACGGCAGCGTAACGAATCCCATTTACGTTACACCGCCGCAGGTTTACAGCGTAAGTGCCTGATTCACAAAGCTCTTACCTGTAAACTTGAGGCGGTGTAACGCAAATTTGCTCGGCGCAAGCCTGCCTAATTCAAATGGGGCAGGCACCATTTAAATTAGGCGCTTTCCCGCGCCGAACGTACTGCGCATGCTCCGTCGGGAAAATTACCCGACGTGCATTGCGCTAAATGACGTCGCACGGACGTCATTTGTTTAGACGTTAACGTAAATGGCGTCCAGCGGCATTCATGGACGACTTACGCAAACAACGTGATTTTTTAAATTTCGACGCGGGAACGACGGCCATACTTAACATGGCTTAGAACACCTATGGCTACGCGAATCTTGACGGAAACGACGTAAAGTTAGAGCGACGGGTAACGCGGACGTTCGTGGATCGCCGTAACTCGTCATTTGCATATTCTACTCCGACCGCAATGGCCTCGCCACCTAGCGGCCGGCCTAGAATTGCATCCTAAGATCCGACAGTGTAAGTCAATTACACCTGTCGGATCTTAGGGCTAGCTATGCGTAACTGATTCTATGAATCAGCCGCATAGTTAGGACGGGCGGATCACAGAGATACGACGGCGTATCAGGAGATACGCCGTCGTATCTCTTTTGTGAATCTGGCCCAAAATGCCTTAAAGTGGAGGTTCCACCTATCTAACAACTTAACCTTAAACAAAAGGGCACAGTTAGCCTAAAAACCGTTCGCCAAACAAAATTTTTTTAAACGTTTGTTTACCTTTCTTTATGGTCTGTGAAGCAGGCACTTCCTGGTCTGTCTGAGTGGGGCTGGGCGTGTCTATTTCTTTCCAGCATAGGGCTTCAGAATGCCAGGAGCTAAGATGGAAACGTCCATCGCTGTATTTTATAAAGTTTACTTTCTGATGAATTAAGAATGCTGGCGCCTAGATTCCTGGGACGGGTGAGTACATTATTGTACATGTACCAAGCGGGAGAAAGGATTTTTAAAAAAATAATGAATTTCGGGGGAACCACCCCTTTAATACCTTGCTACCTTAAAAAGAGAGCTGCTAATAACACACCTCAGCCCTTGTAGATTATATATCTTAAAGTGGAGTTCCACCCATAAATATAACATTACATCAGTAGTTTTAAAAAAATGTCATTAGTCCTTTACGAAATGTTTTTTTTCTTTTAGATGCCTTCAAAGTGTTGTTGCTAGGCAGAATAGTTAAGCACCTAGGTGCAGGAAGTGGGAAGATTAATGCTTCCTAACCTACACCACACAGACTCCTGGGAATGTAGTGGGTGTAACTTTCCAGGAGTCTGTGCATTCCCCAGTCTCAAAGAATCATGTGACTTGGACAGCACAGGTTGATCTGACACCGCTTGTGCAGCACTGAGCATGTGCGAGATTTGCAAGGCTGAAATTCAGGAAGTCATACAGTCTGGCTTCATGATGCCCACACTTAAGATGGCCCCAGTCAATTTCTATTTTATAAACGATCTAAATGCTGTAACAACCTAACAAAACGGACCTTAGTTTACAGACTAACTTTACTAGAATACATTAAGCTTGTGTATTACAGGGGTATTTATATATAAAAAGTGAAATTGTGGCCGGAACTCCGCTTTAACAATACAATCAGCGCTTTCTCTCTCCCTCAGTGAAACCTCAAGGGCTAATAGTTTCAGATCTCAAACTAAAAAATCCCCCAGTTCTCCAGTCCAAAATTCTAATAGCTCTTCTCATTAGCATCAATCTATAATAAAATCCACTGTATGAAGCTTACACTGATCAGCCATAACTTTATGACCATCCACCTAATGTTGAGTAGGTCCACCTTTTGCTGTCAAAACAGATCTGACCCCTTGAGGCATGGATGCCAGTAGATCTCTGAAGGTACGCTGCGGTATCTGGCACCTCAAAATCTTAATGACTTAGGCCCCTTTCACACTGGGGCGGGAGGCGCGGTGGCGGTATAGCGCCGCTAAATACCGACGGAATTGACGCAGGATTCGGCCGCTAGCGGTGCGGTATTAACCCCCCGCTAGCGGCCGATAAAGGGTTAATACCGCCCGCAATGCGCCTCTGCTCCTCTCACCGCTCCAAAGATGCTTCTTGCAGGAGATTTTTTTCTCTCCTGCCAGCGCATCGCCCCTCTGGCTTTCACATTGAGAAGGCTGGGCAGGAGTTTTTCAGGCGGTATTTAGGCGCTATTTTTACCGCTGTACCACCTGAAAAACGCCTTAGTGTGAAAGGGGCCTTAGAGAGGATCTGCAAAGAGGAGTGGGACAAAATCCCTTCTGAGGTGTGAAAACCCCGGTGGCCAACTAAAAGAAACGTCTGACCTCTGTGGTTGCCAAGAAGGGTTTTGTCACAAGTACTAACTCATGTTTTGCGAAGGGGTCAGTTACTTATTTCACTCATTAAAATGCAAATCAATTTATAACTTTTTTCTAAGTGTGTTTTTCAGTTTTTTTTGTTGTTATTCTGTCTCTCACTGTTAAAATAAACCTACCATTACAATTATAGACTGATTATTTCTTTGTCCGTGGGCAAACGTACAAAATCAGCAGGGGATCAAATCCTTTTTTTCCCCTCACTGTAATCATGTACAGTGCCTTGAAAAAGTATTTATACCCCTTGAAATTTTGCCATGTTACAACCAAAACATAAATGTGTTTTTCTTGGGATTTTATGTGGTAGACCAACACAAAGTGGCACATAATTGTGAAGTGGAAGGAAAACGGTAAATGGTTTTCCAATTTTTTTACAAATAAATATCTAAAAAGTGTGATGTGCATTTGTATTCATCCCCCTTTACTCTGATACCCCTAACTAAAATCTAGTGGATCCAATTGCCTTTGGAAGTTACCTAATTAGTAAATCTCAGTATAAATACAGCTGCTCTGTGAAGCCCTCAGAGGTTTGTTAGAGAACCTTAGTGAACAAACCGCACCATGAAGGTCAAGGAACACACCAGACAGGTCAGGGATAAAGTTGTGGAGACGTTTAAAGCAGGGTTAGGTTATAAAAAAAAATATCCCAAGCTTTGAAGGTCTCAAGGAACACTGTTCAATCCATCATCTGAAAATAGAAAAAGTATGGCACAACTGAAAACCTACCAAGACACCTCCGTCCACCTAAACTGACAGGCCAGGCAAGGAGAGCATTAATGAGAGAAGTAGCCAAGAGGCCCATGGTAACTCTGGAGGAGCTGCAGAGATCCACAACTCAGGTGGGAGAATCTGTCCACAGGACAACTATTAGTCGTGCACTCCACAAATCTGGCTGTTATGGAAGAGTAGCAAGAAGTAAGCCAAAAGAAGTCCCGTTTGCAGTTTGCGAGAAGCCATGTGGGGGACACAGCAAACGTGGAAGAATGTGCTGTGATCAGATAAGACCAAAATTGAAATTTTTGGCTTAAAAGCAAAATGCTGTGTGGCGGAAAACAAACACTGCACATCACCCTAAACACCAAACTCACCGTGAAACATGGTGGTGCTGTGGGGAAACTTTTCTTCAGCAGGGGCAGGGAAGTTGGTCAGAGTTGATGGGAGGATGGAGCCAAATACAGGGCAATCTTAGGGAAAAAAAATTTAAGCCTCGTACACACGATCGGATTATCCAACGGGAATTGTGTTATGATAGGCTGTTGTCGGAAAATCCGACCGTTTGTACGCTTCATCGGACAATTGTTGGATTTTTTACTGACAAATGTGGGATAGCATGCTTTAAAAACTCCAAAGTACAAACACGCATGCTCAGAAGCAATGCTCACATTAGCAGAAGTTGCCCAAAGGGTGGCGCTAAAGAGATGAAAAAACTCATAGTTTCGTGTTTTTTGGCCGACAATTCTTTGTCGTTTGTACGTAAGACAAGTTCCTGGCCAAACCCTTTGGACAAAATTCCTACGCTTTGTCTGCAGAAAATCCGATTGTCTGTATGAGGCTTTAGAATGGCCCAGTCAAAGTCCAGACCTAAATCCAATTGAGAATCTGTGGCAAGACTTGAAAACTGCTGTTCACAGACGTTCTCCATCCAATCTGACAGAACTTGAGGTATTTTGCAAAGAAAAATGGGCAAAAATGTCCCTCTCTAGATGTGCAAAGCTGGTAGAGACATCCCCCCAAAAGACTTGCAGCTATAATTGTAGTGAAAAGGGGCTCTACAAAGTATTGACTCAGGAGGGCTGAATACAAATGTACTTCACACTTTTCACTTATTTGTAAAAAAAAAAAATTGAAAATAATTTTCATTTTCCTTCCACTTAACATTTATGTGTCACTTTGTGTTGGTCTATCACATACAATCCCAATAAAATACATTTACGTTTTTGGTTGTAACATGAAAAAATGTGGAAAATTTCAAATGGTATGAATACTTTTTCAAGGCACTTTATAACCAACACAACACTTCTAGAAAACAGCAGCAGATGTAATTACCAACAATGTAATTGTTCTATTTTTTTGCAGTTGTATCGTCAGTTGCACATGCTTTGGAAGAAGGTTAAGTTGGCAAAGGGACTGTATGTTTTTCAGATATTGCTCAAGTAAGTATTTCAGAGAAAAATGTTCAGAAAATATATTTGGTATGATTACTCATTATTGAACAATAGGATAAAGTAAAGGAGATGCTCTGTAGTCACAACACTTTTTTCCCAGAGTGACAAAGAAGCGCTTGAATATACACAGTACAGTGAAGGAGCTCTGTCAAACTAGGACAGGAAATGTGTTACTGGCAGGATCATTGGGTCAAAATAAAGAAATAAAAGCCTAAACAATGCAACCACCACATTCAATGACTGGTAAGCTGCCCAATATTACATTTTTGTTCTTGGTTTAGATGCACTTCAAACTTCATAGCTACGAGACCTAAAAGGGGTTGTAAAGGTTTGTTTTTTATTTTCTAAATAGGTTCCTTTTAAGCTAGTTCATTGTTGGTTTACTTACCTTTTCCTTCGATTTCCCTTCTAAAAATTTTTTTTCTTTGTCTGAATTTCTCACTTCCTGTTCCTCCTCAGTAAGCTGTTCTGGCTGACTAACCTCCAGCCAGAACATGGGGGCAAGCTTACTGAGGAGAAACAGGAAGTGAGAAATTCAGACAAAGAAAAAAAACATTTAGAAGTGCACCAACAATGCACTAGCTTAACCACTTAACCCCCGGACCATATTGCTGGTCAAAGATCAGAGCACTTTTTGCGATTTGGCACTGCGTCGCTTTAACTGACAATTGCGCGGCTGTGCGACGTGGCTCCCAAACAAAATTGGCGTTCTTTTTTCCCCACAAATAGAGCTTTCTTTGGTGGTATTTGATCACCTCTGCGGTTTTTAGTTTTTGCGCTATAAACAAAAATAGAGAGACAATTTTGAAAAAAAATTATATTTTTTACTTTTTACTATAATAAATATCCCCCAAAAATATATATAAAAAAAAAAATTTCCTCAGTTTAGGCCCATACGTATTCTTCTACATATTTTTCGTAAAAAAAATCGCAATAAGCGTTTATTGATTGGTTTGCGCAAAAGTTATAGCGTTTACAAAATAGGGGGTAGTTTTATGGCATTTTTTTCTAGTAATGGCGGTGATCAGCGTTTTTTTTTTTTTCGGTACTGCGACATTATGGTGGACACTTCGGACACTTTTGACACATTTTTGGGACCATTGGCATTTTTATAGCGATTAGTGCTATAAAAATGCATTGATTACTATACAAATGCCACTGGCAGGGAAGGGGTTAACACTAGGGGGCGGGGAAGGGGTTAAGTATGTTCCCTGGGTGTGTTCTAACTGTAGGGGGGGTGGACTCACTAGGAGAAATGACTGATCGCTGTTCATACATTGTAGACGGTCAGGCATTTCTCCCCTGACAGGACCGGGAGCTGTGTGTTTACACACACAGCTCCCGTTCCCCGCTCTGTAACGAGCAATCGCGGGTGCCCGGCGGTGATCGTGACCACCGGGCACGCGCACGGGAGTCAGGCGCGAGCGGACCGCTTCTCCTGCCGACGTAGAGCTACGGGGTCTCGCGCAGGAGAGCCGACCTGCCGCCGTAGAATTGCGGCGGCTGGTCGGCAACCAGTTTAAGGAACCTATTTAGAATATAAAAAACAAACCTTTACCTGACCTGAACCATAACTCGCTATAACATTTTATTTTAAATCCCAACTCTAGGGTTACTGAATTGTGAAATACTTTTTTAGTTTTGAATATTGATTAAAGGTGCGATCAAGTGACCATCACAATCCTTTATCCCCTTTATCCAGCACCAGATTTTGTATGGGTTACACATCATATCACTGTGTTGTGTATTTCTGCTATTAGACTACGTTTCCTAGCATATAATATGGTTTCCTTGCTGATGGAGACTAGTTATTAGAGTGTGGTATTGGATGGATTCCACTGAGCTGCGCATCATTAGCAGAAATTCCCACTATGAGCGTAGGTGTTTACTGCTGACATCACAAGTGCTCCTAAAGGCCAGGACTCCATGGGAAGCAGTTGAGAGAAGTTGGATGTTGATAAACTAGAAAATAGTGTAACGGGTAAAGTGATTGTTGGCACTCCTGGTTCCTCCTTCACGCTTAGTGCCCACCATAGCAAGCAGCCTGCTGTTGGGGCACTCGTGTTGGTTCACTCCCGAGCTGGCTTTATATGTTGATTAAGTGTGGCTTGGCTCCACCCCCTGCTCACTCCTTACTGGCTGTAATTAACAGTAGTAGGAGCCAATGGCTCCCACTGCTGTCTCTGAGCCTTTGAGGAGGTAGAGAGCTGCTGGTCTTGTGCACTTGCTTGATTGAGATCAGGCTCAGGTAGGTTTAAGGGGGACTGGGGGAGTAAGCTGCACTTAGATGGGCTTTTTTTTACATGAATGCATTAAGGTACAAAACATTCAGCCTTTATAACCACTTTAATGAGCAATCAGGGAGCCAATAGCAATGCAGCAGTGTGGAAAGTCTGCAGTCAGCAGCAACTGTGAGACAAATAAGTTGGCTAATTTTATAGAGAGGCAGAGAGAGTCTCTTTTCAATATTCTTTTATCAGCTAAATCATTTTGTTATGACTTTTTTTTTCTTTTTAAGAATGCCAGTGTGTATGGTAAGAGGATGTAACACATCATCCAGAAACAAGACAGATGACATAATGCTGCACTCGTTTCCCCCAGACAAAGACAGTGTAAAGTAATGGCTGACACAAATGAAACAAACTTTTGATGACTTGGAAGGATTTGCAGAAAAAATTGTTAGCAGCACACGAGGAACTTATAGAATCTGTTCTCTGCACTTTACTCCTGATATGTATGAACTTAGAGGATTTCTACCCTTTTTGAAAAAAAAAAGATGCTATTCCCACTATATTTCCAGACTGTCCGCCAATGCAATATTCAGCAAAAAATAGCAGAAAGCATATTGCTGGTCTATTGCCCAAGCAATGCATAGCTACAGGAATGTTTCATCCTGAAGATGTAATGTCATATCCATTGCAAGGTTTCCCGGAGTTTCCTCTAGAACTTGGCATACAGATGCCAACACCTTCCTCTGAAGCACTCTCAGCACTACAAAAATCAGAACCAACATTTCCACGGAAAAGAAAATACAGACCACGAGCTATAAGAACTATTGGAACTATGATTGGGTTCTTTCCCGGACAGGTACATAAGTCTACTCAATGCAATATACCAGTGCGAACTAAGCATAAGAGTTTTCAAATACAAATAAGACCAACTCGCAGATCAGTTGGAATACAATGCGATATCAGTAGTTCAACCTGGTTTACAAATACAAACAACAGTTCCTGGAACACTGAGTAAAAAAACAGTGTATGACCTTCACTGTCCAAAAAACAAATGTCTGCTAGTTTGTAGATCAGTAGCTTCTAAACAGTTTTTAACTTTTTAGCCTCAGACAACCACTTTTGTACCATGCAATCCAGTGCCAGCAAACACACTGCATTTGCGACCTGCACTTAGGCATTGTTAATATTGCACTGACACCCACTGAAGATTGTAAAGGCAGTGCGATTTAAATGCGGTAAGGGAAAGGCACACAGATCGTGGGGTTTCCTGCATTTCATTAGTGTAAACCTAGGCTTAAAGTTTAAAGCGGGGGTTCACCCAAAAATAAATTTTTAACATTACATTCAGCCGAGTTGTCCTAATGACAATCGGCTGTGTTTTTTTTTTTTTTTTTCCCGTACATACCGACTTTCACCGCCGCTTCCGGGTATGTTGTCTTCGGGACTGGGCGTTTCTATCTGATTGACAGGCTTCCGACCGTCGCATACAGCGCGTCACAGGTTGCCGAAAGAAGCCGAACGTCGGTGCGGCTCTATACGGCGCCTGCGCACCGACGTTCGGCTTCTTTCGGCAACTCGTGACGCGTAGTATGCGACGGTCGGAAGCCTGTCAATCAGATAGGAACGCCCAGTCCCGCACAAGACATACACGGAAGCGGTGGTGAAAGTCGGTATGTACGAAAAAAAATAAAAAAAACTGCCGATTGTCATTGTAATTGATTGTAATGTTAAAAATTAATTTTTTGGGTGAACCTCCACTTTAAGGTTGTATTAATCCACAAATCTTGAAGAAACACCAAGATTCAATTAAGAATGCACATGTCTCTTGAATTTGGACAATATTGGCTTTTCCCAGAGTTCAGATTTTACCTAGAC
Organism: Rana temporaria; assembly: GCF_905171775.1. Classification (NCBI taxonomy): domain Eukaryota; kingdom Metazoa; phylum Chordata; class Amphibia; order Anura; family Ranidae; genus Rana; species Rana temporaria. The sequence continues at coordinate 313,664,995 of NC_053490.1, read as the reverse complement.
AGCACTCTCCTAAAGAGCATGCGCAGCTGGAATTCAACAATTCTATTTATTGTAGATGCTTTATTTCCCTGGAAGAATTAGATCTCAGAAGCAACTGGAGCTCTTCAAGGCAGGCAAGATTGAAGTTGCCACCTGCCTGCAATGTAGGTGTGAGTAGAATACAAAGAATCCCCCCCCCCCGGGGGGTAGGTGTGAGTAGACCTCTTTTGCCGATTGCTCTGTATGAGTTTCAGTCCTTTAGCTATAAGGTTACTTTAAGACCCCTTTCACACTGAGCCGCCCATAGCGTCAGCTGTAGAATGCCACTATTTTTACCGCCAACGCTATAGGTGGATTTGCTAGCATTTGCATTTAACCTCCGCAAGCAGCCGAGAAAGGGTTAAGACCGCCCATTGCGCAGATGGCCATGTAATCTAGGGTACTCAGAAACAGCATTTTGGAATGAAATACTTTCGTTTGGATTAATATTATTTGTCAGGTATGACGTATGCCTTATGTTAGCTGCAAGGAACAGACTTTAGGGCTGCCATCCTTAATATTCCTTAAAGTGAATTCTTGTTAGTAATGAAGCTATATAGATGAATACATTTGTAGACCGCACTTGCCCCACCAAAGAATGAAGTGAATGAATAGAGAACTCTGCGCTATGGTAATAAAAATATAAATATATTAAAGAAGCTGCTCCCTTAAAGTGGTGTGAAAACAACTTTGGCAATGTGAAAAGAAAAAAGTACGTAATACCCCTTTAACTATGGCATACAGTGGAACCTGGGATTACGAGCATAATCCGTTCCAGGAGAATGCTTGTAATCCAAAGCACTCACATATCAAAGCGAGTTTCCCCAAAGAAGTCGATGGAAATGAAGATAATTCGTTCCACATTGACTTCTATTGCATGCAATATCGCATGTGGCCAGGGGTGGGATCTGGATAAAGGCGTGGAGGAATATCAGGCCTGTAGCTGCTGTTTGTTGACCCCTTTTACTAGGGGTGGGAAAATGCTCCGAGACGGCTCGGATGCATTTGGAAAGGCTCAGAAACACCTGCTGTTTCTTTATCGTACATCACGGGACACAGAGCAGCATAGCCATTACATATGGGTTATATAGTGTACCTTCAGGTGATGGACACTGGCACTCTCCGACAGGAAGTTCCCTCCCTATATAACCCCCACCCATAGTGGGAGTACCTCAGTTTTTTCGCCAGTGTCTTAGGTGTTGGTGCACGTTGAAGGTTGTGCCTGCAGTTTGTCCTTGGGACCAGGGCCAGCCGACCGGATCCGTCCAAGGTGCTTCATAGCCAAAGTGGACGGTACCCGGGCCCCAATTCGTGGATGGGGTTTTGCCTATAATGCCTCTCCTTGGAGGGCTGGACTCTGGGTTCCAGGACTGGGTTTTTTAACCTATGAATACCTGCTGCCAGTAGTGCTGTATAGGTCCAGGTGTGTGGTGTTCCTGACTTGGACCCCGGTCCCTGAAGGTCTATGACCATACCCACGGTGAAGGGGGAAGATTGGGCCTCTTGCATGAGCAATACCCTGCAGCGTGGAAAGGTAAGCGGGGGGCCTACGGAACTTGGTTTGTCAGTGGGCTCCCCACAGGGGACTCTGGGGAAAAGCCTTTTTTATGCCTCTGTGCATGGGCTAAAAGAGAAACCACAAAGTCTGCATGACTGGATGGCTCAAACACCCAGGTATACTGTTCCTCTGGCTGGGCTAATTGACTGCTGCTGCTGCTACAAGGTGTTTTGCTCCATGAAATGTAAAAGGGAGCATGTCAGGTTTAAATTACTTACTTCCTGATGTCTGTGTGTCTCCAGCAGCTCCCGGGCTCCTCTCCCCACATGGATTCTGCTTCCTGAAAGCGGCGTCGGGAGCGCGCTTTCAGGCACCGTTATAGGCACTGTTATAGGCACCGACGCTGCGTGGAGGGGCGGGGGACGCCCAGGGAGTTCCCTCCCCTCTGTACATCAGAGGGAAAAACTCTATTTAGCCTGTCAGTTTGCTGAAGGCTGTGAAGGGACACGGAGCAGCGATGCTGAGCTGAGCAGGATAGGTTTGCCTATGTTATGCTGACACAGTGACACCTAGTGGCCGTTTTTTTGTACACACCTTGCTAAAGAGCTGTTTAAGCTCATATTTTCTCTGAAAAGCCGGAGTACTAAGTAGCAGTCAGAGTACTTAGTATTTGGTACTCTCTTAGCCCAGCATTAAGGGAAGCAATATTAGGATATGATTAAGCCCTTGGGGCTCAATATTGCTATCTCTTGTTAGGTTTTGGGAAGTTTAGTTTCTGTCTAACATTACCCTAGCCTAAATTTTTTTCCTCATTTATTTAAATGTGTGTTTTTCTCCAGCTATTACAGTTAGTTGTATATTAGCGGAGTATCTCAGATTTGTTATTATGGCTCCTAAGGGTGCAGGGAACGCTAAAAATGCTAAAGGTGTTAAAAAGCCGAAGGGTTCCCCATCAGGCTCGGAGGATATTTCCCAGAATCCACCTGCCCCTACCTCCCCGGAGGATCCGGAGGTTGCTGCCCTGGGTGAGCCATCGGGGTTGCTAGGTGCTATGGCGGGCCCTATTCAACCAACTCCTTCCTATGTCACGGAAGAGATGTTAGCCTCCACCTTGGGTGGATTTGAAAAGAGGATGGCCGCTCTTATTACGGCCTCTTTATCCGGGAAGAAGCGGGCTAGGTCCCCGTCTCCCAGGTTTGAATCTCCTGAGGAAGATGTCCTTTCCACTGAGGAATTGGAAGATACAGGAGACCAGGCTGAGGATCATCTGGACCATTTGGGTTCTGAAGATTCTACTATAGAAGAACCTTTTTCAGCTTCTCACGCAGAAAAATTGTGGGTTCAGTCCTTAACGGATATGGTGCGGTCAGCTTTTAAAATGCCTTTGCCTCAGCCTCTGGCCTCCGCTGTGTCCTCATTGGGCTCCCTAAAAGCGCCCCAAGCCAACCTGGTGTTCCCGGTCCATCCTTTGTTAAAGGACCTGATATTTCAGGACTGGGTTAAGCCAGACAGGATTTTTTTGCCTCCTAAAAGGTTCGCAGTTATGTACCCTTTAGAGGAGGAGTTTTCAAAAAAATGGGCTGTCCCCACTGTTGACGCAGCCATATCATGTGTCAATAAAGCTTTAACATGTCCAGTGGACAATATTCACATGTTCAAAGATCCTGTGGATAAAAGGCTTGAGACCTTACTAAAGGCATCCTTTTCCACAGCGGGGGCAGTGGTCCAGCCAGCTGTAGCTGCCATTGGCGTCTGCCAGGCTTTAAAAGACCAGGCCAAGCAGGCCCTAAAGGACCTCCCGGCTCAACAGGCTCAGGACTTAGCCGATCTACCTAGAGCCTTATGTTTCGCGGTAGACGCTATCAAGGATTCAATCCAACAGGCGTCCCGCCTATCCCTGTATTTGGTCCACATGAGAAGATTACTTTGGTTAAAGAACTGGTCTGCAGAAACCCCCTGCAAAAAACTCCTTACAGGATTCTCCTTTCAAGGAGAGAGATTGTTTGGAGAAGATCTTGACAAATATATTCAAAAGATCTCTAGTGGTAAGAGCACCCTTTTACCGGTTAAGAAAAGGTTCCGAGGTCCCTCTTTTAAGCGCCCAACCTCTCCAGTTCCAGGGCCCTCATTCTCTAGGCAGTATCGACGGCCTCCTGGACGCGCAGCTGCAAACAGGCCCCAGGGGCAAGCTGCAGGGAACAAGAGACCGTGGAACCGTAAGCCGGTTAAGGCTGCCCCTAAGGCAGCCTTGTGAAGGGGCGCCCCCACTCTCTCGAGTGGGGGGAAGACTCCGGTTGTTCTCGGAGTTGTGGGGGGCCCAAGTTACCGACCAATGGGTTCTGTCCTCAGTAACTCAGGGGTACAAGCTGGAGTTTCGGGAGTTCCCCCCTCCTCACTTTCAAATGTCAAGACTTCCAGGCGACCCTCAGAGACAGGCATCGCTTCTGTCCGCCCTAGAGCGACTCCTATCTCAAGGAGTGATTATGGAAGTACCAGCAGGGGAGCAAGGACAAGGGTTTTACTCAAACCTCTTCGTTGTCCCGAAGCCAAACGGCGACGTCAGGCCTATTCTGGACCTAAAGTTATTAAACCGCTTTTTAAGAGTCCGGTCTTTTCGAATGGAGTCCATTCGTTCGGTGGTGGCCGCCCTCCAAGGAAAGGAGTTCTTGGCCTCCATCGATATAAAGGACGCATACCTGCACGTTCCGATTTTCCCAGGCCATTACAGGTATCTGCGTTTTGCCCTAAACTATCGGCATTATCAGTTCGTGGCTCTTCCGTTCGGACTAGCCACGGCCCCTCGGGTTTTTACGAAGATCCTGGCCCCCGTATTAGCCATCCTAAGGGAACAGGGCATTCTGATCATGGCCTACCTAGACGATCTTCTGGTAGTCGACCACTCAGCGGCCGGTCTAAATCGGGCAGTGTTGCTAGCAGTAAACTGCCTAGAGTCCCTGGGTTGGGTTCTAAACCGGGACAAATCGGCTTTACAGCCCACAAGAAGGTTGGAGTATCTAGGTCTGATTTTAGATACAAGACAACAACGGATCTTCCTGCCCCAGTCCAGAGTGGACTCGATAAGGGAGTTAATCCACATAGTCCTAAGCAGCACAAGGCCATCTATACGCCTCTGCATGCGCCTGTTGGGAAAGCTAGTGGCCACCTTCGAGGCAGTGCCCTATGCCCAGATCCATTCTCGGAGGCTACAGAGAGCAATTCTCGCGGCCTGGGACAAAAGACTCCAGGCCTTGGATCTTCCCATTTCCCTTCCCTATGCGGTAAGGCAGAGCCTGTGTTGGTGGCTAGTCACAAAAAATCTTCTGAAAGGAAGATCGTTCAATCCCCCCTCATGGAGGATAGTAACCACGGACGCCAGCCTATCAGGTTGGGGTGCAGTCCTAGACGATTTAACCCTACAGGGGAAATGGTCAAGGGCAGAATCAGCCCTACCCATAAATGTCTTAGAGATCCGAGCAGCTCGGTTGGCTCTTTTGGGCTGGACGGAGGTTCTGCAGGGCTCCCCAGTAAGGGTACAATCCGACAATGCCACTGCCGTAGCTTATATAAACCACCAGGGTGGCACCAGGAGTCAGGCAGCCCAAAGGGAGGTAGATCGGATCTTTTCATGGGCAGAAGCCCATGTCCCCTGCATCTCAGCTATCTTTATCCCCGGGGTGGACAATTGGCAAGCGGACTTCCTCAGCCGCCAACAGATGTCCCCAGGGGAGTGGTCCCTCCATCCCGAAGTGTTCCAGGTCATTTGCCGGAAGTGGGGTACTCCGGAGGTGGACATTATGGCGTCCAGATTCAATGCCAAAGTAGCAAACTTTGTCTCTCGAACGAGGGATCCATTGGCCTGCGGGACAGATGCCTTGGTGTGTCCTTGGCATCAGTTTGCGCTAATCTATGCCTTCCCTCCAATACGGATGCTACCCCGTCTTCTTCACAGAATTCAAAGGGAACGCAAGCCAGCGATTCTAGTGGCCCCAGCGTGGCCCCGAAGACCTTGGTACTCCTTGATAAAAAGGATGACCGTAGAGGAGCCTTGGGTCCTCCCTCTACGTCCGGACCTCCTCTCACAAGGGCCATTCTACCACCCTGCCTTACAGGCCCTAAATTTAACGGCCTGGCGGCTGAGTCCCTGATTCTCAGAAACAGAGGCCTTTCAGGGCAGGTCGTTTCTACCCTTATAAACGCAAGAAAACCAGTTTCCAGGTTAATATACTATAGGGTGTGGAAGGCCTATATTACCTGGTGTGAAACCAGGAAATGGGATCCCCGCAAATATACTATTGGGAGAATCCTGGAGTTTTTACAGTTGGGAGTGGAAAAAGGTTTGGCGGTCGGCACAATCAAGGGGCAGGTGTCTGCCTTGTCGGTCTTCTTCCAGAGATCGTTGGCTGCCCATTCCTTAATGAAATCCTTTTTACAAGGTGTTATTCGGGTGAATCCCCCGATTAAAGCTCCCCTGTATCCTTGGGATCTAAATTTGGTTCTATCGGCCTTGCAAAGGCAGCCCTTTGAGCCCTTGTCCAGAAGGGTGTCGGAGTTGGCAGCCTTGTCATGTAAGGCACCTTATTTATTATTGCATAAGGACAGGGTCGTTTTGCGGCCGCTTCCGTCCTTCCTGCCTAAGGTGGTATCAAATTTTCACCTTAATCAAGATGTGATTCTTCCATCATTTTTTCCAAAGCCTTCTTCTAAGGAAGAGAGGTTACTACATTCCTTGGATGTAGTTAGAGCTGTAAAGATTTACTTGGAAGCTACAGCCCAGATTCGTAAGACGGACGTCTTATTCATTCTGCCGGAAGGGCCCAAGAAGGGCCAGGCAGCGTCTAAGGCCACTATTGCTAAGTGGATTAGGCAGACGATTATTCAGGCCTATGGCCTGAAGGGGAAGAGTCCACCCTTATCGGTTAAGGCTCATTCCACTAGAGCTATAAGTGCCTCTTGGGCAGCGTATCACCAGGTCCCTATGGCTCAGGTCTGCAGGGCAGCAACCTGGTTATCTGTCCACACATTTGCAAAATTGTATCAAATGGACGTTAGGAGGAACGCTGATTCAGCCTTTGGGCAGGCGGTACTGCGGGCCGCAGTTTAATCTCCTCTTGTCCGGTGGCACCTCTTGTTTGGTTTTTTCTGGTTGTCTCCCTCCCCTCATGGAGCATTGCTTGGGGACATCCCATATGTAATGGCTATGCTGCTCTGTGTCCCGTGATGTACGATAAAGAAAAAGGGATTTTTATTAACAGCTTACCTGTAAAATCCTTTTCTTGTAGTACATCACGGGACACAGAGCTCCCACCCCTCTTATGGGGAATTTTGGGATGCATATTGCTTGCTACAAAACTGAGGTACTCCCACTATGGGTGGGGGTTATATAGGGAGGGAACTTCCTGTCGGAGAGTGCCAGTGTCCATCACCTGAAGGTACACTATATAACCCATATGTAATGGCTATGCTGCTCTGTGTCCCGTGATGTACTACAAGAAAAGGATTTTACAGGTAAGCTGTTAATAAAAATCCCTTTTTGTTGACCTCTGGGTGTTGGGTTCTTTCCCTGTTTTCTCTCTGGACACTCCCTTTAGATTTTCAAGGATAAACATAATTTTGGATAAAGGCTACATATACATGATAATCTATGTTTCTTGGTCTGAATGTTAATCAAGTTTAGTAATGTGTAGAATTTTTGAAGATGTCTGTGATATGTGTATATATGTGTGTGTATGTGTAATATATATATATATATATATATATATATATATATATATATATATATATATATATATATTATAATATAATACAGTGTTTTTTTTTTTTCTTGGTTGAAAAAAAAAAACTTTTGTTCATATATTATAGGTTGAAGTAAGCCTTTATTATTATGTTTAGTCATGTATATTATATATATATATATATATATATATATATATATATATATATATATATATATATATATATATATATATATATACTGTATATATATATATATATATACATTTTTTTTGTATGAAAACAAATTTGGAATGTGTTTCTTGTTTGCAAGATTCTCAAATAAAAAAAAAATTGCCAACTCAATATTGCACCCTACAGACTAAGACTGGGATGCCATTAAAGTTAATGTGCGTGTAAAGGCATGCATCCCAATACTTTTGGTAATAAAGGGCCAGATCCACAAAAGAGATACTCCGACTTAACTGCTGTTCAGTCTGTGTGTAACTTTGGAAACGATCCTCAAAAGGCTTTTTCCAAAGTTAGGCAGAAGATCCGGCATGTGTAATTGAATTACACTGCCGAATCTTAGGATGCAGTACCGCATCCGCCGCTGGGGGCATTTCGAGTCGAAATGCCGTTTCTAGTATGCAAATTAGCACTTAAGGCGATCCACAAAGCTTTCCAGCTTCCTTTTTGCGCCGTAAGTGTTATTTTGCAAGTGTAAAATTAGGGCTGGTTCTACAAAGTGTAAACTAGTCACACCTTGTAAAAGCCCATTCCAGCGACGGCATTTGGTATGCTTTCCCGAGGGAGAACTCCACGGCAATTTGTAAAAACAAAACCGGCATGGGTTCCCCCCCAGGAGCATACCAGGCCCTTAGGTCTGGTATGGGTTGTAAGGGGACCCCCCCTACGCCGAAAAATCGACGTAGGGGTCCCCCTACAATCCATACCAGACCCGTATCCAAAGCACGCTACCCGGCCGGTCAGGAATGGGAGTGGGGACGAGCGAGCGCCCCCCCCCTCCTGAGCCGTGCCAGGCCGCATGCCCTCAACATGGGGGGGTTGGGTGCTCTGGGGCAGGGGGGCGCACTACGGGCCCCCCCACCTCAGAGCACCCTGTCCCCATGTTGATGAGGACAGGACCTCTTCCCGACAACCCTTGCCATTGGTTGTCGGGGTCTGCGGGCGGGGGCTTATCGGAATCTGGGAGTCCCCTCAAATAAGGGGGCCCCCAGATACCGGCCCCCCACCCTAAGTGAATGGAAATGGGGTACATCGTACCCCTATCCATTCACCTGTAGGCAAAAAGTTAGTTAGTAAACACACAACACAAGGCTTTTTAAAATATTTTATTATTCTGCTCCGGATGCCCCCCCTGTCTTCGTTATTAGCTCAATTACCAGGGGGGGCTTCTTCTTCCGCTCTCCGGGGGTCTTCCACTCTCCGGGGGGCTTCTCCGGACTCCGGGGGGGGGCTTCTCCGGACTCCGGGGGGCTTCTTTCATCTTATCCCCTCTTCCGCTGTTGACTCGGCGAACCCCGGTTCTTCTGCAGATGTCCGGTGCCTTCTTCTTCAGCGCTGGCTGCCTGCTATGTTTGTGTGTTAGCTCAATTTCTAACAGGCAGCCAGCGCGGTCTTCTGTGGCGTCAGGGTCTTCTCTTCCTTTCTTCCGATGTTGCCTCGTCGCCTGTTGTCGCTGTAATGATCGAAGCGCGCCTTGCATCCCATTTATATAGGCATCACCGTCCCATCATGCTCCGGCAGGTACCCACGTGGTGGGTGCCTACCCACGTGCACCCACCACGTGGGTACCTACCGGAGCATGATGGGACGGTGATGCCTATATAAATGGGATGCAAGGCGCGCTTCCATCATTACAGCGACAACAGGCGACGAGGCAACATCGGAAGAAAGGAAGAGAAGACCCTGACGCCACAGAAGACCGCGCTGGCTGCCTGTTAGAAATTGAGCTAACACACAAACATAGCAGGCAGCCAGCGCTGAAGAAGAAGGCACCGGACATCTGCAGAAGAACCGGGGTTCGCCGAGTCAACAGCGGAAGAGGGGAGAAGATGGAAGAAGCCCCCCGGAGTCCGGAGAAGCCCCCCCCGGAGTCCGGAGAAGCCCCCCCGGAGAGCGGAGAAGCCCCCCGGAGAGCGGAGAAGACCCCCGGAGAGCGGAGAAGACCCCCGGAGAGTGGAAGACCCCCGGAGAGTGGAAGACCCCCGGAGAGCGGAAGAAGAAGCCCCCCCTGGTAATTGAGCTAATAACGAAGACAGGGGGGGCATCCGGAGCAGAATAATAAAATATTTTAAAAAGCCTTGTGTTGTGTGTTTACTAACTAACTTTTTGCCTACAGGTGAATGGATAGGGGTACGATGTACCCCATATCCATTCACTTAGGGTGGGGGGCCGGTATCTGGGGGCCCCCTTATTTGAGGGGACTCCCAGATTCCGATAAGCCCCCGCCCGCAGACCCCGACAACCAATGGCAAGGGTTGTCGGGAAGAGGTCCTGTCCTCATCAACATGGGGACAGGGTGCTCTGAGGTGGGGGGGCCCGTAGTGCGCCCCCCTGCCCCAGAGCACCCAACCCCCCCATGTTGAGGGCATGCGGCCTGGCACGGCTCAGGAGGGGGGGGGCGCTCGCTCGTCCCCACTCCCATTCCTGACCGGCCGGGTAGCGTGCTTTGGATACGGGTCTGGTATGGATTGTAGGGGGACCCCCTACGTCGATTTTTCGGCGTAGGGGGGTCTCCTTACAACCCATAACAGACCTAAGGGCCTGGTATGCTCCTGGGGGGTGAACCCATGCCGGTTTTTTCTTTGAAAATTGGCATGGAGTTCTCCCTCTCAGGAATGCATGCCGAGCGACGCTGTAATTTTTTTTTTTTTTCCCCCGACGCAACTTTTTTAAGCCGTCGCGATCCTCAAAACTCGGCGTAACGTAACTTCGCGCATGCGCAGTACGGCCGGCGCGGGAGCGCGCCTCATTTAAATGGGACTCGCCCCATTTGAATAGGAACGCCTTGCGCCGGCGGAATTTTAGTTACACAGCCTGAAATTTCTAGATAAGTGCTTTGTGGATCAGGCACTTAGGTAGAAACTTTAAGGCAGTGTAACTTAAATGGGATTTTTTAAGTTACGCCAGGTTTTTGTGGATCTGGCCCAAAGTGTAGGCTTTTATCAACGTTTATTGGCAGGGGTGTTTTCTGTCTGAAAAAACACCCAGAACTACAGAAAGAAGCCAAGAACTTCCATGCAGGCTATGCTGCAGTAGATATTTAAATGCCCCCTCTATGCAACTGAGCTGAAATATGTAGGTGGGGCTTTATGTGGGTGTGGCTTGAGTGTGTGCAAGGACACAAGGGGCCCCATTATCTGCTATTGCCTGGGGCTTCATGAATTTTTAGTCTACCCCGGCCTTTGATCTCCACTTCATGACACTCCAGGGTCAAAGTCTGCCGAATTCTCAGTCAAGCCTTCCTCTGCATTAAGATTCTCCTCCACCTTTCAGAGTTGAGGGGCCATTTGTTAAACTTTTCGGGTGCATGGACAGTTCACATCTCAGATGCTTGGATGCAGGAGGTAGTTTCTCAGGACTACAAACTACAGTTTTGCTTTCTGCCACCTCCAACCTTCCAGTATCGCCAGAAAGATCAGCAGATCTCCACTGAGCCCTCTCAGTTCTTCCAAATCAAAGTGCAATTTCCCTAGTTCCCATGTGGGTTTTACTTGTATCTGTTCCCAAGCCTAAAGGGTTGAGTTTGTGATTTCTACAGTATTAAATCTAGGAAATTTACTTTTTGCAAGGTCATCAAACATGGAAGGTTTACTTCACTTGGTGTGAGTCTTGGGGATTCCACCCCATAAGCTTCTCAGTGGGACAAATTCTCTCCTTCATCAGCTGGGTTTGGACCAGTGTCTGGCTGTTAGCCATGTGAAGGACCTAATTCCTGCCCTTTCTATGCTGTTTCAGACACCATTGGCCCTGTTGACCCTATTCTGAAAGGAACCCTTTTTGTGCTTGGCATAGGGACAAGGTGGCATTGAGGCTTGACTCTTCCTTCTTGCCTAAGATAGTTTCTGCTGTTCTGCTCGACCAGTACATTGTTCCTTCATCCTTCTATCTAGCTCCAATTCACCAAAAGGAAATTTTTCTCTATTGTTTTAATGTGATTTAGGCTGTGAGAATTTCCCTTTTTTGTAATACTGGATAGACCCTATAGGGGGGCACCAGCTTCCACCAACTCTAGGTAGCTCAGACAGACCATCACTCAAACTTTTGGTTTAAAGAATTGGGCTCCATCCTATCCTGTCATGGACTCCAAGGAAAAAAAAGTACACAGATCATATTTTTCACTTCTTGGCCTTTGGCCAGGAAGTTAGAAGGCATTTCTTCAAAGTGAAGGTAATCCCCTCTTACAATGTTCTCACTGCAAACCCCCTTTTACCCTTTTCCTTTTTGACAATAATTAAAAAATATAATTATTTCACTTTTAGTCTCAGTGACCACTGCCACAGGGGCTGAAATTGAATGAAAATCAAGAAAGAGTGATACTCCCTGGTTGAGACACAGACAGCAATGAAACCTATAGAGATTCTAACACTTCACAGTGTTATCCATAACAAAAAATAAATAAGAAATGGAAGCACATATATCTTAATATACAGACTGTATGGGGTGTCTGCTTCTGCCCTTTAGCTGCAGAGGAAAGCTGCTTGCCTCAAGTCAAATGTAGACAGGATTCAAAGCAGAGTGAGACATAACTGGTATCTACACTGATTTTATCCACTGGTACAAACCAGTGGCTTTGTGTTCACCAAATGCACCCCAGGTACTTCATATGTTGAAGTTAACATCTTCAGTAAACGCCATACAGCCAGTGTGTACTGCCAGCTATGATCAGTCTAGGCATCATTTAAAGTAAGACCATGCTCAGGGATCTCTCATAAGAATATCCCATTTTGACCTGTGATTGGCCTATCATGCAATATACTAAAACAAGTGTTATGTGAATATATGCATCTGAGATGCATGTGAAAATCAGTGCAATTAAATGGAAATATATTTGTTTTCCTTACTTTTGCATGATGATGAAAAAATACATTATTACATCGTTAGTATGGTGCTTTTCGACAGCCGATTATGATTTTTAGTCTGACAAAAGCTGGATGTGATTGTTGTTGTCATCAAACTCAAAGTCCAATTTTCATTTAATTAGTATGGTTTTTGTCCAAAAAAAAAAATCACAAGAGCAAGACTATGCATGCTTAGAAACGAAAGTACACATAGAAAACTATTCAGCACATTACGTCCTTTCTGAAGTTGTATTCTGTCGTACGAGAATTTTTTTTTGGTGAGTAATCACTTCACTTTTGACATGAGAATAGCATGCAACAAAAAATGGATGAACGGTCGTTCGAAAATCTGATCGTGGGTACAAGGCTCACAGCAGCGAGTCAAGCCCAAGGAGCCGACTGTCTGAGTTGAGACTGACTCTGAGTGGCAGTGGAGCAAAGTAAGTTATGCGCACGCAGTGTGAAGTCCTTTCCTCTCCAGCCTTACTTTCTCTGGCCCAATTATATTCATCGGATTGAGGCTCAGCAACAAAAGTTGGTATTTCCTTATACTCAGCCCTACACTGTACTATATATTCGGCAATACACTGTACTATATACTCAGCAGTGCAATGTGCTATATACTCTGCCCTACACTGTGCTATATAGTCTGCAGTACACTGTACAATATACTCCGCCCTACACTGTACTATATACTCTGCCCTACACTGTGCTATATACTTCACATATACAGTAACTGTATACCACAAGCAGTATTTATATAAATGTTATTTTAAACATATTTGTATTTGTAGGACTATGCTAGAGAGTAGACAGAGTGTTTTTTTTTTTTTTTATGGTTTTAATTTGAAATGTACCTTGGTGTCCTTCACTAAGGTCTGTACTTGGGAAAATGTCTGCCACAGCCTTGGTCCGTGCCTTTCCCTGCACTGACCGGTGTATACCTTTTTCATAGCGCCGCTCTGCACTTTGAAAAAAATAAGTTGGTTTTGTGTTGCAGTTTGGGCACTCGGGCTGGACGGATTCCCCATGGGTTCTGTTGTGAACCGTTCCTAATTCTTAGATACAAGTTCTTTATTACACAAGTCTCTATGAATTATTGTTAAACTCCCTAATAGTTAGTTTATGTGTATCTGTAAGCAAAACTTTTTTGGGGGGTTGGTTTTGAGGGGTGTGGGAAAGAGTTGGACCCATTATCAAATTTGTATTGCTTTCTTTGTCCCCATTGTTGATATTTACCTCCCTTTTTCTCCTGATGTCCATGATGATGCTCCCTCAATGCAGCAAACAGTACCTACCTGCTCTGAAGGCTGCACCTCTCACACTGACTTCAGTCTGTCTAGCAATGATCTGGTGCCAGACTGGCCATGTCTGTTTACGGTCATCCAGTAAAACTGGTGACATTCAAAAGCATATTTCTGTTTAAAGTAAAAAAAAAATAACACAACTAAATCTGTGATTTAATATTCTATGACAATAAACTTAAAAACATCCAAGCTGGTGGGTATTGTTTTTATAGGCACTGTATATCTGCCTTTGGGTATTAATTGTGTAAATCATATATGTGGTCTGTAAAGATAATGAAAAATGTAATTCAAGGCATTGGCTAATAACGTCTTAGAATTCACTAAGTCAGGCTGTGAATTTAAATGGTTGGTCTATCTGAAGTGAAAAACTCCAATCCGATGCAATTATCTGGTTCAGTGATCCAATGGTTTCTCTTACGTCACTCATAAGACCTTACTCCTCAGCTGCTCTCCAGCGTTTCCACAGCTAGATGCTGTAGAGGTTATTTCAACAAAACACAAAGCAGCTCAGAGTATAAATGTTAGACACGAAGATGGAAAGTGCATTGTATATGGATGAACAGGTCATCAATCACAGATGATGCTGGGTAGCAGATTGAGCTGTAGACAAAGGAAAGCAAAATAACAGTCGTTATTAATATAGTATATAATATTATATTGTTACTGTCATTAATCCTACCATTTTAACCACTTAAGACCCAGACCAAAACGCAGGTAAAAGACCAGGCCCCTTTTTGCGATTCGGCACTGCTTCGCTTTAACTGACAATTGCGCGGTCGTGCGACGTGGCTCCCAAACAAAATTGGCGTCCTTTTTTCCCCACAAATAGAGCTTTCTTTTGGTCATATTTGATCACCTCTGCGGTTTTTATTTTTTGCGCTATAAAGAGCGACAATTTTGAAAAAAATGCAATATTTTTTACTTTTTGCTATAATAAATATCCCCCAAAAACATATATACATTTTTTTCCCTCAGTTTAGGCCGATACATATTCTTCTACCTATTTTTGGTAAAAAAAAATCGCAATAAGCATTTATCGATTTGGTTTGCGCAAAATGTATACTGTTTACAAAATAGGGGATAGTTTTATTGCATTTTTATTAATTATTTATTTTTTACTACTAATGGCGGCGATCAGCGATTTTTTTCATGACTGCGACATTATGGCGGACACTTCGGACAATTTTGACACATTGTTGGGACCATTGTCATTTTCACAGCAAAAAATGCATTTAAAATGCATTGTTTATTGTGAAAATGACAGTTGCAGTTGGGAGTTAACCACAAGGGGGCGCTGAAGGGGTTATGTGTTCCCTGAAGTGTGTTTACAACTGTAGGGGGGTGTGGCTGTAGGTCTGACGTCATTGATTGTGCGTCTCTATATTAGGGAACACACAATCAATGACAGCGCCACAGTGAAGAACGGGGAAGCCGTGTTTACACGCGACTCTCCCCGTTCTTCAGCTCCGGGGACCGATCGCGGGACTGTAGCGGCGATCGGGTCCACGAGTCCCACGGCCGAGGTCACGAAGCTTCGGACCGGGTCGCGGGAGCGTGCCCGCGACCCACCGCTGGGCTTTATACAATCACGTACAGGTACGTGATTGTGCCCAGCGGTGCCATTCTGCCGACGTATATCGTCGTTGGGCGGTCCTTAAGTGGTTAAAAAAACAGAGAGACAATATTTCGAAATTAAACTCATTTTTTTTTCAGTTTATTATACATGATCGAATGTACAGTACTTAGTTTTCAGTTGAAACGCTCTTTGCTACTTGTTCATTAAACATTTTTATGAATACATTGGGGTTTTGTTTAAAGCGTGAAAATTGTACAACTTTTATGAAAGTAAATGTACAGGTTGTGCTCCCACCCTCAGACAGCCCCTACTGGGCCCAGACTCTTGCTGACTCAATAGGGCTTGAGCCTAATACTGGAGTACTGTTTGTTCCCCCCTATTGGCCACTATGCCAACTGGTGACATGTAGTATTTGCAAACCTGATTAGTAGGTAGCCTTTAGCATCAGTACAATGGAGGATGACATGTAGTATTGTCCAACTATGCGTGACCTGTAGTGTAAGTAGATCAAACTAGGGGGTAACAGGGAGTTTGTGTAGGCTGGACTAGTAAGTACCGTTAGCAAAAATATTGTATGAAGCTTAGGTCTAGAGCTGCACGATTAATCGTCAAGAATCGTTATCGCGATCTTTTTCCCGTTGCGATTCTTGACACAGGGTTTCACGATCTTTGACATGAAAATAATTTTCTCTCTGCACTTTGGTATGCAAAGAATTTCCTCTCTGCTCTCAGCCAAAAGTCAAAGTCTGGGCAATCTGCCAAGTTTTGAAAACATTCTTTATTAGTG
Organism: Rana temporaria; assembly: GCF_905171775.1. Lineage (NCBI taxonomy): Eukaryota > Metazoa > Chordata > Amphibia > Anura > Ranidae > Rana > Rana temporaria. The sequence goes on along the minus strand of NC_053490.1, from coordinate 313,649,013 downwards.
GAAAGTTAAGTCTAAACATTGTATCACATTGACTTCTGTATGTAAATTAGGAACGTTTAACCACTTAAACACCAAACCTTTTTCTGACAGCTCTTTTCAAGTTAAAATCATTATTTTTTTTTGCTAGAAAATTACTTAGAACCCCCAAACATTATATAATTTTTTAGTAGAGAACCTAGAGAATAAAATGGCGGTTGTTACAATATTTTATGTTGCACTGTATTTGCGCAGCAGTCTTTTTAAATGCAATTTTTTTGGAAAAAATTACTTTAATGAATAAAAAAAACTAGCCAGTAAAGTTAGCCCATTTTTTTTTTGTATAAATGTAAAAGATTTTACGCCGTGAGAATCGTGATCTTCATTCTAAGCAAAAAAATCGTGATTCTCATTTTGGCCAGAATCGTGCAGCTCTACTTAGGTCTTACCTCCTTCCAGTGCAGCTGCTTAATGCTTTCCTCAGAGCCTTCGGTGATGTCTTGGCTTTGGAGCTGACCTTGGTATCTGGCCTCCTCTGAGCTCTGGATTCTGCCTTCTTTCAGATACTCCTGTTCTGTGGCCTTTAATCCCCTTTTACTCTGAGCTCTTTAACCTTTGCTGGCTGTACTCTTCTGACAGATGGGGTCTGGACCCTGGGCATGAGCACTGTGTTTGCCCCCTATTGATTGACAAGGCTGTAACTAATCTTTTGACAACTATAAACAATTCCTGGACCACTCACACACAAATCTTTTTTGCGCAAATTAAATTTTAAAGGAAATAAATGACTATTTGTCAGCTGCATGTTGCTTAGGAGCTTTGTTGCATCAATGTTGCTAATGCAGTGCAAGCATGTGTGTGCCTAATGACAGGTACAATAGCAGAGCAAGGAAGAGGAGCACTAATCAACACACACAAAAAAAACTCTACAGCAGTGCCCCTGTACTGGTGACATCACTTCCTGCCCATATTGTCAGTAATCTGTTCAAAAGCCCATTTCACACAATGTGCCAAATCTTTTTGTATCTCTGTACGGTGGGAGGGTCTGGTCTGCAGTGCCTTCCAATGAAGCTTACTGGTGACGTGGGCACTGCCCAATGGCTGTTGGCAGTCCAGTCTGCCCTGGTTATGTTTCAAACAGTCTCGTGAATCTTGTTCGAAGTTCCTAAACTTTGTGACGAACCCTATTGAAGTCTATGGAGAGTAAATCTTGTTATTCAACTTTGTCCATTTGTAAAGCTAATGACAAACTGTTGTCACATTGGAAACCAATCACTAAAATGGGGAACTTGTAGAAATGGCAAAGAAAAGAAAAACTCCTTCCACAGTTACAACAGTTACAATACACACTGACAATAAGACTGTCATGAGCTGCCCTTCTATATTGAGGGGGCTCAAGCTATCCATTCCTTCAAATGATTGGCTCTTGTGACTCAGTTGACCAGGGGCACAGGATATACGCTACATTATGGGTTGCTTCTAATTTCTGATGTGAAGCCTACACTGTTTTTGGCCAAACCCCCAGTTATTCACCACAAACCTATGGAAGCAGTAAACCCAAACCTCAAGACTGTACCTAATCTAATGCCGCGTACACCCAACCGTTTTTTTTTAATGTCATTAAAAACGATCGTGTGTGGGCTCCAGAGCATTTTTCGCAACGTTAAAAATGGGCATTAAAAGTTTAGAACATGCTCAAAATGTTTGCGTCATTTTTAACATTGTCGCTTTTAACGTCTTAAAAAATGGTGGTGTGTATGCTTTAACGACATGAAAATAATGCGCATGCTCAGAAGCAAGTTATGAGATGGGAGTGCTCATTCTGGTAAAACTAGCGTTTGTAATGGAGATAGCACATTAGTCACGCTGTAACAGACTGAAAAGCGCAAATCGTCTCTCAACAAACTTTTACTAACACAAAATCAGCAAAAGCAGCCCCAAGGGTGACGCCATCCGAATGGAACTTCCCCTTTATAGTGCCGTCGTACGTGGTACGTGTTGTACGTCACCGTGCTTCGCTAGAGCTTTTTATTTAACGATCGTGTGTAGGCAAGGCAGGCTTAACAATAATCGGGTTTAAAAAAACATTGTTTTTTCTAGACCATTAAAAACGGTCGTGTGTACACGGCATAAGCCCCAGTTACTTACCCTAATCTCTGGTCACATGACATGCCAAGTCCCAAATCTTTTTATTTTTTTCTCTGTAGTGTGGGAGGGTCTGTGCTGCATTGCCAGCCAATGTAGCTTACTGGTGACATGGACACTGCCCATTGGCTGTTCGTAGTCCAGCTGAACTCCTTAAGCTTACTTACTTATGTCACATGACGGCTTAACACAAGACCAGTTAGCAAGACAGCTGGAGAGAGTGAAGAGCAGCTTCAGACCACTGGTCTCTGCATTTTTCAAACAGGGTTCATAAGCAAAGACTGGAGAAAAAGACTGGACAGCCGCACTTCCACGAAATTCTTAAAATGTTGCCTTTAATAGTAAAAAATGGAAACAGCACTACAAATCACAGCAGACAGTGGGGTGGATAGAACAAAGGAAGAAAAATACCGCGCTAGGAAATATTACAAAACACTAACAATGAATTGCTAATAAAGCTGCAACAGCGGAGTGTTAATACAAAACACAACAGCATAGAACAGAGGAAAAAAGGTTGTTGCGCTAAAAATAATAAATCTAAGCAATAATTTGAAAAATATATAAAATTCTGAAGCCAATATCTCAAATCGATGCGATACTAAAAAGGAGAATAGTTGTAGTCCTAATGCATCCACAGAAATAAAGTTCGTATAGGAGTGGCAATGTTGAGAAACAAGTATAGAAAAACACCTCGAACCAGTAAAAAATTGGAGGCTTACCAGATGGCAAGCAGTGTGTGCTTGCGACTGCAAACCCCAGTCAAGGCCTTTAAAATAGTCCTCACAGGGGAAGATGGAAAAGGAAGAGGATTCTTGAAGTCTCCACCGGAAGCCAAATTAATGAGCCGTATCATAGGAAAAAATATTGCAATGGTGAAGTACGTTTGATCAGCACACATATAGGAAAAAAGTGACTTAAAGTACCACCATCACCAGCACCCTATAAATAGGAGGCTTACCAGAACGGATAGGAACAACAGCAAGTGGCTAAAACCCTAGCCTGGGCCTTTAATTCCTGGGCTGTAATGATAGTCCTACGTGTTCTCCGTGTTCAGTGGGTACATAAAGGAAGTGATAGAGCCCACATAGTGAAGTATGTTTAAACCATGCGTTTAATAATAAAAAGATTGCACTTACAGAGTAAATGAGAATAAAAACAGAGAGAAGCCGGCCGGCTCGGAACAAACGCCCGTCCACTCTACACAACACGTCCTGCGTCAGCACGCTACCTTCCCGACGCGCGTTTCGTCATAAAATGACGTCATCTGGGGCACCAAAGTGGGGTGGATAGCTGACGCGTTTCGCACTGGGGTATCAGCGCTTAGTCATAGCTTAGTCAAAGCTGGGGTGCCTTCTGGGTTCCTCAGGAGTGCCTAAAATGGTATCCAAATTGCACAAACATGATGTACAAGCCAGCAAGTGGATCAAACCTGCCATTTTGTTATGGAAAGCCATAGGTTTTCATTTTGCAGTCGCTGCCATCCTGGCAAACCAATGATTTTATTGGTTGATAAGGAAGACATCAGGTGCCTGTATTTTCCCCTCCCCTGTCCCTCCCTGTCAGCACTGGTGTCATGTTAGCCGAGTAATGGAGAGAAACATTGGAATAATAGTCCGTACCAATGTGCAAAAGGTACATTGCTTTGTAAGAATAAATCACCTCTATTGTTGGGTGTCCTATGTGTGTGTATGTTGCTGCATTATTTAAAACGATTTTTTTCGTTTGTTACATTTTAGAATGGGATGACTTGAGATTTTGCGGAATTCTAAAGGGTGCCTTGACCGAAAAAAGGTTGAAAAACACTGCTTTAGAGTTTAAAATAATAAATTTTAATAAAAAAAAATATACGTGCACAGATAAATCTATGCTCTACAACAGTACAGGAACAATACGTATATATCAACATTTTCAGTGCAGTCATAAATCAATTTAATTTGCAATATTTAATTATTTATACATCAGTCCCTAAGTTTATTGTTACTACAAGGCTTTTATAGAGTTTCGTACACAGAGCTAATTTGGTTAGACACTAGCTTACCTGCCACTATGTTTTTGGAGTGAAATCCATGCAACGGAAAGTATACAAATACCATGCAGATAGTTTACCTAGTAGAATTCTCAATCAGGAAAAAAAGCCACAAGGCAAGAGTCCTAACAACTTGGCCATCATGCATCAAATGTAATCTGTCATAGACTTTCCTTCCTCAAGGTCAGACTTGTGACATCTCTGAGGTTTAAAAATAGTGTTTAATGTGACCCACAAATTAAGATGCAAGAGACTCGTCTGTCATGTTTGTGATGGCAAAGCTAGACATATATCCTTAGATCTAATTAGAATGCTTTTGCTGGCTCTCTAATGCTGATTTACTGTCAATAAGGAAACAAGGCATCCTTTCTATTACTTACTGACCTAAATACTATTGTAAAACATGCTGAGTTTAATAATGCTAGAATGTAAATACAAACAAAAAGTAGGACAACGTTAAATAAAAAAAGGAAAGAACAGGATTTTTAAAGTTTTATTAATTCTCTTTGCAGAAACTTTTGTTGCAACCATCCAGATGTACTCATGGCACAAGCAATAAAATGTTAGTTTTCATAGCTTTGGCATATTCCCATAAAGCATTAATACAGAAATATTTTTATTCTATTATTCCCTTTAGGTTCTACAGTATGGGTCTCCAAACTTTCTAAACAAAGGGACTAGAAATTATGTCCTGGCATCGCTAACAATGCCCCATCACTGGTGTCAGTGGAAGTAATAGTGCCCCATCACTGGTGTCATTGGAAGAAATGGTGCCCCATCATATGTGTTAGTGGGAGGAACAGTTTCCTATCACTGGTGTCTGTGGGAGGCAAAGTGTCCCATCGTTAGTGTCAATGGGAGGAATAGTGTCCCATCATTGGTTTCAGTGGGAGGAATGGTGCCCTACTGCTAGTGTAAGATTCTTCATGGTGTATAGATTATCCCTGGTTTTAGAGGGCATGTGCTCTGTCAAACAACTAGGAAAGCGCTGTTCCTGAAGATGGTATATAGTCAATAATAAAAGTAATCCATGTGATATTGAATACTTTATTGGCAAGAAAACAAATGGTGTATGTAGCTGCCAAGAAATGCATAAGTGTCCAAAGAAAAAGATAACATAAAATTGAACATCACCATAACAGATCCAGGTCCTGTATATACAAAAACTCACAATGTCTGCAGTACGCACAAAGGAGCCAGGAGAGGTGGAAAGATAACTGTCCCACCTCCAGTGCTACCCGGGAGAGGGAACAGATGCACCAGATGTCCAAAAGTACCTGATGAAATGCTGTCACGATGTGGATGTACAGTGACGTGGATAAGTTGACCAAGGTGCAAGTACCAAGCGAAAGGCTGTCCACTAGCCCAACACCTCAGAGTGCGGAATGCCAAAGGAGAGGAGGGGAGGGGGACGGCTATGTTCCCCAGAGATCCGAAGGAAGGTGCAGCGCCTGTACTGATGGAACAACCAGAAAAGTGATGGAAGCCTCCCGCAGCTCGACTTCTGGGTCTCCAAAGCTGTAAGCACCTGATCAGCCACATCAAACACACTGGACACAGGCAGGCTCCAGCGGACTTCAGTGGGTCATGTAGAACAGGATCAAGGAGTAAAAAAACAAAAATGGGGGTTGTAAGAAATGAGAGAAAGTGATAAATTGCCAGGGCTTGAACATTGCGAGGACTACTGTGTTCAAGAGTCGGCAAGATGCAAGGTTATAAATAGTAACTGTAGGGGGTGGAGCAGCCATCACATCCACCTCCCACTAGATGAAATTATAAAAACATAAAAAACATTTTTTTTATAATAATAGTAATGATGATAAAAAATAGATATTTAATTTTTGTCTTTCATATTTATACATTTTTATAAGAGTGCTGGAACATATATTGGACTACAACACCATCATATTACAATGAGGATAAGCCCATAATGCAAGAAAATTATAACTGTGACTAGCTAAAGCGAAGAGAACCAAGAAGACTAGACTCAATGTCCAGGATCATGAGTCGATGAGGGTATGGGTATCTAGATCCTCATTCAACCCATGAGGAGACAATGAACAATGAAAATCTCTCATTACCTGTAAGAAACCCCTTAGGGATGTGTTCAATAGCTAATACTGTCAAGGTTTTCAAGTATCTTTCATGGTAGCAAGAAAAGTGGCATGACACACTATGTTTGTCTGTGCCTTTTGTAATAATTCTTCGGTGCTCTCCAACTCCTTGTTTACAGTGTACGTATGGTTCTTCCCACATAAAGGAAATTACACAGGCATTTCAAACATACACCAGGAACTGGGTTGAATATGTAATGAATTGTCATATGGCATGTGCTTTGCCAGACTTATCTATTACTGAAGGATGACCATGAGCAGTGCCGATCCTGACCTTCCTGGGGCCCTGAGCAAAATCAAATGTCACATTAAAGTTGAGAGGGGGGGGGCTGTCAAAAATCATATGTCACATTAAAGTTGATATGTCACATTAACACATTAAAGTTGAGAAGCGGGGGAGGGGGTGTTGTCAGAAATTACATCTTACATAAAAAATGAGAAGTGGGGGGTGCTGACTTCTTACCTCTTCTCCCATGCAGCCAGCGAGTTGAGAAGCGTGGTGAGGGGCCGAAAATGACTCCTTACCAGGCAGGGCCTCTAGTAATTTGGGGGGCCCTTTTCAGCTTTGCAGGGCCCTAAGCGGTTTGCATAGTAAGCCTATAGGGCGGATCGGCCCTGACCATGAGGGATAGATTGGCAGGTGAGGCAACCTCTCTTCCTGCTTTAAAAGATTCCCATCCGATCATCAAAATAACCTCAAATGTCGGTTGGTTTATCAGGCAAAGGTTTGGGGATACTGGGGGCAACCATATTTTTTAACGTACAGGCCCTTCTGAAGACCACTTGAGGTGCCTTCGGAAGAAGATGTAGGATCAGATTGAAAAATGTGCAAATGTTTATTCATGACCCTAGTGATACATCGGTAATTATTGTTAAACCCTGTGATAAATCTAACAGCCTGTTTGGGTGTGGTATTTTCAGGCTTATTTTTGGGACAAGATTTAAAGGCCTCTGTGAGGAAATCTTGGGGTTACCCCCTTTCCTTAATTTCTCAGGCATTGTCCGACTCTGGGGTGTAAAGTCTTGAGGTTTAGAACATTTCCTTTTTAGACTCAAAAACTGGCCTTTAGGTGTATTATTTTCCAAGCCAGATGGTGGCACTATCAAAATAAGGGAAATAGTTGCCCACAACCGTCTTGGAATGGTTCCGGGTGTGAATGAAACACTCATCATGAAATAGTTTAAGGTCCAGAAACACCAAAGGGTCTGGATAGTTGGGATTACAATAATCAACAAAGGACAAGAAAAGATCTCGCCTACCATCCCATATCAGAAGCACATCGTCAATATAACATCGACAATGTTCTTTACAAAACGGTTGCTATGCCAAACAGTCTGTTCCTCCCATAAGCCCATAGGGATGTAAGCATAACACAGGGTAAAACTGGCATCCATTGCTGTGCCCCTGGTTTGTAAGTAAAGTAGAATTTGTCTTGAAATAATTGTGTTCTAAAAAGAATTTGGTAATATCCACCAAAATTTTACCCTGACGAGAATTGGTTCGTGACTCGGTACATAAAAAATGATTCAATGCCCCGTAGACCAACCTCATGTGGGATAGTGGTATACAGTGAGCACACATAAAGCGATGCCCACATGTAATGGTTCTCCCAAGCCGAGCCGCAACTGCCTGTGTCCATTCGATGAAGTGTCCTTTTAAATTGCTGTGATATGAAATCTATATGCGTTGATGTCTTCTTTGTGCCTATTGGTGATCGTGTCCACATGCAGTGATGCATTCATTGTTGCGGCTTGTGGCGGTTTGTTTGTTTGTTGCCACGCATGCACTGGGATGTGTGTCTGCAGGGAATGCGCAGGCTTTGCCAGCTGTGTCATTACTATATGTTCAATGGGCTTGGCCCCCTTTTTTCTGCTTGCTACGGCGTGCCGATTTTCACGCTGTGTGTTGGCGCCGCTGGCCGACATCTATCCACCCTACGCCGTGACCCTTTCCCGCGGCAATTGGTCACGCTGGTCTAGGCGATGACTATGTGACTATGCGTCACATGATCGGGCTGGATTTTGGTGCCAAATTAGTGACATTCTCCGCCCCCTTTGTATCTCAATCCCAAGATATATAGCATGCTGGGCATAGAGGGGACACTCATACAAGGAAAGGATACCTATGCTTAGTGGAGTGGGCCATATGGGTAAGTCAATTCTTTGAAATTCCATTTCTTGATTAGCCCTTGGCAATTACATATGAGTTTTGTTTTGAAACTCTCTATTCCCCCTTCCTATTTTGTTATTATAGACCTTCCATTACCGAGTGGGCATCGTTTTATCAGGACTTTGATAATAGGCTTCCTTAATAGGGATATCTGCCATACAGTGACATTATAGTTTGGTAGTGACTATTTGACTTATTAATGTGATCCTCTGTGATCCTCTGTAACTGGCCCATATTAGTACTTAGTATGTTTTTTAATTATATTGTAATAAAATTATATTTTTTACAAAAATGTCCACCTATTTTTTGAGTTTCTCAATCCTTTTCTATATATATTTTGGATGCTGACATGGTGAGTGTCCTCCCTTTAAATTCATTGAAAATTGTTTGCAGCTGTAATGTATTGCCGGATTCCAGCAATATACATAAAAAAACATTGAAAAAAACAGCGTGAGTTCCCCTAGTCCATTCGGGTCTGGTATGGAATATTACGGAAAAATCCGTAAAATACCCCACTCTGGCCGCATTTGGTATTGCATCCCATTGAAGTCAATGCGTAACAAATTATTTTCGTTTCCATTGACTTCAATGGGAAAACTCGCTTTGATATGCGAGTACTTTGGATTACGAGCATACTCCTGTAACGGACTATGCTTGTAATCCGAGGTTCAACTGTAAATGGTTTTCAAATTTTTTTTTACGAATAAATATGTGAAACAAATTTCGCTGCAATTACAGCTGCAAGTCTTTTTTGGGGATGTCTCTACCAGCTTTGTACATCTGTAGAGTGACATTTTTGCGCATTTTTCTTTACAAAACAGCTCAAGCTCTGTCAGATTGGATGGAGAGCGTCTGTGAACAGCAATTTTCAAGTCTTATCACAGATTCTCAGTTTTTTTTAGGTCTGGACTTTGACTGGGCTATTCTAACACATGAATATGGTTTGCTGTGTCCCTCACATGGCTTTTAGCAAACTTTCAACAATGGCTTTCTTCTTGCCACTCTTCCATATAGGCCAGATTTGTGGAGTGTACGACTAATAATTGTCCTGTGGGCAGATTCGCACACCTGAGCTGTGAATCTCTGCAGCTCCTCCAGAGTTACCATGGGCCTCTTGGCTGCTTCTCTGATTAATGTTCTCCTTGCCCCGACCTGTCAGTTTAGGTGGACAGCCATGTCTTGATAGGTTTGCAGTTGTGCCACTCTTTCATTTTCGGATGATGGATTGAACAGTGCTCCGTGAGATGTTCAAAGCTTGGGATATTTTTTTATAACCTATCCCTGCTTCAAACTTCTCCACAACGTTATCCCTGACCTGTCTGGTGTGTTCCTTGGCCTTCATGATGCTGTTTGTTCACTAAGGTTCTCCAACAAACCTCTGAGGGCTTCACAGAACAGCTGTATTTATACTGTGATTAAGTTACAGACAGGTGGACTCTATTTACTAGTTAGGTGACTTCTGAATGCAATTGGTTCCACTAGATTTTAGTTAGGGGTAGGGGTGCAACGGATCAAAAAACTCACGGTTCGGATCGTTCCTCGGATCAGGAGTCACGAATCGGATCATTTTTCGGATCGGCAAAAAAAAAAAAAAAAGACAAGACAAATGCCCATCAATGCAGCGTGACCTGTGCCCTCCATTGTAGTCTCACCGTGCCCCAAATTGCAGCCTCACCAACTGATCATCCCTACACTACTGACAATCAACTGGAAATATATACAGTATTTTCCAATTGATCCTGGTTCTATATGCACCATAACGGTTAACTACAGGGTTACAATGGTTTGTAGTACATGCAGCATTCATCCATCAATATTGAATAGAAAAGACACCCACCTGGTCCACTTAAAGTTTAACTTCAGCAAAAATGTTATTTTATAGCTTTGGACAGCATGATAAAAGGTAGGGACCAATTGTTATGGTGGTTTAGGGCAACATTAGTGACATTTCCCCTCACTCTCTTATCTTCAGTCACAACATAGAGATTGAGAAAACAAAATTCACAAATAGTGCTAAAAGGATGACAGAGATTATAGCTTTCCGCTCTGCTAATGCTAGCCATACACGCATACATTTCTATTGTTTAGCCCGTGGAGTGAAGGAGAGAAAACCAGCAGAGTCCTTCAATCCACACTAAACAACTGCCGGCTATTTTATTTAGGGTAAATTCACTAATACCGCTGTGACAGATCTACATGCCAGGGACACCCGCCCCTCATCCACTTCTCCGGTTCCCGGTGATTCTCCGCTACATTTCCTGGATGGACACAGGCAGATACATTGGGGACACGGCGTGTGTGTAGAAGGGGCGGGGCGATGTAATAGAAGAGCGTGTGATTGGAGGGAGGAAGGGATCGGCTCGCACTCACACAGCCCCGCCTCCTCCTAACCCCGCACTGTGATGAACAAAACACATCCCAGCATTCTGTCTATCACAAGCTGGGGGTTAGGAGGAGACGGGGCTGTGTGAGTGCAGCAGAGCGGAGGCAATTACAATGTCGGCTGTTACAGCGTATCCCGCGGATCACGTGTGTGCCGATCCGAGGCTGTTGATCCGTGCGAATCACGGATCAATAACGATCCGTTGCACCCCTAGTTAGGGGTATCAGAGTAAAAAGGGCTAAATATAAATGCACGCCACACTTTCCTTATATTTGTAAAAAAATTTAAGAACCATTTATCATTTTCCTTCCACTTCACAATTATGTGCCACTTTGTGTTGGTCTCATTTATGTTTTTGGTTGTAACGTGACAAAATTTGGAAAATTTCAAGGGGTATGAATACTTTTTCAAGGCACTGTTAGGTAGATTCACGTACAGATGCCTAAACTTGCGGCGGCATAGCTTACAGTGTTTAGGCTACGCCGCCGTAAGTTAGCTAGGCAAGTACATGATTCACAATGTACTTGCCTGCTATGTTACGGCGGCATAGACTAAAGCGGGCGGGCGTAAGGGCGCCGAATTCAAATGTGTGTAAGGGAGGCGTGTTTTATGTTAATAAGGCTTGACCTTACGTTTTTGTCATTTTTTTTTTACTGCCCATGCGCCGGGCGCCTACATTTCCCAGTGGGCCTAATGATTTTGACGTGGACGTAAACAAAGTAAATCCTGATTCACGGACGACTTACGCAAACAACGTAAAAATTTCGAATTTCGACGCGGGAACGGCGGCCATATTCGACATTACTATTCCAACTAGAGCCTAGCTCTAACTTTACGCGGCCTATCTCTTACGTAAACGGCATAAAAGTACTGCGTCGGCCGGGCGTACGTTCGTGAATCGGCGTATCTACTAATTTGCATATTCTACGCCGACCGCAATGGAAGCGCCACCTAGCGGCCAGCCTCAATATTGCAACCTAAGATAGGACGGCGCAAGCATAAGAGCCTTATGCCAGTCATATCTTAGGCTACAGTCGGCGTATCGACTTTTCTGTATTCAGAAAGCTCGATACGCCGACTGTAGCCTAAGATATGACTGGCATAAGGCTCTTATGCCGTCGTATCGTAGGCTGCATTCTTACGCTGGCCGCTAGGTGGCGTTCCCGTAGTGGTCAGCGTAGAGTATGCAAATTGCATACTCACGCCGATTCACAACCGTACGCGCGCCCGGCGTTCGCATTTTACGTTGTTTGCGTTCGTCGGTTTCTGCGTAAGGCTGTTCCTGCTATTAGCAGGAGCAGCCAATGCTAAGTATACCCGTCGTTCCCGCGTCGCGATTTTTGAAAATGACGTTGTTTGCGTAAGTGAATCGTGAATGGCACTGGACGCCATTTACGTTCACGTTTAAGCAAATGACGTCATTTACCGCAATGCACGTCGGGAAAGTTTCCCGACGGAGCATGCGCACTACGTTCGGCGCGGGAACGCGCCTAATTTAAATGATCCACGCCCCCTACGGGATCATTTAAATTACGCACGCTTACGCCGGCCAGTTTTACGGAGCTACTGCTTCGTGAATGAAGCGTAGCGCAAGTAATTTATGGAGGCGTAGCGTTAAAACGGTACGCTGCGCCTCCGTAAGAGTGCGTAGCCCTACCTGAATCTACCCCACTATATACATCAAGCTTCATAAGAAACATATATATATCTGTATTACATTTCAAAAAATATATACAATCATATACAATATACAGTATACAATCCTGAATCTTGTTCAAAGTTCCCAAACTTTGTGGGTTGCTTCCTATTTATGCCAGCTATTCACAACAAAGCCATGGTAGCGGCCAATCTAAACCTCATTGCTAGTCTTAACTGGATGTTCTTTTATTTTTATTTAACTTGCAGGAGAAAATCTAAAATTTACATGCTCAATTTCACAAAAAGGCTTTATACAAGGTCAGTACAAGGTTAGTTGTTATGCTAGAAATTACAATTTTTTTAGCTTCTATAAAGTGAAGAAAGTAAAAAGCTTTTATGAACAGAGCCAAAGATGCTAACATATGAGCATGATTTTGTGACAGTAAGCATCATCTATAACCTAAAATAACCTCTTAAAATGTAGAAACCACTTCTCCTTTCTCAGATTTTGGTCAAGTGGAAGAATGAGCTATAACCTTAGGCTTCCCTATTTCTGAAACCAATTTTCTTAGAGATTCTGCCTCGTCAAAGCCATTAAATAACAAAAAAGAGCTTTTGTACAAAATACATAAAGACAGTTTGGTAAAGGCTGAGAATCCCTTGTGATGTGGGGTAAAAATAGATATAGGTTTCATGCTAGTAGTGATGACCTTTAACCCGCATGCTTTAGCTATAACATAGAAAGTTGGAAATATAAAAAGCTATATGCTAACCTGACTTGATAACATAATTTCAAAATGTAACCTTGGTTTTAAAGATTTGCCTTCTCTTTAATGTATTGAGCTGTTCTTAGTTTTTGTTCTCAGAATGTGAGCCCCGTTGTAGATAGTATATTTACCATTCTTCGTATGACATTCTTTATATACATGAGAAATTAGCTTTTGCAGATTTGGTTATATGCAGTTTTGTCTGATGGGACCTGTTGGCATTTCATAAAGATGAGCCCCCCCACCCCAAAGCACCTTGCCCCCATGTTGATGGGGACAAGGGCCTCTTCCCGACAACCCTTGCCCGGTGGTTGTCGGAGTCTGCGGGCAGGGGGCTTTTCGGAATCTGGAACCCCCCTTTAACAAGGGGGCCACCAGATCCCGACCCCCCTATGTGAATGAGTACCCCTACCCATTCACCAAAAAAAAAGTAGTGTAGTGTTAAAAACAACAGTTTTTGACAAGTCTTTTATTAATATCTTTTTCTTCTTCTTCTCCGGTCTTCCTTCATCTTCTCCCGCATTTTCTTCCTCCGTTCTTCTCCTTCTCTCTCTGCTTGTCTTTTTTCCCCTGCCGCCGCTTCTGCTGCCGACCCGCTTCCGATGCTGCATCCCGCTAATCTGTCGGCACCGGTGTCCTGCATTTCTTAAAGAACGGTGGGGGCGTGGCAATTGGATTACGTCACATTGAGGCCACACCCCTTATGACGTCACAAACCCATTATGCCCTGGGCGGTGGCGTCACGTGATCCCGACAACCACCGGGTAAGGGTTGTCGGGAAGATGCCCTTATCCCCATCAACATGGGGCAAGGTGCTTTGGGGTGGGGGGCGCAGAGCCCCCCCTGCCCCAAAGCACCCATCCCCTCATGTTAAGGGCACGCTCGCTCGGATAAGGGTCTGGTATGGATTTTTTTTTAAATGGCGTGGGAGGGGTCCCCTCCGAATCCATTCTAGACCCAAGGGCCTGGTATTGACCTGGAGGCACCCCACGCTGTTTTTTTTCTCGATTTGTTTTTATGCTGCCAATTATTTTTTTTTTACTTTCAGCTGGAAGCACACTGACAGCTGATGGCTCATCGGTTGTTAAGGACCCCGCAGCCGACTTCCCGGCCCCTCCTTAGCAACCAGCTAGATATAGTGTAAAAAATGTGGCATGCACCGCAAAAAGCACTGCAGAAATGCCCAAAAGCAACATTCATAGATGTGAATCGAGCCTGAAGCTCCATTCACACTAGTGCTTTTTTTGATGCATTTTGCATTTTGCAGAAATGTAAGGACATTTTTTAACCACTTGACCACTGGGCACGTAAACCCCCTTAATAACCAGACCAATTTTCAGCTTTCGGTGCTCTCACAATTTGAATGACAATTACTCAGTCAAACAACACTGTACCCAAATGAAATTTTCGTCCTTTTTTTCACACAAATAGAGCTTTCTTTTGGTGGTATTTAATCACCGTTGGGTTTTTTATTTTTTGCGCTATAAGAGAAAAAAGACTGAAAATTCTGTAAAAAATAATAATTTTTCTTTGTTTCTGTTATAAAATTTGGCAAATTTAGTATTTTTTCTTCATTCTTTTGCTTAAATGTGAAAGATGAAGTTACGCCGAGTAAATAGATACCCAACATGTCACCCTTCAAAATTGCACACGCTTGTGGAATGGCGCCAAACTTTGCTACTTAAAAATCCCCATAGACGACGTTGCAGGGTATTGTGGAGTATTGTGGGGTATTGTAGAGTATTGTGGGGTATTGTAGAGTATTGTGGGGTATTGTAGAGTATTGTGTGGTATTGCAGGGTATTGCGGAGTATTGCGGGGTATTGTGGGGTATTGTGGAGTATTGCGGGGTATTGTGGGGTATTGCGGAGTATTGCGGGGTATTGCGGAGTATTGCGGAGTATTGCGGGGTATTGCGGGGCATTGCGGAGTATTGCGGGGCATTGCGGGGCATTGCGGAGTATTGCGGGGCATTGCGGAGTATTGCGGGGCATTGCAGAGTATTTTGGGGCATTGCAGAGTATTTTGGGGCATAATTGCAGAGTATGGGGGCATAATTGCAGAGTATGGGGGCATAATTGCAGAGTATGGGGGCATAATTGCAGAGTATGGGGGCATAATTGCAGAGTATGGGGGCATAATTGCAGAGTATGGGGGCATAATTGCAGAGTATGGGGGCATTGCAGAGTATTGCACAGGGAGGGATGGCTGGATCTGTGACTGCATGTGTCACAGATCCAGCCCGCAGCAGCTGCTGCTGCATGCGCTCTCTCCCCTCTCCTCTCTCACACTGTACCGTTCGGTACAGAGAGGAGAGGGAGGAACCGGCGTCATCACACGACGCCGGTTTCTTTACTAGTGATCGCTCCGTCATTGGACGGAGCGATCACGTGGTAAATCGCTGCTATCAGCGGCGATTTACCGTGATCCGTGATCAGCCGGGTCCGGAGGACCCGGCGGTCACGGAGACTCCCGTGTGCGCGCCCCACAGGGCGCGCGGGAGCGCGATTCTGGGAGGACGTACATTGACGCCCTCCCAGAGTTAAGCAACCGCCTTGTAGACGTATTTCGTCTATAGGGCGGTTGCTAACTGGTTAACATGGTTTCCTATGGAACATGTTCACATCAATGCTTTTTTGTGCCTCCGCGTTTTTGGAAAGGGTCAGGGACTTTTTTCCAGCAAAAAGCAGCGTTTTGCATGCAATAGAATTTAATGGACCTGCATCCAAAATGTATTTTGCCGCGATTTTGCCGCAATTTTGCCGCGATTTGCGTTTTGCGTTTTATTTTTTGACCTATAAGCTGGTTGTTAAAGGAAATTAAAAAATAAATAAATTGCTGGCTAAAAAAAAAAAAACGCAAATCTCGGTATAAACGCACGTCAAAAAAACGCAAAAAGCATTGCAAAAACGCTCAAAAGCATAGGTGTGAATCAAGCCTTTTTGCAATGCTTTTTGCGGTGCTTGCTGCGTTTTTTGACGTGCTTTTTTATCGCGATTTTACCGCGATTTGGGTTTTGCGTTTTTTTTTTAGCCAGTAATTTTTTTTTTACATTTCCTTTAACAACCAGCTATAAACAGGTAAAAAAAAAAAAACTCAAAAAGCAAATCGCGGCAAAATCGCGGTACTTGCGTTTTGGATGCAGGTCCATTGAATTCTATTGCATGCAAAACGCTGCTTTTTGCAGGAAAAAAGTCCCTGACCCTTTCCAAAAACGCAGAGGCACAAAAAAGCATTGATGTGAACATGTTCCATAGGAAACCATGTTAAAAAATTCCCTGCATTTCTGCAAAATGCAAATGCATCAAAAAAAGCATTAGTGTGAATGGCGCCTAAGGCCTAATTCACATCTATGCAGGTTGCAGGTTGCAGTTTGCATATTGCAGGTGCATTTTGTGTTTTTCAATACATGCTTTTCATCCACTGAAGTCTATGGAACCAAAAACCAGAAAAATATCCCTGGCCCTTTCCATAAAATGCACAGATGTGAACTACATCCATAGGAAACCATGTTAACCACTTAAGCCCCGGACCATATTGCTGCCTAAAGACCCAAGGGGTTTTTACAGTTCGGGACTGCGTCGCTTTAACAGACAATTGCGCGGTCGTGCGAGGTGGCTCCAAAACATAATTGGCGTCCTTTTTTCCCCACAAATAGAGCTTTCTTTTGGTGGTATTTGATCGCCTCTGTGGTTTTTATTTTTTGCGCTATAAACAAAAATAGAGCGACAATTTAAAAAAAAAATCAATATTTTTTACTTTTTGCTATAATAAATATCCCCCAAAAACATATATAAAAAATTTTTTTCCCTCAGTTTAGGCCGATACGTATTCTTCTACCTATTTTTAGTAAAAAAAAATCGCAATAATCGTTTATTGGTTGGTTTGCGCAAAATTTATAGCGTTTACAAAATAGGGGATAGTTTTATTTATTTTTTTATTTTTTTATTTTTTTTACTAGTAATGGCGGCGATCAGCGATTTTTTTTCGTGACTGCGACATTATGGCGGACACTTCGGACAATTTTGACACATTTTTGGGACCATTGTCATTTTCACAGCAAAAAATGCATTTAAATTGCATTCTTTATTGTGAAAATGACAGTTGCAGTTTGGGAGTTAAACACAGGGGGCGCTGTAACATTTAGGGATCACTGTGTATGTGTTTACTAGTGTAGGGGGGTGTGGCTGTAGGACTGACACCATCGATCGAGTCTTCCCTATAAAAGGGATCACTCGATCGATGCGCCGCCACAGTGAAGCACGGGGAAGCCATGTTTACACACGGCTCTCCCCGTTCTTCAGCTCCGGGGAGCGATCGCGACGGAGCGGCTAAAAACAAATAGCCGCGCCGTCGTCCCGGATTGCTCCCCGAGCGGACCCGACCTCCGCATGTACCGGGGGGGGGGGTCCCGATCGGACCCCCCACCCACGTCTAGCAGAGGACGTACAGGTACGTACATGTGCCTGTCCGTGCCATTCTGCTGACGTATATGTACATGAGGAGGTCGGGAAGTGGTTAAATGGACTTTAATGTGTTTCTGAAAAACTGAAAACGTGCTAAAAAATGCATAGGTGTGAACCAGGCCTAGGAAAATAAATGTTTTAAAAGAAAGGATGTTAAGGCCTGGTTCACATCTTTTGTGCATTTTCAGTTTTGCAGAAACACAGTCCATTTAACATGGTTTCCTATTGGTCACGTTCACACCTATGCATTTTATGGAGAGGGTCAGGGACTTTTTTCTGGTTTTTGGTTCCATAGACTTCAATGAATCAAAAACGTGTATTGAAAAAAGAAAAATGCACCTGGAATATGCAACCTGCATAGGTGTGAACCAGGCCTTAAGGTACTCAAAAAACAATCATATTACATCTACGATGATACATAGGGACAATCTTCTTCTATCTAGACAGAGAAGAAGTTTGTTATATCAATCACACATATTTATTTAATAAATTACTATATTTTCCATGACAAACCTATCTTTCTTTTACTATACTATATTTACTAAAGCTGAACTCTGGGAAAACTAAGTTGCATTGGAGCTATGCTTGCACTACAAAACATAAATATAAAGATGGCCAGGAGTGCAAAGATGTAAACCAAACAATATCAAAAATGAGAACATGCCCATGGTTCTTTTGTTTGAATTGTGCCAAAAACGAATTTTTGGTAAAAATGAATTTTTTAAAATTCAACCCACCTTTCTTTCTCTAATGTTCTCCTCATTGCTGCTAATTAAAATAATTATTCTATCTCACGCTGCCTAGCTTGATCAAGGTTGGACAGTGTTTACTTGCTGCAGCTCCATCTTTCTCTACAAGGTACCCCAGTTCCTGTAATGGAGTAATGCCCTCCTTTCTTCCCAGGAGGTCAACACCAACTTCCTTTAGGCATCATCTTGGATCAACGTCTACTTTTTGTCACAATATACAGCATCTGGGATCAGTATCTACTCTCTAATGCCACATTATACAGCAAGCAGTATAATTTAAAAAACAAACACAGCAAAAAAAGAAAAATGAGGAAGCATTCCTAAGGGCCCTTTCACACAGGGCGGATCAGTAATGATCCGCCTCCGTGTGTCCGTAAGCTCAGCGGGGATCGCTCCGTATATCCCCGCTGAGCCAGCGACTGACAGGGCGGTCCCCGCACACTGTGCAGGGACCGCCCTGTCATTTCTCCGCTCTCCCCTATGGGGGGATCGGATGAACACGGAACGTGTGTCCGTGTTCATCCGATCCGCAGACGGAAGAAAAAATAGCACATTCTTCCGTCTGCAAAATCGGATGTTTGCGGAGGCGGGTGATTACTGAAGTCTGCTCTTCCCATTTTTCAGGCTGCAACATTACATTGTACGTTTTTGTAGCAAGTCGCAAGGTTGGCAGAGGCTGCAGCAGGGGCTAATCTGTGTTAGTTGTTTATGAACCCAGCCAAGAAATGTACAAGAAGCAGGATTTACGTGACTATGTAATCATTTAGACTAGGTTCACACTATTGCGAATTAAATGCAGATTTCACCACATCCAATTCGCAAAGCAGGAAATTGTGATATGGAGCTGGATCACACATCTCCGCATCGACTCCGGTGCAAATTGCACAGGAGCCCTGTGCATCTTTTGATCCGTTTCAAGTCCGAATTCAGCCCAAAATTCAGGCTGAAATCGGACCTGAAACTGTGAATGGAGGCGCACCGGACCCCTGCTGTGAGCCCTTGCATTCTAAAGTGGGCACTCAGCCTTGGCCAGCATCTTAATTCAGGAAAAAAGATGGCGCTTTCCTTATGGGGAGTAAAGCAGATAAAGGCACTCTCAGAGAAGTGCTGTTCATTCTATCTTGTCTGACCTGTAAGTCATACATTAACACATTGCCTACAATGCACACATCTCAAATCTGTATCTCATGCTTGGTTTCCTTTAAGTGGTTAATTTTTAAAGTGTGTCAAAGGCAATTTTGCTTAAAGGCAGCCTTGTTACAAAACAGTGTTGTTTTTAATTATATGTCCATCTATCGTACACTTATCATTTACCAGCAGATAGCCAGCGAACCTGTTGTGGTTGCTAGGTAACAAACGCATCAATGACTATAGGACTGTTAAAAAGTCCTTCACGGAATGGTAATGAGGCTCCTCTTCAGAAGGTGAAGGCACGTTCTCTGTCAACGCACACATCAAACGGAGCTCCTGTCAAGTTTATTTTGCTCTGCAGTGATGAAAATCACATCAAAAGGCACCAATTTTGGTAAGCTAACTGCAACAGCAATCAGGATACTCTGACAAAAATTATACTGGCTTCGGGTTATTTACTAGCATGGATTTTTTTTTGTTCCATGGCATGGATTAATAAAATACAGCTTCAATGCAAATATTATTAATTTAAATAACAAATGATATGATAGTTATTTCAAGCACTATAATGCCTTATTTTTTTAATATTTTTATTAGACTAGTAATAGACTTTAAAAAATGTTTACATCCACCGAGTGAGTAACAATACAAATAACGAGGCTCCGATCTAGTTCTCTATGACCTAGCTCAATTAGGCCTCGTACACACGGACGGACTGTCCGCTGAAAAAGGTCCGCCGGACTGTTTTCAGCGGACAGTCCGCTGCCGGATTTCTGTCTGAATGTTGTACACACCATCAAACAGAAATCCGCGTGGACACGATACGCAGTGACGTGGCCGCGCCATCGCCGTCGCCGCGACGATTACGCGGCGACGTGCGCGGCCCTGGAAGGACAATGCTTCCACGCATGCATCGAATTACTTCGACGCATGCGAGGGCTTTCGGCCGAGCGGACATGTGCGACGAGCCAGAACTGCAGGGAAACACGTGAGGTGCACGGTGAGCCGATGAGAGACAGCAATAATACAGTTCATCGGTTTACTCACGGTTAGCAGAAAGCCTCCCTGGGCCGGTCGCACAGTGAAAGGGAAGACAGCACAGGATCCTCCGGGGCACGCTCTGCGATAGGGAAACGCCAGCCAAGATGGTGGTTGAGGTGCCCGTGATGACAGGGGTGTTTAGAGTGCTTGTGGCGGCTGGGTCCCTTGATGATATTTGTCGTGACGCCAGTACCGTTAATGGTGGTACAACCAGTTGTAGTAACAATGTTAAAGAATGAGATAGGCAGTGGCAGAATACAACTCACAACTTTTACTGTGTCTGGTTTTGGTTGCAGTACAAACATCCAGTTAGAATACAGTCTCTGGGTAAATAGAGGAATTCTGCTGATCCACTGCTAATAAGCTTTAGTAGGCCTGGACTCAGGCTGTGGTTCAGTAATAATGCTTACTTGTGTCTGGTCCTTTTTGAATCCAGTGACATGGGTGAGGTTGCCGGAGGCTAATAAATCCTTCACCTGTATACTCAAAGGTCCTTGCTGCCGATTAATGGCTTTTATCCTTTGATTTTAGCAGTTTAAATGTGTCCCTTCTTTGGACTGACCTTCACATTCTCCTTTCTCTCTCCATACTGCTTCCTGTACTGAACTACTGACCACGGATAAGCCTGAGCTGGGATAGATTTCCCAGAGTGGTGCTATCCCCATCTTGTGGTGGGAAGTATGAAGCACACCTGACCAGCCTATGAACAGGGATACCACAGGTATACAATGCAAAATGACATGCAATATAGCAATGACAAAGAAGTAATACTTTTGCAGTTCCCACATGTCCTGAGTGGGACGCTGCATACCCCCATGGTAAAACGTGTGTCGACCTCGGCACACTTTTGACTCGATGTTGTGTCTTCCTGTAAGATATAAGAGAAATGGAAAAGCATGCATGCATAGGAAATAACAATATAACCCCATTCTTGTACTTCTTGTATCTGCAAGTAAAATGGGTTAGGCAAACATATCTCAGGCAACAACGAAATGTGACAAAAGGTGACAAAAAGGGGTGTAGTTTTTCCTCTGAAGACTGGTGATGTATGGCAAAACCAGAATAGTCCACGATGAGATGGAAAAAGGAAAACAAAGCAAAAATAACATCTCAGGAGGCTCACAGGGTATGAGTCCGTTCCCTGGGCACAGGAAAATGTCAACAGATGAATATCACGGAGGCTCAGGTACGTGAAAGTCTATCTCCGGGTGCAGGCTTGAACGTTGCAAAACAGTAGGTATGTAGTCCTTTTGAAAAGTCCTTTAAAGGAAATAAACATAATATCCCAAGTAAGTCTTCTTCTCACTCTGGAACTTCAGACGATGTAAGGATGCACTCAACGATGAGATGACAGAGTCGGTAGTCGACTTCTCGGCTGCTGGTGCAGGTAATCCTCCAAACGGACAGGTGGTCGTCCTCTTGTAGTTCTGTCAGATCTTCTTAGCGGCTGAGTTTCTACAGGCCTTGTTTCAAGGGAACTTGGTGTCTCTTGAGCGGTAGTAGACATTTCTTGAGGTAGCTCCTCTGGTTGAAGTGCGGTTGTATTGGTCTTGGCAGGCACTAAGATATTGAGCCATGGTGTAAGGAACCATTGTAAAGGATCAGAGTCTAATAATGCTTTTCCAAAAGACTGTAGTGGATTCTCTGAATCAGATGGTTTTGTAGGCTCTGGTTCTATGGATTGTGTTTCCTCTTGGACAGCTTCTTCTTGAAGAGTTTCTTCTTGAGTACTTTCCTTGAGACATAACTTAAGGCGATTGCGATGTACTACACGTGATTTGTTTTCTTTAGTGATCTCGTAAGTATCAGTCTCTGGATTGAGAATAGCTGTAATGGTGTAAGGTTCTCTCTCCCATTTGCTATCTAACTTGCTGGTGCGATGGTTGTTTTTTAACCATACATGGTCACCAATTTTGAGAGGTTCTGCTTTGGCAGATTGGTCATAATCTTTTTGTTGCTTTTCATGAGCACGTTCCATGCGATGTTGAACAATTTCCTGTGCATCAATTAGACGTCTTTGGTGCTCACTCACCCAATCAGTCTTTGGTAGGGGGTTGATTGCATCAGGCACTTGTACGCCCAAAGTATGGTCAGCAGGTAGTTTACCTTGTCGGCCAAACATGAGATAGTAAGGTGTATACCCAGTAGAACAGTGAATGGTGTTATTGTAGGTGTACATCAATTGAGGCAATAGAGTAGGCCAATCACTTCTTGTAGCAGGAGGTACTGCTCTTAACATCTCAATTAAAGTTTGGTTCATTTTCTCGCAAAGTCCATTCCCTTGAGGGTGGTAGGCTGTGGTCCTGATTTTCTGGCAATTGTGAAGTGTACACAGTTCTTTGAAGAGTTGCGACTCAAAGGCAGATCCCTGATCCGTAAGGATTCTTTCTGGGCATCCATATGGCAATAGGAAATGTTTCCAGAAGGCATCTGCAGTTGTTTTAGCAGTCAGGTCCTTGACAGGTACGGCTACAACAAATTTGGTATAATGATCGATGATGGTCATGGCGTATGTGTAACCTGAGCGACTTGGTTCCAGCTTCACATGGTCAATCGCAACTATTTCTAGCTGTGTTTGGCTTACAATGGGATGTAAGGGTGCTTTTTGGTCATGTTTTTCATTTCTTCCAACAGCACAGGTGGAACATTCTCGACACCATTTTTCAATGTCTCCTCTCATCCCAATCCAGTAGAATCTTCTACGGATGGTGGCTTCTGTCTTCTGCACGCCAAAGTGTCCTGATTGATCATGATACATCTCAAGAATGATTCTTGCATCTCGGCGTGGTATTAAGATTTGGTATAGACAATCCGAGGTAATTGGGTCTAAAGTTCTTCTTAATAGTAGGCCCTTCTGTAGGAAGAGATGTTTTCTGTGTCTCCAAAGTTTTGACAATTCTGGATCAGCATTTCTTCTGCGAATTCTTTCAGGGGTTCTTCCGCTGGTGAAGAAATCTTGCAGTTCTCCCAACACTCTGCTTTCATTTTGCAGCTTGATCCACCTTTCTTTGTCCACTTGGGATCTTGGATCCACTTGTTGTTGAAGATTAAGGACTTTTCTTCCTTTGATGGTGATAATGTCTTGTTGGGCAAAATTTTTGTAAAAAGCTGGCATTTCTACCTCTTCCCAAACATCTTCCTGTGTAGTAGGGTCTTCTTGGGTAGGCAGACGGGATAATGCATCCGCATTTTCATTTGCTTTTCCTGTTCTGTATTTTATGGTGAAATCGTAGTTAGCTAGGCGTGAGGCCCATCTTTGTTCCAATGCTCCCAACTTGGCGGTATTCAGATGTGCTAGCGGGTTGTTATCTGTGAAGGCCACAAATGGTAATCTTTAAATTTTTCTGTAACAGCCCACACGAGTGCGAGGAATTCCAATTTGAAGGAACTATAGTTTTGGTCGTTTCTTTCAGTACCTTTAAGAGATCTACTAGCGTAGGAAATAACTCTTTCTTTTCCTTCCTGTACCTGCGACAGGACAGCTCCCAGACCTTTCTTACTAGCATCTGTGTAAAGATGAAATGGCTTCTGGTAATCTGGATAGCCTAGGATTGGTGGTTCTGTTAACTTCCTCTTTAGGAGCTGGAAGGCAATTTCTCTTTCTGTGTTCCATTCAACTGGTATTGGAGACTTTTGGTACCTCTTAGGATGTCCTCTCAGAAGTTCTAATATTGGCCCCGCAATTTGGGCAAAGTGAGGAATAAAGCGTCTGTAGTATCCTGCGAAACTGAGAAAGCTCCTCACTTCTTTCACTGTAGTAGGAGTAGGCCAATTCCGGACTGCGGCTATCTTCTCTGGATCCGGTTTAACACCTTCAGAGCTTACAATATGCCCTAAGTATTTGACTTCTGTCTTCAGTAGATAGCACTTAGATGGTTTGACTTTGAGTCCATGTTTAATGAGGATTTGAAAAACTTCAGCCAAATGTTTCAAGTGATCTTCATAAGATTTGGAGTAGATGATGACATCATCTAAGTACAACAGAACGGTTTCAAAAATTTTGTGTCCTAGAAAATGCTCCATTAATCTTTGAAAGGTTCCGGGCGCATTGCAAAGTCCAAAAGGCATGCGGTTGAACTCAAATAGGCCCATCGGGGTGGTAAATGCAGTCTTCTCACGATCTTCAGGTGCCATGGGTACTTGCCAGTATCCACTGGTTAAATCAAGGGTAGAGAAGTAGGCTGAAGATCCTAAAGCTGTCAAAGATTCCTCTATGCGTGGTAAAGGGTAAGCATCCTTGTGGGTGATTTGGTTAATTTTTCTGTAATCCACACAGAATCTGATGTTACCATCCTTTTTACGGACAAGGACTAGAGGTGCAGCCCATGGACTATGGCTGTCTCTAATGACATTGGAGTCCTTCATCTCTTGGATCATTTGCTTTACAGATTGGTACATAGTTGGTGGTATAGGCCGATATCTTTCCTTGATCGGTGGGTGTGAACCTGTAGGAATGGAGTGCTTGATGATATCCACTTCTCCATAGTCGGTGGAATGCTTACTGAAGGCAAGGTGAAGCTCCTTCACAATTTTTAGTACTCCCTCCATTTGGTTTGCTGGTGTGGAAGCATCTCCCACATGAAGTTCTTTCCACCAGGATGTGCTTACATTTTGGTCCTGGGGGTTCTGTCTCTTGGGAATTTGCTCTGTGGTAGCTGTAGCCACACTGATGACATCTTGAAAAGTGACTTGGATTAGCTGTGCAATAGGAAGGTGTTTTGATAGTGTTACGCTGCTATCACTCAAGTTTAGGAGTCGTATAGGCACTTTACCTTCAGAGACGGTTACTAGGCTCCTTGCAGCTCTAACTAGAGGATAGTCTTCCAAAACAACAGGCTCTACCAGGGCTTGGTAGTCTTGACCTTGGATTCCGACTACAGCTCGGCACCACAAGAGAGTTTCGGTGTTGGGTTTGAGGATCACAGGTTGCTTATCCCGGATGCGGGCACAGCAAATTTCTCCTTTTTCGTTGGTGAATCTCTGTTGCGCATTTAGTACACGGATGGTTTGTTGGATCACCTTCTTAGAATCAGGAGGGGCAGTAGGCACTAACTGGTGCAAGGCTTCTAGCATCTCAACATAACAGTTCCTAAGGACATTCATTCCTAGGACTATTGGAGGGTTAGGATTATTGTCTCTGACTTGTACCACAATAAGGCCTTGTCGAGGTAGTGTAGTTCCTCCTACTTGAATGGTAGGTTCCCAATAACCATGGACTGGTATGGGTTTGCCGTTACTGGCTATGAGACTCAGCCAGGATTCTGGAGGCTGGGTAAGCTGATTTTGATCCCAGTATTTTTCAAAGGCTGCTTGTTGGATGGTGGTGACTTGGGATCCGGTGTCAACTAGGGCAACAAAAGGAACTCCATTTATTTGAAGTGCCACTTCAGGACGGGATCCAACGTATCTTGGCATCCAGTGGGGATCTTCTGGACCTATTGGTTTACCTCCCGAGGGGTGGTCCTTGGCCTCGGGGGTTGCTCGTTTAACTGCCAGCAGGTTGCTCCTGTATGGCCTGGTTTGTGACAGTACGTGCAGATAGGCCGCTTAGGGGTACTAGTGTGGTCAGGGGGGCGTCCGCCAGAATTTCTGGAATAAGTCTCTCTAGAATTAGAGGGGAAGAGTCTTCTGGACACAGGTTTCTCATCCTCTAGCATTAATGGTTTCTCCCATTGTTCCAATTTTTGGTGGACTTTCTCCAGACTTTTAGTCAGAAAACGGACTTGCTCCGTCAAGGCAGCAACTGCGTCAGGAACTGGAGCTTGGGTTGCCTGACTGACTATAGGTAAAGACTTTACAGGGGTAACCAGCTGTGATACAGGCACGTCAACAGATCTAACAGGTTCTGTTGGTGGGCTTTTTCCTAGTATGCTGATAGCTAATTCTTTGAAATCTAAGAAGGTAGCGCTTGGATGTTGGGCAGCTAACATTCTTAGTTGGCTCTTTAGATTGTCCGTATCGACGCCTTCAATAAATTGTTCTTTCAGGGTTTTGTCCTGATTTTCTGCCTCACGGGGGTCTACTTGGACAACAGCTCTAAGGGCTTCCTGCAAAGATAATGCAAAGTCTCTGAGTGACTCACCAGATTGCTGTCTCTTGCTGAAGAACCTCATCTTGACCTCTGACACGGTTCTGGGTTCAAAGGTGGTGTAGAGACGTTCAAAAATCTGCTCCATGGTCTTTCTCTCTGAGCTCGGCCAGGATTTCACTTCTCTGAGCGCAGCTCCTTCCAATTGCGCAAGAAGAATCTCCATCTGTTGCTCTGGGGATACAGGGTACAATCTGAACATAGCCAGAATTTTTTCTTTAAAGTCCCTTAAAGTATGAATTTCCCCAGAATATCGTGGGAACCAGGGGGCCCCAAAATAATAAGGCATGGTTAAAGGCATTAAACTTGGTGCTGCAGCGGTTGGTATTGCATTGGGACCGACTGCGGCTGATGCAGGGGGTCCTCTGAGGTCGGGCTGCACGTCATCTCCTTGCACAGACATGGTAACAGCAGGTGAGTTCTAGTTAGGTAAGTCAAATGCGTTTTTAGACACTTTTTGTGCGGTGTTGCTATGGGCAACCGCTGTCTTGCGGGTGTATGGCCCTTTAAGAATTTAATGCCGGCTGAATACAATGCTGCAGCAATGTTGATTTTGGGTCTCTGGCAGAGTTCCAGCTATCAGTGCTCCTTATAGTTAGTAGAGGCACCTGACAGGCTGCGATTACTGCTCGGACGGCAAGCAATGCGATTATTTTCTCTCCTTTTGCTCACATGCGAAGTCTCGCGACTTCTGGGGCGTGCGTTTGTCACACTTTCCTCCCAGGATTGACACAGCAAAGGTAAGGCGATTTTGCATGAATGGGTGGCACCAAACTTTCCCGCTCTTCAGGGGGTGTCACTAACCTATCCACAGTGATGGCGCAGGAATTTTTGGACAAGAAGGTCTCTCGCAGCCATTTTAAGTGAATGGAAATAGTCAATTCAAATACTGCATGCAGTTTTGTTAACACACAAATGTCTGATTTTCTCACTTTGGATGCTGCGATTTTTATGCTGATAACTGGAATAACGCTTCCATGCGACTTTTAAACAGTTTAAACAGTTCTGTGGCCCCACACAGCATGCAATAAGTAAATAGTCTCTCAATAAAGCAAAGGGGCTTATTCTGATGCGACAGTCTTTTAGATAAGGCGCAGGGGTAAAATATCCTGTTCGTGACGCCAATTTTTCTTATGCGACGAGCCAGAACTGCAGGGAAACACGTGAGGTGCACGGTGAGCCGATGAGAGACAGCAATAATACAGTTCATCGGTTTACTCACGGTTAGCAGAAAGCCTCCCTGGGCCGGTCGCACAGTGAAAGGGAAGACAGCACAGGATCCTCCGGGGCACGCTCTGCGATAGGGAAACGCCAGCCAAGATGGTGGTTGAGGTGCCCGTGATGACAGGGGTGTTTAGAGTGCTTGTGGCGGCTGGGTCCCTTGATGATATTTGTCGTGACGCCAGTACCGTTAATGGTGGTACAACCAGTTGTAGTAACAATGTTAAAGAATGAGATAGGCAGTGGCAGAATACAACTCACAACTTTTACTGTGTCTGGTTTTGGTTGCAGTACAAACATCCAGTTAGAATACAGTCTCTGGGTAAATAGAGGAATTCTGCTGATCCACTGCTAATAAGCTTTAGTAGGCCTGGACTCAGGCTGTGGTTCAGTAATAATGCTTACTTGTGTCTGGTCCTTTTTGAATCCAGTGACATGGGTGAGGTTGCCGGAGGCTAATAAATCCTTCACCTGTATACTCAAAGGTCCTTGCTGCCGATTAATGGCTTTTATCCTTTGATTTTAGCAGTTTAAATGTGTCCCTTCTCTGGACTGACCTTCACATTCTCCTTTCTCTCTCCATACTGCTTCCTGTACTGAACTACTGACCACGGATAAGCCTGAGCTGGGATAGATTTCCCAGAGTGGTGCTATCCCCATCTTGTGGTGGGAAGTATGAAGCACACCTGACCAGCCTATGAACAGGGATACCACAGGTATACAATGCAAAATGACATGCAATATAGCAATGACAAAGAAGTAATACTTTTGCAGTTCCCACATGTCCTGAGTGGGACGCTGCACATGTACGGTGAGTCTGTACAGACGACCGAACATGTCCAATGGACAGGCTTCCAGCGGACATGTTTCTTAGCATGCTAAGAAATTTTTGACGGCTGGAAAACGGTCGGCTGGACAAATGTCCGCTGGAAACCTGTCCGATCGGCCATACACACGACCGAACATGTCCGCTAAAACTGGTCTGCGGACCAGTTTCAGCGGACATGTTCGGTCGTGTGTACGGGGCCTTACTTTTAATTAATCTGTTATTTGCCATTTTAACCTGGATGTTCCATCTCCATATCAAACTATGATTTATCCAGTTCTGTACATTTCACGTTGCCCTCTGTCATCATATAAGGTTCTATTACTGTCAAAGAAAGAGACTACTTTAGACCATTCCTTGGCTGCTTTATTTCCTTCCTTCTCTCCCCCCTCTCTCTCACACTGGGTCCAGCCATTAGTGAAAGCACCCATTGGCCCAATTTAAGAAGGGATTATCAAGTTATTACTTCATTCATACTATCTTTTGTTTTCCCTTCACTTACTAAGATTATCTAAAATTCATAAACCATATGTACGGTGCGCATATAACTTATGGCTGAACCAATGACGTCCGGACAGTGTTGTGTTTATGCTTTGTAATTGTTAGTCCCGTCTGTCAATTTCGTCCATGGCAATTCATGTGTTTTTTTTATTCCATATTGATCTATCTAGTTTTGAGATAACTGCACACTTTTTTATATACATGTTTTTGATACGGAATAAAAATTAAAATTGTATCATACATTCATGTGAAGATTAAGGATGAGCCGAACACCCCCCTGTTCGGTTCGCATCAGAACTTGTGAACACACCAAATATTCGTGTGAACTTTAGAACCCTGTTAAAGTCTATGGGACTCGAACATTTGAAATCTAAAGTGTTAATTTTAAAGGCTAATATGCAAGTTATTGTCCTAAAAAGTGTTTGGGGACCTGGGTCCTGTCCCAGGAAACATGTATCCATGCAAAAAAAAAGTTTTAAAAACGTCCGTTTTTTCGGGAGCAGTGAATTTAATAATGATAAAAGTGTAATATTACTTTAAATTTCGTACCTAGGGGGGGGTGTAAAGTCAGCATGTGAAATAGCGCATGTTTCCCGTACATAGAACTGTCTCTGCACAAAGTGTCATTTCTGAAAGAAAAAAAGGCATTTAAAACCGGCTTTGCGGCTCTAATGAATTGTCGGCTCTGGCAATTACAGAGATGATTCATTCATAAAGAAAAAAAAAATGTGTGGGGTTCCCCCAAATTAAATTACCAGGCCCTTCAGGTCTGGAATGGAAATTAAGGGGAACCCCACCGTAAAAAAAAAAATGACGTACGGTTCCCCGCAAATATCCATACCAGGCCCTTCAGATCTGGTGTGGATTTTAAGGGGAACTCCACCCCAAATTTAAAAAAAAAATGGCGTGCAGTCCCCCTAAAAATCCACACCAGACCCTTATCCGAGCACGTTAACCTGGCCGGCCGCAGAAAAGAGGGGGGGACAGAGTGCGGCCCCCCCTCTCCTGAACCGCACCAGGCCACATGCCCTCAACATGGGGAGGATGTCCCCATGTTGATGGGGACAAGGGCCTCATCCCCACAACCCTTGCCCGGTGGTTGTGGGGGTCTGCGGGCGGGGGGCTTATCAGAATCTGGAAGACCCCTTTAACAAAGGGGACCCCCAGATCCTGGCCCCCCCTGTGTGAATTGGTAATGGGGTACACTGTACCCCTACCATTTCACGATGGAAGTGTAAAGAGTTAAAAAAAAACACACTGACACCGTAGAAAAAATCCTTTATTAATAAAAATAAAATAAAAAAATCCAGCGATGTGAATCCACTCTCGGCCCGGCCCGCTCCAACGTTGTCTTCTTCTATCCTGCGATGGATGATCTCTCCAGTGTCGGATGATCATCAGCGGTCCGGTCCAGCGATGCAGAAGATCCATCCGTCCAGAGCGCAGGGGATCTCCACTCTCCGCTGGACAAAGCCCAGCGGAATGACGCGCTGGAGCTGTGACAGTTCTTATATAGGGGAAGCGGCCACCTGTCACGTGACCCCGCCCCCTCTGACGCACCCTCGTACGTCACTGGGAAAGACCCTGAAAGACCGGGCTTTCCCAGTGACGTACGAGGGTTGATACATGTTTCCTGGAACAGGACCCAGGTCCCCAAACACTTTTTAGGACAATAAATTGCATATTAGCCTTTAAAATTAACACTTTAGATTTCTCCCATAGACTTTAACAGGGTGTTCCGCGGCTTTTCGAATTTGCCGCGAACACCCCTAATTGTTCGTTGTTCGCCGAACAGGCGAACAGGCAATGTTCGAGTCGAACATGAGTTCGACTCGAACTCGAAGCTCATCCCTAGTGAAGATCATTACTTGTTGCTATAGGTAACTTCTTTCTGAAAAGCCTTCCCTTAGGCTATCTTCCTTCCCCAGTCCTTTCCCTCAATTTTAAAGTTCTATTACTGTCAAAACACATTGATTATGCCTACCATATGTTAAGCTTATTATCCTTGACCTTCTTCCCACCTTACTAAACTTGCCACTACGTTTCTCCGTACAAGGCTTCCACTGGGAAAGGAAGCCTCCTTTCCCAGTGGACGCCTTGCACGGAGAAACGTAGTATAGGGTGGAGCTAAGGACTCTGACGTCATCACACTCCAGCTGGTCTGGCGTGAGCCGCTGCTGGTAGTTTGTTTTTAGATTTGTTTTTATCTTCTTGGATGTCAGTAACCTGTTTGATTCAAATAAAGGGTACACATTTTTTTCATACTGCACCATGAAGTTTTCCTTTTCTTTATTATTCTAATACCAACCGTTTTACTGAACGCCCCTTCCGCTGTCCTGAGAGGAGATGGTGTATGTGCGCTAAGGACCCAGCTGATGCGGGGAGATTTTGGTGTTCCTTGGAGAGGTGAAAAAGTTTTTCTCTGCTGGGGATAGACTTCCATGCCCGGACGAACCATTCCTTGTGTGCTGAGCTCGTATGAACTCCGTAAAAGAGGTCCATCTGTTCTGGTAACCGGCCATTTATCTACCTTATTTGATGGAAGCTGTTAAACTGAAGATCCATATCCCTGCTCACATGTGTGTTGATTGAATACCCACAGTTCATTTGCTACAAAAGCACCATTGCCTGCAATCTGTTAGGGAAATTTCACACAAAAAGAACAAAAAAAGCTAGATTTCTACATAAGCCCAGTCATGTGAAGGGGACCTCACATAATTTTTTTCCATGGAGTGCGCCTTAAAAAAAAACATACCAGACCTGAAGGGCCTGGTACGAAATATGGGGGAACCCTAACGTTTTTTTTTCTTTTAACTATCCTTGACCCTTTGTGTACATGGCTGGGGATTCCCTTTATCTATACCAGACATAATCCTAGATGAAAATCTGATATAGATATTAATGGGGGACCCCCACACACAACAATATTGGCATGGAGTTTGTCATAATTTATACCATGGGTGGAGCTACAAATAATAAAAAAAAAAAATCAACTCAAAAAAAATTGCAAAAGGTGTGGGATCCCCCAGAAAAGTTAATACCAGACCTTTAATCTGAGCATTCAGCCTGCCTGGCCAGTAAAGGGAGGGTGAACGTTCATCCCCCCCCCCCTGCTGAGGTTCTCTCCTGGTCACCACAATGCAGTATGACATTCTTTCAGAAGGTGGCTAAGGTCTTGTGCACCTCTTTACTCTCCTCCCTGCTGGGAGAGTACCGCGATTTTAGCAATGTCTTTGACAAAAGTCACGCCAGTAGTTTGCCTCCACACCGGTCGTATGATTGTGTAATTAACCTTCAACCTGGTGCCGTACTCGTTCATGGCCAGGGTTTACCCTTTGTCGTTCTTGGAGGATAGGGCCATGGAGGAGTATATTGCAGATGCACTTTATCAAGGTTTCATCCACAAATTCTCATCTCCTGCCGGTGCTGGTTTCTTCTTTTCGAAGAGGAGTGTGGTGAACTGAGACCTTTTATTGATTATAGGGGTCTCAATTGTCTCACGATTAAGGAATGTTTGTCAATTCCATTGATTATAGAGGTATTTGACTGCCTCAAGGGAGCAACGGTTTTCACAAAGCTTGGTTTGAGAGGGGCATACAATCTTGTAAGGATTAAGGAGGGCGACGAATGGAAAAATTGCATTTAATACCAGAACAGGCCATTATGAGTACCTCATAATGCCATGTGGCCTTTGCAATGCTTTGGCAGTTTTCCAGGAATTTATCAACAAAGTCCTTTGAGATTTGTTGGAGCTATGTGTGGTGGTTTATCTCAATGATATCCTCATTATTTCCAAATCCCAAGAGAGCCACCACACAAATGTCTGTCGTGTGCTTCGGCAGCTGAGAGAAAACAATCTCTATTGTAAGTTGGATAAGTGCGAGTTCCATCGTGAACAGGTTAAATTCCTGGGTTATGTAATTTCCACTGCTGGTTTTTCAATGAACCCAGAGAAACTTTAAACAGTCCTACAGTGGTCCCGACCTGTGCGTGTATGTCTTTTGCAACATTTTCTTGGCTTTGCCAATTATTATCAGAAGTTTATTCGTAACTTCTTGTCCCTGGTCAAACCCCTGACTGATATGCTCAGAAAGGACGGTAACCCACAAAGTTGGTTTCCGGACCCTGTTAAGGCCTTTGAGAGTTTCAAGGCTGCCTTTGTTTCTGCTCCTGTGTTGGCACATCCTGATCCTACATTATCCTTTATCCTTGAGGTTGATGTTTTGGAGACTGGAGTTGGCGCCCTTCTGTCTCAACGTCCTACCTCTGCGAGCGCTATGCTGCTCAAGTCCATGCTCCTCCTGAGAAACCTTGTGACCGCTGCTTTGTCCCTGAGAGTCTCCGTGCTGCCTTGTTTCAGGCTTACAATTCTTCCAAGGCGGCTGGCCACCCTGGAAAGAATCAACCATTTTGGGCCATTTCTCAACAATTCTGGTGGCCTAGTCTACGCGATGATATAGCCACCTTTATAGCGGCTTGTTCCGTGTGTGCTCAAAGTAAGACTCCATGACACCTTCCAGTAGGTCTAGTAAAACCCATACCCAATGGAGAGAGGCCTTGGACCCATCTGTCTATGGATTTCATTGTGGAGTTACCCAACTCCCAGGGAAACAGTTTTACTTATGGTGGTTTATTGGGCCTTTCCATATTCTCCGCAGGATTAACCCAGTGGCTTACACTTTAGACCTTCGTACTAATATGCGTATCTCAAATGTATTCCATGTCTCCTTATTAAAACCTTTGGTCTGCAACCGATTTACCACCTCTGTGTCACATCCTCATCCTGTACACATTGAGAACTATGAGGAGTATGAAGTACAGCCCATTGTTGACTCCCATAGGTTCCGTGGGCATATACAGTACCTCGTGCATTGGAACGGGTATGGTCTGGAGGAATGCTCTTGGGTCTCATCATCAGCCGTACATGCCCCTGTCCTCTTCCATGATTTACATAGACGCTTTCACCTCAAGCCTGGTGGTCCTCCGAGGGGGAGAGGTCTTTGAGGAGGGGGTACTGTCAGGGCTGGACTCAGCCCTTCCTTTTTTGAGCTGGCAGCTTAGCTGTCAGTTAATTACCAGCTCCTATCTCTCCACAGTGACTCACCTGTTGATGATTTCCTGCTCGTCAGTACTGCTTACTAAAGCAGTCCAGCCCAGATGATCTCTGCCTTCACCTGGTCAACATCACAGAGATGTTTTCCTGCATTCCTGTTAAAGACTTGCTTGACTGACGTTCCTTCTGGCTCCAGATCCTGCTTGCTGTTACACTACGCTGGTTCCTGGCTTCCTGACTTTTTGACTTTTTTCACAGCTAGCAACGCAATTGTACACAATGGATGGCATGAAAGAAGCCATCCATTGTTTACAGTTGTCATGTGATCTGCTGTGATTTGTCTAGGTGATCACATGACACTGGCAGCGGGCCATTATACTGATCAGTCATCCACTGGACACAGCCGGTGACAGATCGCGGAACATTACAAACCCCCGTGAGCAGTGCCTTCTAAGTGGACCTCCACTCAGAAGGAGGAATGTTCCTACTGGCCTATAGCAGATTGGCGGGCTCATCTAGAGTTCAACTTTTAAATGCACATATATTATATCATATTTTACTCTTCAAGCTTCTAGAAATAATACTATTGCTTAACAATAATGCCTATTATTAATTAGTTATTAATACTTGTAGCACCCTCTAGTGTGTGCTACTAGTGTGAGAGTAGTCAAACTGTATCCTGACTCATGATTAATCCTGTGAGTCTGTAATTGGGTCAGGGTTATTAGAGTTTAGGCCAGCATGACTCATACAGACTGCTCTCTGGTTTCTCCCCCTGGCTCTGGAAAATTAGAAAATATTCTTGAACCAGTGGGCAGAGGTTAGGAGGGGCTTTTTCTGAATATTTAGGGCCCCTTAGCCAAGCCCCAGGAGTGTGACCTGACAGGAGACTAAGTGAGCCCTTAAATAGACATGGGTCATACTGGGAAGGGAGTCAGGTTGAAGATGGAGATGCAGTGTTGAGGAGGATGTTGGTAGCCCTTCAGGCAAACCCCCTATCTGGGGGGGGGGGGGGGGGTGGGGCGCTCTGCCTTAGGCTGGGACTTAGGAAGGATTTTACCACAGGAGAAGTTGGAAGGATGCATTCCCAAGAGGCAGCAGGAGCAAGGAAAGGACAGAGTGAGTATAACAGCATAGTGCAGGGACTAACAAGGGGAGAGACTGACACGTGTAGCAAGTCTGTCTTAAAGACAGTGGTGTGCATAAGTCTTCATCAAACCTGGCCCTGGGAGATCTCCACTGGTTCAGTCGGGTAGACTGGTGAACACGGTCAGTTGGGTAGACCGGTGAAGAAGCAGCCAGGTGGGCCGATGAAGAGGCTAGCATTTCCTGCAGAGATAAAACTGGGGTCAGTGTCTACAAGTGCTCCAGGATGCGACTCACAACACAAGTGCTACTTTTCTAAAGGGACTGAGAGTTCCTAGCCTAGCCTGTAATGGGCAGTTGCAAAACTAACAGAGATGGTTGGTTTCTAAAAGGAGTACATTAAGTGGAGCTGTACAGAGGAAGGATCAAGTCAAGTTGTGCAGGAGAATCAAGAGGAACTGTGTCAGGCCTCGTACACACGACAGAGAAACTCGACGTGCCAAGCCCGTCGAGTTCCTCGTCGAGTTCCTTGTTGAACTTGTCGAGAAGCTCGGCAGGCTTGCTTTGCGTACACACGTAACATACCAAAATCTGGTCGTTCTCCGGCGCGATGACGCTCACGACGTATGACGCGACTATAAAGGGGAGGTTTGATTTTGTTGGCGCCACCCTTGGGGCTCCTTTTGCTGATTCCGTGTTTACGCGTGTTAGTAAAAGTTTGGTGAGTGACGATTCGTGCTTTTCAGTCTTTGTGCTTTCAGATTGATCTCTGCCGTTCAGTTTGTACTTGTGGGGGTCGTATCTAGGCAATCGAGACGTGCGGTCAGGTCGTATTGTTTTACATTGCGGTCCTGTCCCCGCGTTTTTCATTGTCAGGGTCGTTCTTCATAGGTCTTGCTGTTCTTCACTGCGGTCTGTTTAGTGCAATTCTGATTTGTCGTTCGTAACTAGCCTTGTAGCCATGTTGCAGGCACCTAGTCGTCGCCGACTTAGTGCTAAGCATCTTCTGAGTATAGGTCTGTTTGTTTATGACCTAGACGATGAGGAGTTCATGAACAGGAGGAGGACGCGTTCATGGACCAAGAATTGGTTGCTCCGTAGGAACCAATTCTCTCACATGCCTTTGCTGCGGGAGCTTCAGGAAAATAATCCTGTTGATTACAGGAATTTCCTGAGGATGTCTGATCCCGTCTTTCAGCACCTGTTGGCTTTGGTGTCCCCCTATATTACCAGGCAGGACACCGTTATGCGGGAAGCCATCAGTGCTGAGCAGAGGCTAGTTGCCACCCTCCGTTATCTGGCAACTGGGAGAAGCCTTCAGGACTTAAAGTTCTCGACGGGCATCTCCCCCCAGGCTCTGGGCCTCATCATTCCTGACACCTGCTCTGCCATCATCCAGGTTCTGCAGGAGGAATATATGAGGGTAAGTTTTCTCCTTTAATATCACATTTTATGTCTATAATGTATGCTAATGTCTTGTAGTTATCTCCTCCTTCCCTAATTACCATGTCTGGAATATGCTGTGAATGTCCCCTTTGCCCCCATGCATGCTGTAAACTTTGATGCCCCTTTTTTGGCCTACATGCATATTTCCCATCACTTACCTCCCCAGCATGCTATCCTGGGCCCCAACCTACCTAGTCTAGTCTCTTCCCAATGTATTGTGTTATATCCATTGTAATGTCCCCCCCCTCCCCTCCAAAATGTGTTGTAAAGTCTATGTTCACCAATAATCAAAATTATATTTTTTTAGTACTCCCAAACTCATCTAGCCCTCCCCTCCAAAATGTGTTGTAAAGTCTATGTTCACCAATAATCAAAATTATATTTTTTTAGTACTCCCAAACTCATCTAGCCCTCCCCTCCAAAAAGTGTTGTAAAGTCTATGTTCACCAATATTAAATATATATTTTTTTATATTTTAGTACTCCCAAACTCATCTAGCCCTCCCCTCCAAAATGTGTTGTAAAGTCTATGTTCACCAATAATCATAATTTTTAATTTTTTTAGTACTCCCAAACTCATCTAGCCCTCCCCCAAACTTGGGCACTGGCCCATCAGAGGGGGTGTTTAATGTGTTAATTGTCTAAATATATTTAGATATAATATGCTAGTTCCCAGAAATGTTAGAATGCTTATAATGTCTTTGTATAATCTGCTTGCAAGGTTATGTGGCTAATTTTTGCATTTTTTCTTCCCCAGCTTCCGTCCACACCACAGGAGTGGCAGTCTGTGGCTTTGGACTTCCAGACCCGATGGAACTTCCCCAACTGCGGGGGAGCCATCGACGGGAAGCACGTCCGCATCGTGCCTCCACCCCGTTCAGGATCCCAGTTCTTTAATTATAAGGGGTTCAACAGTATTGTGCTGATGGCGGTGGTGTCAGCACAGTATGAATTCCTTTTTGTGGATGTCGGGATGAATGGACGGATATCGGATGGGGGAGCCTTCAGGCAGACGGAGTTCGCGCTTCGCCTTCAGGATGATGATCTGTCATTGCCACCGGATGACCAGAATGTAGAAGGCCTGCCATTTGTTTTCCTGGCTGATGAAGCGTTTGCCCTGGGACCCCATCTTATGAGGCCATACCCTCAGCGCACCCTCAC
Source organism: Rana temporaria (assembly GCF_905171775.1). Lineage (NCBI taxonomy): Eukaryota > Metazoa > Chordata > Amphibia > Anura > Ranidae > Rana > Rana temporaria. Next base: position 313,611,026 of record NC_053490.1, on the reverse strand, counting down.
CCCAGAGAGGAGTGTCTTTAATTTCCGGCTGGGCCGAGCACGTAGAGTGGTTGAGAACGCTTTCGGCATCATGGCCAGCCGGTTCCGCCTTTTCCTCACCTCTCTCCACATGGCGGAATATAAGTGGAATACTATTATTTTTGCCTGCTGCATTCTCCACAATTTTTTGCGGAGACAATCTCCAAATTATATGGCCCTGGTTGGGCCCGAGGCACAACATTTGACCCCTGCAGAAACTTTGGCGGGCCTTGAAGCTGGCCACACAGGACTGCCCCCCCAGAGTGCCCGTGAAGTCCGGGACAAATACATGGACTATTTCATGGGTAGGGGGGCAATACCATCTCAAGCAAATTTGCCATAATTGTAGCTTTCACCAAAATAAATCATAATCTTTTTTATAAACTTGTTATGTCTTGCTTGTGTTGTTTGGAGTTCTTTACTAAGTGTAACTAAGTGTATTTTCATTATCAACTAGCAAACATTTCCCAGGTGACCCCCAAACCAAACACATAGAAAATTTAACGTATTTTCGGAAAAACACCACACACTTTTTTGATGTTCAAAAGCTCTTTATTTTCCTAATTGTTTTTTTATTTTTTTTTACAAAATACCCTACAAAAATTTTTGTTATATTTTTCTCATACAATATACAATGATTTTTGTATTTTTTTTGGTCATTTTTCTCATACAATATACAATCATTTTTGTATTTTTTTTGGTCATTTTTCTCATACAATATACAATCATTTTTGTATTTTTGTTGGTCATTTTTCTCATACAATATACAATCATTTTTGTATTTTTGTTGGTCATTTTTCTCATACAATATACAATCATTTTTGTATTTTTTTTGGTCATTTTTCTCATACAATATACAATCATTTTTGTATTTTTTTTGGTCATTTTTCTCATACAATATACAATCATTTTTGTATTTTTTTTGGTCATTTTTCTCATACAATATACAATCATTTTTGTATTTTTGTTGGTCATTTTTCTCATACAATATACAATCATTTTTGTATTTTTGTTGGTCATTTTTCTCATACAATATACAATCATTTTTGTATTTTTGTTGGTCATTTTTCTCATACAATATACAATCATTTTTGTATTTTTTTTGGTCATTTTTCTCATACAATATACAATCATTTTTGTATTTTTGTTGGTCATTTTTCTCATACAATATACAATCATTTTTGTATTTTTGTTGGTCATTTTTCTCATACAATATACAATCATTTTTGTATTTTTGTTGGTCATTTTTCTCATACAATATACAATCATTTTAGTATTTTTGTTGGTCATTTTTCTCATACAATATACAATCATTTTTGTATTTTTGTTGGTCATTTTTCTCATACAATATACAATCATTTTTGTTTTTTTTTTGGTCATTTTTATCTTAATAAACATTAAAATCTGTTTTTTTTAATTAAATAAAGTCTAAAATCTGGTTATATTATTTTTTTGTATTTTTTTTAATTAAATAAAGTCTAAAATCTGGTTATATTATTTTTTTGTATTAAATAAAGTCTAAAATCTGGTTATATTATTTTTTTGTTTTTTTTTTTATTAAAGAAAGTCTAAAATCTGGTTATATTATTTTTTTGTTTTTTTTTTTATTAAAGAAACTGTCAAATCTGGTTATATTATTTTTTTGTTTTTTTTTTTATTAAATAAACACCAAAATCTGGAATTTTAAATTTTTTTTTTTTTTTTCTGATTCAGACTCTCCCCAAAACATCTAGTAAATTTTTTAATTTATTTTCCACCCTCCTTGTTCTTTCGTTAATTTTTCTGTTGGCCAGATGTATCTCCTCCACCTCTTCTCTGCAGGCCCATATTTCTGAGATCACCATCTGTTTAGTATGCCTGTCCAAGCCACCACCTGATCCTGAAATGTGGGACAAAACAATTTTTTAAAATTAGGCAGGCCTACATCTACATTACCTGAAGCTGGGTTAGTTATATGTTACTTTACCTGATGTGGTGGCAGGCTGCGCATCATCACCATCCCTCGGGGGTGTGGCTTGCTGGACTTCTTGCTCCCGTGTCGAAGCTTCATGACGCCCTACGAGAATGAAGAAAATGGAAACAGGATTTTTATAGCTTATAGGCCTGAAAGAGGAATATGATTCACTTTATACAATTTCTGGGACTATTGATGTTTTGAAAAACCCCTCAGGGCAAAACACAGGATTGAAGGCATTCACAAAGATCATGACAATTCTTGTAGCTTTGGTCTACTTTTAAACATGTAAGCCAACCAAGTATACACTGGATCACCTCACCTCTGTGTGAACCCCAAAATGGGTTATTAAAGGGGACAACAATTATGCAAATGAGTCCACATGTGTCACCGACTGCTGAGCAGACTCTCCTTTTACTGTATATTTAATTTTTTTAAAAAGTTTTGTGGTTTTAATAGCACATCTGCATAATTTTCACGATTGATCTCACCACAATTTTAAAAAAATGTCATAATTTGTAGGATTTTAAACACAATATTTAGTCGTTCCGAATGGACGTCCAGTTTGACGACAAATTCTTGTGCATAAAAAAATATTACAGTACAACCTGAAATAAAAAACACATGGCGCGGAACAAATCTTACAAAATATATAACAAACTTACTTCTTCTAATCACTCTCCTGATCCTCTTCATTTGTTCCGGCTCACGTTTTTTAAGGTCACACCACCTTTTCCGGATCTGTTCTTTGGACCTTTTCACCCCAAATTTCTGATGGAGACTCCTCCTCACCTTCTCCATTATTTGGGCCTTGACCTTATTAGGGTACTTATATGGCCCATGCCTCCCATCGTAGTCCTCTGCTTTGAGGATGAGGACCATCTCCACCATTTCCTCAAAGGTCATGTTGGAGGCCTTACAACGGATTCGCCGTGCTGCCATATTTTCCATGTGCTTCCAACAAAAAAAAGATGGAAAAGGGGCGGGGAAAATACGACACCATGAACGTCAGGGGCGGGGAGACGTGCGTAAAGTCCCACATGCGCGTGTATAAAGGGCTACCACGTGAGTAAAAGGGGCGTTCACAGTTTGTGGAAGACGGCGGAGATAACGATCGGGTCAAAGACCGGTATGTAACTACATTTTACATGTTATTCTTGATTGAATGATTTTGTGGCCTACATCTTAGGTTCATAAATTAAAACATAGCTAGTTTGAAATTTGAAGGTAATGGTCCGCTATAGTGCCGTCGTACGTAAACAACGCTTTGATTATGCATTTTGATCCAACTACTGTTGTGTGGGCAATCTCGGTTCTCATCAGGATGTCTTCTAAAAACAAGTCGGTTTAAACATGATGCAAATGGTCGCTTTTATGTCTTGACCAAACTATATCGGGAGTGCTTTTCTCTAACTAACGTTTCATACACAAATGAGGATGAGATCTGGCTTATTAGTTCGACACAACTGGTCATCTGTTTCCTAGGAACTGACCCAACATGATCTGCTGCCAATTCATCCTTGTCGTTTTTGCGACGGAAGATAAGGGGCGGGGGGGAAACATCATTTTTTTTTAAGCATGGGCGGATGTCGTGTGCGGAGTGTATATAAGGCTCGAACACATGTAGCGTCCATACGACCGGGTTGCGTAAGAAAGACGTTTGAACGACAAGCGTGTAGGTATGCTTCGAACTTGGGACAGCAGTGGCATATTCAGGAAAGACAGACATTTAAAGGAGCAATAAGCCAAAATTGTTTGGGGCAGAAATAACTAACTTTACATTATATCAGTCTTGATTTCATGTCCTCATTGTCCCTTTTTGCTTTTAAGCAGCTGTAATCCTTTGCATAAATCATCACTTCCTGGTTCTCTGGCTCCCTCTCAAATTTATCAGGGGAGCTTGTCACTGTGGTCTAAGCTGTGTGTCTAAAAATCCACCAAAACAATGCTAATAATTTTAGAAATTAAAATATGCCCTGCTTTTATTTTTTTGGGGTTCTGTGTGTCTCTTTACTTCACAGAAACATTAAATAAATTTAAATCCAAAAGTGAAACTAGAGGCACATTATATGTATGCACTTGTATGTCTCTAGACACTGTAAACAGTCATTTCCTCCAAAAATATAGTTATCCATTAGTGACCCTTTAAGGGCTAGCTTGTGAGAAAGAGTAATTGACTTTATAGATTGTGTATTGACATTATTTTTTTATCCTTGGTTTTGGACAGGAAAAGATGAATCTCTTTAACTGACCCGAATTCTTGGAGATCTTCATTGATCGGTGGCAAGAACTTCCTGTTCTGTAGGCCACCAAAGACCCCATATCTAGAAATAGAGAGTTGCGCAAAACTGCACTGGAGAGCCTGCTCCCACTTGTGCGGAGACAGGTGGGGTTTGATGTGACAACTGACCAGTTGGAGGTCAAAATTGGGACCTTGAGAGGCACCTACAGGAAGGCACGCAACAAGGTCTTGGCTTCGATGAGGTCTGGAGCTGGAGCAGGGCGGGTATTTAAACCCAAGTTGTGGTACTACAGCAAACTGAGCTTCCTGGATGAACACCTGGAGGTAAGGGAGTCACTTTCTAGCCTTCCCCCCAGAAGGCACAGAAGGTCCAGCCTTCCCTCCAGCCAACCTGCTGCTCCCTCTGCAGATGAACCCTCTCAGCAGCCTTCCATCCTGGATGAAGATCCGGATTTGCCCAGCTGGAGCCAGGTATATAGTACTTTCAATGTGCAAATGTGTGGTGTTTAAATGTTGTTAAAGAGATGTAAATTAAGATGTTAAAGGTAAATAAAAATTAGATCTAAAAGTGTTATTCCTAAAATTTGTCAGTATTGGCCATGAATTTTTGTGGTGTGATTGACCATAAAACATGGGTCAGAATGATTGGCTTAGCTAAGTCGTGACTAAAAAAAATGCTACAGTCAGGAGCTTAAATAAATAAAACAAAATTTTTTTTAAATAGTAAAACTGTACTTTTTTTCCATACACAGGACGAGACCAGGCAGCAGGAGGATCAGGAAAATGCCAGGCAGGAGGAGGACAGGGTGAGTGGCTTGGAGGAGGCTGCAGGCCCAAGTATCTGTAACGTGGTGGCAGGCCCAAGTGGAGCGGATGAGGTGGCAGGCCCAAGTGGGTTGCACGAGGTTGCTGGGCCAAGCACAAGATGCCAGGTGTCTCCTCTTCGCCTGCGTCCGAGAAGGCAGGTGAGGGATACAAGGGTGCGTGATGCCTCACTAGCCCTCATTCGGGATGCCCATGCAACCCTTCAACAGCCTCCCACTGCTCAGGAGGGATTTGTAACAGTGGTTTTGGCCAAAATGTCAGAAATGACATTAGACCAACGCCTCCTCTTTGAGGGCCTCCTCATCACCCTCGCAAATCAGGGGGTGAGGGGTCTTCTCACGGAGGACACTGTGATTTGCCGCCATCCCCATCCTCACACACCACATAACTCCCAAGCTCCCCCACCTTCTTCTTCTTCTCATGCTCCTTCTCAAGCTCCCCCACCTTCTTCTTCTTCTTCTCATGCTCCTTCTCAAGCTCCCCCACCTTCTTCTTCTTCTTCTCATGCTCCTTCTCAAGCTCCCCCACCTTCTTCTTCTTCTTCTCATGCTCCTTCTCAAGCTCCCCCACCTTCTTCTTCTTCTTCTCATGCTCCATCTGAACATTCTTCTTCCTCTTCTTCTCCTGCTCCTTCTGAACATTCTTCTTCCTCTTCTTCTCCTGCTCCATCTGAACATTCTTCTTCCTCTTCTTCTCCTGCTCCTTCTGAACATTCTGCTTCCTCTTCTTCTTCTACTACTCCTCCTCCTTCTACTGCTCCTCCTCCTTCTAGTGCTCCTTCTACTGCTCCTCCTCCTTCTACTCCTCCTCCTTCTACTGCTCCTCCTCCTTCTAGTGCTCCTTCTACTGCTCCTCCTCCTTCTACTACTCCTCCTCTTTCTACTACTCCTCCTCCTTCTACTGCTCCTCCTCCTTCTACTACTCCTCCTCCTTCTACTACTCCTCCTCCTTCTAGTGCTCCTTCTACTGCTCCTCCTCCTTCTACTACTCCTCCTCCTTCTACTACTCCTCCTCCTTCTACTGCTCCTCCTCCTCCTCCACCTCCTCCACCACCGTCGGCTACTCATCCTCCACCACCTTCGTCTACTCCTCCTCCTGGCATGAGTACTACCCCTGTGGCACCACCTCCAGCCAGGCAGAAGAGGAAGGCTGCTGAGAAGGCTGCAGAGAAGGTGAAAGAGCAGGCTGCAGGGAAGCCACCAAGGAAGGCCTTGAAGAAATCCAGAAAGTGACTCCCTTACTTCCATGTGGTGTACCAGAGTTCAGGCTGCTGTAGTACCACAACCTGGTGACATCTGCCTGCCCTGCTCCAGTTTCTGACCTCGGGGAGTCCAAGACCTTGATGCGTGACTTCCTGAATGAACCTCTCAAGTCCCCATTTTGGCCTCCAACTGCTCACCAGTCACATCAGGCCACACCTGGCTGTGCACAAATGGCAGCAAGCTCTCCAGTGCTGACTTTTGCATAGTAAATTTATTTTTATTACCAAAATAAATGGTACATTTTTTTTTTACAGTTCATACTTGTCCTTGTATTTTTTTACATTTCAATTTTGCAAGTGAGAAGGCAGGTTCTTATTTTTTAAAAATTGGATATAAGGTGTAATTTGAAAGGGACACATGAGATAAGACAAAGCAATAAGGTTTCTATGGGGGGAACTTGACATTACAAAAAAAAAAAGGATTTGCATTTTTTTACAATTTAAAATTAAGGTGAATATTAAAAGCAGGATTTAAAACACACGACCAAAATAAGCTGACAATAAAAAAAAAAAAAAAATATTGAGTCCAGTAAGAAAAAGGTTCCACCTAATTTTAAGGAACTCTGTGTGAATATCTTAAAAAAAAAATTATATTGCTGTTTTGTGCCCTTACCAAAAATTGTGTAAAGCGCTGCAAATAAACGATTAAATAATGTTGGAAGCGACACGAATGTGCTATCTCCATTCCAAACGCTAGTTTTACCTATGTTGGTCTCCAGTGTCTAAGTTTTTGACAGGTTTCTTAGCATACACACGACCGAGTTTCTCGTTTAAAAAACAGCCCGATGAAGAACTCGTCGAGCCAAAATCCACTGCCATCGAGAAAATAGAGAACCTGCTCTCTATTTGCTCGACGAGTTCCTCGGCGGCTCCATCGGGCCGAAAATGTACACACGACAGAGTTTCTCGACAGAATCCGGCTCTTCACCGAGATTCTCGACGAATTCTGCCGAGAAACTCTGTCGTGTGTACGAGGCCTAAGAGTAGGAATTTGCCCCTGGATTTTTGTGTTCCTGTCAAGTTGTGCATCCCATAATTCCTATCCCCATCCCCTCAATAAAACAACGAAAACTAAACTCAAGGACTGTTTTGTGTGCCTAGATGCAAGTTGAAGATGCTTTGTGACTGGCTGTGCAACAGTAGGGAATTCTGTCACTTGCAGTCCCTACGGGGGTAGTGCTACGTACATATGCTAATTGATATAAATAATATGAAATACAGTATCTCACAAAAGTGAGTACATCCCTCACATTTTTGTAAATATTATATTATATACAGTGGAACCTCAGATTGCGATTAATGCAGTTAACGAGCGTTTCGCAATACGAGCACTGTATTTAAAAAAATCCTGACTCGGTTTGCGAGTGTTGTCTTGCAAAACGAGTGGGATTCAAACCAAATTGGTGTGCAATACCGCGTTTGGCCTGTGGTGGGGGACACCGGAGCCGAGCAGAGCCGAACGGAGCTGATTGGCTCTGTTCAGAGCCGTTCGGAAATGCTCGGAAAATCTTGGAAATACTTAGTTCCCGACCCTTCCAAGGTTTTTCGAGTTTAGCCGAGGTTTATCTCGGCCCTTTCCGGGTTTTTCCAAGGCTCTCCGGTGCCCCCCACCTCTGGCCACATGCGGTATTGCATGCCATTTAAGTCAGTGCGGAACAAATTATTTTCGTTTCCATTGACTTCAATGGGGAAACTCGCTTTGATATGAGAGTACTTTGGATTACGAGCATTCTCCCGGAATGGATTATGCTCGTAATCCAAGGTTCCACTGTATTATATATTTTCATGTGACAACACTAAAGAAATTACACTTTGTAAAGTAGTGAGTGTTCAGCTTGTATAACAGTGTAAATTTGCTTTCCCCTCAAAATAACTCAACACATAGCCATGTCTAAACCGCTGGCAAAAATGTGAGTACACCCCTAAGCAGTGGCGTCTCCAGCTTTCATATTTAGGGGGGGCACATGGGGGGACAGGGACAAAAGTAGGGGGGCCAACTATAAAATGCAATTTTATATATATATATATATATATATATATATTCTCCTGGGGCCCTTTACTACGATCCCACTATGGGCCCTTTCACATGTTCTGCAGTGAGCTCCCTTCCTACTATACTGGGGCCCCCCAGGGTGGCAGAAAACAAGAGATATATGTCACCAGCACACCAAGAAAATATAAGGGTCCAAAGCAGTGGGAGAACTATCAGGGTTGCAAAGGTTGTCTTGCCACCGGGCCCTGGTGTTCTGCCACAGTGGGGGATCCCCAGCTGTCCTGTCCCTGCTATTTACAGCGCTGGTCTAGCATCTGTCTCCTTGGCAGCGGCGGAAGTCTATTAGGACCTAGTGCTGGTGACATTATGGGGGCATGCAGGGGAAGGCTGGCACTATTGGTTATAGAGAGCCGAGCCCCCAGCTGGTCACCTAGCAGCAGTAATGCTGTATAACCTTCTCTGTTGACATGCTGATCGGCATGTGATCCAGGTGATGCTCCCAGTCAGATCTAATAAACACAGTATTTATTAGCATCAAGAGTACAACCACATAAATATAATCAACCGTATGATCAGCAGCCATGTGGGCTCTATGCCTGTAAAGTGTGGGCTTTGATCAATAAAATCACTGATATTTATGACTAGGATTTGACTAAGAGCATCACCTGGATTGCATCCCGATCAGCTTGTCAGAGAAGGGTCCACTGCTGCTAAGCAACCTGCAGGGAGCTCAACTGTCTACAACCAATAGAGATGGGCTCGGGTGTGTTTGAAATCCCACATGCCCGATCACGCCAGGAAGCCGACACTCCACAGTGCTAATCAATGTATGGGCTGCCTATGAGCTAAGACCAGCCATAGACAGTTTAAATCTCAGCTGGTTCAGCAGAAACTGGCTGAGATTTGAACCATTAATGAGCAGATTCTCTTATAATTATCACTAGTGGTTGCTGTATAGCCACTAGTGATAATCACTGTTTGTCGGGAGAATATAATTGCTGGGCAGGAGGGATATTCCCCTGTCACCACTGTCTGTTGATGGGGGAATCATGCAAGTTTCTTTCCTGCAATCTGTGGATGCAGGAAAGAAATGTGCACCATATATTATCTGCCTAACTGAAAGTGAGAGTAAATTGTGAATGTTTTGAAAGAACAGGAGAGGGGGAGGGAGACAGATGGGGGGAGAGAAGGGATGGAGATAATGTAGTTCAGTGATTACAGTGTACTGCAGTCTGCAGTGCACACACTTAAACACGGTCCAGGCTAGAATATCTGGTTGTGTGAGCGCTCGCATTATGCAGCGTCGGCGAGCACAGGGAGGGGGAGGAATCCCCCGCAGAGCTGACTGGGGATGCTCTCCCTCTCGGGGAGCAAAATACAAAAATTTTTTTTTGGGGGGGCACAGCATGATGTTGGGGGGGTCAGGGCCCCCTCTGGCCCCCCCTAGGGACGCCTCTGCCCCTAAGTGAAAATGTCCAAATTGGGCCCAAAGTGTCAATATTTTGTGTGGCCACCATTATTTTCCAGCTCTGCCTTAACCATCTTGGGCATGGAGTTCACCAAAGCGTAACAGGGTGCCACTGGAGTCCTCTTCCACTCCTCCATGATGACATCACAGAGCTGGTGGGTGTTAGAGACCTTGCGTTTTTCCGCCTTCCGGTTGAGGATGCCCCACAGATGCTCAATAGGGTTTAGGTCTGGAGACAAGCTTGGACAGTCCATCACCTTTACCCTCAGCTTCTTTAGCAAGGCAGTGGTTGTCTTGGAGGTATGTTTGGGGTCGTTAACATGTTAGAATACTGCCCTGCAGCCTAGTCTCTGAAGAGAGGGGATCATGCTCTGCTTCAGAATGTCACAGAACATGTTGGCATTCATGGTTCCCTCAATGAACTGTAGCTCCCCAGCATCAGCAGCACTCATGCAGCACCAGACCATGAAACTCTCACCACCATGCTTGACTGTAGTCAAGACACACTTGTCTTTGTTCTCCTCGCCTGATTGCCGCCACACACACTTGACACTATCTGAACCAAATAAGTTTATCTTGGTCTCATCACCCCCCTAAAGTCAATATTTTGTAGAGCCACCTTTTGTGGCTATCACAGCTCCAAGTCGCTTTGGATAAGTCTCTATGAGCTTGCCACATCTTACCACTGGTATTTTTGCCCATTCCTCCTTACAAAAACTGCTCCAGCTCCTTCAAGTTGGATGGTTTGCTCTTGTGAACAGCAGTCAGACCACAGATTTTCAATTGGATTGAGGTCTGGGCTTTGACTAGGCCATTCCAACACATTTACATGTTTCCTCTTTAACTACTTAAGTGTTGCTTTAGCAGTGTGTTTGGGGTCATTGTCCTGCTGGAAGGTGAACCTCTGCCCTAGCCTCAAATCACACACAGAGTGGTACAGGTTTTGCTCAAGAATATTCCTGTATTTAGCACCATCCATCTTTCTCTCAACGCTGACCAGTTTCCCAGTCCCAACTGCTGAAAAACATCCCCACAGCATGACAGTGTTTCTAGGGTGATGTGATGTGTTGGGTTGTGCGCCAGACATAGCGTTTTCTTTGATGGTCAAAAAGTTATATTTTAGTCTCATCAGACCAGAGCACCTTCCTCCATACATTTTGGGAGTCTCCCTCATGCCTTTTCGCAAACTCAATATGTACCATTTTGTTTTTTTGCTGAAAGTAATGGCTTTCTTCTGGCCACTCTGCCATAAAGCCCAACTCTATGGAGCGTACATCTTATTGTTGTCCTATGTACAGATACTCCAGTCTCTGCTGTGGAACTCTGCACCTCTTACAGGGTTACCTGCTGTTGTGCCATGTTCTTTCTATTTGGTTATGATAGATTTGATGGTGCTCCTGGGGATCATCAAAGATTTGGATTTTTTTTAACCTAACCTTGACTTGTGCTTTTAAACAACATTGTCCCTTACTTGTTTGGAGAGTTCCTTGGTCTTCATGGCAGTGTTTGGTTAGTGGTGCCTCTTGCTTAGGTGTTGAAGCCTCTGGAGCCTTTCAAAAAGGTGTGTATATGTAATGACAGATCATGTGACACTTAGATTGCACACGAGTGGACATCATTTCACTAATTATGTGACTTCTGAAGGTAATTGGTTGCACCACAGCTATTCATGGGCTTCATAAAAAAGGGGGTGAATACGTACAAACATGCCAATTATCAGTTTTTTATTTCTGAAAAATAGTTTTATGTATATAATTTTCAAATTTTACTTCACCAACTTAGACTATTGTGTTCTGATCCATCACATATAATTCAGATTAAAAAAACATTGAACTAAAGGCTGTAATGGTACAAAAGCCAAGGGGGGTGAATACTTTTGCAAGGCACTGTATACTGTTTTTTTTTTATATATTTAATGTCTCTCTTATTTCCTTATTTTTTTCAGGGCCAAAAAATACATTTTATTAATTTCTTTTTAGTTAGGGAATATTGCATTTTAATATTTCATACTTAAGATTGCAGGCAGCAGGTGGATCGGATCTTTAGTGTCTTTTTCACATATTTACCAGGCTAATCTTAAATGTATTTAACCAATAAAATGTAACCCCCGTGTACACATGGGCCGAATGTCGGGAAACATCGGCCGGTTCAAATAAAATCGTCCGACATTCAACCCGTGTGTATGCCACACTGTCCAGCAGAAGCCGGCCGTTTGGCAAGCATACTGGAAAACCATCAGCCGACGACTCCCGATCAGTGCCCTTAGCCAATGGCGAAGAGCCCTGAGCGGAGTGTTCTGGCAGGGGGCCGCCCCCCTGTCAGAACACAACAGCTTAGCAGGGGAGATCACTGTATTATCTTTGCATAATTAGCTCCGCAGAACGAAAAATAAAACTCAGTGTGTACCGGGCTTAGGTCAAACTGATTTACTGGATAGCTAAAGTTCAGATTAAACACACAGCTGAATAAGGCAGAGAGGAGTAAGGCTGGCTATACATTATACAATTTTCTCGTACAATTTTCCTTTAGATTTACCAAAACCATATAATATGAGGCAGTGGCGGTTCGTCCATAGAGGGCGCTGGAACGCCGCCCCCTCTGGCTCTCACCACCACTGAGTGAAATAACATAGATTCATGCATTGCACGAATCTATGTTATTTTCGCCGCTGCCGCTGTTATTCAGATGGTCGGCGCTCAATGTCCGGCCATCTGAATAACGCCAGCTGGTTGGCTGTAGGGAAATGTCTATCAAAGCCAACGGCTCTGATAGGCTTTCCCAATACAGCCCTCGGGTCCCAGAAGCTTATTCTCAGAGCGCACAGACTGTACGCCCCTTGAATAAGATGACAGGCGTCTCAGCCAATCACGTTGGCCGGTTCTGGCTACCTGTAACCTGATTGGCTGAGAAGCCTGTCAGTCATCGAGGGCGGGAGAAGACATCGTGGGACGTGGATGCCTGACTCCAGTAAAGGTAAGTGCCGGGCGGGGGGGGGGCGAGACCCAATTTACAGGGCACAGTGGGGACAATTGGCACAGCGGCGACCATTAAAGGGCACAGTGGCTGCGTTTAATGGCATGGCACAGTGGTGACAATGGATGGCACAGGGGCTGCGTTTAATGGCATGGCACAGTGGTGACAATGTATGGCACAGTGGCTGCGTTTAATGGCATGGCACAGTGGTGACAATGGATGGCACAGTGACTGCGTTTAATGGCATGGCACAGTGGTGACAATGTATGGCACAGTGGCTGCGTTTAATGGCATGGCACAGTGGTGACAATGGATGGCACAGTGACTGCGTTTAATGGCATGGCACAGTGGTGACAATGTATGGCACAGTGGCTGCGTTTAATGGCATGGCACAGTGGTGACAATGTATGGCACAGTGGTGACAATGGATGGCACAGTGGCTGCGTTTAATGGCATGGCACAGTGGTGCAAATTGATGGCACAGTGGCTGCATTTGATGGCATGTAACAGTGGCTGCGTTTGGGCACAGTGAGACTGCAATTTTTTTTTTCCTTTGCGCCCCCCCAAAAATTTTGAGCACCAGCCGCCACTGATATGAGGTCAAACCTAAACACTTTCAATTTGTATGCAATCAGGCAGGCCTTTGCACTACATAGTTGAAGGTAAATCTAAAGTTAATTGAATAAGAAAATTGGATACTGGATAGCCAGCCTAAGGCAGAGGAGTGACTCGTGTTTCCTCTTTATGCATAGCTTCAGATAAACTTTCAATTAGAAATACTGTATTATTATGAAGCTACGATTGGGCTTTCTTGTAAAAAAAACAATAATTCACCCCAGAGTGATGGGTCCAACCAGTAATAAATAAATATTTATCAGTATATAAAACATGGCTATGGAAACATATACATGTAAAAAACAAAATGAAACAAAAAACTAAAATTGCCGAAAACTATTTTAGTTTCCCTTTAAAATGTCAGATTTTTGATGCATCACTCATGCCATCAGTACCAATCAGAAGACATTGGTATTACTTCTATTTACATCTCTTTAGTGCTGTCAGATTTATTCTCTGTGCACTTGAACATAGGCTATGCAAGCATTTTCAATTGCCTTTGGCTTCTGTCATTTCTAGAGCAGGATAAAATAAATGTTTCTGTCCGAAAGCTAGAGAGAGACACAAAAAAAACATTTGAACGAAAACTTAAGATTTCATCTAACAATATTAACAAAGCATACAAAGAAGCAATTTTCTTTTAACATTACTATAATAATTACATTTTAAAAGACGTTAAGTATCACATGTTTTTAAAAATGTCCAGGGGACCTACGACTGGCCGGTACCGGTTCCCCAAAGTCACAGGAGAAAATATCCGTTTAACATGGGAGTCTAAGGAAGGGGTGCCCGGCTTTGAAAAATCGGTGCTTCCTGGCCGTAGGTCCCCCAGACTACAAAGTTTGCACACATGTAGAGTGGGGCTACATGTGTGGCAAGTTTGGGGTCCAGGGGAACTATGACCGGCTGGTACCGGGTCCCCAAATTCCGGGAGATCAGGCTCAAAAAGGTGACTCGAGTATAAGCCGAGGGGGGCATTTTTAGCACAGCATATACTTATACTCGAGTATATACTTTAAAGCGGGGGTTCACCCTTAGAGGGCACTTTTTCCCCTTAGATTCCTGCTCGTTTTCTCTAGGGGAATCGGCAATTTGTTTTAAAATATGTGCAGTACTTACCCGTTTACGAGATGCATCCTCTCCGTCGCTTCCGGGTATGGGCTGCGGGAATGGGCGTTCCTTCTTGATTGACAGTCTTCCGAGAGGCTTCCGACGGTCGCATCCATCGCGTCACGATTTTCCGAAAGAAGCCGAACGTCGGTGCGCAGGCGCAGTATAGAGCCGCACCGACGTTCGGCTTCTTTCGGCTACGAGTGACGCGATGGATGCGACCGTCGGAAGCCTGTCAATCAAGAAGGAACGCCCGCTCCCGAAGACCCATACTCGGAAGCGACGGAAGAAGATGCATCTCGAAAACGGGTAAGTACTGCTCATATTTTAATACAAATAGCCGATTCCCCTAGACCGAACGAGCAGGAATCTAAGGGGAGAAAAAAAAAAATTTAATAAATGGGTGAACTCCCGCTTTAAGTTTGAATTCTGTAAAAAGATGTTCTGGAAGCAACCTGTAGGTGGCACATGACACTTTAATGAGCGGGATATGATGTTCTGGCCAACAGTGGAAACAAAGGAGAAAAAGATCCACAGCATGGCAGAATAAAACTGCTCTCGTTTTCTCATCATTCTACAGGTATGCAGAACTGTTTTAATGACATAAATTTATATGTAAAAGACTCATAATGGCTCCTAAATGATGCATGTTATGTTAACCACTTCCCAACAGGCTCCCATACATATACAGCGGCAGGTTGGCTCTCCTGCGCGAATCGCTGTATATGTACGGTGGCTCCTTTAAGAGCCATAGCAGGTGCGTGTGCGCCATGGGAGGACCCGATGCGTGTGGTCAGTGGACGCGATCACTGCTGGCCACCCGTGATCGCAGGCACGAGAGACAGAATGAGGATCCCTTGTTCTGAATGGGGAGGAGAGACAGATTGTGTGTTCCTACTAAGTAGGAACAGCAATCTGGCTCCTCCTCTAGTCAGTCCCATCCTCGCACAGCTAGAAACACCTCCCTAGGTGTAGACGTTATAACGTTTGCGCAAACCAATCAATATACACTTATTGCTTTTTTTTTCTTTTTTTTTTACCAAAAATATGTAGAAGAATATATATTGGTTTAAACTGATTAAGAAATTAGTTTTTACACATTTCTTGGGGGGGATATTTATTATAGCAAAAAGTAAAAAAATATTGTTTTATATTTTTTTCTAAACTGCAGCTCTTTTTTTGTTTATAGCACAAAAAATAAAAAACACAGAGATTAGCAAATACTACTAAGGCCAGGTTCACACTGGTACGACAAACGTTTCCGACATTGGGAGCTCATGTCGCATGACGTGTGAAAATCAATGTTTACCTATGGGAGCCGTCTTAACTGGACCGACACAAGTCGGTCCGACTTTGAAAATGCTCCCTGCACTACTTTGGTCTGACTTTGATCCTACTTCAGCCCTGTCCCTGGTTTAACTGAGGCTGGCCACCCTGATGGGGCCCTCTAGTGGCCCTCGGGCACTCCCGAGTGCCCGAATTGGTCAGTCCGCCCCTGTTCACAATTAACAGTGGAAAGAAAGTAGAGAAAGATCCACAGCATGCCAGAATAAAACTGCTTTCATTTTCTCATCATTCTACAGTCATTGTCTCTCGTTCATTCACGTTTGGACCACTAACATTAGTTTAACCACTTGCTTACTGGGCACATATACCCCCTTCCTAACCAGAGGACTTTTTGCGATTCGGCACTGCGTCGATTTAACTGACAATTGTGCAGTCGTGCGACGTGGCTCCCAAACAAAATTGACGTCCTTTTTTTCCCACAAATAGAGCTTTCTTTTGGTGGTATTTGATCACCTCTGCGGTTTTTATTTTTTGCGCTATAAACAAAAATAGTGCGACAATTTAAAAAAAAAAAATTATATTTTTTACTTGTTGCTATAATAAATAGCTCAATTTTTTTAAAATAATTTTTTTTCTCAGTCTAGGCCGATATGTATTCTACATATTTTTGGTAAAAAAAAAAAAAAAAAAAAAATCGCAATAAGCGACTGGTTTGCGCAAAAGTTATAGCGCCTACAAAATAGGGGACAGAATTATTATTTTGTATTATTTTTTTTTTAATAGTAATGGCGGTGATTTTTATCAGTACTGCGACATTATGGCGGACACATCGGACACTTTTGACACATTTTTGGCACCATTCATATTTATACTGCGATCAGTGCTATAAATATGCACTAATTACTGTATAAATGTGACTGGCATTGAAGGGGTTAACACTAGGGGGTGAGGGAGGGGTTAAATGTGTACCCTGCCTAGTGTTACTAACTGTGGGGGAAGGGGACTGACTGGGGGAGGTGAGCCGATCTGTGTCCCTATGTACAAGAGACACAGATCGGTCTCCTCCCTCCCTGACAGGACATGGATCTGTGTGTTTACACACACAGATCCTCATCCTTGTCTCTGTAACCGCCGATCGCGGAAGCCTGGCGGACATCACGGCCGCCAGGCACGCGCATCGGCATCTCAGTGATGCGGCGGGCACGCTCGCGGGCCCCCGGCGCACTTGCGCGCCCCCCAGTGGCCAGGAGGAGCGGAGGCCGTAAAAAGACGGCGAGTCAGAGAATTACAACCACCCTGCGGCCGTATAAAGTCTTACGGCCGTCAGGAAGTGGTTAACTATAGATCTTTTTTGCATTATAAACTACACAACAAGGCGTAAGAAAGAGTTTTTTTTTGAACATTTAAGATTTAGCTGTCACTCCAGTGATGTCGCAGACTTAATTTGTATAATCCTAAATTAATCTTTTTACAATGTTATGTTAAGCCTTTTAGTATCGAAGAAAATTCAGCAGGTATTTTTTAGCATTACTATTCAAAGCATAGCGATTAAAAGTCTGGTTTGTGCAGCTGTGTTAAGTGGGAACAAAACTCAAGCTCTTTTGTGACAATAGCAATGTAAAATTGTAAAGCATGTGCAGCAATTAATTACAGACCACGCCGCCATGGGACCACATAGTCAGTGGAGTACCAGATCTAGGAGTCAAAGTCAAATTACTATCAAAACCCTGTTGAAGCAACCCAGCTGTGTACATGGCCATGGTAAGATTATCAGCTTCAAGAGGTTTCTATGCTTACAAGTGGATTGTATTTTGTGAGGCACTGGGGTTGATTTACTAAAGGCAAGTAGGCCATTTACTTCGCAAAGGAATTTTCATTTTGCAAGGGAGGTTTCTTTTTGCGTAGTAAATGTCAGGAAAATTCACTTTGCAAAGAAAACCCAATCATGTGCAAGGGGGAAAAAAATGCATTTTTCGGTGCACATGATTGGATGATGGAAATCAGCAGAGCTTCACATAATTTACTAAGCTTTGGGAAAATCCCCTTGCAACCGCCTATTTAAAATCAACCCCGCTGACCCTGATTTTCTAAAAGAAGCAGAGCACTTTTAATTTTAAAAGAAATTTCACTCTGCAAAATGAATTTTCACTAATGTTGGCAAATGAGGTGAAAAAAAGTGAAAAATTCACTTTGAAAGGAATACCCGATTATGTGCAAGATATAAAAAAAATGACTTTTGCTCACACATGATTATTGAAGTCAGCACAAGTTCACCTCATTCACTAACCTGAGTTCTAATTTTACTACTCATCACCCACTCACTGCAAGTGGTAAATACAAAAATTTCAAATGCAATATATGACATTTACAGTTTTACATTTACAACAATAAATAAAAACTGTATGCATATATGCAAAAACACTATGGGGCAGATCCACATACATCTGCGCCGGGCGCAGCGTATCTAAGATACGCTACGCCGCCGTAACTTATCTTTTTTTTTTAATCCACAAAGAATCCGCGCCATAAGTTACGGCTGCGTAGTGTATCTATCGCGGCGTAAGGGCGAGGAATTCAAATGGATCTAATGGGGGCGTGTTTTATGTTAATACGTCGTGACCCAACGTAAACAACGTTTTTTTGGAACTGCGCATGCGCCGTCCCTGGGGGTATCCCAGTGCGCATGCTCGAAATTAAACCGGAACCAGCCAATGCTTAGACGGTGACGTCATTCTACGCAAATTCCTATTCGCGAATGACTTACGCAAACGACTTAAAAAAATTCAAAATTGTACGCGGGAAGGACGGCCATACTTAACATTGAGTACGCCACATAATAGCAGCTTTAACTATACGTCGGAAAAAGCCGAACGTAAACGACGTAAAAAAATGTGCCGGCCGGACGAACGTTCATGGATCGCCGTAAATAGCTAATTTGCATACTCGACACGGATTTCGACGGAAACGCCACCTAGCGGCCGCTGAAAAATTGCATCTAAGATCCGACGGTGTACTAAGACGTACGCCTGTCGGATCTAGCCAAGATGCCGTCGTATCTTGTTTTGATGATACAAAACAAAGATACAATGCAGGAATTTTGAAATTACGCCGGCGTATCAATAGATACGCCTGCGTAATTTCTTTGTGGTTCTGCCCCTATGCATTTTCTAGACGTGGAAACCAAACATCAATCCTGAAAAACCTGGAAACAGTACTGTCCTGCAAACCAACCCGCAGTCTGATTTATTGTCCTGGTCAGAATCTATTTAATGTTGCACATTGGTGTGCGCAGCGTATTGCATTTACATGTAGCAAGTTTGTTCTGTTTCAATTGTCATTTCATCCTGAGTTTTAGTTAGCATAGACTGTATGATAGCCTGCTGACTCAACAAGATCCATAGACAGTGTCAACTGACCAAGAATATACAGGGTTTACAATGTAGTTTATTTTAGGTTTGGTAAAATATAGGATGTTTCGTTTTATTTCTAAGAAATTTGAAAACATTTCAATTACAAAGCCTGACTTTCCAAAATAATTCTTTACTTTTTGAGTTTAATAGCATAAACTAACTAGAAAGCATGGGGAGACTTGGAGCTTCAAAAACTGTACCAAGTGGTATCTATCTATCTATTATTGTTTTTTCTAATTACAATTTTTAGAACTTATGATTTGTTTGTTTACAGTCATTCCTGTGTACAGTATCTGTAACATTTATTGTTAGAGCAACATCTGAAGAATGGTTTAATGAGGTGACCCCCTGGCCCTGTTGGTTTACAGACATTTCTGTTTGTGCATCCAATGACCTTTAAGAATTATTCTAGGAGAAGAGAGTTTAACACAATAAGTTCTGGAATACATTTTTATATTTTGAGACTGAATATAACAAAGATGAAAGATGAAAAGAAATATAATAAAATGGTATTAATTAGCGCACATCTGTACCATGACTTTTTTGCTGCTGCATTTTCCCAGTACATTTTTATTATTTTTGTGTCGTTATTTGCAATTTTTAAAATGTATGTTTGAAATATTTGATGAAACTGTGATGGGACACGTTTTAGGTGTGAAATAGATTTACAGCAAGGTAACACTGAATAAACTTGATTTGCATTTGAATTGAATTTCATACACATGGTTTATTAAGGGCAATTTAATTAAAGTGGTTGTAAAGGCTGAAGGTTGTTTTACCTTCATGCACTCTATGCATGAAGGTAAATAACCTGTGTGCTGCTCCCCCCCCCCACAGCCCACCTAATACTCACCTGAGCCCCCTCTCGATCCAGCATGGGAGCCCCGACTGTCTGGAGTCTCTCCTTATTAACTGAGACACAGCACTGGGAGCCCTTGGCCCCCACTGCTGTCAATCACAGCCAGTGAGCCAATGAGAAGAGAGGAAGTGGGGCTGAGCCACAGCTCTATGTGTCTTCTGGAAGTGGCTTGCTATTGAGAGCACTGGTTAAGCGGAAGAAGTCAGGAGCAATGGCAGGAGACCCGAGAAGAAGAGGATCAAGGCTGCTTGGTGCAAAATCATTACAGATAGCAGGTAAGTATAACATGTTTGTTATTGAAAAAAAAAACATGTTTAATATCACTTTAATTGTAATAAAATTATGTAGCTTGTATCTTATTTCCGAATACACTAACCCAGGGGTCTCTAAACATTCTAAACAAAGGGCCAGTTTATTGGACTTTAGACTTTAGGGGGCCAGATTGTGTCCAGTGGGGACAGAAATTGTCCCTGAATCACAATGCCTCAGGGTTGGTGGTCACTTGACATAGCACCTGTGGTCAGTAGGAGGAATAGTGTTTCATCGTTTGTATTAGTGGGAGAAATAGTGCTCCATCATTGGTATCAGTGGGAGGAATAGTGCCCAATTGTTGGTGTCAGTGAGAGAAATAGTGTCCCATCATAGGTTTCAGTGGGATGAAAGGTACCCCATGGTTGCTCTCAGTGGGAGAAACAGTGCCACACCATTGGTATCACTGTGAGGAATAGTGCCCCATTATTGGTATGAGTGGGAGAAATAGTGCCCCATTACAGGTGTCAGTGGCAGGAATTATGTCCCACTATTGGCAGTGGCGGCTGGTTCTCACAGTTTTTGGGGGGGCGCAAACGAAAAAAAAAAAAAAACAATTGCAGCCCCACTGTGCCAATCAAATGCAGCCACTGTGCCATCAATTGTCACCACTGTGCCATGCCATCAAACGCAGCCACTGTGCCATGCCATCAAACGCAACCACTGTGCCATGCCATCAAATGCAGTCACTGTGCCATGTCATCAAACGCAGCCACTGTGCCATCAATTGTCACCACTGTGCCATGCCATCAAACGCAGCCACTGTGCCATGCCATCAAACGCAACCACTGTGTCATGCCATCAAATGCAGTCACTGTGCCATCAATTGTCACCACTGTGCCATGTGATCAAACGCAGCCACTGTGCCATCAATTGTCACCACTGTGCCATGCAATCAAATGCAGTCACTGTGCCATGCCATCAAACACAGCCAATATGCCATCAATTGTCACCACTATGCTACGGCATCAAGTGTCACCACTGTGCCATCAATTGTTACCACTGTGCCCATCAATTGTTACCACTGTGCCATCAATTGTTACCACTGTGCCATCAATTGTTACCACTGTGCCCTCAATTGTTACCAATGTGCCCAGCAGTTGTAGCCACTGTGCCCCGCAATTGTAGCCACTGTGCCCAGTAAAATGCTGCCACTGTGACCTGTAAAATGCCCCCTCCCCCCGCTTGGCACTTACCTTTCTGGGGTCAGCCGTGCTTCTACCGTCCCTCGATGTCTTCTCCCGCCCTCAAAGACGCTACAGCCAATCAGGTTACCAGTAACTAGAACCGGTGAACCTGATTGGCTGAGACGCCTGTCAGTCTTATCCAAGGAACGCACCTCCGGTACGTCCCGAGGATAAGCATTCGGAAGCCGACTACAGCCTGAGGGCTGTACTCGGAAAGCCTATAAGAAGTGCTGGCTCTGATAGGCACTTCCACACAGCCAACCAGCTGCCATTATTCAGGTGGCCGGCGCTCACCATCCGGCCATCTGAATAATGGGCGGCAGCAGTGAAAATACATAGATTCATGCAATGCATGAATCTATGTATTTCAGTGGCTGTGCGAGAGCCAGAGGGGGGCGGCGCTCCGGCACTCCGCCGCCCTCTATGGACGAACCGCTGCTGACTATTGGTGACTGTGAGAGGAACAGTGCCTCATGCATCTGGTCTGTGGGCCACAGTTTGGAGACCACTGCACTAGCCTCAATGTGTGTCTTTTACCTGAAAGCCAACTTTAATAAAATGAGAGTGGGGGATCTGGTTGTAGAAAACATGGAAAGGATAGAAGGATGTTGTGATATAGACTGATGTAGTATGGAATACCAGTACTGTACCATACTGTATTGTCTGGTGTACCATGCTTTACCAGTATGGTGAGAAAAGGCCAGTGCAGAATAGGGACATTATTGTAATAGGGCAAGGAAAATCAAGTACCCCTTTATATACCATTCTGAAGTCAGTAAAATGTCATGCCTACTACAAGGATATTAAACAACTGATATTTGTTTGGGAACTCCTGAAGAAAAAAAAAACCTTCTAAGTAATTATGCTTGCCATGTGTTTCTATTTACAAGGCATAGCTAAAAAAAATATATATTTCTTACCATTTAGATGTTTCTGAGATGAAGGTGTCATGACTGACTGCAAATATTTCTCAACTAGCTGGTCTGGGCACTGGCTTAGCCAAATTTTCATTGGCATATAATGGAGAAGCCAAAGGCATAGCTTGAAACTTTGCGGGCCTGATGCAAAAGTTGACCTGCCCCCCCCCCCCCACTACCACCTTCCACTTCTGCCGTGCGTGCAGATACACCCACCGCAAAAAAAACAACAAATGCAGTAATATAAAGATTGGATAAGTTGACCGCAGCAAAATAATACATTTTAGGTAGGAATGTAGACATCAGACTAAAAAGAGGGACAACTGAAGATCATTGAGGTATATAGAAGTCTCAAATTAGGGGCAGTACCTCCAAACAAGGGACAGTTGGGAGCTATTAGAAAACAAAGCTATGGGAGAGACCCAACATGTCCACCCATGCCTGCAAAAAACTGCAGGAGGGAGGTGGATACAGACCATTCATCTTGCACAAAGAGAGAGAGAGAGCAGCAGTGACTGGTCTTGTTCACAGGAAGCTCCTGCTCAAAGGAAAAGCTTCAAACTGGATTATTGCACAGATCTTGGAAAAAAAGTACACAAAGCACATTACGATTTAAGGTTGCAATACACGTCTCTTGGATTTAGACAATATTAACTTATCTCAGAGTTTGGATTTTAGCAGGTTTTATGGAACGCATCCCTACACAATAAATACAGTAAACGACAGAAAGATAGATAAGTGATAACAATCTACGTAGCTTCCATATGAAGTAATTTGTTCCAAAGCTCTCAGCTTTTTTCTTCTTTCCTATCCCCAGACTCTTGAATTCAGAGCTTTATGTTCAGCTAGTTCCAACCTGTCACTAGGCAGAATATTATCTGTGAAACCAACAGTGAAGCATTCTAATACAGCCAGTATGTAGACAACATTTGATGGTGCATTGATTTTTTGATCATTTATAAAATAGACAGTTATGTTTTTACATTTGGAGATAGCAAATAACATAACAGTTGCCTATGTATAAACAGAAAATAATTTTTTCCCTGCATTTAGTGGTCTTGAATTGTACTTACCACCTACTATAGACACATATGCAGTGAAATGATAACAGCATTGTCACTGTGTGAAATTCCCTATATGTTATTCCTCATCCTTTGTCAGTTTAATTGCTACTTTATAGGACACTAATCTTTGTTTCTTTCTCGCTTTGTTTGTTCCTGAATGCATATTACAATACACAGACTTTCCAGCCTTCTGAGTCTGGTTAATCTTAGCTGCCAATTCTCTAATCTTTATTGTAAGGTGAACAAGCACTGCCCTATTTTCCTAATCTGTGGGGAAAATATAGAATTTCTGCATCACATGCATGCATAACAGTACACAGTGCATGCTTAACCCAGCCTTTTTCTGACATTTGTTGTTTACAAGTAAAAATCTGTATTTTTTGCTAGAAAATTACTTAGAACCCCCAAACATTCTATTTCATTTTTTAGCAAAGATCCTAGAGAATAAAATGGCGATCATTGCAATTTTTTTTTTATGTCACACTGTTTTTGGGCAGCAGCTTTCAAATGCAATTTTTTGGGAAAAAATACACTTTAATGAATAAAAAAAACATTATATAACCCAATTTTTTGTATACTATGAAAGATGATGTTAAGCCAAGTAAATAGATATTTAACACGTCATGCTTTACATGGTGCCAAACTACAGTACTTAAAAATCTCCTTAGGAGACAATTTAAAAATTTCTACAGTTTACCAGTTTAGAGTTAGAGAGAAGGTCTAGTGCTAGAATTATTGCTTTCGCTCAGACGTTTGCAGTGATACCTTACACATATAGGGCAAACACTGTTTACATATGGGTGGGCATGACCTATGTATGTGTTCACTACTGTGTACGAGCACACGGGGACAGGGGTGCTTTACATTAAAAAAAAAATGATTCAATTTTTTTTATTTTTACACTGTCCCTTTAACCTCCCTGGTGGTATGATTATGTCAGGTTTTTGATGCTGAAAGCGGTACAATTGTTTTGCATTGAAATTTGGCGTTTTACATTGTAGGCTTGTAATTCTTAGAAATAACCCATTTAAATCTGTCCAAACAAGAGTCTAGTAGACATCCCGGGTATGATAAAGTTTGAAACACGAAATCATTAATTATAATATAATAAATAACTATAAATAATTATAGCAAATAATAATATAATAATAATAAAAATTATTCAATAATGTAATCAAATCAAAAATCACTGAAATTTGCTCAGTTGCAGAATTGTCGCTGTCATTACTTTCTGTGTTTGATGACGAATTTCCCCACAAATCGCTATCACACAATTCTGAAAGTGATTCTAATTTATTATCGCTGTTTTCTAGCTGGTCTAAAACCACTTTTGACATAAAGGGACACTTTTTGGTTGCTATGGACAATCTACAGTTTCCAGGCAGAAAAAACAATCTTTATTATATAAAAGTGCATGCAGGACACTGGGCAGACCACTAGGGACAAAGGGGGCGTGTAATTATTTTATACAGTACTGTAATCTGTAAGATTATAGTATACTGTATGTGTACTGTGTTTTACTTTTTTTTTATTTGGCGCCGATCTCCGCCCCGTGCATCGTAACGTCGCAGGGAACGGAGCTCGGCGGCACTCGGGGCACTGCGTGAATCGAGCGAGGAGACAGCTCGCTCACACAGCAGGGAGACATCGCAGGATCCAGGGGACAAGGTAAGTAAACTCTGCCTGGATACTGCGATGCGATCCTGAGTCTGGCTCGGGGATACCGCTAATGGTATTACCACCAGGGAGGTTAAATAAGGAATTTAAACATCCCTTGCAATAACAATACAGCATGACAGGTCCTCTTTATGGAGAAATCTGGGGTCTAAAAGACTTTAAAAAAAATCATGTTTACACAAACCAAAAACTGGAAGTGACGTCGAAGTCGCTCCGTTCCGCCAAGGGCATTGAGATGAGCGGTGGTCATCTTGCCATCACTCATCTATATGAAAAAAACACTGCTGACACTGAATGGTTCCTGGGCTCAGCAATCGTTAATTTAAGCCCGGGAAGTGGACGCTGCGAGAAACATTTTTATCAGAAAGCCGGCCGCCTGAAGGAAAAGAAGATAACGGGGTTAAGACATCTAGCTGCAGCTATAACCCCTGTATTTAAAGTGGATGTAAACCCACTCTCATCCTTTCTAAACTACTGCCATAGTGCTGATCTATAAGGATATACATGCCTCCTGCATGTATCATTACCTGTCAAATGTCTCCCCTCTGTCTGTTAGGAGACCTGAAAAACTGCAGATTCTGTGAGTGGATCTGTTGTCTGGAGCTCGGTGGGTGGAGTTGTGATGTCAGTAGACTCCCCGCCCGCCTCTACACTCCCCTTGTCAACATGCATTTTCTCCTGTGTATTCCTTACACTAAATTCTGCTATGATCACTAACATCCAGTCAAAATCCAGAAAAGTAACCACATGACTTCAGAAAAGGAGTGGGGGTGGGAATTAGAAATAATGCCTGTCTGAAGCTAGTGCATGAGATATGTAAATAACCTGTCATTCACAGCAAGGGGGCGGAACGGACCAAGGTTTTTCTCTGTAAGTTTTATTTCACTGAACAATACAAGAGGATTGCTCAGAGCTGGATTAACTCTGTTTGCCAAGACTGGGCACATATGATAGGAAATCTTATACTGTACATTGTGACATAAAAAATAAATAAATAAATAAATCGGGTTTACATCCACTTTAACATCAAAATAATGACATATATTCCCAGTTAGACAGTCGGCAAGTAAAGCCCAACTCAAAAACTACCCTTGCAGTCGGGCCCATCCACACTGCAAGGGTTAACATTTTCTTAACCCTAGGGGATGAGGATTAAGGTGCAATAATTACCTTACTTTCCCATGTTAGATTATGGCTGGTTCCATGCAGTCCTTATGTACAATGCAGAGTTATTGGCATTGCAATGTAGTGATGACATCATTGTGTGACCATGGCCCGGAAAGCCTTAGAAAGGCAGCTTTGGGAGACTGATTGCCCAGATTTGACACAAGCGGCTGCACAGCATCGTTGGTTGCTAAAACCTAGGAGGTCATCAGTGTTGTAGCAACCAAGGATCCTGCTATCTGCTGGCTTGTTTCAAGATGTAAAAAAGCAGAGACACTGTCAAAAGTCCATCTGGAGAGGATCATCATGCTTGGGTCACCTTGTTTGTGTTTTTCAGTTGTCCAGATTTTTATTCATTGTGATTAATTCTTGATCTACCTCAATGAATGACTTGATTAATGATGGGTTTGTTAATAAAGGATTTATCATGGTTTGTGTGTACTTTATTTCTATTTAGTTTTTTTAGTGAATGAGTACCCTGGGGTAATCCATATCATCCAGGTGTAGTTGAATAAGGCCTCGTACACACGGCCGAGGAACTCGACGTGCCAAACACATCGAGTTCCTCGGCCAATTCAGCCCTGAAGCCGCCGAGGAGCTCGGCGGGACGAGAGCTCCCATAAAACAACGAGGAAATAGAGAACATGTTCTCTATTTCCTCGTCGAGCTCCTCGTCGGCTTCCTCGGCCGAAAGTGTACACACGACCAGTTTCCTCGGCAGAATTCAGCCAGAAACTCGGTCGGAAGCTGAATTCTGCCGAGGAACTGGTCGTGTGTACGGGGCCTAAGACAAAGCTGATGTAACCATTCAGAGTTAGTGGTCTCCAGAGCAGAAGCTCTGTCACAGGATGTTCTGTTTTGTATTCTGGACCGTTATTTGTTAGATAGTGCTTGTAGGTCTCTTCGGGTCTGGAGAGAGCATTCCTGCAAAAATATTACATTTTATTAGAGAGATCTTCAAAGTCCTGTCAGTGTTGGGTAGGGAGGTATTGCGGGATCTGCATCAGCTCCCCTGTTGTAGGGGTACATAGCTTATACGCTACTTGCTCATTACGCCATTTTTATACATGTGATCACTTGTACTCGTCTTTCATCGGGCTTGTACTTTTTTATTTATTTTATATATATATTTTTTATCCAGTTTTCTGTTTATTTGGCTCATTTTCTTATGCCTAATAAAGGCTTGTTTTGGGATTAACTGCACTATGTGAGTTACGTTTTCCCTTACATGGTTCCACGATTGGCCTGTACATCATACACCTGCATCTGAGAACCTCTCCTGCATGATTTGTCTCCTGTAATTGGATCAAACCTGCTCTGGTGGATCAAAGGTTGGCACACCAAAAGGCTTTCTACTGACATCACTGCTGCCTAGGAGTTTGTGCATGCCTGTTTGACATACCGTCGCTGACGTGTATGTCCACGTATTCTGGTAAGAGTACCCATCTTTATATTTACTTATCTGGATACCATTGTGGATTGCTGATGAGGTTCCCACTATTTACCAAGATTACCCGATTTCCACACCTGAGAAGATCATTACCATCTTCCACTCTTTTGTTGTCTGGTTTTTCTCCATAAGAACTCCTGACCAAACTCACCCTAACGGACTGCATATGCCAGTCTGACATTGGACTGTCATATATATATTTTGGATTAACACGTATATTTATATGGACTTCATTTGGGGTTCAATTTATTATTTATTTTTTGCCACACATATGTGTTACATCACTCACCACGGTGCTCTTTAGTTATATACTAACTCAGAGAGATTCCACCTCCTAGTGGTTCTCCAGGTTACCGCATTGCTATAATCTTTTTGTTTTTCACTTGCCATACCACTTGGTGGTGTGTTTCCTTTTTTCAATTTCATTGATTTTTCACTGAATTGGATTATTTACCGTATTTTTTGATTCACTTCACTTAATAATTAATATTTAGCGCTGCATTTTTTCTTTTCCATTCTTTGTACACAACATTGTCTTTTGTTGGTGCTGGCGGCTGCAGGTTAATATTGTTTATGGTCAGCGCAACTGTTCCTCCCCAATTTTTATTTCCCCTGTTGTAGGGACATGTTCGTGATCAGTAAATATGGTGTCTTCCTGCCATACTGGCTGGAGAGTTGAAGCAGTTGGAGCCCTTCCGAGTCTGGACTGGAAGGATGAGTATCACTCAGTAGTTTAGGGAGCCATCTGTGCCTGATTTTGCTGGACTGTGCATAACTAATTTCAAGCTGTCAAGCTGGTTGTACGGTTTTGGGCCCTGTTTGGGTCACCCTGATTGTTCACAGTTCTTTGCAATCTGAAGTGTTAATCAATTCCAGAGCTGCAATGAAACAATTCTTGCTTGACGGGAGTCTGGTATTTGGGCATAGTGGAGCACAGAGTTGAGGTTGGTGAGGTTGGATGATAGCAGATAAGATTTGCAGAGCTTGCTAATTTTTAAAGCTGCCATTGCCAAGGCAAACTCCCCCCATGAAACAATATTTATACAATGTGCACAGATACAGTGATTGTTGTTTGTTTTGTTCTACCCTAGAAAGAAACCCCCAGTCTTTTACTGAGTTAAAGTTGTATTCTAAGACTGTGTAGTCCTTTTTTTGCCATTCTAAATTTCCTTTTCTGTAGACTTAAAAAAAGCATGCCACAAACTTGACAAATCACTCTTCCTGACTTCCAAGTGTCCTAGTGCTTTTTTTATTTGAAGGGTAATAGAGATGATTTGGAGGTGAGGAGTGGCAATCTGAACTTTTATAGTAAAGTCAAGATTTGTTAACAACTTTAGCTACCAGCAATTGAGCATTTTGAACTACAAATTTCACTGACCGCAAAACCCTTGGGATTGTTTATGGTTTGAAATGAACGGTAGGTTCAATTTACCTTTCTTTACACTCTTGTAAATTAAGTGAAAGTAGTAAGCAGGAATAGAAATTACAGTAAGGTTTTATGTTCTCCCTTAAAAGTGTAAAATCCTTCAAAGCTGAACTCTGGGATAAGCAAATATTGTCTAAATACAACAGACATGTATATTTTTATTTGCATCTTGGTGTGCTTTGTGTATATCTGTGCAGTAATCCAGTGTCAAACATTCTCCTGCATTGCAGGAGCTTCCTCTAATAAATAATAGTTACTGCTGCTCCCTTTCCTTGTGCAGGGTGACTGGTCTTGTCTCTGCTGCCCCTTTTCCGCAGTGGGTGGGACTGCCAGGCTCCTCCCACAGCATTGATCTCTGCACAGGCTATGTGCAGCACAATGATGATGTCACTACTATTTTTTCAAGGTAATATAGGGGTTTATAAATAAATTTGGTGCACAAAGAGGATTTACATCTTGTAGGTATCTATATTTACAGTATATGCGGATGTTAAGGAACATATTTAAATGTTTTTGTGCTTGCAGTTCAGTTTTAAGGAAGGGTGTTGTATTTCTAATAAGTGTGTTTATTATTATTATTATTATTATTAATAATAATAATAATAATAATAATAATAATAAGAAGTAATAAATGTGCTTGTTAATCATCAGCTAATTTTTCACTAGGTACATGTGCAGTAAATGCTACTTTACAATACCAAAAATAATCTTCCACCCTCCCTGACACAAATTTCTAGTTCATGTTATCTGAGAACTTGTCAGAAGTGACTTATGCTGATAACAGAGGAATGAAGCACGGGACAGAAATTACACTTAGAGCATTGGAGACAGACAGGTAAATACTACAGCTATGTGCTTAGTTCAAATTTTAAATATTTAATGCACTAAATAGTAAAAGATTATTGACAAATAATTCACGTTTTTATCTCATCGAAGAAACCTAAATTTGTAAATGAAAACAAAAGATACAGTAAAAGTGAATAGTAGTGTCACGTGCAGTGTAGTGCAGGTAGACTAGAAGAGGACTAAGAATGGCACCGATTACTGGATCTTGGAAGCTTGGCACAGAGGCTGTGAGGACACACAGTCAGACGCGAATTCAGGTACCCGAAAAAAAGTCTTGATTAACGCAACCTCCCTGTACCAAAAATACAAGGACAAGTTTTACTGCTAACACCTCAAAGTGTTTTCACCTCACTCTAAATATTTAACTAAAATCCAAAAATAGTGCAGCGCAACTCAGATATAACAATCCCACATCAATAAAGTGCAATAGTGCAAGATATTAGGCCACAATGTACATACATGGTGCTTATTATTCCAATCAATATTTACATAAAACTAAAGTGCAAAGTGTCCATATATCTCAAACGTATTTCACATACAGTCCATAGGTTATATTATTCCACCACTGTGCAGGAAAAGATTCAGAAGGTACCCATGCTATCCTCCACCTCTATGCACTCACCGCTTACCACATGTTATGACCTCTTTATTACCAGTGAGTCATAACAAGCTGTTCCCCCCCAAGGGATGTGACTGGATTTGTGTAACATGCTATCCATCCGTTTTCATTAGTAAGCTCTCAGAATCACGGATGTACACAAAGGATGATGATATGTAAAATAGGGACAGAACACACAACATCTAGTGCTCTTTGTTTGATAAATATTTTAATCTCAGTAATAAAAATATATGCACTCACATGGATGGCACTTAAGCAGTGCTAGCTGGAACACACTCGTATTGGCTCTACTGCCATGGAGTAAGGCCTCGTACACACGACCGAGTTTCCAGGCAAAAACCAGCAAGAAACTTGCTGGGAGATATTTTTTTGCCGAGGAAACCGGTCGTGTGTACATTTTCGTCAAGGAAACTGTCGAGAAACTCGACGAGCCAAAAAGAGAGCATGTTCTCTATTTCCTTGATGGGGGATGGAGAAAATTGGCTTGTCGAGTTCCTCGACAGCCTAACAAGGAACTCGACGAGCAAAACGATGTGTTTTCGCCCGTCGAGTTCCTCGGTCGTGTGTACGAGGCCTAAGATGGTCGTGGGATGACGTAAGAATACAGGCTCCTCCCCTATATGCATTATATCCTGGGTGTGGACTTCCTCAGTAGGGAATACACCAAAGTGTCAGTACATGCTGGTTACTAGCCAAAGTCCGTCTGTGTGCTGCCACATGTGCACAAGCTGTACAAGTATAAGCTTTATCATTAGCATTGGCTGTATGAGTATTGGTCAAATGACAAGGAGATTTATTAGTGGTCTCTGAGTAATATACTGTTGGTGTCAAAGGTTTACTTAATATTTGGAATATAATTGACATTTTCATGTACTTATATATAATCCCTTTAACATTGATCTCAGCTATATTTTTTTTAAATCATCCTTTTCATGCTCTACCACTGCTCCACACTTCCTCCTCTTTGGTTCAGCAAAAATCATCTTCTGGGTTGAATGACACCCATGGGATACATGGGGGTGCATCAGTCTACCACTCTGGACCCAGAAGAGAATGTAGAGTGGTGCCAAGTTATTATAAAGCACCGTTCTCTGCAGCATTCAAGATCTACCCACCGATGGAGGAAGAAGGGGACTCGTGACAAAACTGAACCGTAGACCCAAGGCAAAAGGTATGTATACAGAAGATTTTTTTCTTTCAATTGCTAGAACACTACAAAATTGTAAGGACATGACATTCAAGGCCATTTTTCAATAAAAGCTAGTTTGCCTTCTGTACCAGGACACCAACAGCTTTCCTGAAGCTATAACAATGCAAGCTCCATCACATTATGGTGTTCGTTTAATAAACCGTGATAAGCCGAGATCATGATGATCACGGCTTATCTCAGAGCATTGCCGGTTTAATAAACAGAGATAAGGAGCAGAGAACATATTCGCCGCTTCTCATCACAGCACATGGCTGTTGTGTCACAAACGGCCAGTTTAATAAACCGAGATCTGAAGATCTCACAGCTCTTCCACTGAAATATCTCCCTTCCAGATTCACCAGCTCAGAGGTGGAGAATCTGGGAGAGAAGCTGGTGTGATAAGAGGAAGAAGGCTTTTTTCTTCCTAATATCTGAAGTTCTCAGTTTATTAAACCGGCTGCAGAGGAGATCATTTTCCTCTGAGAACTGCCGAGAACTGAATTGAGAAAAAACTTCTTCGTTTATTAAACCGGCTGCAGAGGAGATAATTTTCCTCTGAGAACTGCCAAGAACTTAACTGAGAAAAAACTTCTTAAGCCTCGTACACACGATCAGTCCATCCGATGAGAACGGTCTGAAGGACCGTTCTCATCGGTTAACCGATGAAGCTGACTGATGGTCCGTCGCGCCTACACACCATCGGTTAAAAAAACGATTGTGTCAGAACGCGGTGACGTAAAACACAACGACGAGCTGAAAAAAACGAAGTTCAATGCTTCCAAGCATGCGTCGACTTGATTCTGAGAATGCATGGATTTTTAACCAATGGTTGTGCCTACTATCGGTTAGGAATCCATCGGTTAAATTTAAAGCAAGTTGGCTTTTTTTTAACCGATGGTTAAATAACCTATGGGGCCCACACGATCGGTTTTGACCGATGAAAACGGTCCATCAGACCGTTGTCCTCTGGTTAACCTGTCGTGTGTACGAGGCCTACGTTTATTAAACCGGCTGCAGAGGAGATAATTTTCCTCTGAGAACTGCCGAGAACTGAACTGAGAGAAAACTTCTTAGTTTATTAAACCGGCTGCAGAGGAGATAATTTTCCTCTGAGAACTGCAGAGAACTGAACTGAGAAAAAACTTCTCAGTTTATTAAACGGACACTTTAGGTCTAATGCTGACCATACATGTGGCAATTGTCTAGCAATTTTAACCACTTCAAAACTTTCACAAAATTTTCAAAACTTGAAATTTTCTTTAAAACTTGCCTGAAAGCTATTCGTTCTTCAGAAGCATATGTCCTTCTAATCCTTCAGGCTGAAGTAAGAAAAATACACTCATCACTTCTTTATAAGCCTGATGAAAAATCTTGCAATGCTGTGTTAAAAAGTGCATCTCTAGAATACCAAATACTGCTACTAAGCTTAAAACTGTCAGCTTTAATGATCAATTGAGTATTTTATG
Organism: Rana temporaria; assembly: GCF_905171775.1. Lineage (NCBI taxonomy): Eukaryota > Metazoa > Chordata > Amphibia > Anura > Ranidae > Rana > Rana temporaria. Next base: position 313,577,697 of record NC_053490.1, on the reverse strand, counting down.
CTGTCTACATCTTCTGCAAGTTAAAAGCCGTGATTTACCTATATAGGGAAGAGAGCCTGAGGAAATGAAAGATTTTTCCCTGCATGAGAGTTCTGTCATAATTATATTCACAAAGGTCTGAGTGGATTAATTTTTTTTGTAACAGAGAAGATTTGCTGGAGTCCAGAATTTTAAAACCCTGCATAAAGTGAAGATGATTTTGGTTGTTTTTATCTCATTAGAATACAGGTGACGACCAAGACTGTGTCCTTGAAAGCATTCCAAACATTTCCAATTGCAGTGTTGTGAGTGTGGTTATAAATTGGGACAGCCTGGTGAAAAATTAGCTTGGGACTGTGTCAGATGGACCAACCATGGACACAGCTGTTACAGGCATGTGTACAGGCAGAAGACATCTCTAATTTACTGCAGGGCTTCTTCTCTCTAATTTTAGGTACCTTCTGCATCCTCACTGTATTTATTTTCCGTGCTAAAGAACACCTAAAGGACACAAAACAAATTGAGTGTACATGATTACAACACATCGGATAGCAGCAGGAGGGCAATATGAAACAGCTTGTCATTGTACTCAGAGCAAGGTCAATTTAATTTTGTTTAAATCAGTATGTTGTGAAGCTTATGGATTAAATCAGAAACACTCCCTCAGATACACTCACTCTATATATAACTGGTAGCTAGTTCCTGTGAAGGGTTGGTTTTACAGCATGCTTAAAGGGGTTGTAAAGGTTTGTTTTTTATTTTCTAAATAGGTTCTTTTAAGCTAGTGCATTGTTGGTTCACTTACCTTTTCCTTCAATTTCCCTTGTAAATGTTTTTTTTCTTTATTTTCTTTGTCTGAATTTCTCACTTCCTGTTCCTCTTCAGTAAGCTGTTCTGGCTGACTAAACACCTCTCGGATGATGGTGGCAAGTTTATTGAGGAGAAACAGGAAGTGAGAAATTCAGGCAAAGAAAAAAAACATTTAGAAGGGAAATCGAAGGAAAAGGTAAGTGAACCAACAATGCACTAGCTTAAAGGAACCTATTTAGAAAATAAAAAACAAACCTTTAAAACCCCTTTAAAGAAACGTCTCTAAACAAGCTAGAAAAGCAAGATTCCAGCAAGATAAGAGGTATTATGGTGTGTAATATACTCACTTTAATGCTACAGCTTTCTTCAATCTTTTGGCGTTCAACACTTCTGGTAGTGCCAGATGCTTATGTTCCCTGGTGCATGCTGGTAGGTCTAGCGATATAGTAAGCTGATATTATATACACTTTCCAGTACAGACTGGTCTTGATTCTTTCCACCTGACATTTCATTTAGACAGTAAGACTATCACCTGGGCAACTAATAGAAAGGCTTGTGATGCAGAAGGGGTGGAACCAAATTCAATTATTTGAATTCATGATTTGAATAAAATTTCAGCTGCATATCTCTCTGCACCTTTAGCTTTCACTGAAGGTAACCCCTGTGAGTACAAGAAAAACAGAAATGAAAGGCGCGCACACCTAGTGCATTACCAGAGATAATTTAATAATACATATTTTTTTGTATAAGTGGGTACTCACAAAATGCAACTGACAAAAGGCCATAGACACATGGACATGGACAAAAGAAAAAGCCACGCCACAAGAGTCTATTAAGTCACAATCAGTAAAGATGTAATAAGTCCGTGGTTGATCAAATGGCACATATACGGTCACAGGTTATTCTGATACAGTCCTTGCAATGGCAACTCCTACGTTCCACACCACCCAGTGACACGTATGCATGAAGTGACCCTCCACCGGAAAATGGAAAGCCGCTTACCAGGCAAGCGGTTAGGGCAGATGGCTATAACCCAGCCTAGGCCTTTAATCCTCGGATGTTTCCACCAGGAAGCTCTCCGTCCCCTGAGCGTGGTGTACTCAGCTCCACCGTTTAAATGTAAATGAAAAAAGAGGCGCACATAGCGTGACTCTGTGACATACACTTTTATTTTAAAAAAGGTAAAATATACTCACAAACGAGCGTTTAAAATCTGCATAACAGTAAATTTGCCGGCCGGCATACAGGAGCCCTACTCCTTGTCGTGGTGACGTCACTGCGTGATCCTTCCCAGATGCGTTTCGTCGCTAATTGGACGTTGTCACCCCCATTGACAACGTCCAATTAGCGACGAAACGCGTTGTATATTGTTGTATATTGTTTGAATCATATCATTTTTTCCACATGGACGTGGATCCTGAGGAAGCAAACTGAGCAAAACACATTGATCCCATAATTTGCTAAACGTACATTCTGGATAACAGTTCCAATATGACTTATGATGTGGCTAATTATACATATTTTACTAATGTCTTTTAACCTTTGTAATAAAGACTTTGGATTATATTGATCACGTCCATATTTCTCTATAGAGCGCTTAGGATAAGGCTGCGTTTATCAGGGGCTTGTACCTCTGATTGAACAATGTCTTGAATAATAGGTCACCAGTTCCCACAAAAGAGTAAAATTGTAAAAACCTTTTTTTTTGGACCTGTTTGGTAACAAAACAAAAACATAAAGGTTATAAACTATATGATATAATAACTGGCGACTGAGTGGTTCTCATGCTACCAGCAGTCAGATAACCTTATTAAGAACCCGGTGGCTCTATCAGCCTACTTGCCCTCAGATGGAGATGTAGGGGGTGGATCCTTGGCTGTTAGAGGGTGCACTGTGATTGTGCCACTGGTGGGGTGTAACTGGTGGTCTTGACTGCTGTGGCGGACACCACCCACGGCACGGGTAGTGGTGATGAACAGAGGAACCTGCAGTATTCACTCTGTGGGGACACCGCATCCAGTTAGGGCAGCCAGGGATGACATCATGGGGCTGCGTCAAAAGGAGTCCGCTGAACGGGAAGCCATTTGTGAATGGTTACAAAATGGAACGCAACTCAGTTGTCTCTGTGACATGCGCATGATCAAGTCACCAATATATTGATGTTGTATGTTTGACCTCCATTGTGTGCCTCCATTGTATTTACAATCCTGTGATTTTAATTCTGAATTCTCTCCAGGTTACCTGACTACCTACAATCTGAGTAAAGGAAAGAGTTTGCTATGCAGTAAATTCTTCTTGGAATGCAAGCTTTACAAACTGCCTTTCTTAACCAGTGTTTAAGAAGTTACTTACTGTCTGAGAGAGCCTTACTTCTGGTAACAACATTATTTAGAACAGAAAGCGTGGGGCCAAGTGGAGACACTGTTCTGTTAAGTAAAGAACCACTGACATCAAAGATGTTTTTAGCTATTTGTAAGGGGGCATTCTTCCTACTTCCCACCAATCTAATAGAGCATGCTTCCTACTGACCAACAATAAAATGTAGCACTACTACTACCAACCACAAAGTTTAGAGGCATTCTTACCACCACTGCCCACCACTGCCCTTCTCCATCCAGCCGTTAATATAATCAGTTCACTGCCCACTAATGTAAGCGAGGAACCTCTTCCACGACCACCAATGTAGAGAGTCCTCCTTCACAGAACACCAATATAAAGGGGCCTTTCTTCACTGATTACCAATGTAAGAGGATACTTTTCCATGGACCATCAACGTACATGTGCCCTTCCCTCTTATGTATCACATTTCAAGAATTCCTATGTGATAAGCAGTTTGAAAAATTCTTCTCTGCAATATGGATAGTATACAAAACCAACAAAACTATTTCTAGATATGTGCACTTTCTAGATCTGAGTACTTGTTTTGCTTTAATGCCATTGTGAGTCTTAGGCCTTGTACACACGGGCAAACATGTACGATGAAAACGGTCCGCCGGACCGTTTTGAGCGTACATGTCTGCCCGGGGATTTCTGTATGATGGCTGTACACACCATCATACAGAAATCCGCGCGTACTCGATATGCGGCGACGAGGCCGCGCCGTCGCCACGACGATGACGCGGCGACGTGCGCGGCCCTGCCAGTTCAATGCTTCCACGCATGCGTCGAAGTCAATCGACGCATGCGAGGGATGGCGGCCGCTCGGACATGTACGGTAGGTCTGTACAGACGCCCGAACATGTCCGACGGACAGGATTCCAGTGGGCTGTTTCTAAACAAGTTTGGAAATATTTGCCCGCTGGAAAAAGGCCCGGCGGGCAAATGTACGCTGGAATTCTGTCCGCTCGGCTGTACAGACGACCGAACATGTCTGCTGAAACTGGTCCGCGGACCTGTTTCAGCAGACATGTTCGGTCGTCTGTACGGGGCCTTAGATGCCTGCCATTATGTAAATATGTCTTGCATTATGTAAATTTAATGTCTATATTTTCTAGTACCTGACATTTCTGACTCCCCACTCTAGCAGATCTAGTAAGCAGACCTAGTATCGTAAGTATTACGATATTATTTTAAAATAAAGAATTTAATAGAACTCAAAGAAGTTTGTAGAAATAAAACAGAAACCATTTTACATTGTCTATTGTTGCAAGTTATCACTTGGAAACATGTCATAGAAGGAGAAGATAGTGATTAATAGTGGCAATGTACACTTACATCAGTATGTATGGTAGCTGCAGCTGGTCTCAATTGAGATGCTTCTGTGTATGCCACATAGTGCTGATGAGCCCTTTCAGTGTAATGAATTACATCAATTAGAAGTGTGAAAGGAAAACAATTGAGCATCAGTTTATACATTGTCCAAATGCCATGGAATAGTGTCGAAAGACCAACTAAAAAAAAACAGATGATAACAGATTACGGTCTGCAGTGTCTGCATTATATGCTAGATGCCATATATATATATATATATATATATATATGCCAAAAGCATTATTTAAGATCTAATTTTGCAAATCCTATAATTAGCCAAGGTTGGGTGATTGCTGTAATGGAGTTGTATGCATGCAAGCTGAAAGAGTAGATATCTGAAGGCGTTGCTACATAAACTAAACATGATTTTTCTCAAACAGGACAAAAAAAATGGCCACAAACCGTGAGAGGTCGAAGGCAAATATTAGATCTACCTGTCAAAAAACAAAACAAAAACAAAATCATAACCAAGTACTGGATGCTAAAGTGACATTAACCTACAACACATGCGGGGCGTGGCCGGATGTGGGAGCGGAGTGAGAGTGGCGGTGTGAGTGTGTGAAGATCCTCCACTCCATACCCCTCCTCTGATAGAGAATATGCCGTTTATACTACCGGATTAATCTGCCTAATCTTTTCAGTGTTGTGTCATAGCCTCGTTGTTTTCTACTATTAATGCTATCAATGAACTTTGAATATTGAACCCTGAACACTGTACCACCGTGTGAGTTCCGCGTCCTCCGCGTGACCATGTGACCCCTCTCTGTCCTTTTTATTTTCACGGAGTTAACCCAGCTGAGGGGAGTACCTGGACCTGGGGCTTGTGGCTCGGTGTAAGGGCGACTGCAGCATGTTGAGCCGATCATCGCTCCCCACTGCGCCTCTGTGCTGGTGATCCATGGGGTTGCTGTATTCGAGTGTAAGAGGTGTGGGCTGCGCTGTTTTCTACGGTATACGGAGCTGCCTGTAGACTCGCCGGAGGTCTCGTCGGAGGTCTCGCAGGATCTCGCGGCTCCGCAAGATTACTGTCCTGCCAGACCTGGTGGTTGGCTGTGGCGTTGGAATGGCGTGTGGAGCGCCGTGCATGACTGAGGCACATTATGAAGTGGGCACTGGCACTGGCAGGGATATAATTACAGTGTACATTTAAACTCCAATAAGGATAAACTTTATATGAGATACTTGCCCTCCGTTATTGTTCTCCCATAAATCCTCTAGATCCTCTGAATAATATTCAATTGACTGTTAGTTGCTGTTTCTTATTTATGATCATCTTAATTGCGGTTTCTGCGGTGTCGTGGTGGGGTAGAGGCGTGTGGTTTTCTGCACAAACCTTGCCCCCCTTAGTATGTCCAAGAGACAGGAAGGAGCCCTTGTTACACGGTCCGCAAAGAGTCAGGCAACTGCGTCAGCAATATCCACTGCCGCAGCAGCAAAACTTGACCGTTTTGCCCGAACTTCTCTGTCCCCAGCAAAGGGGATCCATCTACAGACAGCGCAAGTAGGACTCTCTCCAGATAAGAAAAGCAGGGGCCAGACAGCGGCAAATCCAGTAGCCATACCCTCTGTGAAAACTGTGAATACTAAAGGGTCTGGGGGAGCAAAATTGTAATAAACTGTTGTAATAAACCCTGCTAATTTATCCAAAACAATCATGGAGGGCGGTCCCACAGGAAGTGGGGGAGAGCCCACATTGAGAGATCTTTTGTATGCCATAAATGCCTGTAAGGATTCAATAAATGGCCTTGAGATCCAGCTGATAGGCATCAAGGATGAATTATTCTCAATGGGGGACAAGTTGAGCAAGACCATGGAAAGAACAACTATTTTAGAGGAAAGACTAAGTACAGTCGAGGATGATTTATTCCCGCTCAGGCACGAAATCTCGGGGGTTGAAGAAACAAATGGATACGCAGGGGGCCAAGATTGACGAATTAGAAAATAGAAATCGCAGAAGCAATACTAGAGTAATTGGCATGCCTGAACAAAGTGAGGGAGCTAACCCCATAGCATTTCTTGAGGGTTGGTTTAGGGAGACTTTTGGGGCCACATCTTTTTCACCTTTTTTTGGCATTGAACGTGCCCATCGAGTCCCCTTTAAACCTCATCAGGCAAGTGATCACCCCAGACCATTACTCGTAAAAATGTTTAATTATACTGATAAAGTGACTCTGCTCCGGGAGGCCAGAGAAAAAGGGGACAACTTTTATAAGGGGGTTAAAGTTTCATTGTATCAGGACTTTTCCCCTGACCTGCAGAGGCGGAGAGCTGAATTTATTCCGATCAAGCAAAATCTTTAAAGATATAAACTCGTCTATGCTTTGCTTTATCCAGCCCACCTGCGAGTGTCTGCATTGGGTGGGACTCACTTTTTTGACTCGCCAGCAAGAGCGGAGAAGTGATTCGAGTATAATAAGAAAGACTTATGATTTTCATCCCCCTTTTTTTCTCTTTTTCCCCTTTTTTTTTTTGACATGGCTAATATCATCATATAATTCAGCACTTGGTTAATTGTTTTAATTTTTAATTGCTTAAATTAGTTTAGTAATCAGTGGCGGCTGGTGCTCAAATTTTTTTGGGGGGGGGCAAACGGAAAAAACATCAAATGTAGCCACTGTGCCATCAATTGTCACTAATGTGCCATGCCATCAAACGCAGCCACTGTGACATCAATTCGCACCACTGTGCCATGCCATCAAATGCAGTCACTATGCCATGCCATCAAACGCAGCCACTGTGTCATGAATTGTCACCACTGTTCCATGCCATCAAATGCAGTCACTATGTCATGCCATCAAACGCAGCCACTGTGCCATCAATTGTCACCACTGTGCCATGCCATTAAACGCAGCCACTGTGCCATGCCATCAAACGCAGCCACTGTGCCATCAATTGTCACCACTGTGCCATGCCATCAACCGCAGCCACTGTGACATGCCATCAAACACAGCCACTGTGCCATCAATTGTCACCACTGTGCCAATTGTCACCACTGTGCCCTTAAATTGTCACCACTGTGCCCATTGATGTCACTGTGCCCTTTAATTGTCGCCACTGTGCCCATTCATGCCGCGGTGCCAATTGTCCCCACTGTGCCTATTGTCGTCACTGTGCCCTTTAATTGTTGCCGCTGTGCCAATTGTCCCCATTGATGTCACTGTGCCCTTCGTCGCCGCTGTGCCCCTTCCCCCCCGCCCGGTACTTACCTTTACTGGAGTCAGCCATCCACGTCCTCGACCCTCACCTCGATGTCTTCTCCCGCCCTCGATGACGCTTCAGCCAATCAGGTGACCGGTAGCCAGAACCGGCCAACCTGATTGGCTGAGACGCCTGTCAGTCTTATCCAAGGAATGCACACACCGTGCGTTCCGAGGATAAGCTTCCGGGGACCCGAGGGCTGTACTCGGAAAGCCTATCAGAGCCGCTGGCTTTGATAGGCACTTCCATACAGCCAACCAGCTGCCGTCATTCAGCTGGCTGGCGCTAAATATCCGGCCAGCTGAATAGTGGGCGGCAGCGGGACAATAACATAGATTTGTTTAATGCATGAATCCAGGGGCGGACTGACAACTGCCCCCGGGCAATAGAAGACTATGGGGCCCCCGGGCTTACAGATGGCCACCACACCAGGAGGCAGTGCAGAGGCAGGACAGCTAAAATCTCGGGATTTTCACATCAGAAGCATGTTGGTTTCAGACATATCAGGGACAGATGTAAAAAAAACCATAGATTTTTACATACTGTCCCTGGTTTTACTGAGCCTGGCAACCCTGATGGGGCCCCCTAGTGACATGGGGCCCTCGGGCAGTGCCCGAGTGACTCAATGGTCAGTCCGCCCCTGCATGAATCTATGTTATTAGACTCAGTGGCGGTGAGAGCCAGAGGGGGCGGCGCTCCAGTGCCCTCTATGGACGAACCGCCACTGTTAGTAATATGTTAATGAGTTTAATATAGGGGAGAGGGTTTTTGATATATTAATCACAAGGTATACCGCTTTCACATTGCAATAGCACTGAAGAGGGGGCACTGAACGTCTATCAGAGGGGGGAGGCGGGTGAGGTGAATAATTGTGGACAGTACAGAGAGGCATTTTAGATGGGAGGTTAGAATAATTGTGTGTAGCATAAAGAGGAGGCCCAGTTGGGCCAAGCAGGGGAGGGTTGAGTAGTGGGGGTAAGGATAGGGGGCTGGGGGAAATGAGGTGGGAGGGGAGAGGGGGCTGGAGCAGAGGGGGATAGGGTTTGGGAGGGGGGGTGGGGTGCCACATCACTAATAAATACTCAAGGACACTATTTTCAATTGCAACCTTTCTATTTAAATAGCGGGAGGGAAATGAGGAGTGGGAGGACAGGACTTTGTGGCCTTCATTTCTCTCTTCTTCCCCTTTTATTCTTTCCTTGCTCATTACACTTTTGGTTTTAGTACTCTCCTTTAAGGATATGGTTAGGTGGGGGAGGGGGGGGGAGAAAATATTTTATTTTTTGCCATTTTTTTTCTCTGTTTTTTACTAAATATAAGATAAAGATAGATATTATGGGTCTCCCTATTGGTGTTTCCCTTCTTTGAGATACAGTTAAGTGAGAAAGTATTCCCTGTCTTGTCTCTTTTTATCCCCCTCAATACAAGACAAGAGAGATGTAACAGTTTGGGGAAAGAAAAGAAAAGAAAAAGAGAAAAGATTAGATTGTCTAAGGCCTCGTACACACGACTGTTTTCTTTGACAGAATCCATCAAGAAACTTGGTGGCAGAGCTTTTTTGCCGAGGAAAATGGTCGTGTGTATGTTTTTCATCAAAAAAACTGTCGTGGAACTCGATGAGAAAAAAAGAGAACAAGTTCTCTTTTTCCTCGTCGGGAGTCTCAATTTCCTCTTCATGTTCCTCGTCGGGCTGGTTTTCGACGAGAAACACATTCGTGTGTATGCTTAGAAACCCGCACATACTCAGAAGGGTGGCGCCAGTGGAATCAAAGTTCCCCTTTATAGTGCCGTCATACGTGTTTTACGTCACCGTGTTTGAGAACGACGAGATTTTGTCTTGACAGTGTGTACGCAAAGAAAGCTTGTCAAGATTCTGGACAAGCCTAACATGAAAATAGTCGAGGAAAACAATGTTTCATTTATGACAAGTTCCTCGGTCGTGTGTATGAGGCCTAATTGTTTAATCTCAATACAGCAATATGGCAGATAAGACCTTCTCTATAAATTCCTTGAATGTTCGAGGAATGGGGGATCCAACTAAAAGAGCTGCGATTTTGGATATGTTGGAGGGGGGGGGGGGGAGAGGGGCCGGCCTGCTCTGTCTGCAGGAGACACATTTGACTAAAAGTACAGCTATACAGTTACGTAGTCCAACATTCCAATCCCTTTACCACTCATTTCACTCCTCATATTCCAGGGGAGTGAGCATATTGGTGGGGAAGAGCAGAGAGAGCTGGATTGATGAATAGGGTAGATACATTTTTTTATTATGTCTAATTGAAAATAAATTATTTGTGATAGCCAATGTTTATATTCCTCCCCCATTTAAATTTGAAGTTATGCATAAATTGATTGAGTTATACTGGACAAACCAAGAATACTGGTAATTATTATAGGTGACTTCAATGAAGCCTTAGATAGGACCCTGGATAGGTTCCCACCGGGTAATAGACCCAAAACAAAAGGAGAGGATCGGCTAGCCATATTCTTGAATGAAGTGGGGCTATGCGATATTTGGCGCACTCGTTATCCGTTGGAACGCGAATATTCCTGTTTTTCAAAGACCCACCATACCCTATCTAGAATACACATGGCACTGGGCAATGAGGAGGTATTAACATTAGTAGAGAGCATTAAATATGGTCCAAGAGGAGTCTCAGGCCGCGTACACATGGTCGGACAAAACCGATGAGAATGGACCGAGGTTCAGTTTCATCGGTCCAAACTGACCGTTAGCCAGATTCAGGTACGCCGGCGCATCTTTCCAGCGGCGTAGCGTATTTACGCTACGCCGCCGTAAGTAAGTGAGGCAAGTGCTGTATTCACAAAGCACTTGCCACCTAAGTTACGGCGTCATAGCGTAAATGGGGGCGGCGTAATTGCGCCTAATTCAAATGAGGATGAGGGGAGCGTGTTTTATGTAAATGGGTGGTGACCCGACGTGATTAACGTTTTTTACGGACATATCCCAGTGTGCATTGCTCCAACGTACGCCGCAAGGATGTATTGATTTTGACGTGAACGTAAATTACGTCCAGCCCCATTCACGGACGACTTGCGCAAACGACGTAAAAATTTCAAATTTCAACGCGGGAACGACGGCCATACTTAACATTGACTAGGCCAGCTATTTGTTGGAATAACTTTACGCCAGAAAACGGCTTACGTAAACGGCGTATCTTTACTGCGACATGCGCACGTACATTCGTGAATCGGCGTATCTAGGCATTTGCATATTCTACGCCAAACTCAACGGAAGCGCCACCTAGCGGCCAGTGTAAATATTGCACCCTAAGATACAACGGCGTAGGAGACTTACGCCGCTCGTATCTTAGCCTAATTTAAGCGTATCCCTTGGACCATTCTCATCGGATGAACCGGTCGTGTGTACAGGGCCTAAGACCACTCGCCGCTTGAATTGCTAATAAAGGTTGGGGGCAAACGGCACTCAAGAGAATGTAAAATTAGTCCTCATTGGCTTAAGCCAATGAGTGACTCTAGTGTAGTGATGATAGCCCTAAAATAATTTTTACAGATCAATGTGGGTATGGCTCATGCGGGAGTGGTCTGGGACTCCCTAAAAGATTACCTTAGAGGCCTTCTGATTTTACAAGTGGCAAAGATAAAGAGGAAGTCCAGAGAAAGGGAGAGAGAGATCAGGAATGAGACCATACCGGCAGAGAAGCGATACATTAAAGCCCCAACCCCATATAGACTAAAGGAATGGTTAGATAAACAACAAATCTACAAAATGGCTATACTAAAAAAGGACGGAGGGAATACGAATATTTCAGAAACAGAGTCAGTTTGGAGAAGGAGAGAGAGTGGGGCGTATATTATATTTGCTTATTAGAACCAACTCCCCCCCCCCTCCACTGTTGCAGTGGTTAGGTTACCAAGTGGGTAAATCTCTACTGTTAAAACAGAAATTACACACATGTTTAGGGAATTTTTTGTATCCCTTTATAGTTCTAAGAGGAGGACGGGGACTGAAGGGTTAGAAGATTTCTTCCAGGGAACGTCAGTCCCGACCCTCTCAGAGGAGGATAATATGGATATGGAGGCACCAGTCACTTTAGATGAATTAAAGCAGGCAGTGGCGGGGATGTCTACTCAAAAGTCACCTGGCCCAGATGGGTTGCCCATAGAGATCTACAAGCGGTACGGGGACATATTGCTACCAGAACTCCTTAAGACACTAAATTGGGCATTGATCAATGGAAGACTCCTACTTCTATGACTGAAGCAACTATTATTGTCCTCCATAAAGAGGGGAAGGACCAAATGGAGGCTTCCTCATACCGTCCCATCTCACTCCTATGTACTGATGCCAAGATTTTGGCCAAAGTATTGGGAACTCGGCTTAACCGATACATTCAAGATCTTATACACCCTGATCAATCGGGTTTTATCCCCAATAGGTCAACCAGTATTAATATCAGAAGAGTGTTCTTGAACATGCAAATCCCGACAGATAGTGTAGGTTCCAGAGCTATATTAGCCTTGGATGCCACCAAGGCTTTTGATAGTTTGGAATGGGACTACCTATAGAGGGTTTTAGAGAAATTTGGCTTTGGCCCTCTGTTTATTAGCTGGGTGAAGTTGTTATATAGCGAGCCAAGAGCAAAAAATTAAATCAATAACACATTTTCAGAATTGTTTCAACTGGAGAGAGAAACGCGACAGAGCTGTCCCCTCTCGTTGTTTGCCTTAGCAATGGAACTATTAGCCATCAAAATTAGAACAACAGAAGGCATCCAGGGGTTCTGCAGACAGACAATGGAGAATAAGAAAGGAACTATTTGCGGACAACGTCCTGTTCTTCTTAGGAGATGTTGAAAGTTCGTTAAAAAAAGTGATTCAAATGGCGAGTGAGTTTGGGCTATGCTCTGATCTGGTCATCAATTGAGAAAAGTCGGCTCTCCTGCCGAATGACCCTCTTGGAGGCCAGATACCCCATGGAATTCCCCAGCTAAAAGTAGTAACCATGATGAAATATCTAGGGATATGGATTACGAGGGATACTAATTGCTTTGTCAAAAACAATTTAATTCCCCTATGGACTAAATGGGAACAAAAAAGAGATATCTGGAGTAGACTGCCACTTTCTATAGCAGGGCAATGTAAGTTAATAAAGATGATATGGCTGCTTCTCCACAACTCTCCAATCTGGATAGACCAAAAATTGTTTAAAAGGATAGAATCCCTTTTAGAGAGTTAATCTGGAAGAAAGGACAAGCCAGGATATGCCTCGAGACTATACAGCTGCCAGCCAAAGACTATAAAACTCATCTGTAAAGTGTGGCAAGTGATAAAAGCATTGATATTATAAGAGAGTAATGGTGCTTGCCCAGCTTTGGTTCAATAAAAACTTAGGGGAATTAAAAGAAATTGAGAGACCTAAAGAATGGGAGAGACAAGGTAATTCAACTATACGACGGAGAACATATGAAATCCTTCTCAGACTTAAGACAGGATTTTAATAAAGCAAATAATTCATTCTACAAATTTCTCCAGATCCGGCATGCCATTGAAGCCCAGTTTGGGTCACAAGCTATTGTATGGACCCAGACTCCTACCCTCCTTAAAATCATTTCTTCAAATACCACCAAAGGCTTGATCTCTGAATTATATTCTAGAATAGGAGCTAAAACAATAAGTAGATCAGGGCCTACCAAGAGCAGGATAGGATGGGAGAGAGACGTAGGTCAAATGACTATGGAGCAGTGGAATGCGATTCTGAGGCAGGGAGCACTGGTTTCAATCTCCCCGTCCCAGAAAGTATCCCATCTGTTCCTTTTGCACAGAGTCTACTATACCCCAAAGAGGATGTTTAATTTGGGGTGGAGACAAAATGATGAGTGCCCAAGATGTAGAGCATTAGGCGATCTTATGCATATGCTATGGAAATGCCCAAAGTTATTTAGATATTGGGAGGAGGTGGTAGTTACAGTAAATAGAACTTTTAAAACTAACTTAGAAGCTGAGTCCAAGACATGTCTATTGGGTAGTATTGAGGAGGGTAGAGTGCCAACGGAATCCTTTGAAGCGGTGCTACGAAGCCTCTTCCAAGCAAGAAAATTAATTGCACAGAGGTGGCAGGCGCAGACACCACCTACTGTAGCATCCTGGGCTCAAGTTATAAACTCAATGATCTGGAGCGAGAGGGTGACGCTCACTAGACAGGGCAATTATAGGAAGTTTGAGAGGATGTGGAAACCTTGGCTAGATATAACAGGATGTTCTATATAAAGATGTGGGTACTTAATCTTTCAATTTCATATGTTGATTCTACTCCCTGATTACACATTTTTCAGGTAAAATTTTATTAAGAAATATACTAGTTGAAATCACAGGATAGTGGTGTGGGGATGGGTGGTTGGGTGGGAAGGTGAGGGTTTGTAAGGGTGGGTAAGGGTGGGGGAGTAAAGAGTAAAGAGTAAAGATAAATGGAAACAGGGGGTTTCCTTATTTTCACAACGTTAAAAAATTGGTTGTGTATTTAATATGTTTATGTGACGCATTCTGTTTTTTTTCTTTTTATGCTTTTGATACGCAAACAACAATAAAAAATTCAAAAATTCAAAAAAAAACATTTATTGTTCTAGAACACTATAGCGGGCATCTTTCAGTCTTTCCATCCCTTCTGGGAAACGACTGTTGCAGGACAGAGACTACCGTAGCCAACAAATCTTCCTTTTTTCAGCCTCCTCATAGCCCAGACAGACTTGACGAATTAACCTGGCCTATACATGTATTTTGTGGATGAGGATGTACAGTACAGTATCTCACAAAAGTGGGTACACCCCTCACGTTTTTGTAAATATTTCATTATATTTTTTTATATGACAACACTAAAGAAATTACACTTTGCTACAATGTAAAGTAGTGAGTGTACAGCTGCAGTGTAAATTTGCTGTCCCTCAAAATAACTCAACACACAGCCATTAATGTCTAAACCACTGGCAACAAAAGTGAGTACACCTCTAAGTGAAAATGTCCAAACTGGGCCCAATTAGCCATTTTCCCTCCCTGGTGTTATGTGACTCGTTAGTGTTACAAGGTCTCAGGTGTGAATGGTGAGCGGGTGTGTTAACTTTGGTGTTATTGTTCTCACTCTCTCAAACTGGTCACTGGAAGTTCAACATGGCACCTCATGGCAAAGAACTCTCTGAGGTAATGAAAAAAAGAATTGTTGCACTACATAAAGATGGCCTAGTGTCAGGACCATTAAGGTAAGTACTCACCGAGGCCGAGATGCTGAGGGCGGCTCACCTTTGCGACCCTGTGCAGACCACTCCCTGGAGTTAGAACAGAGGAGGGACGGCACAAGGAGGCACCGGTGCCGGGAACTGGTAGGCAGACTTGGTGCAGCTGACGAAAACAGGGCAGGTGCAGAGGACTGGAGACAGTCGTTGATCAGGCAGGAACAGGCAGGTAAGTCCAGAAGGGACCAACAGGAAACAAGGCAAATCCGGGTCACAGGCCGTGGGTCAGGAGTTGGAGAGATCAGACGAAGTCCGTGAGAGCAAGCCAAGGTCAAGGGGCAGGAGACAACAGCAAATCCGATAAGCAGGCAGGGGTCAAGTGTAGGAGATGGCAGTGAATAGTCAAGGTCCAATCCGGGTCAAACAGGTCAGGGTATTCAGGTTTCAAGGTTCTCTCACAGGGTAAAGCTGACAACGAACCAGCAATCAGCAAGGAGGAAGGGGCTGGCTTAAATAGGCCGCTCAGGCCACTGATTGGTCCAAAGTAACATAGGTTCAGCACCAGGCTCCAACGGACAGCAAGCAAAGTAACACTTGAGCAGTGGCTCAGAGGCAAAGAGCTGGACTTATAATGGATAGGTCCTAGGTTCAATTCCACCCAGAGCCAACTGGGGAATGTGACCGTAAAGGGCAGTGCCCTGACACCTAGGCTATAAGAAGATTTCCAGGACCCTGAAACTGAGCTGGGGCACAGTGGCCAAGACCATACAGAACAGATTCCACTCAGAACAGGCCTCGTTATGGTTGACCAAAGAAGTTGAGTAGACGTGCTCAGCATCATATCCAGAGGTTGTCTTTGGGAAATAGACAAATGAGTGCTTCCAGCATTTCTATAGAGGTTGAAGGGGGCAGCCTGTCAGTGTTCAGACCATACGCTGCACACTGCATCAAATTGGTCTGCATGGCTGTTGTTCCAGAAGGAAGCCTCTTCTAAAGATGATGCACAGAAAAGCCTGCAAACAGTCTGCTGAAGACAAGCAGACAAAGGACATGGATTACTGGAACCATGTCCTGTGGTCTAATGAGACCAAGATAAACTTATTTGGTTCGGATGGTGTCAAGCGTGTGTGGTGGCAACCAGGTGAGGACTACAAAGACAAGTCTGTCTTGCCTACAGTAAAGCATGGTAGTGTCATGGTCCGGGGCTGCATGAGTGCTTCCTGCACCGGGGGTACCGTTTATTGAGGGAACCATGAATGCCAACCTGTACTGTAACTTACTGAAGCAGAGCATGATCCCTTCCCTTCGGAGACTGGGCCACAGGACAGTATTCCAACACGATAACAACCTCAAACACACTTCCAAGGTGACCACTACCTTGCTAAAGAAGCTAAGGGTAAAGGTGATGGACTGACCAAGCATGTCTCTAGACCTGAACCCTATTGAGCATCTGTAGAGCATCCTCAAATAGAAGGTGAAGGAGCGCAAGGTCTCCAACATCCACCAGCTCCGAGAGGTTGTCATGGAGGAGAGGACACATGTGGCAACCTGTGAAGCTCTTGTGAACTCCTTGCCCAAGAGGGTTAAGGCTGTGCTAGAAAATAATGGTGGCCACACAAAATATTGACACTTTGTGCCCAATTTGGACATTTTCACTTAGGGGTGTACTCACTTTTGTTGCCAGTGGTTTAGACATTAATGGCTGTGTGGTGAGTTATTTTGAGGGGACAGCAAAATTACACTGTTATACAAGCTGTACACTCACTACTTTACATTGTAGCAAAGTTTAATTTCTTCAGTATTGTCACATGAAAAAATAAAATAAAATATTTACAAAAATGTGAGAGGTGTACTCACTTTTCAGAGATACTGTATGTGGGGTGGCTTGGTGGGGTGTTTTGTTTTATTTTTCTTTCTCAAATGGGACCCCCTCTTTTTCTTATGGGATAGGAAGTCTGCATATTTTATGTACTATATCTGCATCTAATTTACATTTGTATGTTTTATTTCTAGACCTAAATTGTTGATACCAGGCAATATACCAAATAAAAAATTCTGTAAACTCTGAGGAAGCGGCTATGGCCGCGAAACACGTAGGAAAGTCTTCAATGGTTTCTGACTACTGCCTGTATGTTTCTACCATGTTGCAGTTCAATAGAAACATGGGGCCCGATTCACAGAAGAAGTACCCCGGCGTATCTACTGATACACCGGCGTACTTTCAAATTTGCAGCGTCGTATCTTTAGTTTGAATCCTCAAACCAAGATACGACGGCTTCTGGCTTCGATCCGACAGGCGTACTGCTTCGTACGCCTTCGGATCGTAGGTGCAATACTTCGGCGCCCTCTGGCTGGAGTTCGTGTCGTTTTCCGCGTCGGGTATGCTAATTAGCTTTTTCCGGCGATCCACAAAGGTACGCGCGGCCGTCGCATTCTCTTACTTCGTCGCTAGTCGGCTTTTCCCGGCGTATAGTTAAAGCTGCTATTCTGTGGCGTATAGATAGACTTGCCATGTTAAAGTATGGCCGTCGTTCACGCGTCAAATTTTTATTTTTTTTGCATAAGTCGTCCGTGAATAGCAAAGGACGTAACGCACGTCGAAGTTCAAAAAATGACGTTGGTGCGACGTCATTTCGCGCAAAGCACGGCGGGAAATTTCAAAACGGAGCATACGCATTTCAATCGGCGCAGGGACGCGCTTCATTTAAATGAATCACGCCCCCTACCCGCCCAATTTGAAATACGAGCCGAGAAATACACTACGCCGCCGTAACTTACGGCCCCAAATTTTCCTGGATTCGAAAATGCGCCAGGTAAGATACGGCGGCGTAGCATATCTCTGATACGCTGCGCCAGGGCAATTCTCTCTGAGACTGGCCCATGATTTTTAAATATTTTATATTTTATAATAAAGCTTTATATATTTTTCAATAATTTGTATGGTATTCATATACTGGGAGGTCATCCTTGATCCACCTTGTTCATTTGCCTTTTCTAAAGCTGTCAAAAATCTGGTCAAATTTAAACAAACCAGGACTTACTGTTAGACAAGATATGTCAGGTTCCCTTAATGTAGCAACAATTCATCTTTAGCTATGACATATAATTACTTTTAAATGATTGTAATAGAATCGTAGTCCTGAAATTTCCATTAACAGCTTATAATAGTAGGAATCTCGGTTGAGTGGTTTTAGTAGACTTTCATTTTTTGTTGTTAATAATCAAAATAATTCTTTGGAAAGCAGAGATGATAAATCCTGTAAATAAGTTGAAAAACCATAGTTAGCTGTATGCGCCTTGGAGGCTTGTCCCGCAGAGCATTGACCTTTATATTTATATAGCAAGATCGCAAGCTGTCAAGCTCTTATGTTCCAGCAAAGACCTTCAATAACACAACTGCAATGACTGAACATAAATTCCTCAGTCTGTCTATATTTGTCTGTATTAAAGTATTCTCCACTAATTTTCTACAATTTAAATTTAGCACATGCAGTGACTTAATTGACCCACATTATAACAAGGACATTCAAAGAACCTAAAATCAAAGCAAAATATGCTCTAATTGGAAGAAATAGTTAAAAAAGCTGGTTGTCTAAAAGTGACACTGTTATTACTACACTGTTTTTTAGCCCACTCTTCCTATGCATCACATGGTATGCCGTAGATATAAATAGAAACCATTTTAATTTTTTCTGAAACTAATGAAGACTGCTTAATTAATTCCATGCCAACAAACAAATTGCACATTTGGCTGTAGTGTGCTCTATGCACCAAAGTAAAGAAGGCGTAAAAGAATAGTTACGGATAAGGAAAAAAAAGCTCAGCCAAAATTGTTATAAAATGAAGAAACTCTCCACTAATATAAGTGGTGCTCAACTCATAAAACTCTTTTAACATTTTATTTGTACAAACAACATATGTGGATTATTTCATTTAAAAAGCATCGCCATTTTCTGATCTACTTTTTACAGTTTCTTTTACTACGATTTATTCTAGATCACTTCTCCATAAATAGCCACTGACCTTTAAAAATAGCTATGCTGACACACGTTCTTAAAAAAAGTGTTTTCTTCACTAATATGGTCCTATATGCTCACAAATGTATTATACGATAAAACCTTGGATTGCAAGCCTAATTTGTTCTAGAAACATGCTTGTAATCCAAAGCACTTGTATATCAAAGCAAATTTCCCCATAAGAAATAATGGAAACTCAAATGATTTGTTCCACAACCATTTATTTAACCTTCAGTTTATAGTCCATATAAAAAGATTATAGCAGGTTGTGTAACCATAAAATGTTCATCCACAAATGGAAGCCTCCACATGGGGATACGAAGCGAAATCCAGCAGAAGCCACAGAGTATAAAAGGGAAGAGAGGCGCCTCTTAGGCCGGGTACTCACGACCAAACATGTATGGTGAAAGCGGTCCGTCGGACCGTTTTCACCATACATGTCTGCCAGAGGGCTTCTGTACGAAGTCCGCGCGTAAACAATACGCGGGGCGTGTCCGCGGTGTCGCCGCGTCGATGACGCGGTGTCGCCGCGACAATGACACGGCGACGTGGGCGGCCCGCCTTTAAAATGCTTCCACGCATGCGTCGAAGTCATTCGACGCATGCGAGGGACGGCGGGCGCCTGGACATGTACGGTAGGTCTGTACTGACGACCGTACATGTCCGAGCGGGCAGAATTCCAGCGGGCTGTTTTAAAACAAGTCCAGGAATATTTGTCTGCTGGGAAAAGGCCCGGCGGGCAAATGTTTGCTGGAATTCGGCCCGCTCGCGCCCACACACGACCAAACATGTCTGCTGAAACTGGCCTGCGGGCCAGTTTCAGCAGACATGTTTGCTCGTGAGTATGGGGCCTAAGTGTAGCAATATGTTGCTAAATGTTGTACTTCCATTAAATGTAACCATATTGCTACACTCCATGTGTCCACCACTATTAATCCACTTTACCAATGGTAGTAATTCCTACAGTCTCCAGACTGCACCTCTGTGTGGGTAATCAACGTATAAATTGTCTCCAAACACCACCTTCCTCCATTCGCTTTTTAATAATCAATTCCACTTATATATGCAGGGGTTAAGGACATGAAACAAAAAACACAAGTACCATAGTGTTCTCTGCTTTTGAATTTATTAAAAAAAGCCCCCCTAAAAAGTTACACTTACAAGAAATAACAATAAAAACAGCATGTATCAAATCACCAGCTCATTCACCGCAGATCTAGACTCACGGTGCTCCGCCTGACATCACAGATACGACTCCTCCCCTCTTACTCCCCTCTAAACGCGTGTCGGCCTCTCATTGGCCTTCATCAGTATAGTTTTTTGTTTCATGTCCTTAACCCCTGGATATTTAAGTGAAATTGATTATTAAAAAGTGAATGGAGGAAGGTGGTGTTTGGAGACAATTTAAATGTTGATTACCCACACAGAGGTGCAGTCTGGAGACTGTAGGAATTACTACCATTGGTAAAGTGGATTGATCGTGGTGGACACATGTAGTGATCTGTCTATGAGTTTTATACTCATCCTTGAGGTGAGCAGACATGTTAGCAGGTGGTGGTGTGCACTGAATATTGGATCCATTTAAATAGGATTTTTCACAGCGGTGACAGCTTTGGAAACCTACATAGGAAATGTTTTTTTTATATATATTATTTTCTCTTAAATTGTTTTATGGAATGTATAATTATTTGTTTATATAAGATTTATAGATACGCAGCGCTGCACTATTTTCACAAAATTAATATTGCAGTAAGTGTGGTGTATCACTATAAGTGTTCAGCAGCTGTATAGACACTCAGAGGGTTATATTTGTTTTTTTTTTTCTCACGTCATTATAGGAGTAATTTATTAGTATTGTGGCGCTGATTGTTTTTCTCACAATTAACGAGAGGAACTGTGAGAGGTTGCAGTGTTCTGGCACCACCAACACCCAAGGCCTAATTTTTCTGCACCTGTTTGACTAGGGCATGTAATTTCATTTTTTTAAATAATTTTTAACAGCCCATTCCTGCACCCAACAAGAGTAACTGTGAGGGGTTACAATGTTCTGGCACCACCAACACCCAAGACCCAATTGTTCTGCACCTGACTGGGGCATGTAATTACAATTATTTTTTACAACTTTTTAACAGCAGGGCCTGTTCCTGCACCCAACAAGAGTAACTATGAGGGGTTACAGTGTTCTGGCACCACCAACACCTAAGGCACAATTTTGCTGCAGAGTATATAGTGCAGTCTGTATAATATGTATACTGCAGTTCAGAGTATATAGTGCAGTCCGTATAGTATATATACTGCAGTTCAGAGTATATAGTGCAGCCAGTATAGTATATGTAATACAGTGCATAGTATATAGTGCAGTGCAGAGTATATAATACAGTGTATTGATGTGGTTAACCCTATGACAGAATTTAGAAAATAAACAGCACGGGGTCCCTCCCAAAATCCATACCAGGCCCTTTGGGTCTGGTATAGATTTTAAGGGGAACGGCAACATTTAAAAAAATTGCAATGGAGACCCCCCAAAATCCATACTAGACCCTTATGCGAGCAAGCAGCCTGGCAGGCCAGGAAAGAGGGGGGTGAGCGAGCACCCCCCTCCTGAACCATACCAGGTTGCTTGCCCTCAACATGGGGAGGCTGCTTTGGGGTGCTTCCCAAAGCACCTTGTCCCCATGTTGATGAGGACAAGAGCCTCTTCCCGACAACACTGACCATTTTTTCCCCTTGCCAATATGCCTTGTGCCTGTTTTTTATTGCAGCCGTCCAATCATCTTTCTTCACCTGGCCATTGGTTGTCGGACAAGGGGGCCCCCAGATACCACCCCACCAAAAACAGTGTCAAAAGGAAACAACCACAACAGACAGTTTTTGACAATTCCTTTATTAAAAAAAAAAAGTGTCCTGCGATATCCATCTATCTTCAATCACGCAGCCCGACGGACCCGAAAAAATAAAAAAGCTCCATCTCAATGGGAGGCCTCCCAGTAACTGCTGTCTCTTGACTGTAACAGCTGATATATAGACAAGGGCAGGGCCGGCCGGTGATGCCTCCCCTTCTGATGTGACATTAGACAAAGGCAGGGTCATCCGGTTACATAAGCGGGTGGCCCTACCCTTGCCTGCATAAGAGTTGAAAAGACAGCAGTTGGCGGAAGCCCACCCATAGAGGCCAAGGTTTTTATTTTTTTATTTTTCGGGTCCGTCAGGCGGCGTGATTGACGATGGATGTACATCGCTGGACTTTTTTTTTTTAAATCGCAAGAACAAAAAATCATTTGAGCATGATGCATGCATATACTTTAAATTCATCATATTTAGCCATCTTGTGATTTTGTTTATTTTAGAAATCCTGAGTTGAGTTCCAACATCCTACCATGTTCGGAGTTAATTTCTATATTTCTAATTCTCCTGCATAATTGAAAGTAGAAGTCCACCCTAAAACTAAAATCACTGCATCTATAGACATCAATGATCTAACACTAACCTATCCAGCTGTGTAAAGAAGAAATAAGTATGCATACCTTTTTTTGAAGAAGCCCAACCAATCCGATCCCATGCTGAGCTGTCAGCTGCGACTTCGCTGTGGAGGCGAGTGCAGAGGACACGCCGACAACAAAAGTCCTTATAGAAAGAAATGTTTGGACAGCCGCACTCTGGAAAAACCTTCTCGGTTGCCTATTATTGGTAAAAGTGTTCAAACACCACACATCACATCAAAGACAGGGGCATACAGCTGACGTTTCGCACAACAATCAGTGCTTACTCATAGACAACAAAAGCCCCATAGTAAGTCTATGGGTGACTTTACTCACCATTAATTTCATAACCGTTGTTAGCGTGTCCACTGCTGGAGATAGGCTTCAGAACAGTATGTACACTGATTTCTTCTTTACAGGGCTGGATAGGTTAGTGTTAGAATGTGGATGTCTATAGATGCAGGGATTTTAGTTTTAGGCTGCATTCACACCTTAGCGCAGCGTTTTGCACCGTGATTTGCCGCGACAAATTGCAGCGTTTTGTGCCGCAATTTGCCTCGACAAAACGCGTTGTTTTTTAACCTTGTTTTCGCTGGAGGGGTGATTTACACATTGTCGGCTATGCCGAACGCCAAAGCCGCCTGAAAAAAAGGGTCAGGGACTTCTTTTGAGCTTTAAGCGTACTGCGTTTCGGCGTTTGGCGTGGAGATGTGAACCATCTCTATAGAGAACAATGTTAAATCACCCCTCCAGCGTATTTTAGGCTGCAATAGCGTCGGGCTTCAGGCGTTAAAACGCCTAGTTGTGAAGGGAGCCTTAGGGTGGACTTACACTTTAATGTTTTAAGCCAACAGAGTCATTTGGACTAGCTAAGAGAAAGACCCCTTAAATCCCCTACACTGTAGTTCTTAGTGGCAGTGCGATCTATTTCAGGCATAAGAATTACTTTCGCTTTGTAGATAACTCATTTGCATGTTGTTTCACAACATTAAGCATTTTTAAACCTTCAGTTTCCATTAATTTGATACATTTCTAAATTGGAGCCAAACGACTAGTTATAATTACACAAAAAAATATCCTGCTACTTATGCAAACAATTTGAAAAGTGTATCCCCAAAGCTGATTGGTATTCTATGTATGTAGTGTTATCAGCTTGTTCCAGACACCTGAAAATCAGAACGTAAGGCTCACTGTAGGCTCAAAGGATTATGGGAATGCAAATGAAGCAAGAACCTGGCTTAACTTCCATAATATTCTGATGACTTGCTCTTGAAATGTTAAAATCCTAAAAAAAATTGAAATAATATGGGGATTGTGCATTTTATGCCTTTAAGCATAATAAGCCACATACCCATGCCTGTTGAATGTGAAAACTACTCACAATGTACAATTATGTGCATACACTAAAGTAAGGTCATATGAACACAGATGTTTTTACCATTTGAAGGAAAAAGCCTCACAAGGGGTAATAACAGTAAAAAGTTTAAGGTGTATAAAAATGTTTGACAGTTTTATTACAGAAAGTTGCTGGGGGATTATTGCCTTTTTAGGTGTCAACATGTCAGTGTGTTCACTAAAACGTGCATATGTCATGTCTGCCATAACAATAAAGATCTTTAAAAAAAAATTGTGTCTATTTTTATCTACTGCAGGTGGCGCTCACCTGTTGCGGCAATGCAGGTGGAGGAGGAAGTAAAAAGGAGCCTCATTCCTCTATGATTTCCTCAGTCACACAAAGGCAGCATCCGCTTGGTGGCCATTTTGGGTTCAGCAGAGTCTATTTGGCATGGTTTGGTGTGCATTTTGTTTGTGAGCAGAGTAGCAACAAGTCACCTGTTTTATAGGAACAGACAGTTGAGAATTTGGACAGGAAGCACCGACTCATGGCTGAAACACATTAGCTATTGCCTCCACAAGTCTAGTAGAGTTTTCCATATAATTTTACAGTGCCTTGAAAAAGTATTCATACCCCTTGAAATTTTCCACATTTTGTCATGCTACAACCAAAAACTTAAATGTATTTTATTGGAATTTTATGAGATAAACCAACACAAAGAGGCACATAATTGTGAAGTGGAAAGAAAATAATATATGGTTTTCAAAAGTTTTTTACAAAAAAAAATGTGAAAAGTGTCACGTGCATTTGTATTCAGCCCCCCTGAGTCAAAACTTTGCAGAACCACCTTTAGCTGCAATTACAGCTGCAAATTTTTCTGAGGATGTCTCTACCAGCTTTGCACATCTAGAGAGTGATATTTTTGCCCATTCTTCTTTGTAAAATAGCTCAAGCTCTGTCAGATTGGATGGAGAGAGTCTGTGAACAGCAATTTTCAAGTCTTGCCACAGATTCTCAATTGGATTTATGTCTGGACTTTGACTGGGCCATTCTAACACATAATTATCCATTTATTTAAACCATTCCATTGTAGCTCTGGCTGTATGTTTAGGGTCGTTGTCCTGCTGGAAGGAGAACTTCTGTCCCTGTTACATAGTAGGTGAGGTTGAAAAAAGATCAAGTCTAACCTAAATGTGTGATTTTATGTCTGCATTACATCGTATATCCCTGTATGTTGTGGTCGTTCATGTGCATATCTAATTGTTTTTGAAATTATTGATGCTCCCCGCCGAAACCACTGCCTGTGGAAGAGAATGCCACATCCTAATGGCTCTTACAGTAAAGAACCCTCTACGCAGTTTAATGTTAAACCGCTTTTCTTCTAGTTTTAGTGAATGGCTGCGTGTCTTATTAAATTCCCTTTCATGGAAAAATTGTATTCCTATTGTGGGATCACCAGTACAGTATTTGTACATTGAAATCATATCCCCTCTCAAGTGTCTCCTCTACAGAGAGAACAAGTTCAGTGCTTGTAACCTTTCCTCTTGGCTAAGGTCCTCCAGTCCCTTTATTAGATGTGTTGCCCTTCTCTGGACTCTCTCCAGTTCCAGCACATGCTTCCTGAGAACTGGTGCCCAGAACTGGACAGCATACTCCAGGTGCGGCCGGACCAGAGTCTTGTAGAGTGGGAGAATTATTGTTTTATCTCTAGAGTTAATCCCCTTTATAATGCATGCCAATATTCTGTTTGCTTTGCTTGCAGCAGCTTGACATTGCATGCCATTGCTGAGCCTGTCACCTACTGGGACCCCCATATATACTACCGTTGACTATTCCCCTATGCAGCTATAATATTTTGAGTAGAGGACAAAATCCCTCCAGAATACACTCTTGATCAACAAGTAGTAGGATGAAGGCAATTTCTTTGATGTGTTTCCAGGTCAAATCTGTTCAGAAATAGGCCCGGACTGGCCATAGGGCAGACCGGGCATTTGCCCGGTGGGCCGGGGTTGCCCGCTCCATGGCCTGTTGATGATCAGGCTGCACAATGGGAGGTAAATGTTGACCGCGGCCTGAACATGGGTAACACACACCGCGGCGGCCACCGCTCGCCTACTGCTATGCGGGGCGGGCCTGTGTCATCTCTGGCGACTGCATGGGCTTGTGATGGATTAGGCTAAAATGCCTATGTTTAAGTTAAGCTAATTATTTTATTAGAACCACTGAAATGTTTCCTCTTCTTATATTATTTTAATTTCTTTTTATATATGCATGTGTGAAAAGTATATGTCACAATATTTATTATCCCCTTTTGAAATCTTGTTTGAGACAGTCTCTAGATTAGGTTGTTATAAGCTATGACAGTTGCAATTACAGTCTGATACTTTGAGAAATTATATGACCGCTCTTGAAAAATAATTAACTGATATCCATGTACAAGTTTTTCCTCACATTTCTGATGTAGGTACCGATAATTACCGATATTTCCTGGGTGATGGTTGAGAGGTTCCTTCGGAAAAACATTCTCTGGAGATGAAATATGATGGACTGTGCCGCCCACATCTGAATGAAACTATATATCTTTTTTCAAATACATGTGATTGGGACCACTGGGATTTGTGGGTTGGAATATAGTTGATATATGTGTGATATAGGCCCTGATATATATATATATATATATATATATATATATATATATATATATATATATATATATAGGGGTCCCAAGGGGGGTTCTGGATAAGTTTAAAGGACCTACAGGGTTTGAGTCCCATAATCACTGTGATATATTACATAGGTTAATTAGTTAATTAATGTCAGAGTGTAAAGAAGTTCTTTAATGAGAAAATTAAGTTTAATATTGCCTGTAAATGTTTATGAATATGTTAGCCTAAACAACTGAGAATGTGTTATTATATGTCATTCAAAGCACAAACATGGGATCAGAACAAGGTATTAAGAGAAAATTATTGATTAAGATTGTTTAAAGAACTGTTTAAAATTCAGATAATGGTAAACAACATGGTATTTAGTATTTAACAGGAAATCCTACAGATCTGGTTGTAAGAATTAATAATAAGTTGAGGATTGAGCAATGTTTACAACAGATTCTAAACTTGGGTTTGGGTTGTTAAGTTGGGGTAGTAGATTGTTCTAATTTGCTTAAGGTTCCCCAGGAAAAATATTAAGATATTAAAATATGAAAGTTATGTTCAATCTAAAAATGATAAAAATAGTAAAAACAAAACAAAAACAATTAAAATGTTTAAAAGTCTTTGTAATGTGATATTTCTGATAAAAGTGGAAATTTTGGTTGGTTGGAGGAGTTTCTCGTGAAAATGGCCACTTCACAGTTCACTAGGCTGGAACTAGTCTGTGATTTTCACGAGTTTGTCTTCTAAACGATATTTTGTCGCTGCTGTAGTCAAGAAATGTCATATTATAATGTAATGTACATTATTTTTGGCAGATGTACAAACCAAATATGTTTAAAAATTAAAAAAAAGGGTTAAAAATTAGAAAAACAATACAATTTGATTGTAGTCACATTGTATGGTGCATGGTATCAATATAAGCTTGTACAATCTTCTCGAAGCAGTCGGGGGGGGGGGGGGGACAGATGTTTTCCTGTAGAGACCATCAAGGGAATGTGATCTTAGCTGTTAGAGATCAGGTTACACAGCCTGACCCGCTGTGGCAAATTACCTTTCTGTGTGTTTGCAGAAACCAGAAACCATGTGACTTTCTAGTGATGGGTTTAAATGACTTTAAGAGTCCATTGAGATGTTTGAAGGCAAAAAGTGTCTGTCTGGGTTTATGTTAGTGGACTATAAAGGTTTATTATAGGATAAATCTTTCTTTGATAAGAGGTAATTGGTACACAATCATTTGAAGATCTGAAAAGAAAGCCCTTATTAATTTAGTAGTTTTGTTTGATATAGAGATCTCTTTTTCTCTTTCTCTCTCTTTCTCTCTCTATCTTATATTTTAATGAAATATGGTGTCAATCTGCATAGCTTAAGAAAGGTCAGTTAAAATAGTGAAAATTATAGATAAAATATGAACAGATGATGCAGTATGATAGAGCCATATTTATGGATCAAAAAGTCACTTTCTAGGCTTTCGGATTGACAAAAGGGAAAATTTATATCAAATACTTACCGTAATTTTCCTTTCCTGATGGACTCCATGGCAGCCTACGTGTGGGGTTAATCCCGCCTCTCATACCTCATAGGACCCTACTCCCATAAATCTTTGCTTCTAGCCAGAGACCGTGTTCCGTAATATAGCCTACTCCAGCAAGGGAGGGAACTCCTGCTGCCATGGAGTCCATCAGGAAAGGAAAATTACGGTAAGTATTTGATATAAATTTTCCCTTTTCCTGACAGACTCCATGGCAGCCTACGTGTGGGAAATGACTAGCCATACACACCCGGGTGGGCAGTTGCTGGTTAAAGAAAAAAAGATTTAATTGACATTGTCAAACAGATAAAACATGTAAACCAAAATTAACCGACGATAAGGAGGCCGGTTCTACGCAATAATGCGTCATGAATGTATTTAAGGACGACCATGCAGCCGCTTTACAAATCACTTCCGGGGAGACGTGACGGGCAGCCGCCCATGATGTGGAGATGCTTCGAGTGGAGTGTGCAGTCACCACTTCTGGAGGAGCCAACCCCTTTGCTCTGTAGGCCATTTGGATGGCTTGGACGATCCACCTTGCAATAGTCCTGGAGGAAGCACGCATTCCTTTATTTTTCCCTTGAAAGGTGACAAGTAGATGATCTGATTGCCGGAAAGAAGTAGTAGCTTCAAGGTATTGTTTCAGAACTTCTCCAACATCCAGAGGATGAACACTAGAGTCCTCAGATGAACGAAAGGTTGGAAGGACGATCTCTTGATTCTCGTGAAAGACAGATGTTACCTTTGGGTTAGAACCCAACATAGGAATTAACACGACCCGATCCGGGAAGAAGGTGAGAAACGGTTCTTTGGAACCTAGAGAACCAATTTCAGACACTCTTTTAGCTGATGTGACGGCAATAAGGAAGGCCACCTTGAGGGAGAGATCCTTGATTGACAAAAGATTCACATGACTTTCTGAGAAAAAATCCAGAACCATAGGAAGATCCCACTTAGAGAACCTTGGTTTTCTTTGAGGTCTAAGTCTCACAGCACCCTTAAAGAATTGCCTGACAAGGGTGTGTCTTGCCCAGGATATGCCTGTGAAGGCGGAAATGGCTGAAATCTGTACTCTCAAAGAACTGACAGATAATGGTAAGTCAAGACCTGTCTGGAGGAACCCTAGAACATCTTGGATTTGGGGATCATCGAGAGAACCATTCACAGAAGAAATGAAATCTGAACATTTAGACCAAATTTTCTGATAAACTTTATTGGTGCTTGATCTTCTGGCATTTAACAACGTTGGAACAACTTTACTTGGGCACCCTAGCGCTTCCAGCCTTGCCCTTTCAAAAACCAAGCCATCAGATGGAGGTGTGTTGGACAAGGGTGAGGAGTTGATCCTTGTAGTAGAAGATCTGGCCTGGTTGGAAGCTGAATTGGATTCCGGAAGCTTAGTTGCACTAGTAATGGGAACCATGGTCTGTTGGGCCAGTATGGAATTATTGCTACTATCTCGACTCTCTCCCATCTGAGTCTCGCAAGAAAACGAAGAATGACAGGCGTTGGGGGAAAGGCATATGCTTTCTGGAACCTCCACTGGTCTGTCAGGGCGTCCACACCGAAGGCTTGAGGGCAACGACATCTTGTGTAGTACCTCTTTAGTTTGAAGTTGCACGGGGATGCGAATAGATCTACCTCTGGCGAAATCCCTAGAGATAGAACCCAATTGAAGACTTCGCTGTGGAGAGACCACTCGTTGTTGTCGAGCGTCTTTCTTGAAAGGAAATCCGCCTGAGAGTTCTGAACCCCGGGAAGATATACAGCTGTCAAGTTCATTAGGTGTGCTTGAGCCCAAGACATGATCGGATCCACTTCCTTCAGTAGGGAAAGACTGCGAGTGCCCCCTTGTCTCTTGATATAAGACACTGCTGATGTGTTGTCGAGTCTCAGGAGGACTGAGGACCCCTTTACCAAGTGAACGAATGCTTGTAGAGCGTTGAAAGCTGCTCGGAGTTCCAGGACATTGGACACTATTCTTTGGGATGGAAAGACCCACTTCCCTTGAGCTACCTCCTTCAGACAGAGTGCTCCCCAGCCTCTGTTGCTGGCATCCATGGTAATCGTGATCCATGAAATGGGGGCTATCGAATGACAGTTGAGAAGGTTCTTCCGCAGAAGCCACCAAGGGAGACTTTCCCGCATTGATGGAGTTATCCGAACGAAATGATCTCGGGACTTCGGATCCCATTGCTGGAGAAACCCTTTCTGAAAGGGCCGCATCTTCCACTGAGCCCATTTCACCATGGGCGCTGTAGATACCATGGTGCCTATTATTTTGAGGCACTGCGAGGCTCTGAGGAGAGGAGAAGACAATGCAAGGTGAATCCTGTCTCGGATTACTGGGATTTTCTCCAGTGGTAGGGAGATTGTGCTCTCTACTGTATTGAATTGAGCTCCAAGAAAGATCAGGGATTGAGTGGGCTCGAGATGACTTTTCTCTAGATTCAGGAGCCACCCGAACTCCGTCAGGGTGGAGATAACTAGAGACCGATGTAATAACAGCTGCTCCCTGGACTGGGAAAGTAACAGCAGATCGTCCAGATAATGGTGTAAACGGATTCCCTTGGTCCTGATCAAGGCCACAATAGCCAGTAAGAGCTTTGAAAATACCTGAGGCGATGTTGTAAGCCCGAACGGGAGACATATGAATTGGAGATGAATGTTGTCTACCGCAAACCGGAGATATTTCTGGAACTCTACTGCAATTGGAACATGAAAGTACGCATCTTTCAGGTCTATGGAGACTAGCCAATCGTCTGGTTGGACTGTCTGACTTATTGTGAGTAATGACTCCATTTTGAACCTCTCCTTTTTTATGAATGTATTTAGGTGCGTGAGATCTATAACTGGTCTCCAAGAGCCGGACTTCTTTTGAACCATGAACAAAGGTGAGTATATCCCTTGGAACCTTTCGAGTGTTGGAACTTGTATGGCAGCGCCCTGGTTTATTAGGGAATCTGTGTAGGAAAGAAGAATCTGTCTTTTCTCTACCGCGCAGGGTAGGACTGTGGGTACAAACTGAAGTATTGGTGGTTTGATAAACGTCCAGGAGTGACCTGAAGAGATCGTTTTGACTGTCCAGTAATCCTTTATTGAGGCTGCCCAGACATGCCGGAACCCGAGTAACCTGGCCCCGACTTGAACCGTCTGAGCCGACCCTATATCAAAAGGATTTAGGGGCTTCACGACCCCCGGAAGGAGCTGCTTTGGAGGGTTTCTGCCCTGATGGCTGGTTTCTTCTCCAGTTTCGTCTAAAATCACGACCAGGCCTATAGCTACGAGCCTCTCTTGCCCGATCCTGATTATGTCTGGGTTGAAATCTCTTCTGACTCAGAAGGCGACGATCTTGGGGAAGGAACCCTGACTTACCGCCCGTGGCACGGGTAATGGCATTGTCAAGCTTATTCCCGAACAGAGAAGAACCCTGAAAGGGAATTCGGCACCATGCCTGTTTAGAGGCAGGATCCGCTAGCCAAGGGCGAAGCCACAAGGCCCGCTTGGCCGTCACAGAGGAGAGCATGACACGAGCCACCAGGCGAATAATGTCAAGGGAGGCTTCCCCCAAGAAGACTGATGCCATTTTCAGTTCATGAAGCGGCATGCTCCCGGCTAAATCTTCAGAAATGCTTGACACGGAAGAATCAATCTCGTCTGACCAGGTCTCCATTGCTTTGGATAAAGCTGCAAGGGCTAGAGCTGGCTTGCAAGTCATGCCCGCTGTGATATATATACGCTTGAGGTCAGTATCTATCTTCCTCTCTAATCCGTCTTTGAAAGAAACGGTATCTTCCAAAGGGAGTGTGACATGTTTCACTAATCTCATTAGAGCTGCATCGACCAGAGGGGCAGATTCCAGATGTTTCACATCTTCGCTCTTGAATGGATACATCTTTGCCACCTTTTAAAGTAGAGAATTTTTCCTTTCAACTCCAGTCCATTCGTCTGAAAAAATACCCCCGAGTTCTTCTAGAAAAGGAAAACTGGGGCGCTCCTTCTTAAGTTGTTTAAAATATTTCCTTTGTTTAGAAGGAGCCTCAACAGGTTCTTCCCACTTTAAGGCATCTTTCACTGCCTTAACTAGATTTGGTATTAAGGCAAAATCAAAACCAGATGTAGCGTTAGAATTTTCTACCTCGCACAGAGAGGATTCACTAGCGGAGCGGTAAAGTCTGGAGGGACCCGGAGCTTCAGCATCCGTTTGCATGGGAACTGGTGCTGGGTCAGTTGGAGGAGCAACTGGAGCAATGGGTTCAGATATATTTAAGGACTCTTGGACCACCTTTCTGACCATAGCCTCTACTTGAAGACTTTCATCCCCATTCTCTCTTATGGCCCGGGCATAGCATGGTTCACAGAGAGATTTTCCTTCTGGAATCTGGGTTTTACACCCCCAGCAGACTCTGCTTCTAGAGTGGCTGGTATGGCCGTGAGAGTGGTGCCCAGACCTGGACTCTCTACTATGATGTCTAGAGGCAGATCTTGGCCGTCTAGAACTTGAAGAGGAATGATGTTTTGATTTAACATTAGTATTATCTTCACGTGCTGAATGCCTAGATTCAGACCTAGAAGGACTGTGGA
This sequence comes from Rana temporaria, assembly GCF_905171775.1. Taxonomy (NCBI): domain Eukaryota; kingdom Metazoa; phylum Chordata; class Amphibia; order Anura; family Ranidae; genus Rana; species Rana temporaria. The sequence continues at coordinate 313,545,152 of NC_053490.1, read as the reverse complement.
AAAAAGAAATAGAAGGAAAACACATCAACCAAGCTGAAAGAAAAAAAGGGCACCCAATACCAAGCAGAAGGAAAATAATCCTACCTGCAGCGCAAGGGTTGGCCACAGGGGGGCGGTGAGACATCCATAACCTAAGGCTTGGTAGCTGTAAAAAAACCCAAATACAAAGTTCACCTATAGGGAATACAGATAGTCATCAAAGGAGGAAAAGGCAGCATAGCTTCCTACCTTAGCAGACACGATCGCAGGCACCGGGAGGCTGCTTGTCAATCCTGCAGGGCATCCCAAGCTTTAGCTGAATCTGACAGCTATTTAAAGCTTGGCGCCGCTGATGACGTCACCGCGCCCCCCTGGCGTACGTACGGCGTAGTCGACGTCGCCCAGCGGAGCCCGCGCGCATGCGCGAGCGCCGCCGTGTCCGGGACTGCGCATGCGCGAAACCAAGCCTCGTTCTCGGACGAGGCACGCAGCTGTGCAGACACCCGGAAGACGCGGCAGGCTGAGACGCAATGCGCTCCAGCCGCCATAGAGGACAGACAAGTACAGACAGACAAAAATAAACACTGCTGCCATTAGAGGAATAAATATTTCATACGATACCAACAGTAAGGACTTGATCCAGCCTGGAATCTTGAGCCATCGCTGCACAGTCTGGGCGCATTTCAATAGGGAAGGGCCTCCTGCTAGTAGCTAGGACGTTTGGCCAAACTGCCGCTTGCCTGCCAATGGTCAGGACTGTAAGCTCTTCATGGCACCGTAGAATGCCGCCCGAATCCACCCTGCTAATAACAGAGATTGCTGGACTTCAGGTAAGATTGAACCTTCATCACCATTTGTGCGTCAGGCTGAAAAATCTTCATCAGATGAGAAAAAACTTCTTGGTCCTAGGAGGAGGACAAAAAAAGGAACACGGTCTCTGGCTAGAAGCAAAGATTTATGGGAGTAGGGTCCTATGAGGTATGAGAGGCGGGATTAACCCCACACGTAGGCTGCCATGGAGTCTGTCAGGAAATGTGTTTATTGTGGGAAGGAATATTGTGCCTTTATAATTGGATCCATGTAGGAGCACAATGAAACTTCCTGTATGTTCGTCTATACTGAAGACTGAACCAAGGGCTGCTGTGTTTGTTTAAACAGTCATGTGACAAGAGTATTCATACTGTAGGATTGGTTCTGAAAACTAGTGTAATTTAATATGAATAAGTTGCTTTAGGAAATAAAATATTTAGGAAAAAGCCCAATATAAAATTAATGTTCTTCTGAAAATTAAAATGCTTATGAAGGAAAATATAGTAATTAGGTGAAACTGATGCTTTTATGAAATTTAGTTTAGTAATGGGACTGTAGATTGTATTAATTATGTTTGCTATGATCAACAGAGGTTCGTTAACTGTAAACAGGGATGCATTCCAGGGTATTACTGAACACCTAGAGGCCACTTCACAAATGACTTTGTTAAAATCGTATGGCCCTAGACATGATTTTAGCTAACAAGGGGGGTATATGTAAAATGTTACCTGGGGACAGTATTTTGGGTGATAACACATTTGTACTCAGGTATAGCAATTTTTTTGCTTATATTGGTTACGATAATGTTTTGTTATATTGACCGTGTCTTTCATTACCATCCTTACCTGTTAAGAAAAACACATACCACATTTTCAAGTGAGGGAAAGAATAGTGTTTGAGTGCCTCCTGAAGTTTCGTTGAAGAAGGACTACGGATTAGCCCTGTCCGGGAGCTATGCGAAAAATAAAAGAGTTGACAGTAGGGAGGCCAGACAAGGGACAAAGAGAGCATATGGACAGTACTGATAAAATAGTCATTTAAAGGGGGGACTGTGATGGATTAGGCTAAAATGCCTATTTTTAAGTTAAGCTAATTCTTTTATTAGAACCACTGAAATGTTTCCTCTTCTTATATTATTTTAATATCTTTTTATATATGCATGTGTGAAAAGTATATGTCACAATATTGCTTATTTTCCTTGAAAATACTTGTCAGATATGTTTTTAAAATCTATTCCAACTTGGATGGAGATACAAAAGGACTATTATTAAGAACAGATGTGTCATCCCCCCTACTCCAAAAGCTCCTTATTCTCCAACCCCTCCTCCTTCTTCCCCTTCTGTCTTCATCCCACCGAAGGAATTTTATGTCCTGTGACAAGAAGAACTGTTTCCAAATATGGACTTCCACCCCTTGCTTCTAAACAGCTCCTCCCATAGCCCCCACCATCGAAGGAGTAAGATGGCGAATGAGTCTGAATGAAAGACACAAGGGGACTTTTATGCCACATGACAAGAAGGGTATGTGTGCATGCCCAAAAATGGACTTCCAAGAAGAGACCACCCTTTATGTGAACTGACCTATGAGGGCTCCATGCCAAGAACAGACGTCACAGGGGCGTGTAATAAATGTTTTGTGATGTCATTTGCCAATAAAAAGCAGCTGCTCAGGCCCAGCTAGCTCCTATTGGAGTTGGATGCTGAAAAAGGTGAGATGTAGATTCTTTGTCTGGTCTGCATATTTCACCTTATAATTTGAATCAAACGGCAGAAATGGGGTTCGCCCTGAGGTTGTATCAGGGGTCAATCATTATCAGGCTGAGATGTGTGTCTCTCTCACACACAGTTCAGCCTCAGAGCCGCACTGACAGTTCCGGTCTCCTCCTCCAGGCATGGGCGTCCGCCCAGTGGGGAGAGCTGCTGTCACAGGGAAGAGAAGGCTTTCCTGTCTGTTTGTCTTCCCTCCCCATTGGCCACAGCGGAGGGCCAATTAGAATCAATTAGAGGGGCATCATGGGAAATGTAGTTTCAAAGATAGGTGGCCCAATTGTTCTCAGCAGGGAGCAGACTACAGTCCCCAGAATGCACACTGCTGGGGTGAAAGAGAAAACCCGGAAACAAGCTGAGGAGTGCTTGTAGCAGCTACTACAGAAGACATGGAAAATGAAAGAGAGGACTGTGCTGGGGGAACTAATAGCCCCAGCATCACCAGAGAGAGCCATGCTGCACCACACCACCAGAGAGAATCACGCTGTACTGCACCACCAGAAAGAGAGCCGCGCTGTACCCGCACCACCAGAGAGAGAGCCACGCTGTACCTGCACCACCATATAGAGCCATGCTGTATTGCACCACCAGAGAGAGAGCCACACTGTACCTGCACCACCAGAGAGAAAGCCACGCTGTACCGCACCACCAGTGAGAGAGCCACGCTGTACCACACCACCAGCGAGAGAGCCACACTGTACCCACACCACCATAGAGACAGAGAGCCACGCTGTACCCACACCACCAGAGAGAGAGCCACACTGTTCCACACCACCAGCGAGAGAGCCACACTGTACCCACACCACCATAGAGACAGAGAGCCACGCTGTACCCGCACCACCAGAGAGAGAGCCACACTGTTCCACATTACCAGAAAGAGAGCAGGTCAGTGTCACTGGGCAGTGTGGGCACAATAGGAGACAGACAGTACTACCATTGTATGGCCACAATAGGACTGGGACACTGTAATATAAAAGGGCACTGTAATCATTGCAGTGCCCCTTTACAGTGCAATTTCCTTTATATCACATTGTCCCTGCACATTACAGTGTGGAGGACTGACACCAGCCACCCCCGTGAATGTCTACCGACCCCCCCCCCCCCCAGATGGTCCCCAGTCATCTCTATGACCCTCAGAGGCCCGGGTGTGAAGTTATGACCAGCGGAAGTAGAAAACAATGCCAGGGACGCGTCTGGAAATGCAGAGACAGTTTTTTTTGTTAAATCTCTTATAGACCCAACATCTTTCCATAAAGAGGGCCTGTCACACACTATTCCTATTGCAAGGAATGTTTACATTCATTTTAATAGTAATAAAAGTGATCCAAAAAAAATATAAAGAGAAAGTGTAAAAATAAAAAAAATAAAAGTAAAAAAAAAACAATATATATTTTTTTTTAAAAAGCCCCCATCTCCACGTGCTTGCGCACAGAAACCAATGCATACATAAGTCGCACCCACATATCTAAACAGTGTTCAAATCACACATGTGAGGTATCACCGCATGTATTAGAGCAAGAACAACAATTCTAGCCCAAGACCTCCTCTGTAACTCTAAACTGGTAAAAAAAATTAAGCGTCACCTACAGAGATTTTTAAGTACCGAAGTTTGGCGCCATTCCATGAGTGTGCGCAATTTTAAAGCGTGACATGTTAGGTATCTATTTACTCGTAACATCACCTTTAACATTATACAAAAGAATTGGGCTAACCTTACAGCTTTGTTTTTTTTTAATTCATGAAACACAATTCCCTAGAGTCTCTGCTAAAAAAAAAAACCATATATAATGTTTGGGGGTTCTGAGTAATTTTCTAGCAAAAAATACAAGTTTAACCATTTGCCGATCGGCTCACGCGATATATGTCAGCAAAGTGGCACGGGTGCGCATAATCATGTACCCTTACGTCGCTCGCGCCCGCGGGCGCACGCGCACCCCCGCAAAGGCCCACGGTGATCGAATTTGTAGCAGAACCGATCAGTCTTCAGGTCCAGGCCAATGATTTCTGGCCTGGACCTGCTGATTGGTTCTGGTGAATGAAAATGCTTCCCCTGTCTGCAAGTGTAAACACAGACAGGGGAAGTGATGTCATCTCTCTGGAACGGAAAAGAGTTCCACGAGGGGAGAGGAGAGAGGACATTTTACTGTGAGTTGCACAACACTACACAAACACCAGTACACGTAGGTACACATTTCACCCCCCCCCCGATCACCCCTGATTGCCCCCAGTTAACCCCTTCACTCCCTGTCACTGTGTCACCAATTGCAGTTTTTCACTGATCACTGCATTGGTGTCACTTGTGACTCTAATCAGTGTTAGGGCAATTAGTAGTAGGCCCTGTTAGGTCTAGGGTACCCCCAAACCCCCCTAATAAAGTTTTAACTCCTTGATCACTCCCCCAGTTAACCCTTTCACCCCTGTCTCAGTGTCACTAATAGATCTTTTTTCTGGTCTTCGTATTAGTGTCATGGGTGACGCTAGTTAGCCAGTTAGTTGATTAGTTTCACCGTCAGGTTTTTATAGCGTCAGGTACCCCCATATATTACCTAATTAACCCCTTTATTGCCCCCTAGTTAACCCTTTCACCCCATGTCACCGGTTGTATATTAGCTGGGGTGTAGAGGTTTGTTTTTAATCCCTTGGGTACGGCACTTTTCTTTTTTTTCTTTTGAAACTACTAACAGCTAATGTGGATTCAAGTTTGAAGTAGCACAGTGGAAGGAACCCATATCAGATAAAGATCGTTACCTATTTCCTGAGATTCAAATAGAAGTTACCAAGGATCACTGAGGATTTCCTGAAGGGAGTGTTGCACAGAGTGCAAGGCGTGTTTGACCCCTAGCAGGGTCTTGCAAGGAGGTGAGCGAGCATTGCATGTGGTGGTGGGAGCACTATGGATATGGAGGCTGTTTGAAGTGAAGAAATATTTCACATCCTCCTGCATGTCAGCGGAAGAAATGTTCACTTTATTTAATGCTATTGGACTTTTTTGTACACATGTATTGCACAGTAGGCTATACATATAGTTTTATGGTTTACGAGGGACGAAATAGTCACGTGGAGCCGGAGAACTGCCCAGACTACATAGGGAGCGCTGGTAAGATTTTGTGGGACTTGGTGTCATCCTTATTCAGAAAGGGGTACCACTTGTATGAGAACAATTACACAAGCATGCCACTTTTTAGTCATTTGTCTGATCATGGAATTGGCGCATGTGGCACTGTGCGATCTAATTGCCGGGGCTTACCCCCGCGGCTTGTAGGCTTGTAGATTCCCGTCTTAGGCTGGGGGAGAGAGCCTGCTTGAAGTGTAATAATTTGCTCGCAGTTAAAGCGGTAGTAAACCCGCACAATAAAAATAAAAAAAAACTACCCCCCTCCCGCAAGGCAGAGACATAATGAGCTACTACTAGCTCATTATGAAATACTTACCTCAGAACGAAGTCCCCGTATCGGAGCCCGGTCCACTCTGAGGGAGCTGACATCTTGCCCTCGGCGTGTCTTCCGGGTTCGCGGCTCTCACTTTGAGTGGCCGAAGCCGCGATGGCGTCACTCCCACACATGCGCAAGAGAGTTTTCTTCCCCGCAAGGACCGGCAGTGTCTGCCGGGCATTCAAAGCGCATGTCAGTGGCTGCATGCAACGGGAACCTGTACAGTTTAGAAAATATTAATTTTACCTACAAGTAAGCCTTATTTTAGGCTTACATCTAGGCCAAATTTCCAAATTTGGGTATACAGACACTTTAAGTGGAGGGATTCAAGGAATGTTTTCATGCTGTCCTCCCTTCATGCAGACACGATGGTCCAAATTCAAATGGCGGTGTTCGGTGGCTCGGTTCTCAGTGCAGAGACGCCGGAGGACAGCTGCAGCATCGGTCTGATGCTGCATCCACCAAGGTGAGTATGATTAGTAAAACAAAAAACATACCTCTCTTTTAATAGTATTTGATTTGTCATGGCATTTCAAGAGTGTCACCAGATTCAGGTAGGAGCTATACTGCTACTTATCAAAAGCTTAAACCTACGGGTGCGCTACATTGTCTGCACCTTTATTGGCTTTGGTAACTTAAAAATGCTGCAATTTATGTTATTACACTGTTGATTCTGCTTTATTAAAATCAATACAAAAATTGAAGACATTTTTTTTCTGCACAAATTGTCAAACTATATCAAACAATTACATCACCTCAATAGCTCGTTCAGCTCATTGATGATATTTACATGTAAAACAGCCAGTTACCCAAATGAGCAACTGGTTCCTATAAAGAGATTACTGTATAGTACAAGTATACAGTATATAACCCATGTTAGAACTTTAAAATGAAATCTGCCTGATAACTTCCAAAACTAGAACACACTGAGGTGTCTCCTTACACCAGAGGTGCTAATGGATTTTTCTTTAGCAATTTGTCTTCAGTGTCACAGCCTTAAAGCAAGTGTTCTTTATCTGTACTTATTATGCATATCACTTTGGAATACAAATAAGGTTTAGCAGGCCCTGTATTTTGTTTCCATTTTAATGTAGCTAGAACATTTCTTTATACTAGCTGCAAAGTGATTGATAATCATTTTAGAAACTTTAAGAAAAAACACTAAATTATATTCTACTGGTAAAGTGAAGAAATAAAATACATCAACAAAGTATAAATAAAGTACACTGTTACTAATTATTAATTATTACATTTTTTATGCATACAGCATGTCACAATGAAATAAGTATCCACATTTTATTCTTATTCTGAATGGCAGGTTATTTATTAAAGAAAGAGATCGATTTTAAACAGGCTGCATTCTGATCATGTGCATTTTCTGTGACATAATCAAGATTTAATACATATCAAACACATGATAAAAACTGGATTCCAGGAAAACCATAAATACATATATGAGAGCATGTCGCTCTCTCTGACCTATAACTGAAACTGAAGCAGAGAAATACTAGTTCTCATCCCCTGCCAGGCATATTCATGGCTTTTTTCTGAAGCTTGTAGACATGCAGCTCTGTTAATTTGCACAATTAGATGTTTGTGTTTTTTTCCACTTATATATATTTTGTATTTTTTTGCACTTTTAATTTAAACAGGGGTTATTATTGTTTTTTTTTTTTTTTTTTACAGGTCTGTTCCAAACTCCTTACTCTGTTTGTGCTCTTGTATCGGTCACTTTTCTCTCTCCTGCTATGTTCATGCTATGAACGCTGCCACATATCTGGTTGACTTTTTAGCCCCATCAGTTTTTGACATCACTCAGTAATCTTTATTTTATAAAGTGCAGCGTTAACTGTTTGTGCTACTAAAATAATGTATAATGTGATTATAAGGATCATGGATGATGATGATGACGATGAGGATGATGATTATTATTATTATAATTCAGCAACTAGCTATTTTCCCCTAAACTAAGTTCCATCCATTTTCCAAGCTGGCTTTCCATTTTCCATTTGTATTAAATACTAAAATAGTTGTAAAAAATAATAATGAAAGTATTATAGCTTACCAGTCGTCAGATGTGGTGGCTGTACTAGTTTTCTATATTCTATATGAAACCTCGGATTACGAGCATAATCCATTCCAGGAGAATGCTCGTAATCCAAAGTACTTGCATATCAAAGCAAGTTTCCCTATTGAAGTCAATGGAAACTAAAATAATTCATTCCGCATTGACAACGATCGACTCCACTCGGCTCCCTGTAAAAAATACAGTGCTCGTATTGCAAAACGCTCGTTCCACTGTATCTTTTTTACTTCAATTTTCGTCCAACCTCCCAGATACAAAGTGTCCTTCGATGAGCAAATAGGCCTCTCCTGTGACACCAGCTTCGTGCTCGGTGTCCCTCACACAGGTTCTCCATCAATCGGCTTCCTCCCACTTGGACGGACAGCACAGGACCACTTGCAAATTGTAGACTCAGTCTGCCTACTGAGTCTACAAGGGAGATTAATGCCCCGGACCAACTTAGTCCCGGAGATAGGAACACTGCAAATATCATGGCATACCTACCAATGTCGTCTCAGACCGTCAGACCGCGGATCCCAGTTCCCAGTTTGTTTTCCGATTCTGAAGAGCGTTTTGCAGGAAACTGGGAGTAACGCTCTCACTCTCTACATCACCCTCAAACAAATGGTCAAAATGAATGCATGAACCAGACCTTAGAAACCTATCTTCGACATTATGTCAATGCCTTACACTCCAACTGGTCTGAGTATTTGCCATTAGCTGAGTTCGCCCTTAATTCCCGTTGCTCTTCATACCACACCATTCTACGCAGCCCTAGGCTATCACCCTCAGACTTTTCCCCTACTTCAGCCTTCTTCTGGTGTACCAGCAGCAGATCAGTGGGTGAAAAATGTTCTGCTACATTGGAAAAAGATTCGCTCATTACTACAGAAGTCAGTAGGCAAGTATGCACTTTTTTCCAACAAACAAAGACGCTATATACCTCCATATGTGGTGGGTGACAGAGTTTGGCTATCAACCAAATATGTAAGACTGAAACAACCTTCTACCAAATTGGGCCCTTGATTCATTGGTCCTTACAGAATTATTGCTCAAGTCGGGCCAGTCTCCTATCGGTTGAAATTACCCTCCTCTCTTCGGATACATCCTGTGATCCACGTTTCCCTCCTCAAAAAAACTATTTTCAATCGCTACTCCAGATCGCAAACAGCTACCTCCTCCTGTTCTTGTTGATGGACAAAATGAGTTTGAAGTCTCCAAGATTCTTGATTCTAGAAGACATGGTCGTGGCCTTCGGTATCTGGTCCATTGGAAGGGATATCCCATCACAGATCGTTTCTGGGTTCCAGCCAAAGATCTGCATGCCCCTTCTCTTATTCGAGACTTCCATGCCTCCTTTCCCACTAAGCCCCGCTAGGCCCCGGAGGGGTCTACTGGGGAGGGGGCCCTGTCAATTACCTGGGTGTTTTGAATTGGGATCTTCCTGGTCCCACAGCTGCAGCCTTACCTGTTGTTCTACAGAGGAGATCTGGACTTTTAGAAATGTCCTTGCAGTATTAAGCCTTACCTTGAAATCACTAGTCCCACCTACTGTCAGCTGTGGACAATTTGCAATCAATGCAGCCCATAAATAGGAAGTGATGCTATCTCTCAGCGCCCGTTTGTGTGGATTAGCTCCCTGGGTGTTCTGACTGCTTGTGATCTTGATTATCGTGTTGAACTTCTGCCTGAATCCCTGACTACTCTCTAGCCTACTGATTTTGTACTTTACCGCCAGCTCGTGTATGACCTTTGCCTGCATGACCACTCGCTGGATTTTGATTGTGTACCGTTTTGCCTGACCTGTTGCCAACTTAATCTGCCTGACTACGTTTTTTGCCTGAATCTTCAGCACACAAGTTCCACTTCGGACACTACCTATCACAGGTACCTTACAATGGAGAACAAGGGAGATGTAGCTCCAGACGTAGTCCTCTACATGTTTCGTGACAAATGTTGCTTCTTCAGGAGTAGTCAACCATAAACATCTAGAAAGGAGTACAATCTAATAATTTCATAGTCCAGAAATATTTATAAAACAATACAAAAGATATAGGTACAGCAATGTAGCATCTTGGATTGTTAGTGTCAGGCATGGCTTACCAATAGCGTCCCAAAAAAGGGCAACAGATGGCACAAACACAGGAACCCTAAATGGGTAGTCCCCCCAGCGGCGAACACGGGACACGCTAGCAGGTGCAAAGCACTGGAAACAAAAATGAAAATACGATTGTGGAAGATACAGGGGATTGTTCTTATTGTGGGTCTAAAAAACTAGAAATAAGGAGTAATGAAGGGAAGGGGGAGAGGAAGAGGGGGGGGGGTATTGTTTCAATCCCTGGGTACCTAGATGGTCCATAATACAATCAATGTCGTGGGGCAGAACTTTGGAGTAGACCCAGACATTCCCCCTCTTTCGGAAATAAAATGGCCCCTGCTCTGCGGCACTCGGGGCTAATAGTTAAATGCTTCATGGCCGAGACTCTGGGCTTTTCATCAACCCATTCGGGGCTCCAGCCTCCCCAGCCCACCCCTAACAACGCTCCTGATCCTAGTACTTGAAACCCATATATGCAATGAGTCGTACCCCCCGCCCTCTCAGTATCTCGGCTGACCACCCCTCAACTATCTAAACAGCCTTTGGAAAAAAGAGGGCCTATTTTAACGTGCATAAGTCGCAGGGTGATACTGCGAATGCACCTATTATAGATGTGCCAACGCCCCGATATTACAGGAATTTGAATGAAAGCTATTAAATTGGGCTTTAAGGGCACACAGTACAATTTGTATTGAAAAAAATAGAAAATGTATTGGTATGAAATATCATAAAATCAGTTATAAACATAAAATCAAAATTAGAAATCAAGTCAATAGCTGGTACTACAAGGGTTATAACAACAGTTATATAGTCTCAGTATACACAAGCTCCGTTTAGAAAGCAAAGTTAAACATACGATCTTGAATTGTGTAACCCAAGTAGTAATCCGGAGGTTAATGGAGGGCTTGCTCTACATGTTACGCGCTTGAACTAGCGCTTCCTCAGGAGCATAGATATTTGAATAGATAAGCCGCGTTGGGGGTAAACAAACGACTGTATTATCCCCACAATGGCTGATCCAGCCTATTGTAGGGGTGGTATCATAAACACAAAACTATAAAAGTAAAGGTGTTGGGGCAGTCAATTGCTGGTAAGCAAAAAAAAATCGAATCCAGGGGTGTACATGTGCGGTGGTTCAGTGCTAGGTAGAATGGGCTAGGCACAGATAGGCAGATAGGTAAATCTACCAAAGCAGCCTGTAGATCCTCAAACAGTAGAACAGAGGAAATTATAAACAGGACTGGCAAAGCAAGGTCCTAGAAACCCAAGTAGCACAGGAGTCCGCACGTGTCCCCGATGGAAGAGAATGACGCCAATAATTTTGATTTTATGTTTATAACTGATTTTATGATATTTCATACCAATACATTTTCTATTTTTTTCAATACAAATTGTACTGTGTGCCCTTAAAGCCCAATTTAATAGCTTTCATTCAAATTCCTATCTAAACATTCCTATCCATGACTAAATCGACCGGGGACAGGCCAGGGGTATCCAACCATGTAGCCCACAGCCGTTCAAATTTTCCCGAACAACCCCTATGTTGATAGACATACCTCTCCATTCTTATGTGCCACCCATTTGGGTAATCCATTCATTCAACGCTGGAGGATCAACCGCCTTCCAACGCCAAAGGATTAGTCTATGGGCCTGAAATAAAGCTCTTAATATGGCCTGCCTGCTATTATCGTCCATAGAGATATCGTCCATAATCCCAAGAAGGCATGGTTTCGGGTCAATAGGTATGGAAGTCAGATAAACACTGTTAACAAGAGCCACTACCCCTGACCAGAACAAATGAAGCTTGGGGCACCACCACAACAGATGAATTAGATCCCCATGATCCCTTGCACATCTAGGGCAGTTGGAGTCTGATCTCACACCCATTCTAAACAACCTGTTGGGCGTATAATGCACAGTTGAGATAACTGTTGGGCCACATTCAAGGAGCATAGCTGCACTGCCTGAAGTGCCTCCTACCATTGTTCATCCTCGAATGTCCCAACGTCCCTTTCCCACTTAGTAGACGCCATAAGGGGAAAACCCTCCAGGTATATATTGAGAATCATGGAGTAGGCTCTAGAAATGAAGCCCTTAAACTGGGACACCTCAGCCATAAATTTGAATATTGGTGTTTGCGAAAGAACCCATGGGGCCCCCTCCACCTGTGCCATCACTGCATGTCGCAACTCCATGTAATAGAAGAGCATGGACTGCGGGAGGTGAAAACGCTCCATTAGTTCTGGGAAGGGGATCAATTCACCCACCTCAAAAATATGTCTCATATGCGTGACACCATTCCTACTCCACCGCGCTCCGCAATCCAGTGAGAGCAGTTCCTCATAGTACCCATTGTCCCATATCGGGCTGTAACCGGTGAATCCCTCCACCTACAACTGTCTAAGTTTGTTCCAAATATTTTGCATCAACACATATGTGGGAAACCGTTTGTTGGATAATGCATATGCCAAGGCCTCCATACCAGTAGGTATGCTGTCGAAGCCAGTGGCATAGCACATCAGGGTCCTAATGGGATCCGACTGCCCACCACCCCCCTCAAGAACCGGCTGCTCCGGCATAGCCCTGGCAATGTGCTGCGCCTGGGCCGCCAAATAGTAGACCCAAGGATTAGGGAGGGCAAGACCTCCCGCCGTCTTGGGCTTTTGAAACTGCTCCAGTGTCACCCTAGGGGACTTGGCCTGCCAAATGAAGGTCCTAAAAAGGGAATTAATAATCCTGAACATTTTTAGAGGGATGACCAGAGGAGTGTTGTGTAGGATGTATAAGAGCTGGGGCATGAACATAATTTTAATAAGATTAACCCTGCCCACCAGGGACATCTTAAGATGGGACCACATTTTAATTCTATTTCAAATTCTATTTAATAGCGGCGTCAAGTTAAGTGAGAGAAAATCGCATGGTTCAGAAGATACTTGAATCCAGTAGACACCGGTACCTTGTGTATCGTCCGTTCTCCACCCTCCGGGATATTATCCAGCAGCAGAAGAGTGGACTTGGCCCAATTAATGACAAGACCAGAATAGGACCCAAACCTGCCAACTACAGTTTCGACATATTTGACACCACAAGATTTAGATTTATTTAAATTAAAAAAAGTTTCTGATCCAATCCATATGGAAAAAGGCATACGCACTTTAATGAAGAGGAAATACATTGTGATTCGCCCAGCGGACAAAGGACTGGGTGTAGTAACACAATCAAAAGAGCAATATCTAGGAAAAATAAATCGTCAATTGAAGGATTAAACCATCTATGTAAAACTTTTGGGCAATCCCACTATCAAATATAAAAAATAACTTGAAAAACTAGTCCATTTAGGTACTAAAAAGGATATATTAAATAAAAAAGAAGCAAAGTATCTTATTCCTGATTCATGCAGAATTCCAGTGATTTATACCATTCCCAAAATTCATAAGAACAAAGAAAACCCTCCGGGAAGATCAGTTAGTGCCAATGCGGTTTCCCTGATGAAGTCACGTGTCATGACGTAACGCATAGGGCGTGGCTAGATAGAGTCGTGGACCGCAAGTGACTTGAGAAAGCGTTCAAACGCAGTGATTTTACCGTATTGCATGTTTTATGACAGTTTAATGTAAGAACTCATTTGTCTCCACTATGGAGGGCATTTTTTATTCATTTGATTTCCATGCTAACCAGAGCCTATAACAATATGGTAAAAGTCCAGTCCAGGCCTCTCTCCAGCGTTGGGCATGTTCTCTGAGAGAGGCAGAGGTTGGCTGGGTAAGTAATGCTCTGTTTGGGAAAATGTATTTGGTGTACTGTGTGGATACCAGCATTGGGGGACTGGAACTACTAACTAACTTCGAAGTCAACCGGTCTGTGGACTCCTCTTTTATTAGTCTCCTGCTGAAAGGAGTGACAGAAGTGACTTTAGGTGGGGGGGTTGTGCGGCTCAGCTTGCCCTGGAGAGCTCTGAAGGCTCCTTATCCAGCTTCCCCAATCCTCGTGTGTATAGATCACCCTGTGTCTCTAATAGGGGCACAGGGTAAATGAGAATCCCACTATGTTCTGTGCTGTCTCATGCTGTTGTGTACTATTTGCTGGGATGGTTTGGGGTGTGACTGTATTCTATTGTTCTATTGTGGTGTCTGCCTCAACTATTATGGAATTTGTAAGTGTCCTGCTGTGAGAAAAGAGAGAGGGGGGTTCCTCCAGCAGGCCCTGCTGATAAGACTGTTTACTGATGAGAAGTTTAAACACCCCTGACCTGTGTGTCCATTGTCATTGGCCAGTTTAACTCGCCCTGTTTTCCAAGGGTGGGAGGGAAGTGTATTGAAGTGAGATATCTGTCGTGTTCATGTGTGAAAATAAAATCAGTTTGCTGTTTGCCACTCTACACTGGGGGGGGGGGCTGGAGAGTCTTGGATGGTGCTGGTTCTGGACAGAGGAAGCATTGATGATGGACCAAGTTTTGTTTGAGAACAGAGGGTTCGTCACCCTCCCACTATAATTTTCTTTAATTGAGCCCCATAAAATGTTTGGTAAAAAATGAAATGTTATTATATTATACCATATTGAGTACAAATATAAACCTCTTTTTTTCATAAAGCAGAATTCAAATCGTGTGTTGAAGACTAATGTTTCTCGTCTTTAAAATCCATTTTATTAAGGTAGGTTTGTGAGCTGTGAAAATCAAGCCAATGTTTTTATCACTCAAAGGGATTTACAAAACAAATATTCATCCAGAATAACTGAATAAAAACAAGCCTGGGCAGTTTTTCAAGATTTGCATTTAGCCAACGTTGTGACAAAAAAACTGATACAGAAAAGCTGTGAGAACTGACCTGGTAAAAAAAAATTATTGGCAGAGGATAGCCGACTTGCTAAATTTAAAATAAGTACACTTTGCATTCCTATGCTTCACTGATGTAAACATTATTTATTTTTTTCTAATGTGAATTACCATTGCACTTGTGTAACAGAGTGCCCATTTACTCTTCCTGGTCTAGGGCAAGTGCAAGCCCCTTTAACGCAACTCCCTGGGTTATGAATTCCTCAACTTCCCTCCCTCAGCAGCTCAGGGAGACCACAACTGATGAGATAGTTGATAAAGCAATCTGAAGTCAGGCGAGAGGCCATCCACCAGAATGAGTTTATCTGGCCAGTAGCCTAATAACAGCTACTGTGGAAATCCCCTCCTGGATTGCTAATAGAGAACACAAGTTCAAGCTCCAGTTCCACCTGGCTCTTTGATTTCGGACCTTCTATCCCCCCAGATGTCCGCGGCCCGGTCGCCGCTTTCGGTTAGGACTTCGGGCTTCCTCACTGGCAAATGAATGTAAAGAAAACAATGCCGGCATTGCACGGCAATAGAATATTTAAAAAAAAACAAAACGGTGTAGGATCCCACCCAGTCGATACCAGGCCCTTTTTTCACTTTTCTTTTTGATACCAGGCCCTTCAGGCCAAAATGTGAAAATCCCTACCAGACCGACCCATATCCGAGCATGCAGCCCGACAGGTCAGGAAATGGAAGAAGATGAGGGTACTTTGGGGCAGGGCAGGTAGCCTTCCAGAGGGCGGAGCGTTACATTTTTTTTGTATTTTTCAGGTCCGGCGGTGGTGTGATTAACGATGGATATACATCGAGGAACACAAGAAGAGGAGTATCAGGGCCACTCTGTGCAATTCTATTGCAGGGAGCAGGTATGTACAGTATATCATGTTTGATTTTAGAAGAATCGCTTTAAGAAGGGATCAAGCCTAAGGTTTTCTTCTGCTGTGATTGGCCGGAGCTGCGATGTCGTCACTCCCGAGTCCCATCACATTCACTAATGAATAAAAAAGCAATTAGCGCGCAAACAATAGGCACAATAAGTTGCAAGCTGAACACCAAAAAAGAGGCAATTACAAACAACCTCAAAATAACATGTCAAAAATAAAAGTGCAGTGCAAATGTGAAGTCCATGTGTAGAAAAACACTGATGACACCCCGTGATACAGCAAATCTTCAAACGAAAGTGACAGTTCCTCCACCAACAAGAGAAATGCTTCCTTACCAGATGAGATGGACCATTTACGTAACAAGAGGTCACATCAGCTTGTTCCCACCATGGGAAAGGAAATGGAGAAGGAATCCAACAGTGTGACGTGACGTACTAGCTCCACCCACCACTGACAAAGTCCACACTGGACGTAACGTATGTACGGGGGAGGAGCTTCATGCCGTGATGTCACCCGCGTCCTTTCTATTGCTGTTCGCGGCTGCGATCCGCATTTTACATACCAGTTAGGCGTTGTTTGGCGGATTCCCTTTGCATTGGACTGTGGTTCTGCTAGGACATCTTCGCCTTTGATAACGTCCATTCGACGAAACGCGTCAGGTGACCCAGCCGCAATCAGGTCACACGTCTCATGTCAGAGCCAGTTCTGGGTAAGGAGCTTACTGCGGTGGAACGCAAACATACTCCACGCTTCACGCTCGCCATTGCAGCCAAGCCGCAGCACTACCCAGGACCCTCTATGATTTTTAAACTACTTTTTACCGCATCTCAGTCAGATCTTGACCTGTATTTTATCATTTATTTTATTTTTGTTGGAAACCGCTGAAGTTTTTTACAAATAAATTCGCCCAGAGTACCTGGACCTACTACTCTATGTGGACTTCTTTTTTCCTTTCACGTTCATCACCATAACCTCCACTGGATGTGGTTCCCGTGGCCCGCCGAGGATCCCATCCGGTAGCAGCTGGTAAGCGATCAACACACCCCATTGGTCCCGTAAGGCTCAACACCCCCTCGTGGGGACTACTATCCGGTGAGTGGGGACCCAGAAGGAGGGAATACGGATGCCCGTTTGATGATCCAGACATAGGATTTAAGGCTGCCAGCAACTGTTTATCCATTTTAATATGCACTGTATAATATTTTGATAATATACTGGACTGGGGACAGCAGGATATACCGTGCAGCCTAGGGGGGCCCTCTATGATCAGTCACCCAGTCACAGCAATTTTATCTAATACTTGTTGCTTACTACACTTTTATAGATAAGTGTGGTTCATCTTATTGTTCAATCACTTATGGACTTTGTTTTATTTATACACGTTTGATCAGTGGGAGTGTATCCCACTGAGTTACTCCACATCAATTATTTTTGCTTTTCTTTGTTTGCATCACCTTTTCTGGCATTTTCTTTGTTCGCATCACTTATTAATATTTACTTACAAACCTTAGTGGAGGTACAGGAGGGACGTCCAGCAGGTTGGAATATCCCGGGCACATACCTCCAGGTCACCATCGTTCAAGCACTTTTATATCACTTGTTAGCCCATCAGTGGGCATATTCTATCACAAATACTCAATAATAAGGGGACCTACTAAACACTATCGGAGGCACCTTTTATGAGTCCACCGCACCAAGGTGCCCGACATTTTAACTTTTATTGGCATAATCGGTTACACTGAAGATAAGGACACACAAAATACTACTCCTTAGCAGCGCCACCTTGAATTTAACTTCTATCTCAACCTGCTAGGACATATGTTTACTTTTAATATTTTTATATTTGGAATAAAGTCAGTCTGCACTGAGATCGTTCCATTTTTATTTTTGACCTGCATGATCCGATACCTGCATATCACGCTGTTGGATTCCTTTTCCATTTCCTTTCCCATGGTGGGAACAAGCTGATCTGACCACTTGTTACCCATCACATTCCCTGTATGGACCATTGGTATTTACACATGATAATCAAATTCCTACACAAATCCCTCTTCTCAAGGCAGAATACATTTAGTTCATCTAATTTTTCCTTGTAGCTGATGTCCTCCATGCTTCTTATCAGTTTAGTTGCCCTTTTCTCTTCAGTTCACAACATCTTTTTTTGCTGGACAGCGCATTATGTGAAAGGAAGTTGAAACATAACAGACTTACTGACTTCAGAATCAACAGGTGAAAAAATGTAAAAAGAACCTAATGCAGGCACCACATTTAAAATCATATTAGGCAAGGTTTAAAAACAAAAGGGGGGGGCGTGGTCTGGACATGACCGAGTAGAGACGTGTTTGGATTGAGCTCCCGGCCATCTCCTCTCTACCCCAGCCTACAAGCTCTTTTTTCCGCACAATGCTCTCATCCAAGAAGTCCCTTATGAAGAAGACCAAAAATACTAACACGCAGCTACCTTCGGCTTCCTCTCCAGGTGAAATTCTGAGATTTTTCCAACTTCTACAGTCGGGCTCTCCTGAATTCAAGATGGCGATGGCCCATGCCTCACAGGCCTCGAGCCTCGTGGCTGACGCCCGGCCTGCTTCCCCTGAAGGCTTGCAGAGCCCTGAGATCCACCCCAGTATCCCACAGACCCTGCTACCTGATAGTCAACAGCCACTGCACTTAGGAACAGAAAGCCATCCTCCAGGTGCTCCCAACAAAGTCTGACATCGAGACCCTTGTAGGGCAAGTAGAAGCAGCTCACAGAAAGGAACTCGGGATCGTTAAGAAGGACATCCTTTCCCTCTCCACCAGACTGTCAGCGGGTGAATCCTCCCTATCGATTTTGGACCAGAGGGTTTGGGCGTTGGAGACCTCACAGAGAGCTCAGGCGAAGGCATCGGCGACCTTGCAGCTGCGCATGGAGGAAATGGAGGACCGGAGCCGCAGAAATAACCTATGGCTCCGGGGACTGCCAGAGGCAACGGAACCGTCAGATCTGTTGGTTACGGTCACAGATATTTTCAAAAGAGTAGCGGGTGAACAGATACAGGGCCACCTGGAGTTTGACCGTGTGCATCTGGCGTTGGGCCCCAGATCTGAGGACCCCGCCAGGCCGCGCAATGTTATATGCCGCCTGCACCACTACACCCACAAAGAGATTATTGCCCGCAAAGTGTGGGAGCTACAGGACTTGGAGCTAGACGGAGGGCCGCTGAAGATCTTGACGGACATTTCGTGGGCGACCCTGCAGCGCCGTGCTATGTTGAAGCCCCTGTTGGACTTAGCAAGGAGAAGTAGTGCCACGTACCGCTGGGGCTTCCCCCTTGCGGTCACCTTCCGTAAGGAGCAGCGATCTTTCACTCTACACGCTCCGGAGGCACTGCCAGCTCTATTTCGGTTCCTGGAGGTGGAGCCGATCAAGATTCCCAACTGGCTAGGTTCTCTGCCAAGATCCCCAGGTAGGAAGATTCCTGCATCTTCATCTGGAGGGCCCTCTTATAGGCCACAGCGGAGCCGGTGGAGACCGAGAACGACGTCCCTGGAGAACGCCCGAGAGGTATAAGTGATCCCAGCCCCGCGCAAGTTTCTTGGAGCCTCCGGTGTCCCTCCCTGATCCGTGTATTTTGGAGCTAGCCTGGGCGCGTTTGCCCGGCTGCGGAGTTCTACTTTGCCCCCCTTCTCCACTCCCGCCTTCTCTTCAACTGCCGGACTTGTTCTCCCCATCCCCTGGCTGCTCTCCCGCCCCCCTGACTGTCCGGGTCTGTTTGCCGTCTCAGGCCCCCCCTTTTTGCGGCCGTGGCAGCTTCCACTTGTCGGCCCCCACCACTCTGCGGAGAGTTGGCTATTCTTCTGCTCAGGGATAGACGTTCCTGACCCACCGCCCAGCACAACATCTGAACGCTCTCTCCCCGTCACTACCACCGTGCCGGATGCACTGTAGAGAGGAACGATCTACTGTACCTGGTGAGAACTCAGACTTAATGTGTACACCTGCTTTGGTCATTATGCTCTATTGTGGGGTTCCTTATTGTCTCTCCCTTTCATGCCCTCTTTTAGTGTATCCCGATTCCTATACAACTATTCCTGGGGGAGGGAGTGAGGGTTCCGAGACACATGGGGGTTGGATGGAATGGTTTCCTTGGAGTTTGCCCCTGTCGGCTCCATGGCCTGGGCTACCTGGGCCGGCGGGGGGGGGGGAGGTGGCGTTGCTTAGCCTTCCGTTTCGGCGGGCGCGGGCTGGTCGGTCCGGCGGGTACGCCTTTTAGTGCCTGTGTGGGGGCAGTGGACCTTGGATTCTGCACGGGAGTAGCCGGGATGCGTGCCTACCCTTGGTGAACGGTGGGTTGTGTCCTGTGGGAGGGTAAGAAGGTATGCGCTTCTGGGGGCTGGAGGAATTTGTTCTGCTTGCTATACTGTTAGCACTCCTTTTATTTGTTTAATACTGCAGTGGGTATTGTTACTGTATTTGTATTAAACCATGCTGTGTTTATAATTAATGTATGTTATGCTTCTGTTTTGCACTTTTACCCTGGTTGGGGTGGTTGGGGGGGCCGGGACCTCTCCTTTCCGGTTACTGGTCAACTTCTCCCCCAATTAGGCCGACGCAAACCTCCGGAATTCCGGTGGTGTGACGTCAATTCAAGTTAGTACTTGTACACTTAGCTTTAGCAGGTCTACTGACCTGTTTTCTTTATATTTCTCCCCTCTATCCCTTTTTTGTATAGTTGTTTCTACTCTTACTCTTCTTTCTGTCTCTATTCTCACCCCCCCACTCCCTGACCTGTCAATCTGGGGAGATGGATGCGGTTAAAAAATTTTCGCTGAATGTGAGGGGCCTCAATTTGCCAGAGAAGAGGCGCATGCTTCTAGATGACCTTAAGAGATCTTGCGCTGATGTTGTCTTTGTGCAGGAGACCCACTTCAGGGATAACAGTTTACCACTCCTTAAAAGTAGATTCTTTCCGGTGGCCTACCATTCCACCAACCCTGTAGCCAAGTCACTTTATGTGATGAAAAAAAATTACGTTTTTAAAAACGTCACTTTAATTGACCGTGTGTGGGGGAAAACGTCGTTTTATGTCTTCTAAAAAACGACCCAAAAAAATTGAAGCATGCTTCAATTTTATGTGTCGTTTTTCAAAACGTCAACTTTTACTTCACAGAAATTGACCGTGTGTAGTAAAAAACGTCGTTTAAAATTACGTTTTTTCACCCGCGCATGCCCAGAAGCTACTTATGAAGCAAGCTTCAATGGAAAAAGTGGTGAGAACGTAACCTCGCTTTGCTAGAACATTGTGAGAAAAACGATGGTGTGTAGGCAACTTCGTCTTTGAAAATTGAAGTTTCAAAAACGTCATTTTTTACTTCACAGAAAATGTCGTTTTTTTTCATCACATAAAGTGATGGTGTGTACGGGGCATCAGGGAGTGTCCATCCTCATCTCCAGCAGGCTCCCTTGGAGATGTCAGGCGGAGATAAGGGATCCTGGAGGTCGATTCGTGTTCATTAAAGGCCTGGTCTGGGAGGTGCAACTCACGCTGGCAACACTGTACGCCCCTAATGAGCGTCAGGACACATTTATTAAGGCTACCGTGGACAAGCTCATGGAGTTTGCTGAGGGCCAACTAATCCTAGGTGGTGACTTTAATGTCCCTTTAATTCCCGCGTCTGACACATCATCTGGCCACTCCTCCATTCCCCCGAGTCACAGGAAACGCATAGCCAACGCGTTGCACAAAGCGCAGCTGGTTGACGTGTGGCGTCTACAGCACTCGGGCGAGCACGACTATACATTCTACTCACCTCCACATAAATTGTATACCAGGATAGACTTCTTCCTGGTTCCCCATAGTCAGCTGCATTCAGTTGCAGACACCTCAATTGACCACATCACTTGGTCTGATAACGCGCCGATCTCCCTTACGTACTCACTCTCCGGAGGTGCCTCGTCACGATCCCACTTCTGGCGTCTGAACGAGAGCCTTCTTCAGGTTCCAGAGGTTCTAGCAGAGGTAACCAGAGAATTAACCCATTACTTCCGAGAAAATGATAACCAAGATTGTGAACCTTGCTCGCTATGGGAAGCACACAAAATGGTTATCCGCGGAGTGCTCATTAAGCACGGAGCGCGCATAAAGAGAGAGAGAAACGTGCAGCTCGTCAAACTTCTTGACAAGCTAGCCTCTACGGAGGCCCGTCATAAACACGCCCCTGCTCAGGCCCTGGAGGCAGAGCTTGGGTCGATTTGCAGGCAGATTACAGATCTTCTGCACTACAGGGCCAAGGCAGCCCTGCAAAGATCCCGCAAACTTACGTACGAGTCGGGGGACAAATGTGGGAAGACGTTCTGGAGCGGTGAGAGAACAGAAACTGGCGGCTTATATCCCGCATATTTAGTGCGCAAATGGTCGGAAGGCCACAATGCCAGAGCAGATCTTGCAAGGGTTCCGTGACTTCTACTCTTCCCTCTATAATTTACCAGATAGTTCGCCTTCGCAGGCCACTGTAGAGGAGTACATTGCGTCCTCTCAGATCCCCTCCCTTCCGGCTAAGTTACGGGAGGAGTTGGACTCGCCAATCTCGTTGGAGGAGATCCAGAGTGCGGTGGGGGCCATGAAGCCAGGCAAAGGCCACTCAGTATTACAAGACCTTTCTCCCCTTGATTGGCCCTCACATGGTGGCCTTTTTTAACGCGATGGGCTCGGACGCCACCTTTACCAGAGACACGCTGCGGGCCCACATCTCCTTGATCCACAAAGAAGGCAAGGACCCAACTTCCTGTGGGAGCTACAGGCCAATTTCCCTCCTGAACGTGGACTTAAAAATGTTCTCGAAGATTCTGGCCTCCCGCCTGGCACAACACCTCCAGTCACTAGTACACCTCGACCAAGTAGGTTTCATCCCCACAAGAGAGGCTAGGGACAACACCATTAAGGTGTTGAACGGTCTCCACGTTGCGTCCTCGGGAGGTACCCCCTGTGTCTTCTTGAGTACAGACGCTGAGAAGGCTTTCGACAGGGTGAGTTGGGCCTACATGTTCTCAGTACTTCGCCACATAGGGCTTGAAGAGAGGATGACCACCTGGATCAAAAAGATTTACTCTAACCCGATGGCACAGGTAAAGGCGAATGGTTTGCTTTCATCTCCGTTTCCTATTGGAAACGGAACACGACAGGGGTGCCCTCTCTCGCCCCTCCTCTTTGCCTTGTCACTTGAACCGAATCCGGACATCCAGGGGTTGCCAGTAGGGGACTCCCAGTGCAAAATTTCAGCGTATGTGGACGACCTTCTCTTCTCGTTGACAAATCCCTTGATCTCCTTGCCAAATCTTCTTAAGGAATTTGACGTTTACAGAGCCCTTTCGAACCTGAAGATAAATTTCTCAAAATCTGAAGCCATGGGGGTGGCTATGTCCCCCCAAGTTCTGCAATCCCTGCAATCTAGCTTACGCTTCAAGTGGACGGACTCGGCTCTATCTTATCTCGGAACGTACATGCCAAAAGACATTTCACGCATGTTCGCATTGAACTTCCCGCCTGTTCTCGTGAAAGCTCGCTCTCTGCTGGAGGGTTGGAGCAAGGGCCTACATTCATGGTTCAGTAGGGGTAACCTAATAAAGATGTGTATCCTACCCAAGTTCCTTTATCTAATTCAAGCCCTCCCTATAAACATCTCACACGCATTCTTTAGACAGGTACACACACTCTTCAACCGCTTTGTTTGGGCGAATAAAAAGCCCCTTGCTCTCTCTTCCCAAGC
This sequence comes from Rana temporaria, assembly GCF_905171775.1. NCBI lineage: Eukaryota > Metazoa > Chordata > Amphibia > Anura > Ranidae > Rana > Rana temporaria. The sequence goes on along the minus strand of NC_053490.1, from coordinate 313,521,548 downwards.
GAAATGGAGGCCTTGCCCTACCCGATGTCAGACAATACTACCAAGCCACTCATTTAGGCCGGATTTTGGACTGGCGACGTAACAGGACAACTAAATTGTGGGTGCACCTTAAGCAGTCACAGGTGTCGGTGCCCCTGGGGAGCGCGCTTTGGTGCCACGACAACCTTCAACTGAGACTGAAGTCACACCCAACGATAGGTGCCACTTTGCACCATGGCAACAGGGCGGCCATGAGATCGTCCCTCACGTCAAGCTCCTCTCCGCTTTACCCGATTTTGGGTAATCCCAACTTTACTCCGGGCCTGAGTTCCGCGGAATTTGCCACTTTGAGGAACGAGGGCGGCGAGTGTGCCTCCAGATTTGTATTGACGAATAGATGGCCAACCATTTTGGAACTGACAGAGGAGACAGGGGCCTTTCGGCTCCCCTTTTAGAGTGCAGTGAAATTACACCATTTTTTGCATTCTATCCCTGACCCCCAGGCTTTCATGCGTCAGCTGACGACATTTGAAGAACTCTGCTCTGAATCTGGACCAGTGTCGCAGACACTCTCTAAAATGTACTCTCTGCTTAACACACCGCCCACGCAGCCTCATCTACCCTTTATTGAGAGATGGGAGAGGGACCTGGACCGATGTTTCTCAGCGGCACAACAGCAGCACATTATCAGCTGCGCACTTAAAACGTTGATTTGTGCCAAAATCCAGGAGACAAATTATAAAATCCTGACAAGGTGGTATCTCACGCCAGCCAAACTGCGCAGATGTTTCCCGTCCGCCTCGGATTGCTGCTGGCGGTGCGGGAAGGAGGTGGGCTCGCTCTTACATGTCTTCTGGGTCCTGTTCGGGCTTGAGGGGCTTTTGGGAGGAGGTGCGCCGCATAACTCAGTCCTTCACGGAATACGAAATCCCAGACGACGCGGCGTTCTTCCTGCTTCACCACTCTACGATACCCTTCAAATCATAAAAAAAAAATCGCTGTTGCGTCATTTACTAAATGCCGCCAAGACCTGTGTCCCTCTGCTCTGGAAACAGCAGGCTCCCCCAACCATTTCAGGCTGGCTGAGAAAAGTGGAGGAGATAAAAAAGATGGAGGATTTGGTCCTCACTGCGCAGCATAATCGTGAGAAATACTCAGAGACCTGGAACATTTGGAACGTATTCATTTTTTCTGACGAAGGGATGGCCCTTCTGCGACAGTGACTCGGCGGTGGTTCACCGATTGACGTCAGTGTCTTTTTCTGCTCTGGCGCCCTCTCTCTGGACTGACCCCCCTCCCTCGTTTGTCTGCCCCCCTACCCCTTTTCTTTCTCTATTTTCCCCCCTCCCTTTTTTTTTGTTTTTCTTTTCTCTCTTCTTTCTCTTCTTTTCTTTCCTTCTTCCTATCTAGACCTTGCTTGTTCTGAGATTCTATGAGGAAAAGTGAAAAGGAAGTGGAGAGGTCCTATATTTTCAGACGTCTTCTCTAGGATGGTAACTTTCACCCTAGGTGATACTGTACAGTTGTGCAGAGATCCAGTTACGTGAAATGCCCTGCTGATGTACCTGTATCCTGTTCTGTGTGACTGTACTGACTGTAATGTGGAGACCTCTCTCCTTGGTGTTATTCAATAAAGCTTATATTTGAAAAAAAAAACAAAAAAACAAACATGTTATACTTATAAAAAGAAATGTACTTCTATGCTACTAATATAAAGTAAGTTCTATATATATAATCTAATGCCGCGTACACACTGTCGTTTTTTGTGATGAAATAAAACGACGTTTTTAAAAACGTCATTTAAAATGATAGTGTGTGGGCTTCACATCGTTTTTTGTCTTCTAATAAACGACCAAAAACATTTTTTAACATGCTTCAATTTTTTATGTCGTTTTTCAAAATGTCGTTTTTTGTGTCATAAAAAATGATCGTGTGTGGGCTAAAACTACGTTTTAAACGACGTTTTAAACCCGCACATGCTCAGAAGCCAGTTATGAGACGGGAGCTTGAATGGAACAGAGTGCCGTCGTACGTGTTGTACGTAACCGTGCTTTGCTAAAGCATTTTCAGAAAACGATGGTGTGTGGGCAACGTTGTTTTTTATGATGAAGTTAGAAAAACTTTGTTTTTTTTCATGATGAAAACGTAGTTTTATTTCATCACAAAAAACGACCGTGTGTACGCGGCATAAGAAGTTGCTGCTTAACACCAACTGTTATTAGCAGATCAGAGTAAAAAGAAAAATATGTGAAGCGCTCCCTCTTTTTCAAAAAAAATACTATGTGATGTAAATACAAAATAAATAAAATAAAATAATGACCCCTAGTGGGAGTATTGCATATGACACCAAAAATATATTATATATGTCACAATGAAAGTGATATGTGCAACCAGTGACCTTTAGTGGGTACTTAGCTGCTCTGTGCAGTGGATTTGCAAAAAGAAGAAGCCCCAATCCCACTCTTTTTGGGTCCCCCGCTGTGCTTGTGGCCCCTCCCTTCTGCCAAGCGCCCCTAGAGAAAACAGCTTGCTTTGGGGGCATTTGAGTAGGCTATCTAACAAAAATTTACAGGAAGTGATGAAGATAGAGAAACCAGGGGAGTGGGAGAGTCAGGGTATAAACCGGCTAATACACCTGTTCGAGGGAGATACCATAAAATCATTCCTTGATCTGACAAGGGAATATAACATTCCAAATAAGACATTTTATAAATTTCTTCAGGTGCGCCATGCCATCCAATCACAATTTGCCTCACAGGCACTTATTTGGACCCAAATTCCCGCCCTCCTCAGATTAATCAAGGCAAGAACAACGAAAGGCCTAATCTCAGCAATGTACACCACTCTGGGGGTGAAAGCAATAAGTAGAGCGGGCCCCAATAAGAGCAGAGAAGGGTGGGAAAGGGACGTCGGGACAATAGCCCCTGAACAGTGGGACAAGATCTTGCATCGAGGAGCTCTGGTCTCGATAGCTCCAGCACAGAGACTGTCCCATCTGTTCTTATTGCACAGGGTATATTATACCCCCCAAAAATTGTTCAAATTAGGGTGGAGGCAAAACAATGAATGCCCAAGATGCAGGGCTAAAGGAGATTTCCTACACATGGTTTGGAGATGCCCTAAGCTTTACACCTATTGGAGGGAGATAACCGAGAGGATTAATAGGGTTTTTGGATCTTCCCTCGACCCAATTGCGATGACCTGCCTGCTAGGATGCATGGAGGACAACCAAGTCCCACCTGGTAACCTGGAAACAATACTGAGATGCCTATTCCAGGCACGCAAGATAATAGCTCAAAAATGGCAAGCACATGCCCCCCCATCTGTAGAAAATTGGGTAGCGACCATTAACCTAACCATTTCCAGCGAAAGAGTGAGCTTTATCAGACAAGGGAACTATGGGAAATTTGTGAGACTGTGGGGACCCTGGCTGAGAGATGTGGGAGATCCTTGAGGGGGGAGCTAGCGGCGGAGATGCCCTGGCCCACTGGGACCCCACCTCCTCTACCAATAAGGGATCACTGTGGTCCAACTGCTAAGTCATCTCCAACAAGGAGACTTCTAGGGTGGGCCCCAGTTAAAACGCTCCGCAGCCAGACCTTCCCCGCCAATGACTCAAAGAGGTATTGAGTTCACCAGACGGACGCACTCGTCGTTTAGGACAGGAAGCGACGAGGGCTGCACGCTCTCTAGGATTGGGGGAGGGAGGGGGGAGGGAGACACAAGGGAATAGACACAAGGGGGAACATTAGGAAGAAGGCAAGCCCTGTTGTATTAACGCAATAGAATATTCCTTCCACACGGTACAAGGTTAATGTTTTCTTTTCACTGTTTTACTTTGTAAGTATGTCAACTGTACCTGTTAATCACTGAATTAAGAAAAGCAAATAAAAACAAATGTTTATTAAAAAAATAAAAAAATAAAAGAGTAGGCTATCTATCAAGTCACTGCTCTGTGTGCCCATTCAAATTCTCTTCTCATTGGCTCACTGGTTGCCAATGGCTTCCACCGCTGTCTCAGCCAATTAGATGGGACATTTTCCAGAGAGCCCAGGCTCTCATGCACATTGTTGGATTGCGATGGGTCTCAGGTAAATATTGGGGGGATGCTGCACAGAGAAGATTTTTACCTTCATTCCTAGAATTAGCCTTTAGAACCATTTTAAGGATTGGCAAGCTGCAATATATTAAATTTTTTTTGTTTTGGTTTATTACTGCTTTAATCCTTACTCTTTGAATATGATCTGTAAGAAACTTACTACCCCCAAACCTTTAAGAGTGATAGAATGGTGGGCATATATTTTTGCTTTGTCATTTACAAATGCAGAAATAAAGCATGGGGGGGATAGCTGTGATCTGAGCCATCACTGGGCAGCTCAAATCAGAGATCAGAGATACAATGGGGATGATCCACTAAAGGTAAATAGTGTGTGCACTGCAAGTGCAACCGAAAATGCTCCCACAAGTGCACTTCAAGTGCACTGCAAGTACAGTTGCTCTAGATCTGAGGGACATATTGGGAAAAGAAAAAACTGAATTTTTGCTTACACATGATTGGATGATAGAAATCAGCAGAACTTACCCTAATTTCAGAGCTTCGCCTCAGACCTAGAGCAACTACTTCTAGTGCACAGTATATTTGCCTTCTGTAAATCAAATTCAATGTACAGAGCTGATCTGGGCAGCTCTGTACTTGGTGATCAATGTGATGACCAAAGGTAATGAGTAGTCATCTAAGATTTGTGAATAAAAAGATCACCAGCAGCGGCTAATTCATGGTGAGTGGTTGTAATAGATAGTGGCTATGTTTTTTTCAACCCTCTTACCCCCTTTTTTTCCTGTACATCTCTTCGCTATGTCACCTGTATATTAACTTCTACACCTTCCTTATTCTATACAAATAAAGTGCAGCGTTAAAAAAATATAATCATATATAAAAAATAAAGTGCAATACTGTGCAATCAAAACACTGTGCATACATTAAAGAGGAAGTAAACCCTGATGGGTTTTACTTCCTCTTTTTTCCTCTGCAATGTAAAAGCATAATGGGCTAGTATGCATTGCATACTAGCCCATTATGTTGCACTTACCTGCAAATGAAGCCCACGATGTCCCCGCTAATGGTCACATCCATCTTCACCCCTCTTCCTTCCGGGGCCGTGAACTCCGGCTCTGTGACTGGCCGTAGTCGCATGACGTCACTCCTGAGCAGGAGCAGCCAGTCACGGCACAGGCACCTTTAGAAATGGCTTGATCGTTCCCTTTCTTCAGTGCGCATGCGCCAATGACGTCGGTGTCAGGAACCATGAATCAGACTGAGACAGTAGTGTAGTAAAAATAACACTATTGAATAAAATGGTATACACAGAGCAAACATAGTCAAAACATATCCAGAGTTCGATAACCTGGACGGGTAGGCAGAACAAGCCACAGAAGCAGAGATCAGCAAAGTCGGGTGCAGCAAACAGGATCAGGAACCAGAAGGGAAGTCAGCCAAGGAAAAGTCTTTCACAGGAAAACACAGCAGAGAGAGTCTGGATATGTTGACCAAGACGAAGG